>NC_081552.1:190164097-191364097 GCF_963082655.1 Stomoxys calcitrans
CTGAAAATATACCAGCATCATACTCTACTTTCAAATATCATTTATTTGAACCCCATATTGCCATAGGCCTCAAAATTGGATATCAAATTCGTTTTCTAATCTCAAATACCTTTCATTTCAACCCCTTATTGTAAAAGTCCGTTTTTGGGTAATGGGCCCTATTGTAAAAGTCCGTTTTGGGGTATGGGCCCTAAAAACTGTCAATATCGAGATCCACTCTCTTTAAGACCCAAATTGTCATGGTGAGCAAATACGTCCTATTTAGGAATTGTATTGGGGTTGGGACGTCCCCTAGACGGTTGCTCCCGAATGTTTATATCAGATTCGTGGTCTACTCCCAAATACCTTTAATTTGAGCCGCATATTTCCATAGTCGGCAAACATGACCGGTTTTGGGATGTTTTGTGGGATGGGTTGGCTAGTGACTTGGCTCTAAAACTATCTCTCAGTTTCGGGTTTTTCTCTAAAATACCTCTTAATTGAGCCCTATATTGCAATTGTCAGCAAATACGTCCTATATAGGTGGTGTTATCGGGGTGGGGTGGCCCCATAGACACTTTTTCCCGAATATTGTTATCAGATTCATGATTTACTCTCAAAGACCTTTAATTTGCGACCCATATTGCTATGGTCGTAAATTTGACCAGTTTGGGAGTGTTTTTGGGAAGGGGCGGCCCCCCAAACACTTGGTCCCACATTTGAATACCAGATACGTATTCTACATTCAAATACCTTTTATTTGAGACCCAAATTGCCATGGTCAGTAAATAAGACCTATTTGGGGAAGGGATGGACCCCTAGAAACTTGGTCCCACATTTGGATATCAGATTCGTGTTCTACACTCAAAACCTTTTATTTGCCATAGCCGCTATATATATGTCCGATTTAGGGGTGTTTTGGGGGTTGCGGTGGTCCCCTAAACACTTGGTCCGACAATTGGATATCAAATACGTTTTATAATCTTAAATACCCTTCATTTGACTCCCATATTGTCGTGATTGGTCTTTATATATATATTTGGGGGTGGGGCGGTCCCCCTAGGTACCCCATCCGAAATTAAGATACCAAATTTTTGTTTTTAAGTTACTATAAAAGGGCACACACAATTTCGCTTAAATCGCACCAGCCATCTCCGAGATCTGGCATTTTGAAAATTAGGGCAAGGAGGAGGGTCCGCCACCTCTTCCGATATCAAACAAATAAAAGCGTGCTAAGTTCGGCCGGGCCGAATCTTATATACCCTCCACCATGGATCGCATTTGCCGAGTTCTTTTCTCTTCTTAGGCAAACAAAGGATAAAAGAAAAGATTTACTCTGCTATTAGAGCGATATCAAGATATGGTCTGGTTCGGACCACAATTAAATTATACGTTGGAGACCCGTGTAAAATGTCAGCCAATTCGAATAAAAATGGCGCCCTTTTTCGGAGCTCAAGAAGTAAAATAGAGAGATAGATTTATATGGGAGCTGTATCAGGCTATAGACCGATTCAGACCATAATGAACACATATGTTGATGGTCATGAGAGGATTCGTCGTACAAAATTTCAGGCAAATCAAATAATAATTGCGACCTCTAGAGGCTCAAGAAATCATTAGGTTATGAACCGATTTGAACCTTATTCGGCACAGTTGTTGACAGTCATAATAAAATACTTCGTGCAAAATTTCATTCAAATCGGATAGGAATTGCGCCCTCTAGAAGCTCAAGAAATCAAGTCCCCAGAGCGGTTTATATGACAGCTATATCAGGTTATGGACCGATTTGAACAATATATGGCACAGTTGTTAGCTATCATAATAAAATACTTTGTGCCAAATTTCATTAAAATGGGATAAGAATTGCGCCCTCTAGTGGCTCAAGAAGTCAAGACCCAAGATCGGTTTATATGGCAGCTATTTCAGTTTATGGATCGACTTGAACCATATTTGGCACAGTTTTTGGATATCATAACAAAACACGTCGTGCAAAATTTCATTCCAATCGGATAAGAATTGCGCCCTCAAGAGGCTCAAGAAGTCAAGACCCAAGATCGGTTTATATGGCAGCTATATCAAAACATGGACCGATATGGCCCATTCACAATCCCAACCGACCTACACTAATAAAAAGTATTTGTGCAAAATTTCAAGCGGCTAGCTTTACTCCTTCGAAAGATAGCGTGCTTTCGACAGACAGACGGACGGATGGACAGACGGACGGACATGGCTAGATCGACATAAAATGTAACAACGATCAAGAATTTATATACTTTATGGGGTCTCAGACGAATATTTCGAGTAGTTACAAACAGAATGACGAAATTAGTATACCTCCATCCTATGGTGGAGGGTATTAAAATGTAGTACCCTAGTTTCACCACGAAATCATTATGCATTGTCTGTGAAAATTTCAAGAAAAATTGCTTCATCCGTTTTTGAGTCTATAAGGAACACACAAACAAACTCAAATTGATTTTTATACTCACCATCATTGGGTGGAGGTACACTAATCTAGTCATTCCGTTTGTAACACCTCGAAATATTCGTCTAAGACCCCATAAAGTTTACATATTCTTGATCGTCTCGGTGTTCTGAATCGATCTAGTCATGTCCGTCCGACCGTCCGTCCGTCCGTCTGTCGAAATCACGATTGAGGTCGAAAGCGTAAAGCTAGCCGCTTGAAATTTTGCACCGGTACTTTACCACGATATAGGTCGTTGGGAATTGGCCATATCGGTTCAGATTTAGATATAGCTCCCATATAAACCGATCTCCCGATTTGAGATCTAAAACCCCTGAAAGCCACAAATTTTAGGCGAAATTTTGCACGTGATGTTTTTTCATGACTTCCTACAACTGTGCCAAATATGGTCCAAATCGGTCTATAACCTGATATAGCTCCCATATAAACCGATCTCCCGATTTGATTTCTTGAACCCCTGGAATCCGGAATTTTGGTCCGATTTGGCTAAAATTTTGCATGTTGTGTTCCGTTATGACTTTCAACAACTGTACCAAATACGGTCCAAATCGGTCTATAACCTGATACAGCTCCCATATAAACCTATCTCCCGATTTGACTTGTTGAGCCTTTATAAGCCGCAGTTTGTGACCGATTTGGCTGAAATTTTGCATGTGATGTTCTGTTATGACTTCCAATAACTGTGCCAAGTACGGTTCGAATCGGTCTATAACCTGATATAGCTCCCTTATAAACCGATCTCCCGATTTCACTTCTTCAACCCCTGGAAGCTGGAATTTTTGTCCGATTTGGCTAACATTTTGCATGTGGTGTTCCGTTACGACTTCCAACAACTGTGCCAAATACGGTCCAAATCGGTCTATAACCTTATATAGCTCCCAAATAAACCGATCTCCCGATTATACTTATTGAGCCCTTATAAGCCGCAATTTTCGTCCGATTTGGCTAAAATTTTGCATGTGGTGTTCTGTTATGACTTCCAATAACTGTGCGAAGTACGGTTCGAATCGGTCTATAACCTGATATAGCTCCCTTATAAACCGATCTCCCGATTGTAATCCTTGAGCCCTTATAAGCTGTAATTTTTGTCCGATTTGACTGAAATTTTGCATGTGGTGTTCTGTTATGACTTCCAATAACTGTGCCAAGTAGAGTCCAAATCGGTCTATAACCTGATATAGCTCCCATATAAACCGATCTCCCGATTATACTTCTTGAGCCCTTATAAGCCGCAATTTTCGTCCGATTTGGCTGAAATTTTGCATGTAATGTTCCATTATGACTTCTAACAACTGTGCTAAGTACGGTCCGAATCGGTCTATAAGCCGATATAGCTCCCTTATAAACCGATCTCCCGATTTGACTTCTTGAACCCCTGGAATCCGTAATTTTTGTCCGATTTGGCTAAAATTTTGCATGTGGTGTTCCGTTGGCTGAAATTTTGTACCTAGTATTCTATTATGACTTTCAACAACTGTGCCAAGTAGAGTCCAAATCGGTCTATAACCTGATATAGCTCCCATATAAGCCGATCTCACGATTTGACTTCTTGTTCCCTTTAAATCCGCAATTTTTGTCCAATTTGACTGAAATTTTGCACGTGATGTTCTTTTATGACTTTCAATAACTGTGCCAAGTAGGGTCCAAATCGGTCTATAACCTTATATAGCTCCCATATAAACCGATCTCCCGATTTGACTTCTTGAGCCCTTACAAGCCGCAATTTTTGTCCGATTTGGCTGATGTTTTGCAAGCTGTTTTCTTTAATGACTTCCAACAACTGTGCCTAGCATCGTTCAAATCGGTCTATAACCTGATATAGCTCAACTTAGCACGCTTTTACTTGCTTTTGTATACAATTGAGCAAAATTTTCCGATAGAATTTTAGCTCTCATATATCTCTGAAGTAATATTAGCTACATTGTGTGTGTTAGGGTGTTATAGAGTCGGCTATGTTTGTTTTTGTATTTTATCTAGAAAATAGCTTAACGCGTATATAATTCTCATCCAAAAAACTTATGTTTCGATACTTATAAGGCAACTATTAGACATAATGACCTACAATTCGCTATTTATTTATTTAATTACGTGGCAAAGATAATGTGATTGATGATTTTTGGGGGTTTTTTTTGTTAGTTGCAAATGTAGACCGGAAATGTGAAAAATTTCCTTAGGGGTCCTCTAGACAATGCGATTAATGGTTAATATTCAAAGAAAAATCTTTCATTGAAAACTTTAACATATTTCGAAGCCATTTGTCAAATTTTTGTTGGTGAAAGCCGCTGCATTTCGTTTTCTCTAGGTGTGAATAGCCCATTAGGCTTTTCCTCTCACCAATTTGTCAATTTTATTTGTTTACGTTTTTAATTACCCCCCCACTAAAAGATGATGTTATTGATGATTTTTTGTTTTCTTTTTTTCTGATATGACAAAATTTATAGGTGTCTTGGTTTGTTTGGTTATTGTTTTAAGTAATTATCGTCTTCGTTTTGCTAAAAGGAATGCATGATAAGACAAAAGACTTCTAGTGTTTGTTGTGAGCTGTGAGCTGTGTGCTGCCACCATCATCATTATCATCACCCCGACCTTTTTCATGATGATCTTTGTAATGATCATTAGCTTGTGGTTTGGTGTTGTTTTTTTTTTTTTTAAGTAGCAACCGAAATGTTGTTATAATGTTTTAATGATTTCATATTGACTATTTAGCTTGGTATTGTTTGTCGTGAAATTAATTAATGAAATCTCATCAAATATTTTGAGATTTAAATAACAACACAAACACAGCAGCACTCACACATACACACGCACACACACACACGCTTAGGCAAACATATAAGTTTTGAATGTGGAAGTAATGTGACCTCACGCCAGCTGAATGGGCAAACTTAAAAACATTGAGGGGCTTTTAGGAAGAAGATTCGTGAGCCTCGAGTGCTTAAAAATTTTATTTTTCTACCTATCACCGCCCATAGATCTGCAACCTCATAAAGTATATTCTTCAAAGTTTTGACTATTAGCCATGTCCATCCGTCTGTAAAAATCACGACAGCAAACTCACGATTTTGCAAATACTCTTATATTGATGTAGGTCGTTGGGGATTACAAATGGGCCATATCGGTTTAGAAATGGGGGTGCGGATATTAATCCGCCCCATGCCACTATGGACCCACCACCATGGATTCTGCTAAACATTTATACAAAATAAATATAGTTGAAGGGCATAATTTGATTCTACATACCAAACTTCTGTTCAACAAGCAAAACTTACAGCTTCTAGGAACCGAACAACGATGATCGAGAGACCGGTTTATATGATAGCTATATCAGGTTATAGACTGATTTGGACCGTATTTGGCACAGTTGTTGGAAGTTATAAAGGGAGCAATATCAGGTTATAGACCGATTCGGACCCTGCTTGGCACAGTTGTTGGAAGTCATAACGGAACACCACATGCAAAATTTCAGCCAAATCAGACAAAAATTGCGGCTTGTAAGGGCTCAAGAAGTCAAATCGGGAGATCGGTTTATATGGGAGCTATATCAGATTATAGACCGATTTCGACCCTACTTGGCACAGTTATTGGAAGTCATAACGGAACACCACATGCAAAATTTTAGCCAAATCGGAGAACAATTGCGGCTTGTAAGGGCTCAAGAAGTCAAATCGGGAGATCGGTTTATATGGGAGCTATATCAGATTATAGACCGATTTAGACCTTACTTAACAGAGTTGATGGTAGTCATCTAAGAACATCACATGCAAAATTTCAGCCAAATCGGAAAAAAAACTGGGACTTGTAAGGGCTGAAGAAATCAAATCGGGAGAACGGTTTATATGGGAGCTACATGAGGTTATAGACCGATTTGGACCTTACTTAACAGAATTGATGGTAGTCATCTAAGAACATCACATGCAAAATTTCAGCCAAATCGGATAAAAACTGGGACTTGTAAGGGCTCAAGAAGTCAAATCGGGAGATGGGTTTATATGGGAGCTTTATCAGATTACAGACCGATTTGGACCCTACTTGGCACAGTTGTTGGAAGTCATAATAGAACACTACCTGCAAAATTTCAGCCCAATCGGACTGAAATTGCGGCTTGTAAGGCCTCAAGAAGTCAAATGGTGAGATCGGTTTATATGGGAGCTATATCAGGCTATAGACCGATTTGGACTCTACTTGGCACAGTTTTTGAAAGTCATAATAGAACACTACCTGCAAAATTTCAGCCAAATCGGGCGAAAATTGCGGCTTGTAAGGGCTCAAGAAATCAAATCGGGAGATCGGTTTATATATGAGCTATATCAAGTTATAGACCGATTTGGACCCTACTTGGCACAGTGTTTGGAAGTCATAACGGAACACCACATCCGAAATTTCAGCCAAATCGGAGAACAATTACGGCTTGTAAGGGCTCAAGAAGTCAACTCGGGAGATCGGTTTATATGGGAGCTATATCAAATTATGGAACGAATTTGACCCCACTTATCATAGTTCTTGGAAGTCATAACAGAACACTACATGCAAAATTTCAGCCAAATCGGACAAAAATTGCGACTTGTAAGGGCTCAAGAAGCCAAATCGGGAGATCGGTTTATATGGGAGCTATATTAGGTTATAGATCGACTTGGACCCTACTTGGCACTGTTATTAGAAGTCATTAAAGAACATCCCATGCAAAATTTCAGCCAAATCGGAGAAAAATTCCGGCTTGCAAGGGCTCAAGAAGCCCAATCGGGAGATCGCATTATATGGGAGCTATATCAGGTTATGGACCGATTTGAACCCTACTTGGCACAGTTGTTGGAAGTCACAACAAAACACCACATTTTGCATGTCAGCCCAATCGGACAAAAATTGTCAAATCGGGAGATCAGTTTATATGAGAGCTATATCTAACTCTAAACCGATATGGCCCGTTTGCAATCCCCAACGACCTACATCAATATTAAGCATCTGTGCAAAACTTCAAGCGGTTAGCTTTATGCGTTCGACCGCTATCGTTATTTCGACAGACGGGCGGACATGGCTAGATCGACTCAGAACGTCGCGACGATCAAGAATATATATACTTCATGGGGTCTTAGACGAATATTTCGAGATGTTACAAACGGAATGACTAGATTAGTGTACCCCCATCCAATAGTGGTGGGTATAAAAAGTAAACTCGAAAAAGAAAAAAGTTAATAATTCCATGCTATGTATTGTACAAAATCCTTAATTGTTTTCCATGCCACACCCCTAAGTTGGTTCATGTCTGGTATTGTGTCCCCACCTAAGTTGCAGTATTTGTTAGACGCGAAAGCCGGCCAATGACATAGGAAATGCTCCAACGTCTAATCATCTTTCCCGCATGCCCTACACATGCTATCACTTGCCGCACCGATTTAACATAAGTGAGCTCGTAATCCTATGTGTCTCGTTCCGATATCGAAAGCTATACTGATCTCCTTCTTACTTCCTTTCAGTAATAGCCTCGTCTTCTTACGAACTGGATCTCCACAAAGGATTTTCGCCGTCCTATCGACCGTTTCGCTGTTCCACAGGCGCATTAGTCGCCCAAGCCCTTATCTCGAACTGCGTCGACCCGAAAGGCTTCGAGTTAACCACGTTTATTGACGGCAATTCTCTGGCCTTCACTTCCAAATCGTCTGCTTTTCATTCCCAGTAACTCCGCTATGGCACGGCACCCAAACGATGCGGATCGTGCCATCCTCGTGGCATCCTTCCTGATCTTGTCGCCCTGGTTGTTATTGCCTTTATGGCCCGTAAAGATGTTCATACTTGACGTCCTCGCGTTAACACCACACCACCTCACGCATTCTGTGATCGTATTATGTCTAAAACTCTATTATGTCTAAAACTGAGCTCAGTCCCTGGATTCTCAAAATAGACTCCCAGACCTACTCTGTCTTCTAGCTTTGATCCATCCGTGTAATATGATTTTCCAGATCTCAATACTGGGGTTCCGTCAATCCAAGACTGTGCCGCTGGCAGCAGCGCCTCGCACTCGACCTCAAGTGTCGTCTCAGTTACCCGATCGGAAACCTCGTCCATTCCTTCCAGGCTTCCCATCGTCGCCTCGATTATACGGCGATGATATAAGCTGCTCCTATACTCAATCCATTCTCCCATCGCCTTAAATCTCATAGCCGCAGTGGCTGCCTCGCAACCACGTATGTCGCACGTGGTGTTCTTTTACAACTCTTATTATCCGACTGAGCTTAAAATTTGCAAGTAGTGTTTTGTTGTGACCTCCAATATCCATGGCAGACTCTCTCACCAGAAAGGAGAGCCTGCGTTCCTGCAGACCCGGACATAACGGAGCAAGTACTCGGTAGTCTCCTCCTCATCCTCGTCAAGACAACTCCTGCAGAAGTCACGGTACGGTATCCCCATGCGTGCTGCCATGCGGTCTATGGCATAATGCCCGGTTATTACCCCTTTTATCGAACGCCAGTAACTCCTTCGTCCTTTTTCGGTCGATGATAGGCCAGAGCGCCTTAAAGGACCGGCAACCGTCTCTTGGAATGGACTTATCTCCCCACCGACCTCGCTCTGGCCATCTGATTTACTATGTTAAGTTGTTCGACAAATGCCATGCAGGCAAGACCGGTGGCTAGTTAGACCGGCGCAGATGAACCCCTGCTGCACAGTGGGAGAAAATCGAAAAAAAACTAGTAAAAAATATGCCGAGAACGGCTAGAAATATCTCTGTGAAATTTGGAATGGTTAGAGCTGATACATATTGAAGACATTAAAAGAAAAAAACGACTAGAGATATCTCAATAAGTCTTTTTGAATTTTGCAGACAAAAGTGTCCTTAAAAAACTCAAATTAAATTCAGCCCGAAGTTTTTTACAAAAATCCCCAAAATACCCATTTTGGGCAAAGATGTTTTAAAAATTCGCATTTTTCGGTAAATTTGCTGTGAGGTGGCTACACATATTTTTAGGTGAAAACATTTTTTTGCATTGGTTTAAGGGACATTTGGAGTTAAAAAAACATGTGTTGGGGATCTGGGTTTTGGCATTTGAGAACTTTGGAATTTAAGAACTGTTCAAATTTCACTTAAAATGCAATGTTCTGAGTCGATCTATCCATCTCCGTCCGTATGTTGAAATCACGATATCGACCGAACGCATAGAGCTACCCGCTTGAAATTTTGCACAAACACTAAGTATTGAAGTAGGTCGTTGGGGATTGCAGATTCAGATATAGCTCCCATACTAATCAATCTCCTGACTTGACTTCTTGAGCTCCTGGAAGCCGCAATTTGTCCGATTAGGCTGACTTTTTGCATGCGGTGTTCTGTTATGACTTACAAAAACTGCGCCAAGTACGGTCCAAATAGGTCTATAACCGGTGATAACTCCGACATAAACCGATCTCTGGATTTTACTTCTTGAGATCTTACAAGCCGCAATTTTTGACGAATTATGCTGAAATTTTGCATATAGCTTTCTGTTATGACTTCCAATAACTGTGCAAAGGACGGTCCCAATTGGTCTATAACCTGATATAGCTCCCATATAAACCGATCTCCCGATTTGACTTCTTGTGCTCGTACAAGCCGCAAATTTTTCTGAAATTTTGCACGTAGTATTCTGTCATGACTTGCAACAGCTGTGCCAAGTACGGTCCGAATCGGTCTATAACCTGTTATAGCTCCCATATAAACCGATCTCCGATTTGACTTCTTGAGCTGACATTTTGCATGTTGTGTTCCGTTATGATTTTCAACAACTGTACCAAGTACGGCCCAAATCGGTCTATTGTATAACCTGATGTAGCTCCCACATAAACCGATCTCCCGATTTGGCTGAAATTTTGCAAATAATATTCTGTTATGATTTCCCACATCTGTGTCGAGTACAGTCCAAATCGCTCTATAACCTGATATAGTTCCTATATAAACCGATCTCCGGATTTGACTTATTGAGCTCTTCAAGCCGCAAGTTTCATCAGATTTCGCAGAAATTTTGCATGTGGTTTTTTATTTCGACTTGCAACAACTATGAAGGCTATGGTCTCAATCGCCTCATTTCCTTATATAGCTCCCATACAAATCAAGCTCTCGTTTATACTTTTTGCTCCCAAGAGGGCGAAATTTTTCTCCGATTTGGATGAAATTTTGTACAACGACTTTCCCTGCGACCTTCAACGTGCGTGCCCAATATGGTCTGAATCGGTCTCTAGCCTAATACAGCTCCTATATTAACCGATCTTCCGATTATGCTACTTGATCATCTAAAGGTCACAATTCTTGTCGGAATTGGCTTAAATTTTGGACAATGACTTCTACTGTGATGGTCCGAATCGGTCCATAACATTATAAAGCTCCATTATCCTTTGTTTGGCTATACAGAGATGGCGGGGCAAAGAACATGTTTTTATTTCGCATGAAATTCGCACAAGTTTGTTCTTCCCTGAGAAAAGCTCAAGGCTTTAGAACACAATAAGCGTTGTGTTTTAAAGTCGTCTTCATTATCGGATTTAATTTTTTGAAAATTAATAGTTTCATTTTAAAATTCATATTCTTTTTAATAACAAAAAAAAAAAAAATTATCAACACACGACTTTGACAAAGCAAAACGAGAAAACAAAAAAAGCACTTCCAGCAGCTAGTTATTGATGTTATTACTCATTTACATATCTCGATAAATAATTCCAAGTATGTGTGCATGGGTGTGTGTGTGTCACATAGATGTCTCATTTCTACAGCGGGTATTTCAACAGCACATCTGTTAATTTTCCAAAACAATTCAAATGCTATTTGTCTAGCTAGTGAGTTGATATCGTTTCTATCACCACTATCTGTGGCATATACAAATTAACCAAATAAAAGTTAACTAGCGAATAGACGTAAAGTTGGGCTGGGTCGAATCCAATATACCCTCTACAATAAGATTACATTCGGTCGGTCAATCGAGAGAATTTGGAGAAAGATGTCCGAGCCCGATGCCAGGTAACGGTATTAACCACACCTGGTGACGCATTAAAATTGTCTGTCCAACTAGTGTACGAAGTCGAATCAGCCTAAGCAAGCGGCGCGCCGCCGACGACAATTTTTAGTCAAGCCACGCCGCCGACCATGAAAAGGCCATCGTTCACTGTGGCAAACTCCTCAAATCACCCATAAATCTCTTGGAGACCTCCTGATTTATCGTTCAAAACTTCGAGCCATAAATCTGTTCTGCCAAAGCCATGCCCCTCTTGGTTGTTGTCAAGGGGAAAATGCCATAAAACGTGATGCACATTAAAGTTTCCTAGTACCAACCAATTCTGACCGGATAGCAGGCATCTGATGTTTTACATTCCATGAAGAGGCCACTAGTGTCAGGCACAGGCGGATAGGTCTATGCTGCATGGAATGGTGTACGAAGAAAGATAAACGTTGTATCCTTAGGCAGCATATTTTAACCGTGACAACTGTGCTGTGCGGCAGAAGTTGCGTAACGGGGGCACTTGTGACCCCCTGCAGACCACGTTAACCCAACACCTTGCAATGTAGTCAGTATTACTGCACTCCTGTAATGTAATGAAGCCAATAAACGATCAAAAATGCACCCACTCCATGCTCCGGTTACACCTTGCCGGCAACGTCCGATGATGAATGCGGTTCTGGTAAACCGAACACAACCAAAATCCGGTGTACTTTCAATCCCAACACGGATCTGAAGCGTACGAAGTAGGCACTGCGAAAAATAGAAAATACACCCCAACAGCGCCGTTAGGTGCACGGAACCACCTGGTATGGTTTTGACTCTGTTTTATCAGAAACTTTGTTGGCTGGAAGTTTATCATGGTCAAAGAGCGCTATGACGTCTATTTAAAATTTTCTTACTTGAAAGCAGCCAATAGAGAACTTTTGAGGAATGAAAAAGCAAACAAGGACCAACAAATACTCACCAAATGCAAATTTGCCCATGAACTTACCATTGAGGAACGGGGGCAAACTTCTCACATATCAATAGGTGCTGTCCGATTCAAGTTTTAAGCTCAGTAATGAGGCACCTCCTTTTATAACCCAGTCTGTTTTAAGCTCAGCCGAGTCTCCCCCTCCTTTTATAGCCGAGTCTGAATGGAGTGCAGCAGTGCTACACCTCTTTGGGGAGAAGTTTTTACACGGCTGCCATACCATATTTTCAAATGGCATAGTTCATCACAAATGTCGCCAGCATTAGGAGAGGATAACCACCGCTGACTATAGTTTTTGATGTTCTCACCAGGATTCGAACCCAGGCGTTCAGCGTCACAGGCGTACATACTAAACTCTGCGTTGCGGTGGCCTTCGCAAAACCTTACCAAGTGGTTATAAAAATCGTAATCTACGACAAATTGTAAGAAGTCTTGTCGTAGATTATGATTTTGAAAGCCCAAAAATTTACCCACCCTAATGTACATGTTCAACAGATTTCTGAAATTTTAGCCACCCCATCAGTGTTGGGACTAAATCCGTCTGAAAGTCATAAAAAAAGGATCCATCTATTGATAGGTTGTCTTTTTTCATTCTTTTCACAAGTTGACTATGGCCAAGGACCCAGGTTATGCTAGATTAAAGGACATGCGCTTCACTCGGATACCTCTGGTCCATTGTGTTTGTCCTAGAAAGAAATGAAATAAAAGAGAGATAAAAGTCTTTAGAAAAAGGTAAAGATAAACTAAAAGCTGGCAAAGAGACCAAAAGAAGTCTCAGCGACTAGAGTGCCGTACCGTCAGCCATCCCACCTCCCTGGCCGGGGGAGAGCTCGGTGAAGAGAAGAGGTGTTCACTCATAATACCACGCCTTCTTCCGATCATCGTGGGGCATTGTCGTAGCAGATGCTCCAACGTCTCAAACTCCTCCTTATACCCACAAACACTACAGAAATCCCCATCATCCCGATGATGAGGATCGCCATGTCAGCGATCTGACATTGCAGTGGCCGGTTAGGACTCCCAACAGCAGAGACTTGGCAACCCTACAGCCCACATTGTCAGCCCACGCCGAGTCTCCAACTCCTCGTTATGTCCACAGACCCTGCAGAAATCCCCATCATCCTGAGGCCATCGCCATGTCAGCGACCTTACATTGCAGTGACCGGTCAGAACTCCCACCAAAAATCCTCAGCTCGAGAACAATCGACGTCATCGTTACGGAGAACCTTGGCCACAGGGCCATGTCAGCGATCTGACATTGCAGTTGCCGGTCAGGACTCCCAACAACAGGGATTTGGCAACCCTGCAGCCCACATCGACAGCCCACGCCGACTCTTCAACTCCTCCTTATGTCCACGGTCTCTGCAGAAATCCTCATCATCCCGAGGCCATCGCCATGTCGACCTTACATTGCAGTGGCCGGTCAGAACTCCCACCAAAAACCCTCAGCTCGAGAACATTCGACGTCATCGTTACGGAGAACCTTAGCCACAGGGCCTTGATAACCCCGCAGCCCACAACGTCAGCTCAGCCCGAGTCTACGCGCTCGCTATAGTAGGAATCCACCATAGCAAACAGGCAGCACCCAGAGTCCATCCGTGACCCAAACCTGACCAGCCCGTCAACCGCTTCCCGTTCCCCGCCATCCTTTAAGGGCCTGGAACCCACCATAATCTGACAGCAGCCCCCCAACCGTTCGAGACGCTCCTTGCATCATCGAGGGTTATTGGCGCAACAAATAGATGCTCGACCGTCTTCAAATCCTCTTCATCCCCACACACCCTGCAGAAATCCTCATCATTCCGAACCCATCGCCATGTCAGCGATCCCCGCCAACCCTTGTTGACCCAGAACATAGCACCATTTGATAGAAGCCTCCAAACGTCCGAGGCGCTCCATACATTTCCTGAGAAGTTTCGACTTCACGTGATACGCACATGACTCCAGCCAGGGTTTTCAGCGCCGCCCGAGTATCCACAAGTTAACATATTGTGACAGGGCCGCCGTTCCTGACTCGGAATCATATCCAAGGCCCAGAGAACCGCAAATACCTCAGCTTAAAAGGTACTTCACCCACCTAGATTTCTATGTGACTACCTTATTCCCAGGAATTCAACACAAACTGCTGCCCCAGTGCCCCCATTTAATTCACGCCCCCAGACTTAAGCTCCATCTCTAGGAAGACAACCTCCAAGTCGCCATTGAGGAAATATCCGCCCGACACATAGTCCGTCGCCTCGCAAATGTCAAGTACCCGTCCCACGCCAGCGCTATTCGCCATAGTAGGAATACACCATCCCAAACAGCCAACACACCCACCCAGGAACCCACCATCGGCGTCGCAATCCCAGAGCCCATCCGCCATCCAAACCTGGCCAGACGGTCAACCACTTCGTTCCCCGCCAACCCTTGATGGCCTGGAACATAGCACAATTTGATAGGAGCCTGCAAATATCCAAGACACTCCTTGCATCTCGCGACAAGCCTCGACTTCACAAGATCCGCATGTGATCCTAGCCAGTGTCTTCAGCGCTGCCTGAGTATTCACAGGATAACAAATTGTGACAGTCCGAGAGGGCCGCCGCTCCTGATTCAGGATAACATCCAAGGTCCTGAGGACCGCAAAAACTTCAGCCTGAAAGACACTGCGCCCGTCCAAAACTCTATGTGGCTCCCTAATTCTGAGGAATTCAACACAAACCCCTGCCCCTATGCCCCGATCCAGCTTAAACCCATCCGTATAAACAGAGGAATCCAAGAATGGAGGGTCGTCCCCAGCCCTAAGCGCCCTTCTTGGGGAGATAACCTCCAGGTCCCCATCGAAGAAACTTCTGACCAGCACATAGTGCGTCGCCTCGTCTATGTCAAGTAACCGTCCCACGCCAGCGGCCTTTTCTTAAACAAGCGAATGCCTCAAAGACACTGCACCCTGCAAGAAGTCTATGTGACTTCCGTAATACCAACATTTCATTTTCATTTCATTTCAACACGAACCCCTGCCCCGGTGCCCCCATCCAGTTTGGACCCATCCGTGTAAACAGAGGCACTCAAGAATGGAGTGAGGCCACCAGCCCAAAGCTCCCTCCCGCCCAAAGCGCCCAGCACATAGTCCGCCGTATCCCCAATATCACATAGCCGTCCCACACCGGCGAACTTCCTAAGAACAAACGATTGCCCGAAATCCATGAAACGGCATTGCCCTGACTCTCTCAGTCTGAGGACATGTGCAACTGTCGCAGATCAAGTATGACATTAACGCTGCTCCTCCTCGCCCCCGTTATCTGCAACGCCGCAATACCCTCTATCTGCTCCTTCTCCTTCTTGAGAGGCCGTTGCCACACCAGGATCGGCCGAACCACATCAGTGTACAACCAGTGAGCCGTCAATGCCATGGCGGCCGGTTTTACGTACCGGATCGGATCAGGTCTTTAGCCTAGGATGCCACCGTGGCGCAGAGGTTAGCATGTCCGCCTATGACGACGAGCGTCTGATTTTAAATCCCGACACAAACATCAGAAAAGTTTTCAGCGGTGGTTATCCCTAATGCTGGCTTCATGTTTAAGGTATACTGCTCTACCAAGTGGTGTCGCTATGTGACACGCCGTTCGGACTCGGCATAAAAAAGAGGCCCCTTATCACTGAGGTTAAGCATTAATCGGGCTGCACTCATTGATATGAGAGAAGTATTCCCTGTTCCTTAATGGAATGTTCATGGGAAATTTTAGCTTCCCGATATAGCGGCAGCTTCACTCCATCAAAGACCAGTCCTGTGAACTCGCCATATTTCCTCCTTCTTGTGAACAATACCAGCTCTGTCTTTTTGGGGATTGTGCTAAGCACATTGACTCTCGCCCGTCTCGACAGTTTCCTTAGCGCGCCCTAAGGGATATCCGTGATAGTAAAGAGAAAGCGACCGCCTATCAAAACCCCCTCCCCTGCGTACCCCTGGTCTCAATCTTCCTCACCGAGGTCTCAGCCAGTGATGCAGTTCATCAGAAGAGAGGGAGACTCTCTATCAACCAGTCTCTCAAAGGCCGAAATGGCTCGATTTTCCCGCCTTGGGAATGAAAACGACTCTAATTTGCCGCCACGCAGTTGGCGCAAAGCAAAACACTAGCCCTCAATCCCATGGCAGCCGGTTGTACGCACCGGATTGACCCGATGAAATCCTTCATAGGCAAGGGCGGCCGCCTCATTGTACGTGTTCGTCCTTTTTTCGTTATGGGAGAGACACATCCCGGAGCTGGGAGAGACCCACCCCGCACATTTGGAAGAGACACACCCCGCACGCTTCTGGTCAGTGCCGGGATTGAAAAAAACCACGGACTCTGGTTGTGTTCGATTTGATAGAACCGCCTCCATCATCGTTCGGTGTCGGTGGGGTGAAACTGTGCATGGAATGGGTGCATTTCCGATCTTGCTCTGGCCTTACATCACTACGGGAGTATAGTCATAATGAATATGTTGCAAGATACTGTGCGAACATAGACAGCACTAGGTCACAAGCGTCGTCGTCGGACTATGCGGCAATGTACGCAACAGTAGCATCCCAGCCCGCATATTTCCTGGCCAGTGCCGGGAAGTGGATCATTTTTGCAATTGAATTGCTATGGTCTTCGTGGCGAGATCGACGAGAGTGTGGATTTCATGAGTCGGAAGAACATATTGATCGCAGCGATCCAGGTGACAAAGCTGAGCAACACCTGCAGCTTGCACGGATTGATGCCGACGTGCAAGATGTAAGTCCTGATTGTGACCAGGGACCAAACGTCACCTGTGAAACTGCGCAGCCAAACCCACTCGACTCAGACCCAGATTGTTCTGGACGCACCGCATCTTAGCCGCAGAGTTCCTGGATCGTGACACTCAACAGAATCAAGCAGACGAAAGTTCTATCAACAAACTGTTACAACAACGGGATAGCTGTGAGCACCACACAGGTTGGAACATTGAGGTCCGATCTGTGTACATATCACCTGTTTAACTGCTCAGCCAGTCCCATTCGACTCTGATACGGATTCCTCTGGACGCACCCCATCTTATTCGCAGAGTTCCTGGATCTTGACACTCAACAGAATCAAGCAGACGAAAGTTCTATCAACAAACTGCTACAACAACGGGATAGCTGTGAGCACCACACAGGTTGGAAGATTGAGGTCCGATCCGTGTAGTGTTCATTGCTGTCACGAGAAGCTTAGCTGCGAGCTACCCTAGCGCGCCCGCAAGTTGCGGATAGTGGAATGCTCCGTACGGAGCAGCTGCAACGGCAGTCGCGGACAATCAGCGGTGTCGAGCGGAGAGTCTCAGTAAGAGGCTGGACGGCACCGGCTCTTGCACAAATACTGAGTGCCTATGATGCTCAATATGACAAGGCGAGTTTTTGGCGCCTTTAAAAAACCAATGGTCACCCTGTTCCTTCCGCTATCGGTCCTTTGGACCGGAACGAGCTTGCTCACCTACAGAAGCTTGATGAGGATCGCCACCTCCACATGCATATGTGGCTACAACAACAACAACTAGCCCAAAATACGCTTTCCAGAAGCCACATGGGATGTGTTCCTACTTTCTGTAGCATGACAGCCAAATCTGTCTATTTGTAGGGCTCAAACGAATCATTGGCTATGGAACGAAATCAGAACTATTTTGAACCTTACAGAGTTAGTTATTCTTTTAAAGGTGTAGCTCTTATATCTAAATTTCGTTAAGGCATCAAAAAGTTGGCTTGGGCTTTTTTAGTCCTTATAGACACATTTAATTTAAATGTTTTATAGGTGTCACCCTGTTATCAATAGATAAAATGAAGGTCATAGCATACTTTTAGGATCACATATTAAAATGTCGTTAGAACCTTGCGCCATTTTTGAATTAGTTCAATTAGGTAATTTAATAATATCTTCAAAAAAGTTTTAACACGATATTTGTAGAATATGAGAACGACACATATTACCAAAAAATTATAAAGTAAACATTGACTAATTATTAAAAAAACTCTAAGTTTAAACTTACTACAGTTACCATAATTTCTGTTCACTACAATAATTTAAATTATTTATTTTTTATGACCTTGATTTTGCCCATTTGGCCATGTAAAGACCTCCTTCCAGGTCACTGGTTTTCTTACGTTGTCTTATTAATATGTTTACCAACGTATATACCACAATTTTCCATTAAACTTTTTCGTAAAAATTAATTGTATGTTTTTTTTCAACAAAAAACATTTATAAAAAAATGTCTTTATTGAAATTTTAACAATTCCATTGTCAGACCATAAATAAAACCGGCATCCGTGCACGGTAAATTTTGTTTTGTTGTCTTAATTTGATTTTTTTTCTCGGTTTCTTTTTCGAAAATTCTCAGAATAATCCCCCAAGAGAGGAAGAACGTCCATCGATCGTTCACCAAAATCACCTATGCAAATCATTGTTTACAATTATTGGCTTGGCTAGTCTGGCTAACTCCACCATTGGCGGTGATAGAATTTTTCATTATAAAATTGAATTTAAATAAACAAAGCGGTTTGTTTCGTATCGAAATAAAATCATTTATAAATGTTCATGTGCTAAAATTTAAATGGTCATATCTACAGCGCATGGAAAAATCTTTGTGGTTGATTTAATTTTTCCTTCTATTCCAAAGGATTACCAAACTATCGATAATCACAACATTCGATATTTTCGATAGTTTTAATAATTAATATCGATAGTATCGATACTAACGTTAATTTCCCATCGCCTATATTTCGAAAGAAAATGAGAAGTAAACATCAGGAGATCGATTTATATAGAAGCAATAACAATGCACTGACCAAATAAAACCAAATCATTGTACAAAATGTTAGCCTAACCTTATGAAAATTGCGCCCTCTATAGGCGCAAAGTATATTAAAGGTTGCATTCGGGGTCGGATTGCTTATTTTTGCATAATTTTACCAAAAAAGTGAACTTTTGCGATAATACCCTCCGGAAAAATATCAATCGATATTCAGTCAAACAATTAAATATCGATAGTATCGATAGTGCCATCGATATTTTGCCAGCTCTGGGATGCGGGCACTATAGACATTCACCAAAGCCAGTAATGGGCTAGTTTTGAGCTCTTGTTATTGTTGTTGTGGCCACATTTTCATGTGGAGGTGGCGATCCTAATTAAGCTCCCCTAGATGATCAAGTCCGGACCGATCGCCGCGGGAACAGGGTGACCATTATTTAAATCATAGGCACTCAGTATTTGTGCAAGATCCAGTGCCGCCCGGCCTCTCACTGAGACTCTTCGCTCGATACCGGAGTTTGTTCACGACTGCCGTTGCAACCAATCCGTAGGAAGCATTCCACTATCCGTAACCTGTGGACGCGTCCGGTAGCTCACAGCTAAGCTTCTTGTGACAGCAAAGAACACCACACAGATCGGAGCTCAATGTTCCAGCCTGCCTGTATGATGCTCACAGCTATCCCGTGTCGTATTTGCGCTCTTAATACTAACAAGTAAACGCGTGCTAAGTTCAGGCGCGCCAAATCTTATATATCTTCCGCCATGGATCGCATTTGTCAAGTTCTTTGCCTGGTATCTCTTAATAAGCCAACAAAGGATAATAGATACAAATTGCTGTGTTATTGGAGCTTTATGAGGTTATGGAACAATTCGAACCATATTAGGTTAGGTTATGTTGAAAAGAGGGTGCAGATATTAATCCGTCCCATGCCACTATGGACATACACCTAAACCAGTAATCGGCTTGTTGTGCGCTCTAAAAACTATTAAGCAACCTCTAAAAAGAAAATTTTAAGTTAGGAATTCCATGCCACATACAAAATCCTTAATTTTTTTTCCATACAACTCCCCTAAGTTGGTTCTTGTACCGGTGTCTTTTAGTCGCGAAAGCCGGACAATGAAATAGGAAATGCTCCAACGTCTCATCATCTTCCCCGCATGCCCTACACATGCTATCACTTGCCGCACCGATTTTACATAAGTGAGCTCGTAGTCCTATGTGTCCCGTTATGATGCCAAGAGCTATACTGGTCTCCTTCTTACTTTCTTTTTCAGTAATAGGCTCGTTTTCTCACGATCTTGATCCCCCTATAGGATTTTCGCCATCCTACCGACCGTTTCGCTGTTCCACAATGTTGCATGCGTATTCGTCGCATGTGTTCCATGGAGACCCTCCAATCCTGAACCTCATCCATTAGATTTTCCGAACATATTGTCGCATCCAAAACCTCCTCCCTTATCCTATCAACAAAGGTAGCGGTGTCACCAATATTAAGTGTTATTAGGCCCTTAGTATTCAGGAACTGTGCCAGGACTTGGCCCCGCTAATGAAAGTTGGTACTATCCCACGAAATGTGGTGAGAGTTCGCAATCGCACCCTATAAGTAGCTCATTTTCTGTCTGTTTTGCTTTTCTCACCAACCGCTGAAGCCCCGGCGTAATAAAGTGATGCCAGGTATGCTCTACCGTCTCACTGTCTCATCACTGTTGCATCCGAAGTCTGGGGAAAATATATAATTCAATTTTTTATGACAAATAACGCAAGTCCTCAGCCGAGTACCAGTGTCGGCATAGAATAATTGGTAGTTGATATGGTTCAGTCTAGACACTTTGTTCCGGGTCGTCCATGACTCCTGTATTAAGGCAATATGAATCTTGCCCTTGCTCAGAGCGTGAGTAGCTGTCTCGCTCCGTTGGAGGTTTAGCTGGATGGCCTCAAACTTGGGAGATGAGATGATGATCTCATCGTCTGCTCCCCGTTCTTTAGACTGTATTGACTTTCCTGTCTTTGCACTGCTTGATGTCAACGTATTAGGATCTCTGCCTATCCTAGTCTTCCGAATCTTGAGAAAATCGGTAATGGTTCCATCGTTGGGTTCCTGTTCGATGGGCTATATTGAGTCTACCGTCCCTGCACTGCCTGATATTTCAATATTAGGATCTTTGCCTATACTAATCTTCCAAATTTTGAGTAAATGGACGTCTTGGGAGTAGGTGATGGTTCCATCGTCGGCTCCCTGTTCGTTAGGCTGCATTGAGACTCTTGTCGCTGAGCTGCCTGATGTTTCAATAATAGGATGTTTAACTATCCTTGTCTTCCGTATCTAAAAGTGGGTAACGATTCCGTCGTCGGGTCCCTGTTCATTAGGCCGTGTTGTGTCTCTCGCCCCTGCACTGCCTCATGTTTAAGTATTAGGATCTTTGCTTATCCTAGTCTGCCCAATATTGAGAGAGTCGGTGATTGTCTCTTCGTCGGCCCCCTGTCCGAGCTTGATGGCTCAATATGAGGATATTTGCCTATCCTAGTCTTCCCAATCTTGAAAAAGACAGCCTTGCTCTCGTAGTACGCCAAGCCTTAAGTCTTAGCCAAACTTGTCACGAAGACTTGATCAATGCCAACCACAAGGAGAGTTCCTTTGTTCTTCTTTTCCCTGTGGAAGACCTCCCACTTCTCGGCGTCCAAATCTTGGTTTTGTTTGTTCAAGATCTCCATCATTCGTTCAGTCGCGATTTCGCCGCCTACATCCTTGATGAAGACCATCGCCTTTGTTAGCTGTGGGATGTCTATCTTTCTCACAAGGACGAGCTTTGCGTCCCAGGTAGTGCGGATACTTTCAACGGGCTTTTTGACGGTATCAATTCATTCCGCTGACTCAAAGCGCAGCGTTAAGATACTCGCAACTCATAATTCGCATGGGTGGACCCCCTTTAGAGTTCAAAACATGTTCGATAACCCGTTCGTTTACTAAATGCCTCACCTGGGACCGACGATCTGGTGGAATCCTGCTGTCAGTCGATATCGATGACTACATAAGTCATTTCATCTCTGTTGTGCTTCCTTGCCACTCCGGCGTAAGAGGGCGATTCCATATCTTTCTCAGCGACCATCGACCGTGATGGCTTGGCATCCTTTTGAAAGTCACATTCCTCCATGAAGACTCAGGAGCCATGCGCGCTTCCTTCGTTGCTGTTCGGACTTTGTCTACCTCCGCAGGACACTGTCTGGAGTCTCCATTGTGGGGGGGCTAGCTTGGTCTTCCCAGAGTACTTAAAAGGTCTTAAAAAGTACTCCTATAGGTCTGGGTGCCTTGGCACCTGTAGTGGAGAGTAATGCTTCAAGCGCAAAACCAGTCGTCAGACTAACAAATGAGGGAGAGATGAATAAACCGAAGCTGTTGGGTCTTTGGAGTCCCTTTTTTGCCTACTCCTGAAAGGCTTTAAAATTGTTCATAGTAGGTACCTATTCTGAGATACGGATTTTTTTTCTCCGAGAAGCGAAATAAAAACACGTCCGCTCTATTGAACGGTTACTTAATGTTGTAATATCACTGCCTAATGTTTTAATTTGATGATCTTTGCCTAACCTAGTCTTTCAAATCTTGACTAAACTGTCTACCAGATGGGTTCAAAAACCTGCTCATGCAGGATCCGTAGTAGACTATTTATGGTAGTCAGCCATAGGAGTAAAATGCCCCCCTTTGGCAGTCCTCACATTTTTAAAAGTCCCTACTATGTCAATGCATACAGCCAAGTTATACGAGTACATCTTGGCATCGAAGGATTCTTCAAACCGACCTTCCCTTGGCTGAATGGTTGTCCTGGATTCACTGAATGTCCCACTATTTATCATGGTATCCACTATACGTGGTTCCAGGGTTTTTAATAGAAAGGGCTTAAGGCTTATAGCTCTATGGGTCATTGGTGTGGCATACGATGTCTCGCTGGCCACAAACACCAACCTTGTCTGTTACTAGGCTTTCGGAGTATATGCAAGTTCTATGCACTCTGCGAATACAGCGTCTAGATGGGGCGCCAGATAGTCCGCCTCCTTCTGAAGTAACGCCCGAAATATGCCATCAGGTTCCGTGCCTATCGAGAGGCATAAAAATCAGTGCATAAGATGTTGGATAAATCGAGCGCATCCCATCACACCACAAGACCGTATGGCATAGCAAGTCTGACAACTACAGTATGCAGCCAGTGCATGACATAACCCAGTGAGAAAATTAGTAAGGCCTGCTTAAATCAGGCCTGAAAAGGCGGCCATATGGCTTCGAAAATTAAGTTTCCAAGAGCACTATTTTGCAACTTCTAAAAGTTTCACAAAACATTCTTCCACCGTTTTTGGGTTTTCCTTTTAAAGTACCTCATAAAATATATGGGACACACGTGAGTGTCTATTCAGCTTCTGATGCTTTGAGGCAGTAATTCTGTCCTTCTTAAGGCCATGTATTCACCGTGAAAGGCCAGTACTAACCTGGCAATGTCACTTCAGGTTGAAGAGATATAAAAATGGAACTCGCAGACCAGGCCTCAAAGTGGCCGCCTTTTCCCGCTGGGAAATCTGAAACTTTTTTCAATGGCCCTCTTGTGTATATGATATATAGGGTAAGAGATACCTTTTTTCGCCGTTTCCAAAATATTGGAATTGTAGTTAAATTTTTCTGTCCATCAATTCACCGAAGTATTTTGCGTTTTCAGTACATTCAACAGTTTCAACTCTCTTTCCGTTTTAAACGGTTTTTTCCTAAGAAGAGCTTTCTGAAGGTTGACCCTAACTGTTCTCTGTATTATAACTTGACTCATTGGATTTGGTATTTATGGAATTGGAATAGAACCTTTCCTTTTTGTGGATAATTACACCTTGAAGTTTTACCTGTATGAGTACTTTGTCTTTTGTCTCACAAACTCTTCTCATGAATGCCAGAATGAAAACAAAACCCCCCATTGATTGACGTCATTGTATTTTTGTTTTGGTTTTTTGTTTGCTCCACAGGGCATGCTACACACATTTGAACATGACACCCGCCAAACCGACTTTCTCAATGAAAATAATTCACACTACAATTGCACTGGTCAACCATGTGTCGTGCGACCGCCTGTCTGTCCGTCTCTGTGAAATTCCGAATAAAAACAAACCTGACCCCGATGAATCATCATCGTAGTCGTGTGAGTGTGAGTGCCTTTGCCATAGTACACGATGTGCAACGAATCACTGTAAGGCACATGAGAAATGAGGAAGAGAGTGGTCAGTTAGCAAGTGACTGTGATTGAATGAGAATGGCCAAGTACTGTTGTACATGTGGCTGGGGTCACATACCGAAATACATACATATGCACTTAGTAAAATAACGGGAAAATGCTTTGCCCAACAGGCACATTAAGAGAGAAGTAAAATAATATTGAAATCAAGATTACATGAGTACATGAATTTAGATGGCATGTAACAAGTAAAAATGAGCAAAATTAGAAAGGGCCAAACCTTGGGTACAGGAATTGTTGTGAAGAAATCGAATCGGCGAATGAACGAAGCGTCTAGGAGATCAAAGTGTCAACCCAGTGAACAAAAACGTTCAGAATTCGGTCAGAAGTCTGTGCGAAAGCAGAAAAATTTATTCGAATTCGAGTCCGAAGGAGATCTAGGAGAACAAAGTGTCATCACAGTGAACAAAAACGTTCAGAATTCGGTCAAAAGTCTGTGCGAAAGTAGGAAAATTGATCCGAATTCGGATCCGAAGTCTGTCCGAATTCTTAACGAAAAATATATGGAGTGGTTGACACGATTTCGGAACGAAATGTCGGAGGGAAATCTGATGTTTCTGACAGAATTCCAAAACAAAATTATGGGAAATTCGGAAGAGAAATACGACCTGTTGTCAACACTTCTGACCGAATTCTGATGTTGAGTCTTAATGAATGCGGATGTGTTTTCGGACTTGTCTTATCGATTTCTGGCCGAAAGTATATTAGAATTCCTTAAGAATTCGAATTCTGATGCGAATTCGGATGTACTTTCCGACTTGTCTTAGGTTAGGTTAGGTTTAAGTGGCAGTCTGCCATCAGACTCACTTAGACGTTTTCGTCCATTGTGATATCACAGCAACAGAAGAAGGAAGATGCCTTCTAGTTCCTACCCTTGAACCATTCAGATTTCTTTAAAAAGCCCAATAACTTGCGAATGTTCACATCCGCTAGATCAGACAGGTTCTCAAAGAAATGAAAACCTAAAGTGAAACTCTTTCTGAGTGCTAGTGCGGGCAACACACACAGAAGGTGTTCTATAGTCACTTCTTCTTCGATGTTCTCACAAAAATACAAACAAATGTTGCCCATGAACATTCCACTAAGGAACAGGGGCAAACTTCTCACATATCCATGAGTGCGGCCTCCTTTTTATAGCCGAGCCCGAACGGCTTGCCGCATTGCAACACCTCTTTGGAGAGAAGTTTTACATGGCATAGTACATCACAAATGTTGCCAGCATAAGGAGGGGAAAACCACCGCTGTTTTTTTTCTGATGGTCTCGCCAGGATTTGAACCCAAGCGTTCAGTGTCATAGGCAGACATGCTAACCTCTGCCCTACTCGATATTCTCACAGCTTCTGCAAAAGCCGTTGCGGCAACCATCAGTCTGTCAGCATGTTTTTCGATTAGATAGTGACCTGTCATGATGGGCACGATGACTGAGACCTCAGTTCTTTGAGGTGCGATGCGCATCATGCCAACCTAAAAGAAGGCGTTAACTTCTTTGAGGATGGCAGGATACGCATAATTTAGACGCCAGGCCACAGTGAAGTAAGAGGAGAATGTTCGGTAGGAAGTGGGGAGTGACTTCCAAGATGATTTATTGGATGTATCGTAAAACCAGTACTGGCCTATGGAGCACTGGAATGGTGGAATGCCGTAGGGAAGAGGACGCATGCGAGGGAGTTCGAGAAGGTCCAGAGACTGGCTTGCGTCGGGATCACAGGGGCACTGAGATCCGCACCGCAGCCAGGCCTGGAGGCGATGCTAGATATGCAGCCCATTGGGGCCTATATTTGGAACTGCGCCGTCAGGGTCGCGCTTAGGCTGAGGGAGCTCGACATGGTGAAGGAGAATGGATGAGGCCACAGTTCGATTCTGGGTTTTATGGATACGGAGGGTAGACTAAGCAGGATCTCCGACTACCTGGCACCAGTGCCGACTGGAGTGAGGGCATTCGCGAATCGATTTCCTGAGAGGGACGAAGGAAGGACTCATGGTGTACTTGAGGAGGATGAGACCTCCATCTACACAGATAGCTCCAAGATGGAGTCAGGGACTGGATTGGGGATCTACTCTGATCCACTCAATATCAGTATGTCTCTGAGACTGGCGGACGAGTGTACGATCTTTCAGGCAGAGGTCTGCGCCATTGCAGTGGCCCCAGGAGAAATTCTGGTGAAGGACTAACCGCCCTCGAAACTCAGAATTTATGTGGATAGTATGGCGGCGCTCAAGGCCTTAGGGTCGAAGATGGTGAGATCGAGATGCGTGCTGGATTGTTTGGAATCTCTGGATAGCCTCCGGGCCCACGATGTGACCCTGACATGGGTTCCTGGGCATGAGGGAATTCCAGGAAATGAGAGGGCGGACGAGTGGGCCAGGAGGGGTTCGTCTGCGCCGGGCGCACCGTTCATCGGTCTTGCTTTCGTGCCATTTGTCAAGCTACTGAACACAGGAGATGGGATGGCCAGGGCGGCTTCGGTGACGAGGTGGCATTCGGTGGATGGTTGCCGAACTGCGAAACCGCTAAGGCCAGCCATCGACCAGAGGAGGACGAGGGAGTTGCTGGCGTTCGATAAGAGGTCGATGAGTAGCTTGACAGGGGTCATAAACGGACACTGTGCCATAGGCCGCATGGCGGGGCGCATGGGGATACCGCGCGCATGACTTCTGTAGGAGTTGCCACGATGAGGATGAGGAGGAGATTATTGAGCACTTGCTGCGTTCCTGTCCGGGTCTGCAGTGACATAGGCTCACCTTTCTGGGGAGCCGTTTCTTCTGTAATCTAGATGAACTTGCGAATGTACCTCTGGTAGGTTTCCTGAGGTTTGTTGAGGGAACAGAATGGTTCCGACGAGGGCGGTGCCGCAAGCTCCGGCGTAGGTAGATCCGTACTTGCATGGTCACGGGCGTTTTTTCACCCCCCGCTCGGCTTCTCCACTCCTCCTGTCTTTCTTTTATTCGTGTATAACCTCTAGTCCGAGATCTCACATCTTCTTTCTCTTCACTTTCTCACTATAGGATACCACAATGGGCCAAACTGGCCTCCGAGTGAACTCACCTTTGGTGGGCAACCCATTTAACCTAACCTTACCTGTGGCATATGCAATAAAGCTACAAAAATGAATAATATCCCAAAATTAGGTTTAGAGCTGTGTTTCATTTCGAAATTTGGGGTCTTTTTTCGTATTGAATTAAGTTAAATTTTTTTAATTGAAATAAGGCTCCAATTACCGTTGTTTTTGTTTCATACATAAAAGATTGGACCTTATTTCAAATTGTTCAAAAACCAAACTCTAATTGAGGCAACATATACCATATGGAGTCTAAGTCCAATGTTTCGAGAACGAAGAAGGGCTAGATGCTTTATTTTAGTATCTAAATGTCGAAATTATATTTAATGACCATTTGTATTCTTCCGAAAAAATTTTCTAAAATGAATTTTTCTTTCTCTATTTTCAGGTAAGTTCACCAAGTTTTGTGAAGTACATTATTTTATGAGTAAAATATAAATTAGAATGTATCAGGTAAGATTTAAAATCGAAATCGATCAGGAAGTAGCTGAAAACTTTGGACATATTACCAGAAAAAAAAACAAATTTTTAATTATTAAAAAAATACAGAGCCCATGCTTATTAGGGCAGGCATGGGCTCTGTATTTGATTTTAATTTATTTTATTTTATTTTATTTTATTTTATTTTATTTTATTTTATTTTATTTTATTTTATTTTATTTTATTTTATTTTATTTTATTTTATTTTATTTTATTTTATTTTATTTTATTTTATTTTATTTTATTTTATTTTATTTTATTTTATTTTATTTTATTTTATTTTATTTTATTTTATTTTACTTTATTTTATGTTATTTTATTTTGGTTTTATTTAATTTTTTTATTTTATTTTATTTTTTTTTATTTTATTTTATTTTTTATTTTATTTTATTTTATTTTACTTTATTTTTTATTTTATTTTATTTTGTTTTTATTTTATTTTATTTTATTTTTTTATTTTATTTTTTTTATTTTATTTTTTTAATTTAATTTAATTTTGTTTTTATTTTATTTTATTTTATTTTATTTTATTTTATTTTATTTTATTTTATTTTATTTTATTTTATTTTATTTTATTTTATTTTATTTTATTTTATTTTATTTTATTTTATTTTATTTTATTTTATTTTATTTTATTTTATTTTATTTTATTTTATTTTATTTTATTTTATTTTATTTTATTTTATTTTATTTTATTTTATTTTATTTTATTTTATTTTATTTTATTTTATTTTATTTTATTTTACTTTATTTTATGTTATTTTATTTTGGTTTTATTTAATTTTTTTATTTTATTTTATTTTTTTTTTATTTTATTTTATTTTTTATTTTATTTTATTTTATTTTGTTTTTATTTTATTTTATTTTTTTATTTTATTTTTTTTATTTTATTTTATTTTATTTTATTTTATTTTATTTTATTTTATTGAATTTCCACTCTCAAATACCTTTGATTTGATCCCCATATGGCCATGACTGGCCAATATGCATGTCCGATTTAGGGTAGTTTTCGATGGTCCCCCAGATACTTAGCCCAGCATCGTGCTCTACTCTCAAATATCATTTATTTGAATACCATATTGTCATTGCTTTAAGGGGAGTTTATGTGATGAGGCGTCTACCAAACACTTGCTCCAAAATTGGTTATCAAATCCATTTTCTAACCTCTAATACTAATATTGACCTTTAGCCACATATTGCCATGGTCGGTAAATTTGTACTCTTTGGGGATTGTTTTGAGGATGGGACGTTCCCCACACAGTTGGTCCCAAATGTTGATATCAGATTCTTGGTCTACTCCCAATTTCTATAGACCATATTTCTAGACCCCATATTTCTATAGTCTGCATTCATGTACTGTTTGGGGGAAGTTTTGAGGGATGGGACGGCCACTAAGTGACTTGGCCCTCCCTAAAAATATATATTAGATTCGTGTTCTACTCTGAAATACCTCTTATTTGAGCCCCATATTGCAATGGTCTGCATCATATTTGGTTGTTGTTATGGGTGTGAGATGACCCCATAGACACTTTTTTCCGAATATTGATATCAGATTCATGCTTTACTCCCAAAGACCTTTCATTTGAGCCCCATATTGCTATGGTCGTAAATTTGTCCCCTTTGTAGGATGTTTTTGAAGAGGGACGGACACTTGGTCGCACATTTTGCTATCGGATTCGTATTCTACTCGCAAATGCCTTTCATTTGAGTCCCATATTGTCATGGTCGGTAAATATGTCCGATTTAAGGGTGTTTTGGGGTTTGGGGTGGGCCCCCAAACACTTTGGCCGACAATTGGATATCAGATACGTTTTCTAATCTTAAATACCTTTCATTTGAGTCCCATATTGGCGTGATTGGTCTATATGTATATTTGGTAGGTTTTGGGGGTGGGGCGTCCCCCCTAGGTATCCCATCCGAAATTTGGTTAGCAAATTTTTGTTTTTATGTTTCTGTAAGTGTGCAAATAAAAATTTCGCTTAAATCGCCCTACCCATTGCGGAGATCTGGTGTTTCTGAAAATTATGGGAAGGGGGAGGGGCGCCCCCCTTCAGATATCAAAAAATGTAGTACCCTATTTGCACCACGGGATCATTATGCAGCATTTGTGAAAATTTCAAGAAAATCGGTTCAGTTGTTTTTGAGTCTGTACGGAACAGACAAACAAACAAACAAACACAAATTGATTTTTATCTAAAGGATTATAAAGGGTGATTTTTTAAGAGCTATAGGAAAGTTTTTCAAAAGAAAAACACATAAAATTCAAAATTTGTTTTTGAGTCGATGTCATGCAAATGTTGACCGTGACTGCGCCTCAAATAGTCCATCCGCTTAGTTCAATTTTGGCATACTCATTCCAACACAACGGCCGGTATCTCTCGAATAAATGCTTCAATGTTGTCTTCCAATGGGTCAATTAAAGCGGACTTGTCCGTATAGACATGACCTAGACCATAGCCCCACAAAAAATAGTCTAAAGGCGTTAAATCGATCGATCTAGGCGGCCAATTGACCGGTCCCAAACGTGAAATAAAATGTTTACCGAACTCGCCTCTCAATAAGTCCATTGTTATGCGTGCTGTATGGCATGTGGCACCGTCCTGTTGAAACCACATGTCATGCAAGTCAAGCTCTGCGTTTTGGGCAAAAAAGTTGGATATCTTCTCACGTTACGAATCGTATCAACACAGCTACGTTACGATTCGCATCGTACTTTGAAGAAGTACGGTCAAATGATGCCACCAGCCCATAAACCCCACCAAACTGTGACTTTTTCTGAATGCATTGGTAGCTCTTGCAATGGCTTCTTCTGGCTTATCTTCATTCCAAAATCAACAATTCTGCTTACGGTACGTAACCCATTGAGCCAAAAATCAGCTTCGTCACTGATGAACATCAAGACCATTTCCTATAGATCTGTGATGGAATCTCCAATTTGGTATGCATTTGCAATTTTTGCAATATCTCAAAATTCTTCGATTCTAATCTTAGCCTGCACTCATTCATGCCATGGGCCCTCGATCATCATGGTAGTGTTCCATGAGCATTGCTCCCCACTCCATAAGCATGTGTTTGCCGAGTGGTTGATTGCTGCCGCATTGACACCGGCATTCACTTGGCCTATGTGTGCTTTTGGAGCGTTTTTACAGCATGAATCATCGCAGGTTTTTCAATTAGAAATGGTTCGAAGTGTCTTGTTTCATGGGCTTGACGATATCGCTCCATTCAAGACACCAAGACATGTAGACATGAACTTTGGTTTCTTCTCCTACTTCTTCTACTGCTTCTTCACGCATCATGTCGGTGGTTTTGTGGTGCTACCACAATTTCTCTAGAATTGAAGTTTTGGTTGATGGGAGACTCGCACGCTTGAATAGTTGGTTGGGTTGTTTCTGTTTTTCTTCCGTTTAGACAGCAGCACTCAAGATAAAGATAGCCAGCCAAATTGTTTGACTTTCTTTGTGGTTGTGAAATGTGGTTGTGGGGGGGGCAATGATTTTAGACTTTGGAATGTTCCCTCTTTGATTTCTGGTAATTTTCAATTAAACGCATTTTTTCTTTGTATTTTATTTACTCACGAAGATCGATGTGATTTGTTGTTGTTGTTGGTTGGTGTTGCATTCTTGTGATGTGATTTGAAGCATGTTGCGCTTGCGTGCACTCGCCATGGTCAATGAGGAGGCCAATAGGTATGAGTTTCGATGACAAAGATTAAAAAACGGTTTTTTTCGAAACAAAGAACAGTGGGTTGAAATTGGATAAATTTTACCACTTTTAAACTGTCACCGAGTATCTTTGACATTTTTATACCCAGCACCATAGGATGGGCGTACACTAATCTAGTCGTTCGGTTTGTAACACCTTGAAATATAGATCTGAGACCCCATAAAGGATATATCTTTTGAATCGTCTTGACATTCTGAGTCGATCTAGCCATGTCCGTCCGTCTGTCGAAATCGCGATAGCGGCCGAACGCGTAAGGTTAGCTTTACGCTTGAAATTTTGTCCATATACATCTTATTGATGTAGGTCGTTGGGGATCGCAAATACGTCATATCGGCTCAGATTTAGATATAGGTCCGATATAAACCGATCTGCCGATTTGATTTCTTGAACCCCTGGAAGCCGCAATTTTTGTCCGATTTGGCTGAAATTTTACACATAGTGCTTTGTTATGACTTGCAACAACTGTGCAAAGTACAGTTCACATCGGCCTATAACCTGATATAGCTCCCATATAAACCGATCTCCCGATTTGTCTTCTTGAGCCCTTACAAGCCGCAATTTTCGTCCGATTTGGCTGAAATTTTGCATGCAGTGTTACGTTGTGACCTCCAACAACTATGCTAGGTACGGTCTATATCGGTCTATAACCTGATATAGCTCCCATATATGCCGATCTACCGATTTGACTTGTTGAGCCCTTACAAGCCCCAATTTTTATCCGATTTGGCTGAAATTTTGCATGCAGTGTTACGTTGTGAGCTCAAACAATTATGCTAGGTACAATCCATATCGGTCTATAACCTAATATAGCTCCCATATAAACCGATCTCCCGATTTGACTTTTTAATCTCTTACAAGCCGCAATTTTTTTCCGATTTGGCTGAAATTTTACACATAGTGTTCTGTTATGACTTGCAACAACTGTGACAAGTACGGTCCACATCGATCTATAACCTGATATAGCTCCCATATAAACCGATCTCCCGATTTGACTTCTTAAGCCCTTACAAACCGCTATTTTTGTCCGATTTGGCTGAAATTTTGCATATAGTTTTCTGTTATGACTTCCAACTATTTTGCTAAGTTCGCTCCAAATCGGTCTATAACCTCATATAGCTCCCAACTAAATTTATTTTGTATAAATTTTTAGCCGTGGGTTTCCTAGAATCCCTCCAGAGGCCTTCGTCTGTCGCTACTGTACCATCAGTGAGTCTGTAAAGATCTGCCACTTTTATCTAATTTGTTTAGTACACCCACTTCCATGGGATATACGTATACTAAAATCGTCATTCCATATGCAAATGAAAATTTGCCCACGAGCATTCCATTAGGGTACAGAGGCAAACTTTTTGTATATCAATGAGTGCTGTGCGATTCAAGTTTTAAGCCTAACTTTATAATTTTCTAAGGAATTTTGCAAGCAATTTTCTTTTATATGCATGCCATGTGAGGTCTGCATCCGTCCTAATCTGATAAAGTTCCCTTTAAAACCAATCATATAAACAAATTTATATCGACTTGAGCAAATATTTCCCACTGTGTCTTAACTCTTAACTGTAGTTAAAAAACGCTTTGACAAATTTTGCTGAAGTTGCTTAAGCCACACTTCGTCAACAAAAACACTTGAATGAATCATTGTATTGCTTTATCAACATGTTGCTGGCAACAATGTATACCCACACAATCGTGTTAATATCAATGAAGCTCAACAACAACAAGCAAAACACAAGTAGAGAATCCATACACTAAAATAGAAACAATGTGGCAACATAGACAGGATGGGAAATTTCAAAACAAAACAGAGGCGGATTTTAAGAGTTCATTCACAATGGGGCCTTGTGGGAAGGAGAAAAAACAAGTAAAATGCAGATTTTTGTTTGTGGTTAGGGAATAAACAATGTTATTGGATTCAAAATAAGGGTGGCACACAGATTTTTCATCTGACTTTATTCCCAATAAGTCCTTATTGAGAAAATTCATTGGTTGCCAAATAAGGTGGTGTATAACCCACCTGTCCTTTTATGGTGGGTTACATAAATATAGGGGCAAACTTCTCACATATCAAACAGAGCAGTCCGATTCAAGTTTTAAGCTCAATGATAAAGGGCCTCCTTTTTATAGCCGAGTCCGAACGGCGTGCCGCAGTGCCACACCTCTTTGGAGAGAAGTTTTACATGGCATAGTACCTCACAAATGTTGCCAGCATTAGGAGGGGAAAATCACCGATGACAATTTTTTTTGATGGTCTCGCCAGGATTCGAACCCAGGCGTTCAGCGTCATAGGCGGACATGCTAACCTCTGCGCTACGGAGGCCTCCAATCCTTGCCCCTGTTCCTTAGTGGAATGTTCATGGGCAAAATTTGCATTTTTAACATAAATATAGAGGAATTTGGGTATAGAAGTATTAACTTCTTGACCTTCATAGACATGGAGCAGGGGTTTGATAACGAGGGTTTCATACATGACTTTTTGCTGGACATAAGGTTCGCTGCTCTGCTGGTGATGTGAGTTTATACCGATGTTGAGGGGTATCGATGGCAACGATTTTTTCTACCATTTTTAGGCTTTTGCAGGATTCTCTGTTCTTTTTGGGAGATTTATTTCTAGCCTACTCGGATAATTATACCATGATAATCGGAGGCTGATTTTTCTCTACTATAAGGTACCTTATTCCGGGTGCACTAGGCAAGCTGTCAAGATGGGTGAAGGCCAATGCGTTTCGCATAAGCCCCAGCAAGACTGAACCAGAAGAAGGGCATTTAAAGTTTTCAAGGGCCCATATTTGACCGGGTGGACCTGAGTTCGCTCTGCTCTTGTCGTACGGCGATAATAGGAGAGCAAATTCGTGGCAATGGAAGATAAAATGCTTTATACTCCTGTCGTAAGTCGGTAGATAAAAGTTGGAGTTAGGCCTGGAACGGTATACTTTATGGTAATTACTGTGCCCCCGCCGGTTCTCCCCCATGTGTCTAGAATTTGGGAGAGTCTTGAATTGTTAAGGGCAAATTGAGCTACTTCCCGTCCCTCCCTTCTCGGGAGGCTTAGAAGAAAAAGAGAGAAATATCGGAGGAAATAGTCAAGAGGAGATTAAATGCGATCTATTCTATAACTTAATAGGTATAGGCAAAAGCCCATACTAGGCCGTAACTTTTATTGATGTGACTCGAACGATTCTTACTCATGGATATCTGGTCTGGCATTCCTGAAGGCCGTTGAAAGTTTTGGCAAACGTGCTTCACGACCGGGTGTAGCTTCGCTTTGTTTTGAGGGGCTAACTACCTGAGCTAGGGAACAAGAACTAGAAAGAAAAGGCTCAATAGGCGATTGACTGTGCTTGGCATAGACTCCAGAAGGACTGAGCTAATACTGGAACCAGTTTTGTGATAATTGGTACTGCCGCTCTCTCGGTAGGCTAGGAATAGGATTAAAGGAATGTCCTGTAAAGACTTAAGAGGGGTTGAATGAGCTGATTTTCTATTCGATAGTTAGAGTTGGAAACTTAGGCCGACGAAGGTTCATCGGATGTTTACTGTCGAGACTCGTATGATTCTTGCCCATGGGTGGCTGGACTGGTATTCGCTAAGGAAGTTTTGAGAGTTCGAGAGATGTGTCTGGCATCCAGGTAGAGAATATGAGCGTTGTTCTTATCTGGAAATCAGACTAGGGAGGAAACGTCGAGTAAAGGTTGAAGAGGAGATTTATTTCTCACATATAAATGAGTGCAGTCCGATTCTAGTTTAAGCTCAATGATAAGGGGCCTCCCTTTTATGAAACTGTTGAACCTGTTAATTAGGCGTGTTATGACGAAAACCGGTTTTAGATTGAGAGTAAGGAACCTCGTGATTTGTGATCCTTGCCTGCGAATCAAGGGCAACTGTGGGATAACGGCGGCACGACGGACTACATGCCGGGAAAAATCTTGCCTTGTTTAAGAGTTGGACATTATTTTCTCTGAGAGGAAGAGCTGAGCTCTCGAGAGAGGGTGTCCTCGAGATAATTGAGAAGGTACAGGGCACTGTCATGGTTGTCTGGTTTGCCATCGAGCTCTAGAGAGAGAGTCTTCGCAGGATTATTGAGAAGACGTAGGGCACCGCGGCGATGCAGATCTCAGGAATTCGACCTGAGGCTCTTGCATTTATACATTTGGTGCCCATCGATGAAAATTATCCTTAGAGTGGGAGATTTAGGGATCTGGCGCTCCTTGCGGTATATAGGCAACACGACAGACCAAATGCCCGTGAAATTATATCTTCGTTCATGAGTGGGAAGTCGTTTTCCTTGAGAGAGAGAGCGTTGAGCTCTAGAGAGAAAAGAATGAAAGAGAAAGTGCAAAGCACTGCGGCGCATTGTCCCAAGAAAGGTGCTAATACCATATTCGACTTGAGGCCTTTGCAACTTTTAGGCGCGCGACGAAAAAGATTCCCTTAGACGGAGGGAGTTAGGAATCTGGCACTACTCGTATTACCAGGCGCTGCGGTACCATTGTAGCTACGATGTATAGGCGGCGGACGGACTACAAATGCAAATTTTGCCCATGGACATTCCACTAAGGAACAGGGACAAACTTCTCACACATCAATGAGTGCAGTCCGATTCAAGTTTAAGCTCAATGATAAGGGGCCTACTTTTTATAGTCGAGTCCGAACGGCGTGCCGCAGTGCGATACCTCTTTGGAGAGAAGTTTTACATGGCATAATACCTCACAAATGTTGCCAGCATTAGGAGGGTAAAACCACCGCTGAAAATTTTTTCTGATGGTCTCGCCAGGATTCAAATTCAGACGTTCAGCGTCATAGCCGGACATGCTAACCTCTGCGCTACGGTGGCGGACGGACTACATGCTGGGGAAATCTGCTTTCTTTTACGACTGGGAAGCTGTCTTCCCGATAAGGAAGAATTGGACTGCAAGCACATCTCGCCAAATACGGACGGGTTGGATGGGAGCGAAGAAACGGAGGTCTTGATTAAGTTCTTCGGAGATAGAGAGTCGTAAAGACTTTTGGAAGAGAGTAGCATTTTTCAGGTAGAGATTTTGGCGAATTTGAAGGTTCTGAAGGCGGTTTTTCATAGGTGAACGACTTTCCTGTCAAAAAATCATGACATATGTGGATAGTCAGGAGACTTTTAAAGGCAAACATTTTTGATCGCCAAATAATCTTATGCGAATCTTCTAGATGAAGATTATGATCGTGGATGAACTGGTCTAAATGTCGTAGAGGATTTCTTCGTGGTTGTTATAGCAGTGTGTTATACACTGAGGTGGCTGCCCCTGCCTATAAAGAACTCTATTGGGTCAATCCGGTACGTACAACCGGGTGCCATTGGATTGAGGATTCCCTTGTAGTGAGGAGTTGTATGCTCAAGAAGACTCTTCTGGAAGAGTGTTCCGCGAATCCTCATTACGATGTGGTAACACGTAAGTCAGAATAGTCTTGGAAGATTTAAGAATCGCGTGGACAAGTAAAAAACGATTTTTTTTGGAAAATTAATAAAACACTTCTTTAGAAGAGTTGCGCTTTACTCGCCTAGACGAGTAACAAATAAGTGTTTTGTAATATTTATAAAATATTATTCTGTAAGAGTTGCACATTATTCGCTTGAAAGGTCTAAAAATTCATTAGTTTGTTCATTAAAAACGTAACAACTCCGTAAAAACTAAACAAAATTTTTGGTTAAATCCTCACATTCGTCATATTAAGCACCAATCGTCATATAAGCCAAGTGAGAATTCCGTTTGGTGTTGTGAAAGTTGTCTACCCAAAATAATACATCGAATAACATAATTCAATATAAGTGTGCGTGTGAGTATACGTTGGCGTATATGAGCAGGGAATATGCGAGAAAGAAGATAACAACAAAGAGAATGCAAACAAAAGTCGGTCATCTTAATGCCGTCAAACCTGGCCAGCTTTTGACCACCTTTTTAAATCCGCCTTGATAGCGGCTACATTTTTTTTGCAAAATTTTTTTATACCCAAGATATCTGCAAAATTATGAATACCCAGCTTTTGGGTATAAATGGGTAAATACCCGGGTAATTTTATCTAATTTATCCAATTTATCGGGTAAATACCTTTTGGGTATTTACCCATCGCCCATCTCTATGCATGAGGGCTTTACTTTTATCGTAAACTTCTTATATTCCGCCGCTGTGCAGTTGCCGCGTAAACGCCGCTACACATGCATACACATACACTCACGCAATTACACTTCCATGCCTACAACCACATACAGCAGACATTTCGATAGATGGCCAAACTAAATAGCCAGACAATGATCGTTCATTCAGTCTCATTTTGAGTACACAACGAAGCGGTTCGTGCAACTTGACACAGCGCGCAAAGTGGCAAAGTGTAAAAGTCAGTAAACGACTGTGGCGTGAATAAACAGCAAAAAGAAAATTTAAGAAAAAAAAATCAAAACAACCAAAAAGGCTACAAAAAAAAATTATCAAAAGAAAACAACAACAAAAAATGTGTGTTTAATAACTAAAAATCTATAAAGATTTAAAAAAAAAGCAAGTGTATGTGTGAGTTGTTATGTTATGGCAAGTGTGTGTGTGTGTGTGTGTTTGAAAACAAGCAACCAAAGATCAAAATTCTTTTAATAAGCAACAACAAAAAGTGGAGGAAGAAGAAGCTTTAGAATCAATCGAAACCTCAGAAAAGAAGAAGTAAAAAGGAGAAGAGAAAACAAAAAGAAGTTGAAATCTTAAAAACAAAAAAAAGGCGGCATGGATAGTGAAGAGGAAGCCAAAGTGGAAAATGAAGTAGAAAAAAAAATAACAAAGAAAAGATTCAAGAAAAATTTTGTGATTATTGTTTTAATGTTTTCTGTTGTTATTGTTGTTGTTATTCTTATTATGAAAAATTATTCTTGAGTGCCTGACCGCCAGCCAGATTATCGTCTTCAAGCATTTAGTTTACAATCCCAGCCATCATTCTACAACTACTCCTCCGCTTCTTCTTCTTCTGCTGCTGCCGCTGCTGCTGCTTGTTCGCCAATCATTCATCCGTTGGTTGATCACGATTTCATTGAAATTGTTCAGTTGGTGCATATCTCTCTCAAGATACATAAAAATTGTGTTTTATATTTTTTTTCCTCGAATATTCAAGAATAGATTTTTTGAGTGGCATACAAATAACAAAAAAAAACACAAAAAGTGCAATGAAAGATATTTTTGCGTTTATATTTTAGCATTGCTATGAAAAGTAATTTTTTGAATTAAAATATATATAGAGACAATCGAAACTGTTGAATAGTGAAAACGCTTAATCGCTTAGCTGTGACAAAAAAAAATTAAACAAATAAAATATATTTCAAGTTTCAAGCATTTCCAACGATTATCAAAACTGTCCTCTCTAAGTAAAATAAATGTTTACTGATTCTAGTTCGAATATTTGAAAACTTATCAGTATACATACTCAGGGTTTTCCTTAGAAAGTGAAGAAACTTGCTACTGGTAATCCAATTCAGTTCAATAAAAACAAGTAAAAGCGTGTTAAAATCGGCCGAGCCGAATCTTGGGAACCCAACACCATGGATGCTGCTAAAAATTTATACAAGCTAAATTTAATTAAAGGTCATAATTTTATTCTAAATACCAAACTACTGTTAAACCAGCAAAAAAATAAAGCTTCTACGAACCGCATAAGCATAATCGATAATCCGGTTTATATGAGAGCTATAGATTGAGGTTATAAAGGGTGATTTTTTTGAGGTTAGGATTTTCATCCATTAGTATTTGACAGATCACGTGGGATTTCAGGCATGGTGTCAAAGAGAAAGATGCTCAGTATGCTTTGACATTTCATCATGAATAGACTTACTAACGAGCAACGCTTGCAAATCATTGAATTTTATTACCAAAATCAGTGTTCGGTTCGAAATGTGTTCATTCACCGTTCAGCGATAAGGCTCATTTCTGGTTGAATGGCTACGTAAATAAGCAAAATTGCCGCATTTGGAGTGAAGAGCAACCAGAAGCCGTTCAAGAACTGCCCATGCATCCCGAAAAATGCACTGTTTGGTGTGGTTTGTACGCTGGTGGAATCATTGGACCGTATTTTTTCAAAGATGCTGTTGGACGCAACGTTACGGTGAATGAACACATTTCGAACCGAACACTGATTTTGGTAATAAAATTCAATGATTTGCAAGCGTTGCTCGTTAGTAAGTCTATTCATGATGAAATGTCAAAGCATACTGAGCATCTTTCTCTTTGACACCATGTCTGAAATCCCACGTGATCTGTCAAATACTAATGCATGAAAATCCTAACCTCAAAAAAATCACCCTTTAGATTGATTTAGACCGTACTTGGCCCAGTTGTTGGAAGCCATAACAGAACACTACATGCAAAATTTCATCCAAATTGGAAAAAAATGCGGCTTCTAAGGGCTCAAGAAGTCAAATCGTGAAATCGGTTTATATGGAAGCTATATCAGATTATAGACCGATTTGGACCGTATTTAACACAGTTGTTGGAAGTCATAAAAGAACACTACCTGCAAAATTTCAGCCAATTTGGATAAAAATTGACGCTTTAAGGGGCTTAAGAAATCAAATCAGGAGATCGGATTATATGGAAGCTATATCAGATCATCGACCGATTAGGACCGTGCTTGGCACAGTTGTTCGAAGTCATAACGGAACACTATATGCAAAATTTCAGCCAAATCGGATGAAATTTGTGGCTTCCAGGGGCTCAAGAAGTCAAATCGGGAGATCGGTTTATATGGGAGCTATATCAAGTTATAGACCAATTTGGACCGTACTCGGCACAGTTATTGGAAGTCATAACAGAACACTACAAGCAAAATTTTAGCCAAATCGGATGAAATTTGTGGCTTCCAAGGGCTCAAGAAGTCACATCGGGAGATCGGTTTATATGGGGCTATATCAGGTTATAGACCGATTTGTACCGTACTTGGCACAGTTGTTGGAAGTCGTAACAGAACACTACATGCAAAATTTCAGCCAAATAGGACAAAAATTGCGGCTTGTAAGGGCTCAAGAAGTCTTATCGGGAGATCGGTTTATATGGGAGCTATATCAGGTTATAGACCGATTTGGACCGTACTAAATACAGGTATTGGAAGTCATAACGGAACACTATATGCAACATTTCAGCCACATCTAATGAAAAATGAGGCTTCCAAATCGTTTTGACCCTACTTGACCCACAGTTGTTGAAAGTCTTAACGGAACGCAACATGCAAAATTTTATCCAAATCGAATGAAAACTGCTGCTTCCAGGGGCTCAAGAAGTAAAATCGAGAGATCGGTTTATATGGGAGCTATATCCAAATCTGAGCCGACATGGCGTTCGACCGCTATCGCGATTTCGACACACGGACGGACGGACACGTATAGACTCAAAAACGGCTGAAACGATTACCTTGAAATTTTTCACTGATTGTGTAGGTTGGTCTGCAAGGAAACATGGGCTATATAATTTTTTGATATCGGAAGGGGGTGAACCCTGTCGCTTATGTCAAAAACTACCCACAAAATCAATAGTGAATCGATCGGGACAATATGGGTATCAAATGAAAGGTATTGGAGAGTAAAATACGAATATGGAATTGAAATTTGAACTTAAGTACCCATCGGGCCGCTACAACCCCAAAACTCCCCCGTACAGAGATGTTGGACGTTCATGTCAATATGGGGCTCAAATGAAAAGTATTCTGAAATAGATTACAAATCTGGTTTATAAAATCAGATCGAAGAGTGGGGGGTCACCCTACCCCCCAAAAACGCCCCAATGTGGCATATGACTATATGGGACTAGGTTTGTTTGTTATTCCGTAAAATCAAAAACGGCTGAACCGATTTTCTTAAAATTTTCACAGATTGTGTAGGTTTGTCTGAAAGGAAACATGGCCTAGTGATTTTTCGATATCGGAGGGGGGTGGACCCTTCCCCTCACCTCAAAAACGCCACCCAAAATCCAAAGAGATCCGATCGGGGCAATATGGGTATCAACTGAAAGGTATTGGAGGCTAGAAAACGAATATCTTATTAAAATTTGGATCAAAGTACCCAGGGGGACGCCCAATCCCCAAAACTCCTCTAAAGAGATATATTTGACGTTCATGTCAATATGGGATTCAAATGAAAAGTATTTGGCAGTAGATTACAAATGTGGTATTAAAAAATCCGGTCCAAGCAATTGGAGGTCGCCTCACTCCAAATATCCTCCACTGGACATATTAGCCGACCATGGCTAAATGGGACTTAAATGAAAGGTATTTGGGAGTAGGTTACGAATATGATATTCAAATTAGTTTTCAATTCTAGATGGCGCCTTTCCTTCTAAAAATACGTCATATAGGTTAATTGACCCATTATGATAATATGGGAATCAAATGAAAGGTATTTGAGAGTAGAAAACAAATTTGATATCCAATTTTGGAGCCAAGTGTTTGGGGTATGGCCGAAAGCACCCACTAAACTGAACTTCATTTACGACTATGGAAATGTGGGGCTCAAATCGCCGGTCTTTGGGAGTAAAGAACTAATTTGATATCTGTGTTTAGGACAAAGTGCCGGTGCCCGCCCCAAAGTTCCGTTGTCCGCCTTAAAACACAATCCAAGCCGTTCATATTTACCGACCATGGCAATATGGTGCTCAAATTAAAGGGATTTGCGAGTGAAACACGAATTTGATAACCATATTCGAGTCGCAGTGGCTGAGGTGCCATCCCTTCCCTAAAAAGCACTTCTCATAACCCTAATTCACAAAAACACCAGATCACGGAGATTGGTTATCTTCGAAATTTTTTTGCACTCTCATAGTCACCAAAAACAAAACATGATTCCTATTGCTGGGGTCGGGACCCCAGTCGCCAAATGGATATTTAGACCAATCACGACAATATAGAACTCAAACGAAAGGTGATTGAGAGAAAAAAACTAATTTGATATCCTATTGAACGGTAAAGTCACAAACAGTCTTGCAGTGTAAGAAGGAGACTAAAGCCTTCTCTGAGGATGGCACAATCCCCATCGTTTGGGTGCCGCGCCATAACGAAGTAGGGGGGGAATGAAAGGGCAGACGATTTGGCGGTGAAGGCCGGAGGATTGGCTAACCCAAAGCCTTTCGCGGCGACGCAGTCCGAGTTAAGGGCGTGGGCGACGAACCCGCATGTAACACTGTGGAGCAGTGAAACAGTCGGTAGAACGGCGAAAATCCTATGGGGTGATCCGGATAGTGAGAGGACGAGGCTACTACTGAAAGGAAGCAAGAAGGAGGCTAGTATAGCTTTTGGTATCATAACGGGACACATAGGACTGCGAGCTCACTAATGCAAAATCGCGCGGCAGGTGATAGCATGTATAGGGCATGTGGAGAAGATAATGAGACGTTGGAGCATTTCATATGTCATTGTCATAAAATGTCATAAAAAATTAACCATTTTGTAAGTAGCATAGAATTCCTAACTTTAAATTTTCTTTTTCAAGGTTAGAGCGCACAACAAGCCGATTACTGGCTTAGCTATATGTCCATAGTGGCATGGGGGGCGGGATAATATCCGCACCCTCTTTTCAACCTATCCTAACCTAACCTATCCAATTGAAGAGCTATGTGTTTGGGGCGCCGCCTCACCCCAAAATATCTTCAAATACTCGAAATACGCGCCTCCACCTCCGAAATACGCTCTAAACCGGAAATATTTACCAATACGGTGATCGCAAAAGATACACATTTGGGAGTAGACTAAAATTTTGCCCATGAACCGAGCAGGGGCAAACTTCTCACACATCAAATTTAAACTCAATGATAAGGGACCTTTTTTACAGCCGATTCGTAACGGCGTGCCGCAAGGCGACAACTCTTTGGGGAGAATTTTTTACATGACCATGCATGGCATGGTACCTCGCAAATGTCGCCAGCATTAAGAGGCGATCACCACCCATTAGCATTTTTCCGATGTTCTCGCCAGGATTCGAACGCAGTTGTTCAGCTTCATGGGCGGACATGGGCTACAGTGGCACGAATTCGATATCCACATTCAGGGCGAAGTGTCCTCACCCCAAAAATGATATTAGAGAGTTAAAGAAGGCGCAGCGGAGCGGGCCCGGTTCGGGTAGTGTGCAGTATATGGGAAATATTTCCCAATCTAAACTGATTTCCTTCGACTTCAATAGGCTTCGTGTCCGATCCGAAAAAAAAATCTGTGCCTAATTTGAAGATGATCGGATGAAAATAGCGTTCTGTACTTAGTACATAAATAAACATGGACATACAGACGGACATGCATTTAGACAGGCAGAGGGACAGACAGATAAATAGTCATTGGACGTTGCAGAACCAAAGTCAATATGCCCCCTCCATTCTAAAATATCTGTGAAATTTTAATGTTTATTGCTCCGCCCCTCTTCCATGGCCACAATTTATTTGATTATTGCTGTGGTGAGGAAAATTAAGAAAAAAAAATTATAAATAAATTCATTTTTTAAATTCTTAAGTGTTGCGAATCGGGCAATTGTGTTGAAAAATGTGTGCCAAGTTTTTAAAAAATTTCGATATTTTTTGTTAGTTTATGGTGGTGATTTTTTGTTTAATTTTTTTCAATCTCTTTTCTAATCCGCTGCATTCCAATGTGAGCAGTGAAGTAAAACGAAAAAACAACAACGACAGAAATATTCGCTTTTCTCCTAATCGCGTAATAATGCTGTCTGTGTGTGTGTGTGTGCTTAAATCAATGACATCAATGTTATAGTGAAAAGCATTCATGTTGTGTCTACATACATATGTTGGAGGTATAAAATTAAATAAAAAAAATAAAATATATTCTTGGAATTTTTCCAAATTATGACAAGTGCGTGTGAGTGCTGCTTAATGTGCTTTTGGCATTAGTTAAACGTAGCATAAATGCCAAATGACCTATCTTAACTTTTAAAAACATTTCAATAATAGAAAGAAAATAAAAGACGAAAACCATTTGCCTTAATAAGAAAATAAAAACCTAAAAAAAAACAAAGTCAAATACAATAGACACAAAAAAAAAATTTTATCAAACAGGCAGGGTCTATGCTCTCCAAGCAGTTTCAACAAAATACTATCTCTAGATAGGATTTCATTGGGATTTTTTAATAAATGGACTAACTGGACAGCGCCCGCTCCGTTGCGCCTTCTTTCACTCTCCCATTTTATCTGAGCCCTATGTTGGCACGGTCACGAAAAAAGTCCTGTTTGGTGGTGCTGATATTGCCTTTCAGATATTTCGCCCCAATGTGGAAATCATATTGTTGTTCTACTCCCAAATTTCTTACATTTGAGCCTTATATTGCGTTTTTTGGACTGAGGTGGACCCCCCTGTATTTGATTCGTGATCTAGTCTCAAATACCTTTCATTTGAGCCTAATATTTTCATTATTAGTCTATATTTCCATTTGACGGGCTTTAGAGCTGGGGTGGCAACCCTAGACATCCCAAACATAAACAAACTAAATTTCCCATAAATCTGTGCACTCATCTCTGAGATCTGGCGTTTTTGAAAATAGAGTGAGGGGAACGTCCGCCCATTAAAGTTTGGATCTTAGATCTACTTCATCCTTTTGGCTTTGGTGGTGGATTAGAGTAGCCAAAGGATTTGCCCCGCAAAGGGTTTGCCCCGAAAGTGGATATCAGATTCATACTCAACTCCCAAAAACCACATTTGATCGACATATTGCTATAGTCGGTACATATGCGCGGTTCAGGGGGGTTTTTGAGATGAGTCGTCACTGAAACACTTGGCCATAAAGCAGATATCAGATTTGAGCCCCTGTTTGCCATAATCCACAGATATGTCCAGTTTAAGGGGTATGTAGGGTGGGACGGTCACCCACGCACTTAGCCCTGAAAAAATATGAGCATCAAGCTCTACTGTTAAATTCCATTTACTTGAGCCGCAGTTGCAATTGGATTAGGGGGAGTTTATGGGGTGACACTACCCCCACACACTTGGCCTCAAAATTGCATATCAAATTCGTTTTCTATTGTCAAATACCTATCATTTGAGCCGCTTAGTAGTAGGCGAACATTGCCGGCTTACGGGGAGCTTAGGGGGCGGACCCTGAAATGATATTAGCATCGTGCTGCAGCACGATTTTGTTTGAGCTTTTGAAGGCGGCGATCAAGATATTCAGGGCTACGGGTCTCGTTCGTTCCACATGCCAGTTTGGTGCTGTATTGGGAGGAGAGCGTCGGTCAGCCCCGACGCTAAGACCCAAAAGACAATTTATTTGAGTCCTTTAATGCCGAGATCTACATGTCCGGCTGAACGGCGGGACGTAACCTAGATACTTGAATACTTATATCAACATAAGATTCGAACTCTAATGTCATAGACCTTTCGTTAAATTCCCATATCCTCTCGATCGAACTACACGTCCTATTAAAGGGAATTTAGTGGGTGGGTATATCAGAACTTTCATGTTATACCCATTTTGTGACATTGGACATTCATGCCCGTTTTGGGGGTTTTTGGGGCTGGAGAGGCTCCGTAGAAAAATTGGACCAAATTCTTATTACAGATGTGTACTCAACTTCCAAACACCTTTCATTTGATATCCATATTGTCCCAACCGGTAAATATGCCCTGTTGAGGGGTTTTTGGGGGGTAGGGGCGCCCCCAAAACCAAGGAATACATTCTTATATTAGCCTTACTATATACTATACTTTTAAATACCATCTATTTGATATCCATATTGTCCCATTTCGTTCAGATGTCCTGCTGGGGTGTTTTAGTGTGGTGGAGGGTGGGGCTCCTTAGACACCAAGGAATACATTTTTATGTTAGACTAGCCGAACTGGGCTCGCTCCGCTGCGCCTTCTTTAACTCTCTAATATTTTTTTTTTAGGGTGGGGCCACTTCGCCCTGAATGCGGATGGCACCTTAGACATTTCGACTCAAATATGGATATCAAATTCGTGCTGCACTTCCAAATCCCTTTAATTTGTGCCCCATATTGCCATGGCCGGTAAATATGAACCGTTTGGAGGGTGTTTTGGGGATGGGGCGGCCACCGGCACCTTGCATTGCAAATAGATTTTGTATTCCAGATTCGAAATCTACTCCCAAATACCTTTCATTTCATTTCATATTGAAATGAACGTCTAATATGTCTGTTTGGAAGAGGTTTGGGTTTAGGGCGGCCCAATGGGTACTTACATTCAAATTTTAATACCATATCTATTGGTCCTATTTGGATTTTGAGTTGTGTTTTTGGCATAAGGGGGAGAGTCCCTTCCCCTTCCGATACCGAAAAATTATACACCCTATGTTTCCTTCTAGACCAACCTACATATTCGCAAACTACTCCCGAATACCTTTCATTTGAGTCCCATATTGTCGAGATTGTCAACTAAAGCTATCATAAGGGGTTTTTGGGCTGGGGCGGCCCCCCGGTACTTGGAACCAACTTTTATTATGAAATTCGTACTCTACTATTGAATACCATTCATTTGAATCTCATATTGTCCCGAGAGGTCCACTTTTATTTTTGGGTAGTACTTTTGGGGTAAGGGGGAGGGTCCGCCCCCTCCCGATATCAAAAAATTATATAGCCTATGTTTCTTTTCAGACCAGCTAACACAATTCGTGAAAATTTCAAGGTAATCGGTTCAGCCGTTTTTGAAATTTTGAATTTTATATATAAGATTTGTACTCTACTTTTAAATACCTTTCCTTTGATACCCATATTGCCCAAAGCGGTAGAAGTGTCTTGTTGGGTGGTGTTTTTGGGGTTGGGTTACCCCCCCAGACTCTTTTATTTTTTTATGCCAAATTCGTACTCTACTCATAAATACCTTTCATACCAAATGGTTAATATTTCCTGCTGGGGTTCTGGCTGGTGGTGGGGAGGGATGGGCGCTTCAGACACCAAAAAAATAAACGTTTATGTCGAATTTGTACTCCACTTTTATATACCTTTCATTTGATATTTTGGTATATTTGGGGGTGGGGGACCCCCCGAACACTTTGAGCGAAATTTGTATACCAAGTTCGTACTCTACTCTCAAATACCTTTCATTTGATACCCATATTGTCCCAATCGGTAAACATGTCCGTCCGGGTTGGTTTTGGGATGGGGCGTCCCCCCAGGCTATTTGACCACAAAATTGTATACCAATTTCGGGTTTTTGTGGTACGATAAGGTGGCAAATTTTCGCTTAAATCGGTGCACCCATCTCCAAGATTTGGCGATTTTGAAAATTCGGGTAAGGGGGAGGGTTCGACCCCCCCTTCGGATATCAAAAAAATGTACCCTATTTTCACCGGGGGTCCAAACTCTACCATCTGTGAACATTTCATGAAAATCCGTTCAGCCGTTTTTGAGTCTATATATACTTTGAGTCTACAGAGTATCATTTGTATGCCAAATTCGTACTCTACTCATAAATACCATTCATTTGATACCCATATTGTACCAAATGGTTAATATCTGCTGCTGCGGAGGTCCTAGCAGGTGGGAAGGGGTGGGCGCTTCAGACACCAAAAAATAAACTTTTATGTCAGATTTGTACTCTACTTTTAAATACCTTTCATTTCATACTCATATTGCCCAAAGCGGTGAAAGAGTCCTGTTGGGTGGTATATTTGGGGGTGGCGGACCTCCCGAACACTTTGGGCGAAATTTGTATACCAAATTCGTACTCTACTCTTAAATACCTTTCATTTGATACCCATATTGTCCCAATCAGTAAACATGTCCATCCGGGTGGGTTTTGGGATGGGGCGTCCCCCCAGGTTATTTGACCCTAAAATTGTATACCAATTTCGTGTTTTTGTGGTACGATAAGGTGGCATACAAATTTTCGCTTAAATCGGCGCACCCATCTCCAAGATTTGGTGTTTTTGAAAATTCGGTTAAGGGGGAGGGTCCGCCCCCCCTTCGAAAATCAAATAAATGTAGTACCCTATTGACATTCATGTTAAAAATTTTATATTTATAAAAAATTCCTACGATATTTGGTTTCCAAAATTTTCTCGTTATGTGTATTTCTTGTTGAAAACAAAACAAAAAACCAAAACACAAACAAAAATTAATAACAAACGGAAGTTGCAAGACGCAACTCCACACATTGTGTGGGGGTTTTTACACCCAGATTTTACTGAAAGCATTTATCAGAGACGAAAAAGAAGGTTAGCGTGGGTTTCTTGTATATGCTTGAGTTTTTTTGATTGCGTTTTTATTTACAAATATCAAAAAACAAAAATCCATTTCCAATTTCAATTCAACAAAAAGAACAACCAACGACACCCAACCAATAGGCCACTCATGCAGTCAGTCAACAAACGATTATTCACTGCATCAGAGTACAACACATCGTTGTCAAACGCCTTTTGTAATTTCAGTTTTTCGCTTCAATCAAAATCCCATAAAAATATTTAAAAACAGTTTTTTAAGTTTAACCAGTTTTGAAGTTTTAGTTTTAAAGTCAAGGCTTTGTCGTGTATGACTTACACTCACTCGCCAATGAGGTTAAGAATGTGTTTTTTGGGGTTTTCAGTGTTTACTTGGAAAACACCAAAGTGAAAAAAAAAACAAAAACGAAAAATATTCAGGGGAAAATAATTTTTATTGGATAAATTCGAAGTGTGACAAATCTAATAGTCATTGGCACTAAGGCTTTCAGAGGTCAGAGAATGTGGGGAAACAGCAGAACTACTTGTGGATACACATTTACCGAAAAATGTGTCATCGGAGAGGTTCCTAATATGGCTTGATAACGCATAGTTGAGGAAATTCTGTCCAAGTTAAGAATTCTTTCTTTTAACTTCTTTAAATCGCCAGCACCTGATAATCACACACAGGTCGAACTACAGGTTGTACCAGATAGACTGGTGGAAGAAGTTGTCCCCGATATGGATTCGTCAAGGACTATTGAGGATTTTGTGTCGAGAGTCGAGAATACCTTGGGCGATGTTGTTGTTGTAGCAGTTTGTTGTGTTCTATCTTTCGTCTGCTTGATTCTGTCGAGTGTCAAGACCCAGAAACTCTGCGACTGAGATGGAGTGCGTCCACAGGGATCTGAGTTGAGTGGGTCTGGCTGGGCAGTTAAACAGGTGACGTGTATCGTGCGGTCCCTGGTAACAATCGGGACACACATCTTGCACGTCGGCTTCAATCTTTCGTCTGCTTGATTCTGTCGAGTGTCAAGACCCAGAAATTCTGCGACTAAGATGGAGTGCGTCCACAGGGATCTGGGTCTGAGTCGAGTGTCCGGTCGGTCGGTTTGTCCCATCTTACAATCGGGACATACATCTTGCACGTTGACATCAATCCTTGCTCTGTAGGAGTTGAGGCGACTGCATCTGCCGGAACGTAGTAGAGCCAGAACTACTCTAGTTTGCAGGGGGAGGTCAATTTCTTCAGGTGCAATGGTTGGCGGTCCTTCTCCAAGGACTACATTCACCTGGTAGCCATTTACCGCATCTGCTACCGTGTCTGTATGAATGTTGTCTAGACCCGCTTGATATGCCGCTAGATCTAGAGGTTCTCTCTTGCAGCGCTGAATCTCACGCTCTAGATCTTGAAGATCTACCTTAAGGCTTCTGGGCGGTGGATATCTATCCACTATCGCCGACTTAGTTCTTTGGCCTAGACATTTCAGGTACAGATCCGTGGATCATATTTTTTTTTTCATTTGCGTGGCTCATCAACTTTAGGGAGGGTCCATTTTTACTATTCTTTTGTTCCTCAGAGTGAGTCTTATAGTTTTTAGGGGGCGGGTTACTGGCCCAGCGCCCCAACCGCATGGATTATGTGGGATCGCAGGCATCTCTCGATGTCACGAGCCCCTGACTTCAAGATCCAACTCTCGCCTCCAGCCGCTCCTAATCTGGGAATAGACGATGATGTTGGTCATTGGCGTTTCAAAGGCACCAATAACTCAGCTTGTCATTGCGAGTATTATTGGCACAAGTAAGAGCGAGTGTCAACTGACCCCACCCCCTTAGCCTCTCCTCTTGAAATCGCAGACTGCCCGCGGCCGCATTTGCAGCTAATCCGCATAAATATGAAGCTTACCACTATCCGTAATCTATGGACGCTCACGTTAGCTTTCAGTCAAGCTTTCCATCATAACCATGAACACCATACAGGTTAGGTTAGGTTAAAGTGGCAGTCTGCCATCAGACTCTCACTTAGACATTTTCGTCCATTGTGATACCACAGGAACAGAAGAAGGAAGATGCCTTCAAGTTCCCACCGTTGAACCATCCAGATCGAATGTTCACATCCGCTAAATCAGACAAGTTCTCAAAGAAATGAGAACCCAAAATGAAACTTCTTCTGACTGCCATTGCGGGACACACACACAGCAGATTTTCTCTAAACTCTTTTTCCTCGAGGTCCTCACAGATTTGGCAAAAGTCGTTACTGGCAACCTTCAGTCTGTCAACATGTTTTCCGATCAGACAGTGACCTGTGACATGATGGACAGCTTCTGCAAAAATTGTGGCTGGCAACCTTCAGTCTGCCATCATGTTTTCCAATTAGACTGTGACATGAACATGACGTACACAATGACTGAGACGTCTGTTCTAGCGAGTGACAGCAAAGCGTTAGACCTCTTCAAGTCTAGATTAGGCTACATAATTATGGAATGCTTAAAGGCCCCTCTCTTTGTGGCCATCTATCATTCGTTTCCCTTAGGGCCTGATCTTGAAGACTGTCGCTAGGGGCATGCCCACAGATGCCAGTTCCCCTAGAATGTGTAAGGCAGTTCCTAGTCTGGCAAGCTGGACCGCTTTACAGAACAGGTGCAGAGTTGTATTTTTCAACGCGAACGGATACTGTGACAAAGAACGGATACTGTGGCAGTCGTCGAGTCAAAGCGTTTTGCAAAATTTTGGCAAGATGGTTGAGTAAATGTGCTTGCTGTGACTCCAGAAGTTAAAATCGGGCGATATACACATATATATGAGAACTATATATAAATCTGAACCGATTTCCATGAAATTCACCAGTAATGGCGAGAGTCAAAAGAAAATCCTTCAATGGCAAATTTCGAGGGAATCGGTTTACAAAAGACCATTTTGTTGCAATATTACTGCAAATCGGACGAACATATATATGGGAGCTATATCTGAAAGTGATTTCGAGCAAACTTCTCACATACTGTGACAGTCGTCGAGCAAAGCATTGTACGAAGTTTTGGGAAGATTGGTCAATAAATGCGCTTGCAGTGGCTATAGGGGTGAAAATGGGGCGATATATATTTATGAGAGCTATAACTAAATCTGAACCGACTCTCGACATCACCAGTAATGTTGAGAGTCATAAAAAAATCCTTCCTTCCAAATTTCGAGAGAATCGGTTAACAAATGACAATTTTATTGCATTATTACTGAAAATCGGACGAATATATGTGTGGGAGCTATATATGCAAATTTGGACCGATTTCAATAGGCTTCGTCTCTAGGTCGAAAAACATGCCTGTATCAAATTTTAAGACGATCGGCTGAAGACTGCGACCTGTACTTTGTACACAAATGAACATGGACAGACGGACGGACGGAGAGACAGACGGACGGACGGACAGACAGACGGACGGACGACGGACAGACAGACAAACGGACAGACAGACAGACGGACGGACAGACGGATGGACAGACAGACAGACGGACGGACGGACAGACAGACAGACGGACGGACGGACAGACGGACGGACGGACAGACGGACGGACGGATAGCTAAATCGAATCAGAAAGTGATTCTGAGTCGATCGGTATGCTTATCAATGGGTCTATCTCTCTTTCTTGTGGGTGTTACAAACAAATTCACTAAGCTTTAATAGCCTGTACCACAGTAGTGGTGTAGGGTATAAACACAAACATTAATTAATCAAACCCACTCAAATTTCAAATGTGAAACTTTTCTTAGTTCTTTAATGAAGAAATTAAAAAATGAAATACAAAATTGTCGCCTTTTTCTATATTGTCAACAATAAAAATCTCACAAAATTCTGCGAATTCGTTAAAGAGACATTCATTAAACTGGTTAGTAGTGTCTTGACCATATTCGTTTGGCTTCGTCTTATCGTTTTCTCATTAGCTGTACAAATGAAAGTTGGCTGATTCACACAATTTCGAAATAATGAAACGATTCAAATGTTAAGCCGGCCTCTTCTACAAGTCATTTCAGTCATCCTTGCCTTATAAGTCCATAAAATAAGGCAAGTTGCTGAGCTTTTATTTTCTGCAAGCACTCTAAAAGCGGCAAAAAAAAAATCAAAATAAAAAAAATTTATAAGAAGATGGATGTGTAGGGGGTCAGTCTTTACTGCTCTCCCCTATTACACCACTGTATTTCAATAGTCAATCACAGAGATGTTCCCTTTTTGTTATCTCTTGACGACGTCACCTGCTGCCACCAATCTACTCCCCATATTTCATTGACGTATCCAACTGTGGTCCATTGACGTCTTCAACTTTGTGGCGCGTTTTTTTTTTTGCTTTCTGTTGTATATTTATGCGATTATCATGTGTTGTACGCAAATATTTTTTGTATTGTTTGTGTTTCGGTTTTTTAGTTTGCCTCTGAACCCATTCTTCTCTTCGATTCCATTTGGTTAGGTTCAGCTCAGTTGATTCTTGCTTTGTGTGGTATATTGCTTCCCTCCATTTATGTTTATTTACCCGGCAAATGTGATTTGAGTGTACAAAAAAAAAAGAAAGAAATCATGATGTTAATCATGGGTTCCATAGATAGTCTGTTGTAGTCCGTTATTAAATTTTGAATTTAATATTCGTATATTGAATTTTTTCAAAACCCATCATTATGGGAGGGCATAATTTGGTCAACACATGGAAATATTCCTTCCATTCACGTCTCTCAAAAAGATTGCATAGAGAAGCGGGGAACTTCTGTTACATCGATTCAAGTTTTCAGCCCAATTGTAGGTTAGGTTGAAAAGAGGGTGCAGATATTAATCCGCCCCATGCCACTGTGGAAATACACCTAAGCCAGTATGCGGCTTGTTGTGCTTTCTAAGAACTATAAAGTAACCTCGAGAAAGAAAATTTTTAAGTTAGCAATTCCGTGCTACTTACAAAATCCTTAATTGTTGTCAATGCCACTCCCCTAAGTTCGTTCATGTCTGGTACTGTCTCTCCACCTAAGTGCCGGTATCTGTTAGAGGCGAAAGCCGGACAATGACAAAGGAAATGCTGCAACGTCTCATCATCTTCCCTGCATGTCCTACACATGCTATCACTTGCCGCACCGATTTTACATAAGTGGGCTTGTAGTCCTATGTGTCCCGTTATGATACCAATAGCTATACTGACCTCCTTCTTGCTTCCTTTTAGTAATAGCCTCGTCTTTTCACAAAACGGATCGCCCCATAAGGATTCGTCGCCCACTCCCTTAAATCAGACTGCATCGATCCGAAAGGCTTCGGGTTAACCAAGTTACCCGACGGCAGTTCTCTGGCCTTTATCGCCAAATCGTCTGCCCTTTCATTCCCTCTTACTCCGCTATGGCCCGGCACCCAAAACAATGCAGATTGCGCCATCCTCAAAGAAGGCGTTAATCTCCTTCTTACACTACAAGACTGTTCGTGGCCTTACCATCCTGGTTGTTATTGCCCTTATGGCCTGTCTTTATATCCGACGTTCTGGCATTAGAACCATGCCACCTCACGCATTCCGTGATCACCCGGATCTCCGCCTGCATAAGCGTATTATAGTCAGCGCCTGGTTTCTCAATGTCGACCCCCAGGTCCACTCTGTACTCTAGTTTGGGTTCTCAATGTAAACCCCCAGGGCCGCTCTGTCCTCTAGCTTTGATCCATGCGTGTAACATGATCTTCCAGATGGCAAGATCATGTTACACGATCTTTCAATCCAAGACTGTGCCGATGGCAGCAGTGCCCGCTCTCGACTTCGAAGTTAATCTCAGGTATCCCATCGGAAACCTCTTCCCTTCCTTCCAGGTTTCAGTAAATTAGCTGCCTTCATTGCGAACGGACGCGTCCTGAAATTGAGCGCATAGATACACATAAAGCCAGAATTTTTATCTGTTTCTACTTTATATTTTTCTTTGATTGTTATCGCGAGTGTGAGAAAGTAAGTGATTGCGTAATGGCAACAAATCAAACTCTAAGATGTGCACAATGCGAATTGTCAATTAAAAGTAAATTTATGAAATGCTGCATATGTGACGCCTGTTTTCATTTTTCACCTTGCTGTTCTATCCAACAATCGTCTTACAATGGGATGAGTGCCGAAAAAAAGGCCTTATGGAAGTGTCATAAATGCAGAGAAAGAAGAAACTCTTCTTACCACATATTGGTCTCTGACTCCCCAACACAAAAACAACGAAGAAACGATGAAGACGATGAATTATTTGATGAAAACAACAAGCGCTTCAAAGACAACGCACCAAACACCAAAATCCAACAAGAACAAACTTTACAACAACATCAACAACAAAACATCTCTACATCAGACATAAGCGAAGCAATGAAAACAATGATGCTAAATATGTCGCAAATGACAGCTCAACTATCGTCTATAAGTATGCAACTACAAAATCAACAAGCAACTTTAATGCAAATCAATGATAATGTGTCTAGTCTCAGCAGCCAGGTCAGTGAACTGCAAAAGGAGAACAGAGAGAAAGACAAACGTATGTATGAAATGGAAACAAAAATAAGTAAACTTGAACAGAAAGTATTAGAGAAAAACATTGAAATTAACAACTTAAACAACAACAACATAAACGCAGTTGAAACAGTAGAGAAAATAGCAGCAAAGCTGAATGTACAAATGACTGAGAACGACATCGATAACGCATACCTCACGAAAGGGAAAACAAAGCTTATTGTTGAGTTCAGCTCTCTTCGTAAGAAGAGAGAAATAATGGACAAAATTGAAAGGCATAGAATCGAAGCAACTGATGTCAACAATGACGATGGAACGGGCAAACATAAGTACATTTATATAAATGATCAGTTGACTGCAAGCAAAAGACATTTGTTGTGGATGGCAAAAAACAAAGCCAGCGATGCCAATTGGAAGTTTGTATGGGTGAAGCATGGGGAAATTTATGCACGAAAAATTGAGAAATCTCCCGTAGTCAACATCAACTGTGAAAGTGATTTACAAATGATATGCTAAACACAGCGATTATAAATTATTGATTGCAATAAAAACAATAAGAGAGAACTGGGAAAATATAGGAAAAGTTGAACTATTTGTTGAAAAGAAAATACAAATATATATATATATCAAAATCGAAGAAATAGACTTCATAATACATTAAAAGTGAATTACGTCTAAGGACTGAATTTGAAAAGTACAATTACATAGATAAAGAAAAAGATTGATAAAAAAGTAAAATAAAATGAACAATAATACTGAATTAATTTATAATTACAATCAAATAAGTGAGTTTTATTTGAAGTATCCACTTTCATTTATTTATATGAACATTAGATCGTTAAGAAAAAACTTCTCAACCTTCTTGGCCAACATAAATAAAATCATCGATTCAATTGAATTAATTATACTCGTCGAAACAAATATTGCAGATGATGAAAATGACCTTTTTAATATTAATGATTTCAATGGCACCTTTCTTAACAGAGAGGGTATTGGCGGTGGTATAGCCATATATGTGAAACGAAACTTAAAGTACATCACAATGAATCTTACTACCCAATATTATGAATCAATTCGACTAGACATATCGATTGGCAATAAAGAACTATCTATTCTATCTATCTATCGCCCTCCAAGTAAAAACACAAGATTGTTTATAGATGAGGTGGAACATAGTATTAAAGAAATTCATAAAAATCAGGCCTTAATAATAATTGGTGATATGAATATTAATATAGCTGCAGAAATAAACAAAACCACTAGATCTTACTTGGATATGATGTCCGCTTATGGTTTAGAATGCATGGTTACCAACATAACAAGAGAAGAGGTAAACAAAAATAAAGGTACGTGCATTGACCACCTATTTATACGTAAAACCAAATCCATACCATCAGCTAGCGCATCGGTTATACTCACTACTATTTCGGATCACTACTCCCTATTCGGATGTATGGGAGTCGACAACAACCAATTTATAAGCAGCGAATGCACAGCGAAGGGAAATGCAAGCATTAGCAAGGAGCCATCTAAATTTTTTTCAGTTAATTCTAAAAAAGTAAATGATCTTATAAAAAAAACAGATTGGAGGAATATAATTAATCAAAATGAAAGCTGCAACGCAAAATTTGAAAGTATGTATCTCAAATTCAAAGAAATATATTCAAACTCGACCCAAATGTCAAAAAAAATCAAAAAAAGAAACAATTATCCATGGCTGAGTGACCAAATTTTGAAATGTTGCGATATGAAAGACAAACTTTATCAACGGCATAGAAAAAACAGAAACAATTTAGAAAAAGAAAGAGAATATAAATCATTCAACAACAAACTTAACCAAATGATAAACAATGCCAAAAATGAATACAGGATGAAGGAATTCATAAAAAATAGAAAAAACATGCGTGGTACCTGGTCATTAATAAATGAAATTATCGGGAAAAAAACTCACAATGTGGATGAAGTCATAAAGAGAAACTTCAAAAATATAGACCTAAAAATAGTTACCGAAGAATTCGCTATACAATTTAAAGCAAATGTCCAAAATATTCTTCATGACTGTGATATAAAAACAAACTTTTCTCAAGTAATAAGAGCCCAAAATACAATTTTTATGGAACAAACCAATGAAACTGAAATTTTAAATATAATTAAAAACATTAATTCCAATAAAGGAGCCGGCTTTGATGGGATTCGACCGGTGGATATTAGAAAAAATGCAGAAATATTTGCACCAATAATAACCAACATTGTAAACTCCAGTTTAAATGAAAACGTAATTCCCAATATGTTTAAAACTGCACTTGTAAGGCCTATATATAAAAATGGAAATAAAACTGACTATAACAATTATCGACCAATATCTATTCTACCAGTGATCGAAAAGGTACTGGAAGAAATTGTTGTACGAAGGATGAACGATTTTTTGTGCAGATATAAGATTATAAGCAAGCAGCAATATGGTTTCCAAAAAGGACGAAATATTAACCAACTACTGGGTCACTTTTCATCATATATAAATAAATGTCTAGATACAAAAATGCATTGCCTCGTACTATTTGTTGACTTTAGCAAAGCGTTCGACACCTTATCACATGCAAAACTTCTTGATGTACTGGAAAGAGTTGGCATACGAGGAAACTGCCTTGAATGGATCAAAAACTACTTGTACTGCAGAAAATACAGAGTCAAAATTGATGAACATCTGAGCCAGGAGAAGGATTTGCATTATGGAGTTCCTCAAGGATCAAAACTCGGGCCCATACTATACCTAATATATGCAAACGAAATGATTAGACAAGCCAACTGCAGCAAAATATTTGCCTATGCTGATGATACGGCTATAATTGTTGCGCACAATGATTTGGAGAGAGCAGTAGAGAATATGCAAAATGAGCTTTACAACATAACAAAATGGTGCCATGACAATGGATTAATCATCAATGCGAACAAAACCAAGCTAATGCATATTAAACAGCCTCACATTCCAACGTGTGACATAAACATAAAGTTTCATAACAATGACTGCCTGCATAAGAAACAACTATCTACAACATTTGCAAATGATACATGCGATAAAATAATCGAGGTAGTTGGTACATATAAATACCTTGGAGTTATGGTTGACCATAATTTTAACTGGAAGGAACATATTCTGAACCTGAATAAAAAGTTAAGAAAAGTCTCCTATGTGCTTTATCATCTAAATAATTGTGCGCCAATACACGTAACCAAACAGGCGTACTACTCATTAGCGGAATCCTACATACGTCACGGCATTACAGCATATGGAAACTCTTCTCATTGCAATACACTACAAAAGTCTCAAGATAGGCTAATTAAAATATTAATGAAAAATAAATCAGCCAATTCACCCCGCAATCACTTACAATACGCCTCCACTCTCACCCAAAGATACACTTCCGTCCGACAAAATCAGATCAATTATAATACACCCGAAGAGACAATAAAGGAGTTCATGAAAATTCAAAATATAATGACCATCAAGAACATTTATAAAACAACAATAATCAAGGAATTCGAAGACGCAAATTTTTTGGAGCCTATCAGTCACTCCCATAATACGAGAAGAAGAGCTGAAGGAAGATTTAAAACGCCAAGATTCAATAACAAATATGGCAAGAACTCGATTGAAGTACAATTACCCAGCATTTTAAACGCCTTGCCAATGGAAATTTTTAGCTTACAAAACAAAATTAAGAGAAGAAAAAATATTAAACAATTTTTCTTAAACTCGCAATGAAGCGAAAAATTTAAATAATATTGTAAAATATGAACTAAGAATCAAATTTGTTAATTAATTTTTTTATACATTGTCTTTTATAAAACCTGCATACAAGCCACGGCTTCGCGGGGATTATTTGTTATGTATGGAAACAATTTGTTACTCAATAAAATTCAAACTGAAATTGAAAAAAAAAAAAAAAAAAAATATCATCGCCTCGATTATACCGCGATGGTATGAGCTGCTCCCATCCTTAATTCATTCTCCCATCGCCTTAAGTCTCATAGACGCAATGGCTGCCTCATACTTAATCTGTATGTCAATGGGTCGGATATCTAGAATAGTCTCCAGTGACCTAGTGGGTGTGGTCCTCATCGCACCGCCTATGCCCAGACAACATCTGTGAACCTGATGTATGGTCCTTATGTTGCACTTTTTCTCCCTAGCAATCCATCAAACTGCAGAGGCGTAAGTAAGTATTGGTCTAATCACGCTCCTGTAGAGCCAGTGGACTATCGTCGGATTCAGGTCCCATTTCGAGCCCACGGTCCGTCTACATAGTGCCCAACATCTGCTGAATGTGACACCATTCCAATTCAGTTTCCTGTCCAAGATCACACCTAAGTATTTGACCTTTACAGGTGTCGAAATCGTCTTATTGAGGAAACGTGGTGCGTTAAATTGGCCCACCTTCGTCTTCCTCGTGAACAGACATATTTCAGTCTTCTCTGGGTTTAACGTTGAGACCTCTGGGTCTAGCCCAATCATATGCCATATGCAAGACCCTTTCGGCCCTTCTGCATAGCTTGTTCGCATCCTTACCCCTTAGAAGTATTATAACATCGTCTGCGTAGCATAAGCGTTCAAGTCCCTCCTCAATCAGCATCCATAATAGGTCATTTATGGTGGTCACCCATAGGAGTGGCGATAAAATTCCCCACTGTGGCGTGCCCTGTGCCACTTTCTCCCTTATATTTATGCCATGGGACACACAATTTATCCACATGTTCCTTAGCATATGGTTTATCCCGTCTCTTAGGACCAGGTCCACCCGGTACTAGTCTAATGATTGGATCAGTGTGTTGGTCCGCACATTGTTAAAAGCCTCCTCAAAGTCAATGCATACCGCCAGTGTGTACGTTTTTTGGCATCGAAGGATTCTTCTATTTTATGCACAACCTCGTGCAGGGCAGTCTCCACCGACCTTCCCTTGACATAGGCATGCTGTTTGTATTTGAGCAGTTCGCTGAATGTCCTACTCTTTATCATGGTGTCCACAATACGTTCCATGGTTTTGAGTAGAAAGGACGTAAGGCTTATGGGTCTGTAGGCCTTTAGTATAGCTTTCGGAGTATATGCAAGTCATAGGCACGCTCGAAAAAGTAATGCTGGGCGCTTTGCACAAATACTTCTTATGGTAAGTCGGTTGGGATTGTAAGTAGGCCATATAGGTTTGATATAGCTGCTATATAAGCCGATCTGAGGTCTTGACTTCTTGAGCCACTAAAGGGCACAATTATTATCCGCTTTGCATAAAGCGTTTTGTTTTGCCTCGCAAAAACTATGCCAAGTATGATCTGAAACGGTTCATGACCTGATATAGCTCCCATATAAAACGAACTTCCGATTTTACTTCTTAAACCACTTCCGATCCGATTTGGCTTGCACAATGACTTCTACTGTGGGCCAAAACCTGATATAGCTCCAATAACGTAGCATTATAGCTTGCTTGCTTATAAAGAGATACCGAGCAAAGAACTTGACAAATGCAATCCATGGTGGAGGGTATAAAAGATTCGGCCCGGCCGCCCTTAGAACTTTTTTACTTGTTTTATTTGATTTTATTTTCATGTTGTTTTATTTTCTTTCTTTTTTATTTTATTTTGTTTAAACATTTTTATTTAAATTTTATACCCACCACCATAGGATGGGGGTATTCTAATCTAGGGTCCTCTAGGACCCCATGAAGTATATATGTTCTTGATCGTCTCGACATTTTGAGTCGATCTAGCCATGTCCGCCTATCCGTCCGCCCTGCTTCCGTCCGTCCCTGCGTCCGTCCGTCGCTGCGTCCGCCGTCCCTCCCTCCTTCCGTCACTGCGTCCGCCGTCCCTCCCTCCGTTCGACCGTCCATACGTCTGTCGAAGTCACGATAGCCGCTTGAAATTTAGCCGCTTTAAATTTTGCACAGATACTTCCTATTAATGTAGGTCATTGTGATTTGCAAGTAGGCCATATCGATTCAGATTTGGATATAGCTCCCATATAAACCGATCTCCCGATTTTACTTCTTGAGCCCCTGGAAACTGTAATTTTTGTCCGATATGGCTTAATATTTTACACATAGTTTTCTGTTATGATTTCCTACAACCGCACCCAGTATGTTCTAAATCGGTAAAGGACCTGATATAGCTCCCGCATAGACCGATCTCCCGATTTGACTTCTTGAGCCCCTGGAAGCCGCAATGTTTGTCCGATTTGACTAAAATTTTGCACGTGGTGTTCTGTTATGATTTCTAACAATCGTGGCAAGTATGGTCCAAATCGGTCTATAACCTTATATAGCTCTCATATAAACCGATCTCGCGATTTGACTTCTTGAGGCCCTGGAAGCCGCAAATTTTGCCCGATTTGGCTGAAATTTTGCACATAGTATTCTGTTACGTCTTCGGTCTCTCGATACTCTTTTGTTCGGTTTTTTAACTTGTCGCACATGTCTTCTTAGTTTCCTCTTTTGATGAGTACTGTAATTTACTGCAATATGCAATTATCCCCCTCCCCCCAACTAACCGGACATACAATAATTCCATATTTTAGTTGATTTCCTTTTTCCTTACGCCACCACCATAAATCTCGGCAACATGAAATCAAAGAAACTATCAAACAATGCAACTCCATATGGATGGTTAATGACGTCCGTTAATTTTTATTATACGCCATGGGCTATGACGGATAAGCGCGTGTGGCGAGAATGTATTTTTTGAAGAACTTTGCAATTTTGCATAAACTTCCACGTTTTTAAGCGCCAAAAAAGGGAAATGCCAATTGCATAAGCAAATAATGAATGTATGACTATTATATGAATACAAAAATAAAGTTGCAGGCTAAAAATAAAATTACTGTGAGCTTTAAAATACCATTGGAAAACCAAATTGGCTGATACTGAAATTTTGTATGCTGTATTCTGCTATGACTTTCAACAACAATGCCAAATACGGTACAAATCAGTTTATAACCCGATATAGCTCCCATGTAAACCGATCTGTCGATCATCCTCGTTTGGTTCCTAGAAGCTTTATTTTTTGCTGGTTTGAAGGAAGTTGGTTATGTAGAATAAAAAAACTATGCCCTTCAAATAAAATTATTTTGTGTACATTTTTACCAGAATCCTTGGTGGTGGGTTCCCAAGATTCGGCCCGGCCGAACTTCGCACGCTTTTACTTTTTACTTCTGCGGTATATCTCAATTTGGACCAATCTGGACCATATTCGGTATGGCTGTAGATAGGAAAAATTCTCTGTTTCCAAATTTTGTGTAATGTTGGAGTTATATCTAGGAAACTGTACTAAGAACAAGTAAAAGCGTGGTAATTTCGGCTGTGAGCGAATCTTATGTACCCTCCACCATGGATCAGATTTTGTCAACTACTTTGGACGGTTTGGGCGAGATCATTACAGCAAATCCCCAATGGATGTCTATTCTCCAATATCTTTCATTTGATACCCATATTGTGCCTATCGGTCCACTTTTATTTTTGGCTGGTACTTTTGGGGTAAGGGGGAGGGTCCGCCCGCCCCCCTTGCGATATCAAAAACTTGGTCGGTTTAGGCGAGAGCATAACAGCAAATCCCCAATGGATGTCTACTCTCCAATATCTTTCATTTGATACCCATATTGTGCCAATCGATCCACTTTTATTTTTGGCTGGTACTTTTGGGGTAAGGGGGAGGGTCCGCCCGCCCCCTTACAATATCAAAAACTTATTGCTCCGTCCGGACCTTAATCGTAATCTACTCGCGAATACCTTTCATTCGATTCCCATTTTGTCATTAACGTCCAATAAACCTATTTTGGGGAGTTTTTGGGGTCGGGGCGGCCCCTTCTCTTCCAACATCAAGAAACTACATAGCCTATACCTCCTTCCTGACCATATTCGTAATCTACTCGCGAATACCTTTACTTGGACTCAATTTTTAATATGGAATTTGTACTCTACTCTTGAATACCTTTCATTTAAGTCCCATATTGTCCCAATCGGTTTACTTTTATTTTTGGCTGGTACTTTTGGGGAAAGGGGGAGAGTCCGCCCGCCCCCACTCCTAGTCTACTTTTATTTTTGGCTGGTACTTTTGGGGTAAGGGGGAGGGTCCTCCCGCCCCCCTTGCGATATCAAAAACTTATGTAGACTATTGCTCCTTCCGGACCTTAATCGTAATCTACTCCCGAATACCTTTCATTCGATTCCCATTTTGTCATAAACGTCCAATAACCCTATTTTGAGGAGTTTTTGGGGTCGGGGCGGCCCTCCATTTACTTGGACCCTATTTTTAATATGGAAATCTTACTCTACTCATGAATACCTTTCCTTTAAGTCCCATATTGTCCCAATCGGTCCACTTTTATTTTTGGCTGGTACTTTTGGGGTAAGGGGGAGGGTCCTCCCGCCCCCCTTGCGATATCAAAAAATTATATAGCCTATTGTCCCTTCCGGACCACTCCCTACACTCTGTGAAGATTTCAAAGAAATCGGTTTAGCTGTTTTTGAGTCTATACGGAACAAACAAATTTACAAACCCACAAACAAACAAAGAAACAAACATACAAACAAATAAACAAACAAACAAAAACTCATTTTTATTTATATAGATATCAAAACATGGACCAATATGGTCCATTTACAATCCCAACCAACCTACTCTAATAGGAAGTCTTTGTGCGAAATTTCGAGCGCCTTGCTTTACTCTTACAGACAGACGGATGGACAGACAGACAGATGGACATGGCTAAATCAACTTGGGATGTCAAGACGGTCAAGAACATATATACTATGCTGGATCTCAGATCAATATTTCGATGTGTTACACACGGAATGACGAAATCAGTAGACCCCCTTCCTATGGTGGAGGATATAAAACTAGTTTAGATACCAAAATGAGTTGCTCTAACTGCGTAGATTTTCTTTAAAACTTTTTGTTTTTTTAACAAAGAATATAAACTTTAGAAATCCATGGCATGGCTTTGAAACTTGTTTCTTGTGCATATGGGCGTCATAACAATGAAGTGCATGTAAAAGACAAAAAAACAACAAAAAGAGTATGATAAGAGACTGCGTTTCAACTTTTGAAGAAAAACAAAGCGAATATTTTCCTTAGTTTTTTTTTTTTTTTGTTTTTTCGTTTACTTAAGAAAAACCCACGCGTCTTAAGGTTAAACAATAAATGTTAGACGCCATAAACAGCTAGAAAAAAAAAAAACGCAAGAGTCAGGTAAAACCTGAAGTAAAAAACAACAGAAAACTCTATGACTGGAACAATAAAAAAAAATGATATAAATTGGTAAACCTCACACACACACACACACTTACCCTCAATTGGCAGAGAAAAATTATTAAAGAAAAAAAAAATAATATAAACAATTGCCATCAATAAAAATATTTGTATTTTCAGCCAAACAAAATGTGAAATATTCTTTAATATAAGTGCAAATATTCTATACAATTTTTGCTATAGAGCATAGAGAAGAATCGAGAAGAAACAAATTTTAAATCTCACCACAAACAAACAAACAAAGAAAAAAGTGAAAAAACACCAATAATCTTCAACAAAATGGTGGTAACATCTACCCGAAGTCATTTGGTAACATCACAACCGCCTGTTGCCAATTCCACACCTTCCACCGTCTACAGATCGAAATTGATCTACCCAAGGAGTAGTGGTGCCATGCATCACACCACCACCACTCATCATCATATAAATCAGGTAATTGCAGCACTTCATAGCTAACACCCATTGACTCCTTGATCCTTGATCCTTGTTGTAAATGAAGCCACTAATGATAGTTGTCTGCCAGCTAATTGTCATTTAAAATTCCATTAGGCAAGAGAAAGGCATTTGAATGGCATTGCCTGTTTTTATGGTTTTATGATAGATGCCGAGGCAGACAAAGAGGGCAAACTACCAAAGTGTTTGCTGCAGTCATTAACCCTTGGAAGTTAGACATAACATATTTCTTCTGAGAAAAATCCAAACTTGACCGTATAATTGAAGGGGTTTTGTGTAAGACAAAGATATTGGCCAAATATTTTAGCCTACAGCGCCATATTTACAATATTTGTTAAATAAACACCGGTATTTACGCACCTTCAATTTTATGGGGTTCGATTTTTTCTTAAAAACGAGCGATGGAAAACAGATTTTCCTAATGGATTTTAAAATCATGTGATTTGTGCGAAAAACGTTTCAATTTTAATTTTGGCCATATTAATAAACAGTGGTGCCAAACAATGCCAATTTTTTTTGCCCATAAACATTCCACTAAAGAACAGGGGCAAACTTCTCACATATCAATGAGTGCAGTCCGATTCAATAATAAGGGGCCTCCTTTTTTATAGCCGAGTCCGAACGGCGTGCCGCAGTGTGACACCTCTTTGGAGAGAAGTTTTACAAGGCATAGTACCTCACAAATGTTGCCAGCATTGCAAATGCAAATTTTGCCCATAAACATTCCACTAAGGAACAGGGGCAAACTTCTTACATATCAATGAGTGCAGTCCGATTCAAGTTTTTAAGCTCAATGATAAGGGGCCTCCTTTTTATAGCCGAGTCCGAACGGCGTGCCGCAGTGCAACACCTCTTTGGAGAGAAGTTTTACAAGGCATAGTACCTCACAAATGTTGCCAGCATTAGGAGCGGAAAACCACCGCTGAAAATTTTTTTCTGATGGTCTCGCCAGGATTCGAACCCACGCGTTCAGTGTCATAGGCGGACATGCTAACCTCTGCGCTACGGTGGCCTCCATGTTGCCAGCATTAGGAGGGGAAAATCACCGCTGAAAGTTTTTTCTGAATGTCTTGCCAAGATTCGAATCCAGGCGTTCAGCGTCATAGGCGGACATGCTAACCTCTGCGCTGCGGTTTACCATTTACCACCAAAAAAAGTAAAAACAAATAAAAGCGTGCTAAGTTCGGCCGGGCCGAATCTTATATACCCTCCACCATGGATCGCATTTGTCGAGTTCTTTTCCCGGCATCTCTTCTTAGGCAAAAAAAGGATAAAAGAAAAGATTTGCTCTGCTATTAGAGCGATATCAAGATATGGTCCGGTTCGGAGACCTGTGTAAAATGTCAGCCAATTCGAATAAGAATTGCGCCCTTTGGAGGCTCAAGCTTTAAAATAGAGAGATCGATTTATATAGGAGCTGTGTCAGGCTATAGACGGATTCAGACCATAATAAACACGTATGTTGATGATCACGAGAGGATCCGTCGTACAAAATTTCAGCCAAATCGGATAGGAATTGCGCTCTCTAGAAGCTCAAGAAGCCAAGTCCCCAGATCGGTTTATATGACAGCTATATCAGGTTATGAACCGATTTAAACCATACTTGGCACAGTTGTTGGAAGTCATAGCGAAACACGTCGTGTAAAATTTCATTCCAATCGGATAAGAATAGCGCCTTCTAGAGGCTCAAGATGTCAAGACCCAAGATCGGTTTATACGGCAGCTATATTAGGTTATGGACCGATTCGATCCATACTTGGCACAGCTGTTGGTTATCATAGCAAAACACGTTGTGTAAAATTTCATTCCAATCGGATAAGAATAGCGCCCTCTAGAGGCTCAAGAAGTCAAGACCCAAGATTGGTTTATATGGCAGCTATATTAGGTTATGGACCGATTTGATCCATACTTGGCACAGCTGTTGGATATCATAGCAAAACACGTCGTGCAAAATTTCATTCCAATCGGATATGAATAGCGCCCTCTAGAGGCTCAAGAAATCAAGACCCAAGATCGGTTTATATGGCAGCTATATCAGGTTATGGACCGCTTTGATCCATACTTGGCACATCTGTTGGATATCATAGCAAAACACGTCGTGCAAAATTTCATTCCAATCGGATAAGAATAGCGCCCTCTAGAGGCTCAAGATGTCAAGACCCAAGATCGGTTTATATGGCAGCTATATCAAAACGTGGACCGATATAGCCCATTTACCATTACCTCTAGAAAATCAAGAAGCAAAGTCCCCAGTTCGGTTTATATGACAGCTATATCAGGTTATGGACCGATTTGAACCATACTTGGCACAGCTGTTGGATATCATAGCAAAACACGTCGTGCAAAATTTCATTCAAATCGGATAAGAATTGCGCCCTCTAGAGGCTCAAGATGTCAAGACCCAAGATCGGTTTATATGGCAGCTACATTAGGTTATGGACCGATTTGATCCATACATACACAGCTGTTGGATATCATAGCAAAACACGTCGTGTAAAATTTCATTCCAATCGGATAAGAATTGCGCCCTCTAGAGGCTCAAGAAATCAAGACCCAAAATCGGTTTATATGGCAGCTATATCAAAACGTGGACCGATATAGCCCATTTACCATCCCAACTGACCTATTTGTGCAAAATTTCAAGCGGCTAGCTTTACTCCTTCGAAAGTTAGTGTGCTTTCGACAGACAGACGGACGGTCGGACGGAGAGACGGACGTACATTGCTAGTTCGACATAAAATGTCACGACGATCACGAATCTATAATCGAAGGCTTATCATAACGGAATTTATGGTCAAGGAAGCCTTGAGGAGCTTCAAACCATTTAAGTCACCCGGACCTGTTGGAATATTTCCGGCATTACAACAGAAGGAGGCGGACTATCTGGCGCCCCTTTAGCCTGTAAGACTTGCATATACCCCGAAAGCCTGGCCGAAGGGAAGGGTGGTATTTATACCCAAGCCCGGCAAGGCAAGTTATGCGACAAAAAGGCCTTCAAACCCATAAGCCTTACGTCCTTTCTACTCAAAACCATGGAACGTATTGTGGACACCATAGCAAAGAGTAAGACATCCAGCGAGCTGCTTAAATACAAACAGCAAGCCTATGTCTAGGGAAGGTTGGTGGAGACTGCCCTGCACGCACGGTTGTGCATAAAATAGAAGAATCCTTTGATGCCAAGATGTACAAATTGGCGGTTTGCATTGACCTCGAGGGGGCGTTGAACAATGCGCGAACCGACACACTGAAACAATCCTTAGACCAGGACCAGGTCCTTAGAGACTGGATAAACCATATGTTAAGGAACAAAAGGATAAATTATGGATCCCATGACATATATAAAGGGAAGAAAGTGGCACAAGGCACGCCACAGGGGGGTATTTTATCGCCACTCCTGTGGGTGACCACCATAAATGACCTATTACGGATGCTGACTGAGGAGGGATTTGAACCCGTCTGCTATACAGACGATGTTATAATACTTCTAAGGGGTAAGGTTCCGAACCAGCTATGTAGAAGGGCCGAAAGAGTATTACAGATGGCACACGACTATGCTAGACCTAGGGGTCTCAATGTTAACCCAGAGAAGACTAACCACCATAAATGACCTATTACGGATGCTGACTAAAGGGGGATTTGAACCCATTATAATATTATAATACCTCTAAGGGGTAAGGATCCGAACCATATATGCAGAGGGGCCGAAAAGCTCTTGCATATGGCATATGACTAGGCTAGACCCAGGGGTCTCAATGTTAACCCAGATAAGACTGAAATATGCCTCGAGGAAGACGTTGGTGGGCCAATTCCTTGATAAGACGATTCCGATATCTGACAAGGTCAAATACTTAGGTGTGATCTTGGACAAGAATCTGAATTGGAAGTGTCACATTCAGAAGCGTACTGAGAAGGCTCACAGATGTTGGGCTCTATGTAGACGGGCCGTAGACTCGAAATGGGGCCTGAATCCGAGGGTAGTCCACTGGCTATACAGAAGCGTAATTAGACCAATAGCTACTTACGCCTCAGTGGTTTGGTGGAGTGGTATGTAGAAAAGTACAACATAAGGACCATACAACAGATTCAGAGAACATGTTGTTGGCATAAGCAATGCGATGAGGACCACGCCCACTAGGGCACTGGAGATTATTCTATTGTAGATATCCGACTCATAGACGTACAGATTACATGGGAGAATGGATTGAGGATGGAAGCAGTTCATACCATCGCGGTATAATCGAGCCGACGATAGAAAATCTGCAAGGAAGGGAAGAGGTTTTCGATCGTATACCTGCGAAGACACTTGAGGTCGAGTGCGAGACACTGCTGCCAACGGCACAGTCTCGGACTGACGGAACTAGTATTGCCATCTGGAAGATCATGTTACACGGACGGATCAAAGCTTGAGGACAGAGTGGACCTGGGGGTCTACATTGAGAATCCATTGACTAAGATCTGTTTTAGACTGCCTGACCATAATACAGTCCTGCAGGCGGAGGTGCGGGCGATCACGGAATCCGTGAAGTGGTGTGGTGTTAACGCGAGATCGTCGGGTATGAACATATTTGCGGATATTAGACAAGCTATAAGGGCAATAACAACCAGGACGGTATAGTCACGAACAGTCTTGCAGTGTAAGAAGAAGATTAACGCCTTCTCTGATAATGGCACAATCTACATCGTTTGGGTGCCGGGCCATAGTGGAGAAAGGGGGAATGAAAGGGCAAACAATTTGGCAGTGAAGGCCAGAGAACGTCGTCGGTAAACTTGGTTAATCCGAAGCCTTTAAGGTCGACGCAGTCTGATTTACGGGCGTGGACGATATCACTGTGGAACAGCAAAACAGTTGGTAGGACGGCGAATATCCTATGGGGCGAACCGGATTGTGAAAAGACGAGGCTATTACTAAAAGGAAGCAAATAGGAGGTCAGTAAAGCTTTCGGTATCACAACGGGACACATAGGACTACGAGCTCACTTATGTTAAATCGATGCATTAAGTGATTGCATGTGTAGGACATGCGGTGAAGATGATGAGACGTTGGAGCATTTCCTATGTCATTGGCCGGCTTTCGCGGCGGGGACACAATACCAGACATGAACCAATTTAGGGGCGAGGCATGGAAAACATTTAAGGATTTTGTAAGTAGCGTGGAATTCCCAACTTAGATTTTCTTTGTCGAGGTTACATTTTTAACAATTCACATTTTAGCATTAGGCTTAGATGTATATCAATAGTGGGATGAGACGGATTAATATCCGCACCCTCTTTTCAACCTAACCTTCAAATGTTCCAGAGAGGCCACCGTAACGCAGAGGCTGAAATTTTCAACAATGACGCTAAACGCCTGGATTCGAAACCTGAACATTCGAAAAAAATTTCAGCGATGGTTATCCCCTCCCAATGCTGGCGACATTCCGATGATATAATGGGGCAGTGGCAAACTATTGCCCACTCCATGGAAAATGCCGCGAAATCCGTACTTGGGTACCGGAAGACTCCTCCAAAAAACCCATGGTACGACCAAGAGTGTCGAGATGCTACTGAAGCCAAGAATGCGGCATATAGAGTAACCATGCAATCAGAAGCAATGCGCCAGATGAAGGAGAGGTATCGGGAGAAAAGGAGAGAGGAGAAACGTCTATTCTGCAGAAAGAAAAAGGAAATGGAAAGACGTGAGTGTGAGCGAATTAAGATGTACAGGAGTCCGAATGAAGTCTGGAAATTCTACCAAAGAATTAAACATCAAACCAATGGCTTTGGTGCAGGCACATCCTCCTGCAGAGACAAAGAAGGAAATCTGGTAACTGACACCGACAACATGCTGAGGATATGGAAAGAACATTTTACCCAACTGCTAGTGTCCGATGTTGGCGGCGAAGAGGATACTGCAGAACCAATCCCTGATGATGGTATAGAATGTTTACCTCCTAGTCAGAATGAGGTCCAGGTAGCAGTAATCTGACTAAAGAACAACAAGGCAGCAGGAGCCGACGGGTTACCCGCTGAGCTATTTAAGAACGGAGGCGATACGGCGTATGCATCAGTTTATCTGCGCAATCTGGCATTCCCGATGATTGGAACCTCAGCATAATATGTCCTGTACACAAGAAAGGAGACAAGACGGAATGTACCAACTACAGAGGAATAAGTCTCCTCCTATCGCATATCATAGGTCGGTCACCGGAAGTAGTAACTGCAGCCTTTGAAAGAATCTAAAGAGAGTCAGTGAAAATGGGTCTGGCAGTAAATAAAGATAAGACGAAATGTATGGTTTTGACTCCCAAAACACCTTGCACAAACGAGCAGATAAAGAAAATGGAGAAAGTTGGGAACCTCAACTTTGAGATAGTCTGTAACCTTATCTACCTCGGCACCGCCGTAACCGAAACAAACGACACCAGTGTTGAGATTAAGAAAAGATTACTTTGGACTAGGTAAGCAGTTTAGAAACAAGGCCATCTCTCGACAGACGAAGACTACACTTTACAAGACACTGATACTACCCGTGCTGTTATATGGTTCTGAAGCATGGGTACTTGTGAAAGCAGATGAGGCAGTGCTGGGAGTATTTGAGAGAAAGATTCTTCGTAAAATATATGAACCAGTTTGCGTTAATGGAGAATATAGGCGACGTGTGAACCACAAGCTGTATGACGACGATAGCATAGTTACATGCATCAAAATACAACGGCTGCGTTGGCTAGGTCATGTTGTCAGAATGGATGAAGAAGCTCCAGCAAAGAAGTCTTTTGAAGGCAAACACGGTGGTACACGCAAACCGGAAAGAACAAAAGCCCGATGGAAAGATCAAGTTGTGGGAGACATCTCGAAACTTGGTGTCAGAGATTTTAGAATGAGCGCAGAAAATCGAGGCGCTTGGAACGCTAATCTATGTTCGGCTAATGGACCAAATGTTCTGTCATAGCCAATCAAAGTAAAGTAAGGTAAATAGTATCGATTGGTACTAGCTTTATTACCGAACTGATATTCGTTTTAATACCAATCTGTTATCGGTTTTAGCAGCAGACCGTTATTGGTTTTAGTACCAAACCGTTATTGATTATTCCACCCCCTAATGAACCAAAAAAAACATTGAAACAATTTGAAAATAATAATGGCAAAGTACCGTCATTTTTCTATCAGTGAAGAACCCATACAAAACGATTTTCCAATTTTACTTCTTCAATACAGTGTTAATCGCAGATATTTCGCCTATTTATAATACCTGCATAGTTCGAATTTTCTATGTGATTTTTCATCTCTGTCTTGGAACGACATAATCCCATTTTTCATTTAAAATCCTTAAATGTCTACACATATTGTCGACACCATTCATTGATAATTCGAATAATACGTGATTTCAAATATGCGGTGGAGAATTGAGAAGACAATAAAAATGCGATTCATATGACACAAATGATAGGAAACGTGATGAAAAAATTTACAAAGCAATGTATGCACGTATACATCATTTGTATATGCTATATACAATATATTGTATAAAAATGTGAAAAATGTGAACATGAATATGAATTTCCAATACAATCCCAAAAGCCAACACAGAAAGAGGCAACAAAAATAGAAATAAAAACAAAAATTTCAAACATAACGAACTAAAATTAAAACCCCAACAAAAGTTAGTGCAGACCTCACACAATAAATTTTGAAGTGTTCTTCTTCTGAGCGAGTGGCCATTTTGGCTGTCGCATTAATTTGGGATGCAAGATGTGAGATGTTCGAACACGCGTGACGGCATTGTGGCAAGGCGTGAATGTTTTATGTATGTGTTCTTTCAAATGGATAACAAGCCAACCATATTTCTTGACTCCATTGAGTAGGAAATCTGCAAATAAAAACTCCCCAAACTATATATAGAAGGCATTTGGGAAGGCGGCAATGTGAACCATTTTTAGTTTTTATTTCTGGTGTGGAACAAAGATTTGCTTGTCTGACAACAGAGCCAAATATTGTGTTTCATACACTATGGTGAATATGGAAAGTTTCTTTGCTAATTCCAAAGTCCAGGCCATTGTAGTGGTCCATAACAAAAAACCAAACAATAGTTTTCGATCATGAATTTGGGGGAAAAAAAACTTCAGTTTTTGAAATTTTTCATTACTGAAGCAATTTTAAGTTTCAAATATAAATTTTTAAGTCTATATAATTAAAAAAACGTAAGAAGGCATTAAGTTCCGCTTCGAGTATATATGTAAACCCCCTTTCGTCGCAATCCGGTGAAAATTGGATAACTTATACACCCAAATTCGGCACGGACATTGAATGGTCTACTAAACATAAGTCACTGTTGAATTTTGTATTTAAAATTTCAACAAAATCGGCTAATAAATAAAGCTTTTATGAGTTTCAGATCCTTAATCGGCATATTGGTCTATATTAAAGTTATATCTAAATACAGTCCGATCCGAACCATATTTGGGACAGATGGCGGGAGACCTAAAACTACGCGCTTCAGCGAAATTGGTTAACAATTAAGCTTTTATGGACTTCAGACCCTTAAGCGGCAGATCGATCTATATGGCAGCTATATGTAAATATAGTTCGACCTCAGCCATATTAAGCTCGGACATCGGGAGGCTCCAAATAACTCACTGTTTCAAATTTCAACGAAATCGGGTAATAAATAAAGCTTTTATGGGCTTCAGACCCTTTATCGGCAGATCGGTCTATATGGCAGCTATATCTTGATATAGTCCGATCGAAATCATATTTGATTCCTATATTTGGAGGCGTAAAACTACTCACTGTTTCAAATTTCAGCGAAATCGGTTAGAAAATAAAGCATTTATGGGCTTCAGACCTTTTGTCGGGAGATCGGTCTATATGGCAGCTATATTTAAATATGGACATATCTAATCCTTATTATGGACAGATGTCGGGAGGCTTAAAATAACTCACTGTTTCAAATTTCAACGAAATCGGGTAAAAAATAGAGTTTTTATGGGCTTCAGACCCTTTATCGGCAGATCGGTACCCAGCTATATCTAAATATGGACCTATCTAATCCATATTATGGTCAGATGTCGGGGGGCTTAAAATAACTCACTGTTTCAAATTTCAACGAAATCGGGTTAAAAATAGAGCTTTTATGGGCTTCAGACCTTTTGTCGGGAGATCGGTCTATATGGCAGCTATATCTAAATATAGTCCCATCTGAATCATATTTGGTTCCTAAGTATGGAGTCCTAAAACTACTCACAGTATCAAATTTCAGCGAAATCGGATAAAAAATAAAACTTTTATGGGCTGGAGGCCCTATATCGGCAGATCAGTCTATATTACGGCTATATCGAAATATAGTCCGATCTGAACCATATGTGGGTCTTATATTGGGAGGTCTAAAACTACTCAATTTTTCAAATTTCAGCGAAATCGGGTAAAAAAAATAGAGCTTTTATGGGCTTCAGACCCTTTGTCGGCAGATCGGTCTATATGACAGCTATATCTAAATATAGTCCGATCTGAATCATATTTGGTCCCTATATTTTTGGGCCTAAAACTACTCATTTTTTGAGCGAAATCGGACAAAAAATAAAGCTTTTGTTGGCTTCAGACCCTTTATCGGCAGATTGGTCTATATGGCAGCTATATCTAAATATGGACCGATCTAATCCATATTAAGGTCAGATGTCGGGAGGTCTAAAACTACTCTCCGTTTCAAATTTCAGCGAAATCGGTTAGAAAATAAAGCTTTTATGGGCTTCAGACCTTTTGTCGGGAGATTGGTCTATATGGCAGCTATATCTAAATATAGTCCTGTCTATACTTTATTCAAGTCAGATGTCGGGAGGCTTAAACTAACCCCCTGATTCAAATTTCAGCGAAATCAGATAAAAAATAAAGCTTTTACGGGCTTCAGGCCCTTTATCGGCAGATCGGTCGATATAGCAGCTATATCTAAATATGGTCCCATCTGAACCATATTTGGGTCAGATGTCGGGATGACTTCAGCTTTTCACTGTTTCAAATTTCAGCGAAATCGGATTAAATATAAAGGATTTATGGGCATTAGACCATTTGTCGGCAGATCGGTCTATATAGCAGCTATATCCAAATATCGTCCGATTTGTTCTGTTCAAGAACTTAACCAGCGTGCATCAAAAAGACATATCTGTGCCAAATTTCAGCTCAATATATCAATTTTTGAGGACTGTAGAGTGATTACAACAGGGGGACGGACAGACAGACAAACGGGCATGGTTAAATCGTCTTAGAATTTTACGACGTTCCGAAATAAATATTCTTTGTAGGGTCGGAAATTGTTATTTCGATGTGTTGCAAACCGAATGACTAAATGAATATTCCCCTATCCCCCCCCTACGGTGGAGGGTATAACACATGAAAGCGTGCTAAGTTCGGCCGAATCTTGGGACACCACCACCATAAATCGCTGCTGGCGATTTAGGGTCTTAAGCCCATAACCGGAGCATTTGTTTTGTCCAATTTCGCTGAATTTTGACTTAGAGAGTTATACTAAAGGCACCGATATCCGACTCGAATATGGTATATATCTGGCTATATTTTCATATAGCTGACATATACATATACCGATAAGCCGATTTAGAGTCTTAAGCCTGTAAAATGCGCTTTTATTACCCGATTTCACTGAAATTCAAGGTATAGGGTTTTATAAGGCCTGTCGATATCCAATTTTGTATGCCACCTTATGGTATTCCAAGAACACGAAATTGGTACAAAATTTTGGAGTCAAAAATCATGGGGGGACGCCCCATCCCAAAACCCACCTGAATGGACTTGGTTACCGATTGGGACAATATGGGTATCAAATGAAAGGTATTTAAGAGTAGATTACGAACTTGACATAAAAATGGCACCCTCAATGTCAGGGGGTCCTCCCACCCCCAAAAACACCACCCAACAGGACACTTACCACTTGTGGCATGCCCATGAACATTCCATTAAGGAACTGGGGCAAACTTCTCACCAATCAATGAGTGCTGTCCGATTCAGCTTTAAGCTCAATGATAAGGGACCTTCTTTTTATAGCCGAGTCCTAACGGCTTGCCGCAGAGCGACACCTCTTTGGGGAGAAGTTTTTACATGGTAAAGTACCTCAGAAATGTCGCCAGCATTAGAAGGGGATAACCACCGGTGAAGATTTTTCTTATGTTCCTGCAAGGCAATATGGGTATCAAATGAAAGGTATATAAAAGTAAAGTACACATCTGACATAAAAATTGATTGGGGACAGTAGAGTATCCAACTCTAATGCTTCTCTAACATCGTCGGAATGTGGGTAGCGTTGTATTGCTCTATCGTTATTTTCATGGCGTGTGTTCCAGGCATATTCGTCTTCTAATCCCAGACGTTAGGATTTTCATCACGAATGCAGGCCTTGCCAGGAACTCACACCCTTTTGTAATTGATTGACCAGTTGACCGAACCATGCATTACCGAGAAAATAAATTTTTCGCCCGAACCATTCGTATGTGGAATCGACTTTCGACTAATGTCTTTCCCACGACATTGAAGTTCAGAAATTAAAGACGAATATCAATAAACACTACTTCTTCTTTCCCCCTCCAACCCTTAACTTTCCTAATTGCCAACGCAATGCACTGCATATATAGGGGACATCCCCTGCGTGTTGATTACGTTAAAAAAAAACCCTCCAGCAGGATATATTTACCGATTGGGACTACATGGGACTTAAATGAAAGGAATTTGGGAGTTAAATACGAATATGGTATTAAACATTGGGTCGAAGTACATAGGAGGCAACCTCAGGCCCAAACCCCCCCAAAAGTAGTGGCCAAAATAAAAAGTGAACCGATCGGGACAATATGGGACTCAAATAAAAAGTATTCGGGAGTAGAATACCAATATGGCGTCAAAAATTGGATCCAAGTAACGAGGGCGTCGCCCCAAGAATACCGCCCAAAATCAAAAGTCGACCGATCGCGACAATATAGGACTCCAATGAAAGATAATCGGGAGTAGAGTATTAATATGATATTTTGAATTGGATTCAAGTCCCTAGGGGGCCGTCGCAAGCACAAAACCGCCCCAAAAGTAGTGCCCAAAATCAAAAGTGGACCGATCGGTACGATATGGGAGACTCAAATGAAAAGTATTTGGGAGTAGAGTATGAATATGAAAGTGGACCGATCGGAACAATATAGGACTCCAATAAAAGGTATTCGGGAGTAAAACACGAATATGGTGTAAAAAATTGAATCCAAGTACCGAGGGCGACGCCCAAAATAAAAAGTGAACCGATCGGAACAATATAGGACTCCAATAAAAGGTATTCGGGAGTAGAGTATGAATATGATATTAAAAATTTGATCCAAGTACATAGGGAGCCATCCCATGCCCAAAACCGCCCACAAAAGTACCGTCCAAAATCAAAGTGGACAAATCGGAACAATATGGCACTCAAATAAAAAGTATTTGGGAGTGGAGTATGAATATGGTATTTTAAATGCCCCAAGCCCAAAACCGCCGCAAAAATATTGTCAAAAATCAAAGTGGACCGATCGGAACAATATGGGACTCAAATGAAAGAGGTAAGAGGTAGATAAAGCTACTGACTATCTCAAAGTTGTGGTTCCCAACTTTCTCCATTTTCTTTATCTGCTCGCTTGTGCAAGGCTTTTTGGGAGTTGAAACCATCCATTTCGTCTTATCTCCATTTACTGACAGACCCATTTTCACTGACTCTCTTTCGATTCTCTCAAAGGCTACAGTTACAATTTCCGGCGACCGACCTATGATGTCGATGTCGTCGGCATAGGCGAGTAGCATGTGTTCTCTTGTGATTAGTGTGTCATACCTATTCACATCTCCATCTCGTATAATCTTCTCCAACACGATATTAAAGAGATCACATGATAGGCTGTCTCCTTGTCTGAATTCGTGTTTGGTATTACATGGTTCGGAGCGATTCTTTCCTATTCTTACTGAGGAACGCGTATCAGCAAGTATCATCCTGCAGAGTCTTATTAATATTGCAGGAATACCAAACTCAGACATGGCTGAACGTAAAATGGTATCGAAAGCGGCTTTGTAGTCAATAAAGAGATGGTAAGTGTTGATTTGCCCTTCTCGGATCGGATCTCGAATCTCTTTTGCAGGATTTGGCCCAGTGTGAATATCTGGTACAGGGTGGATTTACGCCCAATTATCTCATTGACTTTAGGTTTTAATCTTTCACCCAGTACGCTCGAGAGTGTCTTGTAAGCGATGGGGAGGAGACTTATTCCACTGTAGTTGGCACATTCCGTCTTGTCTCCTTTCCTGTGTAAGGGACATAGTATGCTGAGGTTCCAATTATCGGGTATTCGTTCTTGTAGCTAGATAAGCTGATGCATACGCCTTATCAGCGTGACGCCTTCGGTCTTAAATAGTTCAGCGGGTAACCCGTCAGCTCTTGCTGCCTTGTTGTTTTTTAGTCGGGTCACTGCTACTTGGACCTGATTCTGACTAGGAGGTAAACATTCTATACCTTCATCAGGGATTGGTTCTGCGGTATACTCTTCGCCGCCAACGTCTGGCACTAGCAGTTGGGTAAAATGTTCTTTCCATATACTCAGCATGTAATCTGTGTCAGTTACCAGATTTCCTTCTTTGTCTCTGCAGGAGGTTGTGCCTGCATCAAAGCCATCGGTTTGATGTTTGATTCTTTGGTAGAATTTCCGGACTTCATTCTGACATCTGCCCATTTAGGGTCTTGAAAGTCTTAACTGTTACTTGCTTCTCGCCATCTGATGATATGATTTAGATCGCGTTACATTTGGATATTGATATGGATATAGTAAAGTTATTTTAAAATACTCATGTTGGTGGTTATCAAAAGTTCGGCCATTTGTATACATCCTCTTCCTCTGCTTGCTGTTTTCTTGAGAATCTATAAATCTTTCCCCAAACTATTCTCCATCAGCAGCATAAACATAGACTCCATTATAAGATTTCAGTTTCCCAGAATACAGAGTAAATTAAAAAGCAAAACACCCATATGAATGGTCATTGACGTCAATTCGCTCTATTTTTGGGGGGAATTACCAAATCTGTGAGAGTATACATCTGTATGTGTGTTTCGATTGTTTGTTTGTTTGTGGCTGTAATGGTGATAGAAAGCCAAACATAAAATTAAACCATTTATTAAGCAATAGAATGGACAAATTTGAGCCTATTGCCTTTGGCTACTTTTAGCCCTCAACATATCAAGTATGAGCAGGCAAAAATTTATGAACATGTCTTTGCTCCCGATTGGTTGCAAAGATCGCGTCTGGCTGACCTTTTGGGGTTAGTTTATTTAAATCAATCTACCCGGCATCCTAATAGAAGCATGTCCAGGCCTTTCATGGCTATACGATATGAAGTAACTGAAGTAGGAGAATATTGTAAAATTTATGAATGAACTTCATTTCATTAATGGCTTAACAACCACTCTAACTGCATCTACACCCCCTCACCACTTTTTATGATGGAGTGGTTCAACTGCTGTCCAAGAGTTGTTGGGGCTGGGGCTATGTGCATTTGATACTTGGACATTGTTGCAGTCAGTTATGCCCATTTAAGTTAGGCATGTTGCACATATGCAACACTTGAAGCGGTTATGGCTGCTGGTTTTGGTGGCTGCTGCCTGACAGCTGGTTGTTAGCCTGTTCTATGTATCTTTGGGGGCAGCAGATTAAATTTAAAGTGTTTCTTTGGCATGGTATTAATTAAATTGATATCAAAAACTAGTGAACATTAAGATATGGACAAATGGCCATTAGGATTTTCATTTACAGTCCGAGGCCTACACTCAAGGAAAAACTAATTTAGAAAAGAAAGGCAAAAGTCGGGCAGTGCCGACTGTATAATATCCTACACCTACCCAATATATACAAAATGGGAGCTATCTTTTATTCTGAATCAGTTTAGATGGACCTCGCCGGTTGTTTTCAGATGGGTTATTAAACAATCCGTATCACATTACGAGCAAATATGTTCTAACTGTAATCAACTACGGTTGACAAATGACAATATTATTGCAAATTACACAACATCTGACAAACATATATATGGGAGTTATATCTAAATATGAACCGATTTCGACCAAACTTCGGAGACATTGTGGTAGTTGTCGAGGAAAGCGTTGTACAAAATTTTGGCAAGATTGGGCAATAAATGCGCTTGCAATGACTCTAGAAGTGAAAATCGGGCGATATACATATATGACAGCTATATCTAAATCTGAACTGATTTCTATGAAATGCACCAGCAATGTCCAGAGTCAAGAGAAAGCCCTTCCTACCAAATTTCGAGAGAATCGGTTAACAAATGAGTACTTTATAGCAAAATTTCTCAAAATCGGAGGAAAATTTATATGGGAGCTATATCTAAATCTGAACCGATTCCGACCAAACTTCTTACATATTGTAGAAGTCATCAAGGAAAGCGTTGTACAAATTTTTTGCAAGATTGGGCAATAAATGCGCTTGCAATGACTCTAGAAGTGAAAATCGGGCGATATACATATATGACAGCTATATCTAAGTCTGAACCGATTTATATGAAATTCACCAGTAATGTCCAGAGTCAAGAGAAAGCCCTTCCTACCAAATTTCGAGAGAATCGGTTAACAAATGAGAAGTTTATTACAATATTACTGCAAATCGGATGAACATATATATGGGAGCTATATCTAAATCTGAACCGTTTTCGACCAAACTTCTGAGACATTGTGGTAGTTGTCGAGAAAAGCGTTGTGCAAAATTTTAGCTACATTGCTCATTAAATGCGTTTGAAGTGGCTCTATGTGTGAAAATCGGACGATATACATATATGACAGCTATATCTAAATCTGAACCGATTTCTATGAAATTCACCAGTAGGAATGAGAGTCAAGAGAAAGCCCTTCCTACCAAATTTCGAGAGAATCGGTTAACAAATGAGCACTTTATAGCAATATTTCTCAAAATCGGAGGAAAATTTATATGGGATCTATATCTAAATCTGAACCGTTTTCGACCAAACTTCTGAGACAGTATGGTAGTCGTCGAGGAAAGCGTTGTACAAAATTTTGGCAAGATTGGGCAATAAATGTGCTTGCAATGACTCTAGAAGTGAAAATCGGGCGATATACATATATGACAGCTATATCTAAATCTGAATCGATTTCTATAAAATTCACCAGTAATGTCAAGAGTCATAAGAAAATCCTTCTTACCAAATTTCGAGAGAATCGGTTAACAAATGAGAATTTTATTGCAATATTACTCCAAATCTGACAAACATATATATGGGAGCTATATCTAATTCTGAACCGATTTCGACCAAACTTCGAAGACATTGTGGTAGATGTCGAGGAAAGCGAATTTTAGCAAGATTGGTCAATAAATAAGCATGCAGTGGCTCTAGAAGTGAAAAACGGGCGATATACATATATGACAGCTATATCTAAATCTGAACCGATTTCTATGAAATTCACCAGTAGGAATGAGAGTCAAGAGAAAGCCCTTCCTACCAAATTTCGAGAGAATCGGTTAACAAATGAGCACTTTATTGCAATATTTCTCAAAATCGGACGAACATATATATGGAAGCTATATCTAAATCTGAACCGATTCCGACAAAACTTCTTAGATATTGTAGAAGTCATCAAGGAAAGCGTTGTACAAAATTTTGAAAAGATTGCTTTATAAATGCGCTTGCAATGACTCTAGAAGTGAAAATCGGGCGATATACATATATGACAGCTATATCTAAATCTGAACCGATTTCTATAAAATTCACCAGTAATGTCAAGAGACAAGACGGAATCGGTTAAAAAAATTACCATTTTATTGCATTATTACTGCAAATCGGATGAACATATATATGGAAGCTATATTCAAATCTGAACCGATTTTTTCCAAATTCAATAGGCTTCGTTTCTAGGCCGATAAACATACCTGTACCAAATTTTAAAACGATCGGACGAAAATTACAACCAGTACTTTGAAAATGGAGAAAGTTGGGAACCACAACTTTGAGACAGTCAGTAAGTTTATCTATCTCGGTACCGCCGTAACCGAAACGAATGACACCTGTTTTAAGATAGAGGGAAGAATAATACTTGCAAACAGATGCTACTTTGAACTAAGTAAGCAGCTTAGAAACAAGTAAGAGCGTTCTATGTTCGGCCGTGCCGAATCTTATATACCCTCCACTATGGTCGCATCTGTCGAGTAGCTATATCAGGTTATGGACCGATTTGGACCATACTTCGCACAGTTGTTGGAAGTGATATCAAAAGAGACATATAGATGGACACGCAGACGGACATAGCTAATTCGAATCAGAAGTGATTCTGAGTCGATCGGTATACTTATCAATGGGTCTATATCTCTTTCTTCTAGGTGTTACAAACAAATGCATCATGTAACGTCAGTGGTGGTGTAGGGTGCTGTAACACAGTAGTGGTGTAGGTTATGAAAAGAAGAACATTAAGTAAAATCAATATTCAAGCCATAAGAATCTAAAGGTAAGATTGGCCTATTTGGCTAATGATTAGGAAAAAAGAATTCTTTGCAATGTGTCTTTGAAAGTTCTTCTTAGAAGCCAACAAGCAGCGAAATTTTTGAAAAGTACGGTTTTTGGACTATCAAATTTGAGCACCCATTCAAGGTGTTATTTGAACGAGCCCACAACCTACTGTAAATCCCTTGTGAAGTGATCGATTTAACAATTTAACTTTCTTAGCACATACACCCATAGAAAAAATCAAGCACGGCGTTGACAAAGTGACCACATTTGTTCACAAAAGTCAATCAACACACACAGATGTTATCAGATCAACTTCAAATTTTAATAAACCCCCAACAGTTTTTGTAAATGAAACGTCCACACCCGTTCACATTCTGACAACGTTTGGTGCACAGATTTAAAACAAAACCAGTAAGGAAAGGCAAAAGTCGGGTGGAGCCGACTATATATACCCTACACCACCTGGTGTGTAGGGTATTATCTAGAAATCTAGTCAGGCTTTAATTTTGATTCCTATTGAAATATCAAATAGAACCTTGTAAGATTTTCCTAGGGCAACAAATTTGGATTTCCAAATCATTAAAAGGCCATATCGGATAAAAGATTATATGGGAGTTATATCGAAACCTGTGCCAATTTTGATGACACATACTGTGACGTCAAATAGAACATCTCACGCCCTGTAGAGATGTGACCCAACATTGTGGCTTTTACAGTCTTAAAAGACTATATCGGATAAAATATATACATTGGAGCTATATCTAAAGCAGGACCGATTTTAATGATATTTTGCGCACGTATTGGAACGTCAAATACAACGTCTCATGCGAAATCGGGCGAAAATTGTGGTTTTTACAGGCTAAAGTCAAAGACGTCAAATAAAAAACCTCGTACTACATCTTGTTAAGATCGGACTAAAATAGTGGCTTCTACAGCTCTTAAAGACCGTAACGGGCAAAAGATATATATGGGAGCTATGTCTTAATCTAGACCGATTTATATGAAATTTAGCACTCGGATTGGGACTTTAAATAAACCAACTCGTCGAAGACCACATAAAGTATTCTTATGATCGTCTCGACGTTCTGAGCCGATCTAATCATTCCCGTCCGTCTGTGGAAATCACGATAGCGGTCGAAATCGTGAACCTAGCCGCTTGAAATTTTGCACAGATACTTTGTATTGTCGTTGAGGATTGCAAATGGGCCATATCGGTTGGGATTTAGATATAGCTCCCATATAAACCGATCTCCCGATTTGGCTTCTTGAGCCCCTGGAAGCCGCAATTTATGCCCGATTTGGCTGAAATTTTGCTCAAGAACCTGATATAGCTCCCATATAAACTGATCTCCCGATTTGACTTCTTGAGCCCCTGGATGCCGCAATTTATGTCCGATTTGGCTTAAATTTTGCATAAAGTGTGTTATTACGTCGTCCAACAATAATTTTTGTCCGATTTTGCTGATGGTTTTTACATGGTGTTCTGAAATTAATTCCATCACCTCTGACACCTGATTTAGCTCCCATATAACCGCTTTCCCGATTAGATTTTTTTAGCCTTTAAAAGCCGCAATTTTTGTCCGATTTGGCTGAAATTGAGAATATAGTGTTTTGTTATGACTTCCAACAACTGTGCCAAGTACGGTCCGAATCGGTATATAACCTGATATAGCTCCCATATAAACCTGTCTCCCGATTTGACTTCTTGAGCCCTTACAAGCCGCAATTTTTGTCCGATTTGGCTGAAATTTTGCACACGGTGTTGTTTTATGACTTCTAACAACTGTGCCAAACATGATCCAAATCGGTCTATAACCTGATTTAGCTCCCATATAAGCCGATCTCCCCATTAGACTTCTTGAGCCCTCACAAGCCGCAATTTTTGTCCGATCTGGCAGAAATTTTGCATGTGGTGTTCTGTTATGATTTCCAATGACTGTTCCAAATACGGTCCTAATCAGTCTATAACCTGATATAGCTTTCATGTAAACTGGTCTCTCGATCGTCGTTTTTCGGTTCCTAGAAGCTTTCATTTTTGCTAGTTTGCCAGAAGTTTGGTATGTAGATTGAAATTTCGCCCTTCAACTAAATTTATGTGGTATAAATTTTTAGCAGAATCCATGGTGGTGGATTCCCAAGATTCGGCCCGGCCGAACTTGGCACTCTCTTAATTGTTTTTAGAATCATTTAAACCTAAGCTTAGTATACATACACATTTTGCAGGGATGATGTTCATAATGGTCGCTGCATTAAACAACAACGCGTGTGCACAAAATTGTCCACGATTGTTAACAATATTTACAACAAAGTGTGTGTGTATGATAATGACAACATTGATGCATGATTTTGTAACGCCCTTTTTGTATCAATGTATTGGATTTTTTGGACGCGTGTTCACAAAATTGTCCACACTTGTTATCAATATTTACAACAAAATGTGTGTGTATGATAATGACAACATTGATGCATGAATTTGTAACGCCCTTTTTGTATCAATGTATTGGATTTTTTGGATTTTTTTGTATAAATTAAGTTTTAATTTCTTTGCCTTCAAGCTTGAAACTTTTAACTACAAGTTCAAATCTAATAAAATTATTACCCACCTTAATGTATCATCATCATCATCATCATCACCAGTGTGTTGTTTTACTTCGTGCATAATTGTTATCTGATGAAAATATGCATACTAATGGAAGCCATTAAGAAATGCATATTTTGTATTGATAACTAACCAGCAGAAGTGTTTATCAAAAATTTGGTATTTGTTTACTTTTATGTGCCATTAAACCTTTCTAAAATCCTATTAAATTGATAATGTGTGAACACATGGGATAAGCTCGATATATGTAAGCCTTACGGATAGCGTCGACTTAATCACCAAATAGTCAAATAATTTAATTTAATTTAATTTTAAAAAACAGATGTTATTAGCCAAAAAGAAACAGGTTTCGAACCTAACATCGTTAATCAACTAAAAGAATAAATAGCTAAATTTAAATAGTTTTATTTAAATTTAGCTATTTATTCCAAATGCTGAAGAACTATAAATACTTTTTGAATCTGAAAGGCAAATGAAAGGCTTCAAATGTTGAAATGATTTAAAAAACAAGTTAATGTGCCTTAAGTTCGGCCGGGGCGAATCTTAAATACCCTCCTCTATGAATCGCATTTGTCATGTTCTTCGGACGGTTCGTCTTTGTAGACAGAAACTAAAAAAAAAGGATAATGGGAGGTCATAACAAAAAATCCCCATTGGTTTTGTTATCCACCACCATAGGATATATATACCCCCTATTTATTTAGTCATCATCGGTTCCCAAAGAAATGAGAACCTAAATTGGAACTCCTTCTGATTGCTAGTGCGGGACACACACACAGGAGATGTTCTCTGGTCTCTTGTTCTTCGATGACCTCACAGCTTCTGCAAAAGTCGTTGCTGGCAACCTCCAGTCTGTCTACATGTTTTCCCGATTAGACAGAGACCTGTCTTGACGGACACAATGACTCAGACATCTGTTCTAGCCAATGACAGCAAAGCGGTAGATCTCTTCAAGTCTAGATTAGGCCACTTAGTTTTGGAATGCTCACAGCCCCCTCTTTGTGACCATCCATCATTCTCTGTCCTGTCCTTCGGGCCTGGTCCTGAAAACTTAGCTTACATGAGACATACCCACAGTTACATGAGGCATACCCCAGTAGGATAGTCTCACAAGCTCGTCCGCTGTACAATTCTCTGGGATTGTTGAGAGATCTGCGACAGTCGAGGGCGGTTTTTGTGTTCAGAAATACGTTCTACAGGGATTTAATGGCTGCCTGAGAAGACATTTATGCCAATCGTTGTGATGACATTATATCTTAGCCATTCCACCACTTCCTTAATTGCAATGATCTCCGCTTGATACACACTGCAGTGGTCGGGTAACCTTTTCGATATGACCAGTTCTAGATCTTGGGAGTATACCCCAAAGATGTAGCGTTAAATTCAGTGCATCAGATGGTGTCGTCCTCAGTGCGGCTGTGATGTACAAACAAGCCATCCTTTGGATCGGGTTAATTGAGCAGTAGATGGACTTTTGAAGCGCCGTCCACCAGACCACAACACCATATAGCATTATAGGTCTGCCAACTGCATATACTCAATGCATGACACGCGGTCGAAACCCCCAACTTTTGCCAATGGCTCTCTTGCAGGTGGATAGGGCAAGAGTTGCCTTTCTTGCCCTCTCCAAAATGTTGGATTTCCTGTCCAGCAAAACACCCAGGTATTTTGCGATTTCTGTAAAGGGAACATTCTCTCCACCCAAGTAGACAGGTTCCACTGTAGGCAACTTGTATCTCCTGCTGAAAAGAAGTACTTCTGTCTTGCACGGATCACGGATTTATACCTAGACCACTTTCGGTAGCCCACTTTGCTGTTGCACGTAGAGCTTCCTGAAGGGCAGCTCTTAGAGTCCTGGAAAACTTTCTCCTAACCGAAATTGCTACGTCATGAGCATATGCGAACACTTTAATATATTTTTCTTCTAGAGACAATAATATATTGTTAATGGCTATATTCCAAAATAGATGAGACAGGACACCTCCTTGAGGTGTTCCTCTGCTGGCCCATCTTTTAAGATCCACAAGCCTGCCGTAATGCATCTTTTAGTAAGAAAGTTATTAATAAACCTTCTTACGGCAGAGTTGATGCCTCGAAACTCCACTTCTTCATGATTGACGTTGGTTTTACATTTCAATATCAAGAAATGCTACCATTGTATATTCCTTGACAGCGAGAGATGTCCTCTATGTAGCCGACTAGGTCGTGAAGGGCTGTTTCTGAGGATTTGCCTTTACTATATGCATACTGCGGCGATCTCCAGGGATCTTTGCCCTAAGATATGTTTCTATCAACCTCTCAAGAGTCTTCAGCACAAAGGATGACATACTAATAGGACGAACATCTTTTGCCTTCGTGTGTTAGGGGTTTTCTGCTTTATATATGACATTCTGATACAAGCAGAGTATCAGACACAGCTTGTAATTCAACCGGCGATACATCATCAGGGCCTGGCGACTTAAAGGTGTCGAAACTATTTATCGCCCCAAAGATTTTCGGCTCAGACACAATTTTCCTTATAACCTCCGACAAATGCATACCAGTGACAACCTCTTCTGTTGTCACGTTGTCCGTTGGAGAATTTCCCGGGAAATGTGTATCAACCAGTACCTCTAGTGTTTCCTCACTAGACATTGTCCATACAACAAAGGCCGTAACTACCTCGGAATGTAAACCCTGATTCAATGTAAATGTATTATATAGCTGTGCTGAACTCTCTCTCTCTCTCTCTTTGGCTGTATTTTATTGGACAAATATCTTGTTTTAAGTATTCTCTTTTAAAAATGATTCTACAGAAAATTTTAACAAAAATCTTAATCCTAAAGTAATGAAAACTTTCCTTCTCTTCTTTCAGGTAAGTGGATTTCTCAAAATGTTTTAAAATGTCTTGCTAATGTGTAATCAATGGAAACGAGGTAAGATAGGTAGGCGAACATGGTATTTAAGTACAATGTCATACAAACAAAGTGTCAAAAAGCGTTCGTAATGTATTAATGCAAATTTGCCCATGAACATTCCACTAAGGAACAGGGGCAAACTTATCACATATCAATGAGTGCTGTCCGATTTTTTAGATCAATGATAAGGGTCCTACTTGCATCAGTGCAATACGACAAACAAAATACTTTTATCACGAAGTTTTGCTTTTATTGTAACCGTGTAACGGTTCGCTTCAACATATTAAACGATAGCCACTAAAGAAGTATTATTGGACGTAACTAACTTTGTTTATCGTAAACCCTTTAGCCGCTTTGTCTATGTTAAAAGGACCTTCATTTTCTTGTAAAATCTTTGCTTCCATAGCCGCAGACGATTGTTCGTGTACTGGACCAATAATTATTCTCTTTTATCTCTCCTACTAGAGAGAAAGGGTGAGTTTTTGTGCGTATAGACCAGCGGTTGGCGAAAATACTCACTTTATTGCTCATTACTTTGTATGTAAACAAGAAAATAATCCCAAGAAAACCTATAGGCTTACAAATAATTGCAATTGCATGCTCGTCACTGGTATAGACACATTCTCACTCCTTTCTCCTTTTTTGTTTTGACTTAGCAAAGAGCAGTCAATACATTGAGCAACTCGGACGAGTGCGAGTGGTAAACTCGGAAAGATCATTAGAGCAACACACAACTGACTGCCAGATACAAGAAAAAGAAAACAAAACAAAAATTTCTAAAGCACATTCATTGTTTGGTAATATTTACGCCACAAAGTAAAGTAGGTATTTCAATGTGCGAAAACAACAACAACCATTTTTGTTTCATTTATAGCATAACGAAAAGCCAAATCGGAAAAAACTTGCGGCTTGTAAGGACTCAAGAAGTCAAATCGGGCGATCGGTTTATATGGGAGCTATACCAGGTTATAGACCGATTTGGACTTTACTAAGAAAACCGAAAACTGTGTGCAAAATTTTAACTATGTTGGACAAAAATTGCGGCTTTCAGGGGATCAAAAAATCAAATCGGCAGATTGGTTAGTATGGAAGCTTTATCAGTTTATAGACCGATTTGCACAATTCTTGGCACAGTTGTTGAAAGCTGTAACAGAACACCGCATGCAAAATTTCAGCCAAGTCGGACAAAAATTGCGGATTTCAGGGGCTCAAGAAGTCAAATCGGAAGATCGGTTTATATGGAAGCTAGATCAGGTTATGAACAGATTTGAACTTTACTGGGCACATTTGTTAAAAGTCATAACAGGACACTACATGCAAAATTTTAGTCAAATCGGACGAGAATTGCAGCTTCCAGGGGCTCAAGAAGTCAAATCGGGAGATCGGTTTATATGGGAGCTATATTCGGTTAAAAACCGATTTTGACCGTACATGGCACAGTTGCTGGAAGTCGTAACAGAACACTATTCGCGAAATTTTAGCTAAATTGGAGAAAAATTGCGGCTTCCAGGGGATCAAGGAATCAAATCGGGAGATCGTGATTTCGACAGATGGACGAATGGACTAACATGGCTAGATCGACTCAACACGTCGAGACGATCCAGAATAAATACACTTTATGGGGTCGCAAATCAATATTTCGAGGTGTGGAATGACTAGATTTGTAAACCTCCATCCTATGGTAGTGGGTATAAAAAAATAAATTTATGGCGACAAGCTTTCTACTTTTGAAAGCAGGTACGGTTTTGACAATGTCATTAAAATCCACTTTTCGTTGCCAAATGGTTTTTCTAATTTTTTAACTTAATAAAAAAAAATTAAAAATAGTGCTCGGAGTCGAGCAAAAATTGCTCGACTCCGCAGCCTGGATTCAACATTAAATGAAACCTTTTCATTATGCACAATCCATTTTAAACGTTAGACGTTAAATCAATTTATAAATAAAGAAAAGCTAGTTGAATTACAGATTCTATATATCAAGAATGAAAAGTATTGTCAGAGTAAACAATCTTTATATTTGCCACAAAACATGTCCGTTTGTCGTAAACAAGGTCCAACGTTTTTCAGCAAACAAGTTTATTTGGCGAAAATTTCCTTTATGTCAAACGAATTATTTTTTGCGTGCAGCCACCGCGAACAATGTTTTTCTAATGTTCTCGCTAGGATTCGAACCCAGGGATTCAGCGTCCTGGGCGAACATGCTAACATCTGCGCTACGGTGGCCTCTGGTGCCGGTGTAAATTGCATTTGATTCCTATTTCTTTAAACTGCCACTTTTAGTCCATGGCAACCCGAATTTCAAATATAATTCCTTCAAAGGCCATTTAGAAAGAACATCTGTAGCATTCTAACATAATAATTGCCAAAGGGAACTTTATCGGTAGCTTAAATGCTCCAAGAAATATTCTTCATATCTCATAGTTCGCTGGGATTAAACTAGTAAATATATTGCGTTACTACGTTTAACTAATTTCCTTATTTATTTAGTGGACTTGGCAACTCTCAACACAACACTCGCAAAACTAAAAAGTTGTCTCTCCCTCTCTCTCTCTCTCTCTCTCTTTGTTTCTTTGCCAAACAAATACCTACATTAATGTTGGCAATGCTTTACCCACATGCCAACTCTTTCCATTTGGTGCTCATTTGACTCTTGTATGTCATAGTTATTCAGCAATACAATTGAATGGGCTAAACAGGTTTGTTGCTGCTGCAAGAGAAGGGTGAAACAAACGAAAATATAACATTTTGATTTGAGATTGTTTTCATACGTATGTTACACCAAGAATACTTTTGCACGCGATATATGAAAGACAGACATGATGAAAATAAATAACTGGGTACGCAATTTAGGGCAAACTATAGAAGGCAAGTAACAACGAGTATTTTTGGCACATATGTTATACCAAGTCCTTAATTAGTTAAGGTTCCATTTAGACAAAATGTTAATTTGCCCATTAACATTCCATTAAGGAACAGCGGGGATACTTCTCTCATATCAATGTGTGGTGTTTGATACAAATTTAAGCTCAATGATGTGGGACCTCCCTTTTTATAGCCGAGTCTAAAGAGGTTACCGCACAGCGACACCCTTAGTAGAGGAGTTTATACGGCTGATTAACTTACGTTATTATCTCACAAATGTCGCCAGTACTGAAAGGGGCTTACCATCGCAGAAAAAATTTTCCCCAATTCTTGTGGGGTTTTCAATCCAGCCATTCAACGTTAAAGGCGGAAATGCTAACTTTGAGTTTCTCTGGCCATACTTAGGCACCTTAGTCAACATTTTTTGTTTTAAAAAATTGCACTGGATAGATGGATTTCCATAAAATTTCCCCGGCCTTCCACTACATAGTGCGAAAATAAAATATGGGACGAAAGTATCAACCTTAAATCGTGATTTTTTGGTACTTTATGACAGTAACGGGACCACATGATATTCCTAAATTGCTACGAAAGCATCTTTGACCCTAAAATCGTGACCACTTAAATTCTCTCTTGCCAACACCGCTAGTTTCTCTCTTGCCTTGTCTGAAAACCCAAAACGTGTTGAACATAAACTAGTGTACTATCTCACAAAGTAAATTGAAAATCGTCGCAATACACCAGGGAACCAAAGACAATGAGGCACATTTGCCATCTCTGTCAAATGCTTATTGAGAAATACAGCCGGCTGGTCGTTTCAATCGGTGTTATTGCCATGTAACAGTGTTGCCAATTTGACCCGAAGGACCAAATATTGCCAAAATGAACGATGAACAAAGAGCTTTCAAAGACTTATATAAAAAAAAAAATAAATATTAAAAATAAATAAAATAAACAAGAAGCAAAGTTGGGAGATCGCCCTCTAGAGGCTCTAGAAGTCAATATCCCAGATCGGATTAAACGGCAGCTATGTCAGGTTATGTACCGATTTGCACCATACTAAGCACAGTTATTCGAAGTCATAACAAAACACCTCATACAAAATTTCAACCAAATCGGATGAGAAATGCGCCCTCTATGGTCTCAAGAAGTTAAGATCCCAGATCGGTTTATATGGCAGCTATATCAGGTTTTGTACCGATTTGCGCCATACTTAGCACATATATTGAAAGTCATAACAAAACACCTCATGCAAAATTTCAACCAAATCGGATAAGAATTGCGCCCTCTAGAAGCTGAAGAAGTCAAGACTCCACATCGGTTTATATGGCAGCTATATCAGGTTATGAATCGATTTGAACCATACTTAGTACAGTTATTGGAAGTGATACCAAATCATAACGTGCAAATCGGACGAGAAATGCGCCCTCTAGAGGCTCAAGAAATCAAGACCCAAGATCGATTTATATGCCAACTATATCAAAACGTGGACCGATTTGGCCCATTTACAATCCCAACCGACCTACACTAATAAAAGGTATTTATGCAAGATTTGAAGAACTTAGCTCTGCTACTTCGAAAGTTAGCGTGTTTTCGACACACAGACGAACGGACATGGCTGACTTAGGAAATGCTCCAACCTCTCATCACTTTCCCCGCATGCCCTACATAATACTTGCCACACCGATTTGACATAAGTGAGCTCGTAGTCCTATGTGTTTCGTTATGATACCGAAAACTATACTGACCTTCTTCTTACTTCGTGTTTAGTAATAGCCTCGTCTTCTCACGACGTGGATCTCCCCATAGGATTTTCACCGTCCTTTTTTTTATTTTACTGTCATCTTACACGCAGGGGATGTCCCCTATGAATGCAGTGCATTGCGTTGGCGATGGATGTTGTACTTATTGAAAATCCTAGGATGTCAAAGTGGGTGGGAAAAACATTAGTCGGAAGTCGATTACACATACGAACGGTTCGGACGGAATAAGAATTCTCTCTATAATGCATTGTGCGGTCTGCTGGCCAATCAATTACAAACGGGTGTGAGTTCCTGGAATGTCTAGTATCCCTGACATACATCCTTACATCAGGAATAAGAAGACGAATATTAGACGAACACACACCATGCAAGTACTGATAGAACAGCGCCAAACAACCAACATTGCGACGATGATGAAGGGAGGCAATAGAGTTTGATACCCCACTGTCCCCAATCAACGCTTTCGCTCTCCTCTGTACACGGTCCAGTAGCTTCAGGGTTGATTTTGAAGCTCCAGCCCATACATGTGAGTTGTACTCCATTTTCGGTCTTATGAAAGTGGTGTAGATGTTAAGAAGATCAGACGGAGTGAAGTAATTCTTACACCGTTTAAGGAAGCCTGTTGAATGCTTCTTTTGACACTTCAATTACATGTTCAGGCCAACGGACATCACTTTGTATTTTCATGCCCAGAATATCAAGAGATTCTGATTGCTCAATATCTATACCGTTGATAGACAAAGATGATCGTAATGGGTCAGCGATTCGTTTTTGTGACAACAAGTAGCACTGAGTCATCCGTGCATTAAAATCTACTCGATTCATTCAACCCCACCATTTCTGAAATGGCCAGCAAATCCTGGCAGAGGGTATTGTCCATAACCCGCCTCTTGTCCCCAAACTCTCGAAGACTCGGCCTATGGTCGAATGACAGAGATTACTGTCATCCGCAAATGAGTAGATCGGATTCGATGTCTGACCCAACAGATCGTTGATGAAAATAAGAAAAAGAGAAGGAAAAAGAACAGAGCCCTGGGGTACATCTGCGGTCAATTTATGCTCATTGTATGAGAACCCATCTATTACGACTCGAATAGTGCGATCTCTGAGAAGGCTCGAAATAAATCGAACGAAGCCATTATCCACACCAAATGCGACAAACTTTGATAGTAGTGCACCGAGCCAGACCCTATCAAATGCCTTTGAGATATCCAGAGCCACAACTTTACTCTCACTAAACTGGTGGATTGAGAGACTCCAACGTTCCGACAGAAGTGCGATGAGATCGCACATAGAGCGATTTCTGCGGAACCCATACTGTTGGGCGCTAAGAAGGCCATTAGACTCTAAATACCTCACATAATGGTGATTAACCATGCTCTACAAGTCCTTGGAGATAGCGGAGCATATCAAAATTGGCCGATATTTCGCAGGGTTGTTTGCCTCACGCTTCTTGGGCATTGGCTGAACGTTCGCAGCCTTCCAACGTGCCGGGAAGACTCCCGCACGGTAGCCGAGGTTGCGTAATGGACGAGCTAGCGTCGAAGAACATTTGCGTAAGACAAGTGTTGATATGCCATCCGGGCCCGGGGATTTATTTACGTCTAGATTCTCAAGAACTCTTATTACTCTACGAGAGGCATGACGCCAGATACATTTTCGGTTGAGGGGAGTGGTTCATTGCTATCCAGCAGGGAAGAGTTCCCTGTAAACATATCAGCCAACAGGTTAGCCTTATCAATCGGGTCAGTGAACGTTTGATCATCCTTAACAAGAGTTGGAATAGATGAAAAACTACCCTTTACTCTTTTCACGAACGACCAAAAGCTCTTACTTCCTCGTGTAGAAGCAAGAACCTTAGTCCTACCTTAGTCGAACTGCGTCGATCAGAAGTTTATTGACGGCAGTTCTCTCCGGTTACTCCGCTATGGCCCGGCACCCAAACGATGAGGATCGTGCCATTCTCAAAGAAGGCGTTAATCTCCTTCTTACATTGCAAGTGCAAGACTGTTTGTGATCTTACCGTCCTGGTTGTTAGTGGCCTTATGACCTGCTTACAGTCCGGATATGGTTACAATTGCAATTTATGGCGGTTTACACCAATTTTCGAGATGCTCCAAAAGGAATTACTAAAGGCCGAAACAAAATGAGCGCGTTAAGCTTTGCTTTTGAGCGTCCCGTTGCAAAAATGCAACTCTGCACACAAATCCCATCAAAACAAAGAGGAAAAGTTTATCTATTATCAATTTTGACGCTTGAAAGCGAGTTTCAGTCTGTGTTGCCACACCTAAGTTGTGTTTTTAGTTCCCATAGTTAAAAATTGTTTAACTTTTGCGAGTTGATTTTTTGACATTTGTTTGCAAAATTGCATTTTTCAACGCACAGCTTCTCAATGCGCTCATTCTGTTTACGCCTTAAGTTGTGTTTCCCTTCTCATATGATGCAGAGTACATAAACACATCTTGTGGACATATTTTCAATTTTGGCCGAAAAACATAACTATACTCATTGGCAACACTGTTTGATAGTTTGGCTCGTATTGTTGGTTCAGCTGTGCTTTGGCATATGGCATATGGCATTTGTTTTGTTAGTTTGCTGAATGCGCTTGAGTTGTAAAGTTGTTGGGGCTTTATTTCTCTTTATTGGGGCGCTCGCGTAGGCAGCCAACAACAAAAGTCAAAAGTTCTCGATGTATTTGTTGTTAGTTGTGTAGTACGGCTCACACGAGATTCGACAGATACCCATTCACATCCATCCATCTGTTCATCCGTCAGATGGCAATTTAACAATAACGTCGAAGCAACAATCACGCGCTGCGCGATTCGGTCGGTCGGTGTGACAACAAAATCGTTAAAATAACAGAAAAAAAGTAAGAAAAAAACAGCAAAAGAAAAGCACGCGTATTTTGCAATAATTGACGAACCAAAACATGCTTCACGTTCCGCTGTTCATTTGTGTTCCCAGGTGTTGATATTTTTTTTTTTTTGATCATCAAAAGTCATCGAAAGAATTTCAAAGCAAAATAAAAAAAAAAAAAAATAATCCAAAAGTGATTTACAGCAAACAAAAGGCAAGCTAAAAAGGCGATCAATATCAAGAAGAAGAAAAAAATATTAAAAAGCCTGTTTTAAGTTTAAAGAAAAAAAACTAAGTGAAAAAAAATATTCATTAGAAGATTAGTTTCAAGTGCCTCTTCTAGTATTTGGTTTTTATCAACGAAAATGCTTTTGTGATTTGTACAAAAATTGAAAGAAAAGGTAATTTTTTTTTGGTTTTACGCCCTGCTGGGCCTAACGAAAATTATTTTAATTTCAAAATTTTCAAAATTATGACAAATGATGGCGGAAAACTATCTTTTAAATTATTGTACCTATGTACGCGCACATGTGCTGATGTGCATTGCAAATGGGTGAGCAAGTGAGCCGAACAGTGCGAGAGCAGAGGAGCCTTTTGTGAGGGCTAGGTTAGGAATTGTGAATTGGTTTGAATTAAAAAACAAACAAATAAGCCATCCAACAAATTGTTATGTTGATTATGTATTTCCTCAGTGAACATCAATTAAACAAATAAAAAACTACACTCACATAATAATTAAGAACAATTATTATTCGGGGCTTACCCATGAGTTGGAGCCAACCCTCTATATTTCTCTCACACGTCATAAAACACTCGAAAAAATTTCAGTGTGCATTATAATGGGTGCATCTTTAGTTTTTGAATGACAATCTTAAACGAAATATAAGGTGAACAGGTGGCCAAAGGGGGTTTAACCTGCACTCTAATGTCAATATTGACTGTGGCCCAAATGACACAAAGAAATCAAGTAAGAGCGTGCTAACAGTTCGGCCGGGCCGAATCTTGGGAACCCATCACCATGAATTCTGCAAAAATATGTGTTATAGACCTATTTGGACAGTACTTATCGCAGTTATTGAGAGTTATAACAAAACACTATGTTCAAAATTTCAAGCTCAAGAAGTCAAATCGGGAGATCGGTTTATATGGGAGCTATATCAGATTTTTGACAGAACATTATGCACAAAATTTCAGCCGAATCGGATGAAAATTGAGGTTTTCAGGGACTCAAGCGATCAAATCGGGAGATCGGTTTATATGGCAGCTATATCAGGTTCTTGACCGATTTGGACCGTACTTAGTACAGTTGTTGGAAGTCATAACAAAACACTATGTGCAAATTTTCAGCCAAATCGGATGAAAATTGTGGCTTCCAGGGGCTCAAGAAGTCAAATCGGGAGATCGGTTTATATGGGAGCTATATCATGTTCTTGACCGATTTAAACCGTACTTACCGTAGTTATTGGGAGTCAAAACAGAACACCATGTGCAAAATTTCAGCCAAATCGGACAAAAATTTAAGCTTCCAGAGGCTCAAGAAGTCAAATCGGGAGATCGGTTTATATGGGTCCTATATCCAAATCTGAACCGATATGGCCCATCTGCAATCCCCGACGACCTACATCAGTATAAAGTATCTGTGCAAAATATCAAGCGGCTGTGCAAAATATCAATACAGCTATCGTGATTTCGAGAGACAGACCGATGGAAGGACGGACGGACGGACATGGCTAGCGAATCAAAATTTCTAGACAATCAAAAATATATATGCTGGATGGGGTCCTAGAACAATTTTTCGAGGTTTTACAAACGGCATGACTAGATTCGTATACCTCCGTCCCATGGTGGTGGGTATAAAAACATGTCAACACGTTATAAGATCGGCCGTGCCGAACTTTTGATACCCACCACCATGGATATATTTATCATCAAAATTTATTATAACACCACTACACATTAATATCCAAATTTAGTCCGGTCTTAAGCATATTTGTTTCAAGTGCCAGGAAGCTCTTTACAAGTAATAGTTCGAAACTTCAGCGAAATGGGGAAATAAGTGCGCCGTTCATGTGATTGAGCCCTATTCGGTGCTAAGTTCGGCCGGGCCGAATCTAATTTATTTACTGATTCAGACCATAATTGACACGCATGTTGAAGGTCATGCGAGAAATCGGTGTACAAAATTTCAGCCAAATCGGACAGGAATTGCGCCCTCTAGAGGCTGAAGAAGTCAAGATTCAATATCGGTTTATATAGCAGCTATATCAAGTTATGGACCAAATTGAACCATACTTAACACAGTTGTTGAAAATCATATCAAAACACCTCTTGCGAAATTTCAGCCAAATCAAATGAGAATTGCGCCCTCTAGTCGCTTAAGAAGTCTAATCGGGAGATCGATTTATATGGCAGGTATATCAGGTTTTGAACCGATTAAAACCATATTTGGCACATATCAAAACACTTCTTGCAAAATTTCAGCCAAATCGGATAGGAATTGCGCCCTCTAGTGACTCAAGAAGTCACGATTCAATATCGGTTTATATAGCAGCTATATCAGGTTATGGACCAATTTAAACCACACTTAATACAGTTGTTGGAAATCATGTCAACACACCTCTTGCGAAATTTCAGCCAAATTGGATAGGAATTGCGTCCTCTAGTGACTTAAGAAGTCAAGATCCATGATCGGTTTATATGGCAGCTATATCAGGTTATGGACCGATTTGAACCATACTTAGCACAATTATAATAGTCATAACAAAACATCGGATAGGAATTGCGACCTCTAGAGGCTGAAGAAGTCTAGACCCAAAATCAGTTTATATGACAGCTATCTCAGGTTATGGACCGATTTAAACCATACTTAACACAGTTCTTGGAAATCGTAAAAAAACAACTCGTGCGAAATTTTAGCCAAATCGGATAGGAATTGCGCCCTCTAGTGACTCAAGAAGTCAAGATCCAAGATCGGTTTATATGGCAGCTATATCAAAACATGGACCGATATGACCCATTTACAATCTCAACTGATCTACACTAATAAGATGTATTCTTGCAAAATTTCAACCGGCTAGCTTTACTCCTTCGAAAGTAAGCGAGCTTTCGATAGACAAACAGACGGACATGGCCAGATCGACTTTAAATGACATGACATACTTTATGAGGTCTCAGATACTTTATGGGGTCTCAGAGGAATATTTCGAGCAGTTACAAACAGAATGACGAATTTAGGGTCCTAGGCCCATAAAAGCCACATAAATTATCCGATTTTGCTGAAATTTGAGAAAGTGATTTGTGTCAGGTCAGTCGATATCGTTCTTCAATTTGGCCCCGATCGGTCTAGATTTGGATAAAGCTGCCATATAGACCGATCTCCCGATTTAAGGTCATGGGACCAAAAAAGGCGTATTTATTGTCCGGTTTCACCGAAATTTGGGACAGTGAGTTAAGTTAGGCCCTTCGACATCTTTCTGCAATTTGGCCTAGATCGGTTCAGATTTGTATATAGCTGCCATATGGACCGATTTCTCGGTTTCAGGTTTTGGCCCCATACAAAGCACATTTATTGTCCGATGTCGCCGGAATTTGGGAGAGTGAGTTGAGTTTGGCTCTTCAACATTCTTTTTTAATGTAGCCCAGATTGGTTTAGATTTGGATATAGCTGCCATATAGACCGATCTCTCGATTTAAGGTCTTGGGCCCATATAAGACGCATTTATTGTCCGATGTCGCCGAAATTTGGGACAGTGAGTTAAGATAGCCCCTTCGACATTCTTCCTCAATTTGGCTCAGATCAGTCCAGATTTGGATATAGCCGCCATATAGACCCATCTCTTGGGGCCATACAAGACGCATTTATTGTCCGAATTATGACGAAAAGTGTTTTAAGTATATACCTGAGCTTGCGGGTATCCAAAGTTCGGCCTGGCTGAACTTAACGGCGTTTTACTTGTTTTTTATTGTATGTGCTTCCAGCTTAGACCGATGGGTTTTTATACCCACCACCATAGGATGGGTGTATACTTGTCTAGTCATTCCGATTGTAACACCTGGGGGCCGCCCCAACCCCTTTAAAATAGGTTTGTTTGACGATCATGACAATATGGGACTCAAATGAAAGGTATTCGGGAGTAGATTACGAATAGGATCAGGAAGTAGGAATAGGCTTTATAATTTATTGATAACGTAAGGGGCGGACCCTTCACCGTTACCCCAAAAACACAACCCAAAATCAAAAGTTGATCGATAAGGACAATATGAGTATCAAATGAAAAGTATGCGGAGGTTGATAACGAATCTGGCATACAAATGCATGTCGAAGAAGAAGTAGGAGGTCACCCACCCCCACAAAAACGCCTAAAATGGGCACATTAGCCAATCACCGATATATGGGACTCGGTTTCTTTCTTCCAGAACCTGAAGCAGAACCGATTTTCTCGAAATTTTCGTATATTGTGTAAGGTGGTCTGGAAGGAAACATAGGTTATATAATTTTTTTGGGTATCGTAAGGGGGACGGACCCTCCCTCTTATGCCAAAAACACAACCCAAAATCAAAAGTGGACCGATCAGGACAATAAAGGTGTCAAATGAAAGGTATTAAAGAGTAGAATACGAATATGGTATACACATTTGAGTCTAAGTACCCTTCGGGGCGACCCAACCCTAAAACTCCCCCAAACAGACATATTGGACGTTCATTTTAATATGGGGCTCAAATGAAAGGTATTCGGGAGTAGATTTTGAATCTGGCATACAAAATCAGATCGAAGTATGGGGGGTACCACCACCCCTCAAAAACGCCATTAGACCCATTATGACTATATGATACTTGGCTGAAACGATTTTCTTAAAATATTCATAGATTGTGTACGGTTGTCTAGAAGGAAACATAGATATCGGATGGAGGCGGACCCTCCCCTTCCCCTTGCCCCAAAAACGCCACCCATATCCGAAAGTGGTCCGATGGGCACAATAGGGGTATCAAATGAAAGGTATAGGAGACCAGAAAACGAATATGGTATTATAATTTGGGTCCAAGTTCTCAGCGGGCCAACTCCACCAAACCCCAAAAGTCCTCTTAACAGCTATATTCGAAGTTCATGTCAATATGGGACCCAAATGAAAAGTATTAGGCAGTAGATTACAAATATTGCATAAAACATTAGGTCCAAGTAATGGGAGGTCGCCCACCCCCCAATACCTCCAAATGGGCATATTAGCCGAACATAGCTATATGGGACTCAAATGAAAGTTATTAGGGAGTAGATTACGAATATGACATTAAAATTTGGTTCAAGTCTAGGTGGCGCATTTCCTCCTAAAGATACGTCAAATGGGTTATTTGACCCCATTATGACAATATGGGACTCAAATGAAAGGTATTTGAGAGTAGAAAACGAATTTAATATCCAATTTTGGAGCCAAGTGTTTTGGGATACGTCCTAAAGCACCCGCCAAACTGAACTTAATTTGCGTTGGGAATAAAGAACGAATTTGATATCTATTTCCAGTGGGGCCGCCCCAGCCCCAAAACACCTTCCAAACGGTTCATATTTACCGGCCATGGCAATATGGGGCTGAAGTTAAAGGGATTTGGAAGTGCAGCACGACTTTGATATCCATATTTGAGTCAAAATGTCTGAGGTGCCATCCCTTCCCTAATGAGAACATTACACTGAGGAAGAACATTACCACCAGGAACCGAAAAGGGGTAAATTCTCACACATCAATGAGTGCTTCCCGATTCAAGATCAAACTCAACGATAAGGGAACTTTTTTTTATAGTCGAGTCCAAGCGGCGTCCCGCAGTGCGACACCTTTTTGGGGAAATTTTTTTAAATGACCATGCATGGCATTGTACCTCGCAAATGTCGCCAACATTAAGAAGGGCTAAACACCGCTTTGTCGAATGTTCTCGCCAGGATTCGAATGCGTTCAGCGTCTTAGGCTACAATGGCACGAATTCGATATCCGCATTCAGGGCAAAGTGTCCCCCCGCTAAAAATATATTACAGAGTTACAGAAGGCACAGATGCTGCTAAAGCCAAGAATGCGGTATATAGAGCAACCCTGCAATCAGTAGCAACGCGGGGGAGAGGTATCGGGAGAAAAGGAGAGAGGAGAAACGTCTATTCCGCAGAAAGAAAAAGGAAATGTAAAGACGTGAGTATGAGCGTATTGAGATGTACAGAAGTCAGAATGAAGTCCGAAAATTCTACCAAAGAATTAAACATCAACCCGATTGCTCTGGTGCAGGCACATCCTCCTGCAGAGACAAAAAAGGAAATCTGGTAACTGACACAGACAGCATGCTGAGGATATAGAAAGAACATTTTACCCAGCTGCTAGTGTCCGACGTTGGCGGCGAAGAGAATACCGCGGAACCAATCCCTGATGATGGTAAAGAATGTTTACCTCCTAGTCAGAATGAGGTCCAACTTGCAGTGACCCGACTAAAGAACAACAGGGCAGTAGGAGCCGACGGGTTACCCGCTGAACTATTTAACACCGTAGGCGACACGCTCATAATTTGTATGCATCAGCTTATCTGTGCAATCTGGCTAGAAGAACGCAAACCCGATGATTGGAACCTCAGCATACTATGTCCCGTACACAAGAAAGGAGACAAGACGTAATGTGCCAACTACAGAGGAATAAGTCTTCTCCCCATCGCATATAAGATACTCTCGAGCGTACTGTGTGAAAGATTAAAACCTAAAGTCAATGAGATAATTGGGCCCTATCAATGCGGCTTTATGCATGGTAAATCCACACTAAGCCAAATCCTGGAAAAGACCCGAGAAGGACAAATCAACACCTGACATCTCTTTGTTGACTACAAAGCCGCCTTCGATACTCCTTTAAGTTCAAAGGTATTTCAAGCCATGTCTGAGTTTGGTATCCCTGCAATATTAATAAGACTTTGCAGGATGACACTTGCTGATAAGAATAGGAAAGAATCTCTCCGAACCATTTAATACCAAACGAGGTTTCAGACAAGGAAACAGCCTATCATGTGATCTCTTTAATATCCTGCTGGAGAAGATTATACGAGATGCAGATGTGAATAGATATGGCACACTAATCACAAGAGAATACATGCTACTCGGCTATGCCGACGATATTGACATCATAGGTTGGTCACCGGAAGTAGCAACTGCAGCCTTTGAAAGAATCGAAAGAGAGTCAGTGAAAATGGATCTAGCAGTAAATGGAGATAAGACGAAATGGATGGTTTCAACTCCCAAAACACCTTGTAACCGAGCAGATAACGACAATGGAGAAAGTTGGGAACCACAACTTTGAGATAGTCAGTAACTTTATCTACCTCGGCATCGCTGTAACCGAAACGAATGACACCAGTTTTGAGATAAAGCGAAGAATAACACAGGCAAACAGATGCTACTTTGGACTAAGTAAGCAGTTTAGAAACAAGGCCATCTCTCGACAGACGAAGACTACACTTTACAAGACACTGATACTACCCGTGCTGTTATATGGTTCTGAAGCATGGGTACTTGGGTGAAAGCAGATGAGGCAGTACTTGGAGTATTTGAGAGAAAGATTCTTTGTAAAATATATGTACCAGTTTGCGTTAATGGAGAATATAGGCGACGTATGAACCAGGAGCTGTATGACGACGATAGCATAGTTACACGCATCCCAATACAACGGCTGCGTTGGCTAGGTCATGTTGTCAGAATGGATGAAGAAGCTCCAACAAAGAAGTCATTTGAAGGCAAACACGGTGGCACACACAAGCCGGGAAGACCAACAGCCCGATGAAAAGATCAAATGGTGGGAGACACCTCGAAACTTAATGTCAGAGCGCAGAAGATCGAGGCGCTTAGAACGCTATTCTACGTTCGGCTAGTGGAACAAATATTCTGTCATAGTAAGTGAAGAAGGCGAAGTGGGCCCGGTTCTGCTAGTCTTATTATAAAACTTAGATATCCGCTTAGATAAGCACATTTTCAAAGATTTTGGAGGGTATTTAAGTGGTCTCTTAATAGTGTATTGGCAAGCAAATGTCACCTCCGAAGGGTCATTTTATGGTCTCAGTAACCACAATTTTTCATAAAAAATTTCATAGTTGCAGAAAGATTTGGAGAAATTTTCAATTTGGAAAAAAGTGGGTTTAAGCGGATTACTTTATTCGTTGGACAGCTAACGTATTTTCACAGACGAACGGATATGGCTAGATCGAATTAGAATGTCAAGACTATGAAGCTTATATGTACTTAATGGGGGCCCAGATCAATGTTTCGAAGTGTTACAAACGGAATGACTAGATTAGTCTAACCCCTGCCATCCTATTGTGGTGGGTATACAAGTTCTATGCTTTCATATGCAATAAGACTCAAAATAAGCAGCTTTACAACTTTGTTACACTTCTCTTTGGACATTTCATTGTTGGCTTGTGGCCCATAATGCTCGCTATATACCTGAGTCCCATATGGCAAAGATTGCTGGCTTATAGCCAATTTACGAAGCAATTAAATGCAATTTGGGTAATTTTTATAAATTTTATGTGCTATACTCAATCATAGCCCTAATCCGTGTATAGTCTGTATAAATTTCGCATTATCGCGCTGTGTAGAATAAAACAATAAAGCCACAGCATAAACAACGTTTGCGTTTGTTTTAAGCATTCGCAAAGGTGTGACGATAACAAGAATATAATAAATAAAAAAAATAAATAAATGTTTAATAACAGATATGCATAGAAATGACACATGTCGTTAATGCATTGCAACAACAACAACAACAGCAACAACAGCAACAACAATTACAATGGCAATATTTTTAAATTGAATTTTTCGAGTTGCTCTTTAAACAGTAGATTAAACTTTTGATAGATTTGTATTTTGTTTGGTATTGTTTGTGATTTTTTGCTTCTTCGTTGTTTTTTTTTTTTTGGTATTCTGACAAGCTTCACTCTTTCACGATAGATTCAATCACTGAAAGTGTTTACTATAGCAAAAAAAAAATAAAACACAACACAAATATGAAGAGTAATCCGCTGCTGCTACACTCAAAATAAAATGTCTGATCACCCAGAAGTTTTTAGTTGGCTGACAAGCTGAAGTAAGATTGATGATTATGCCAGGTATCGTATATGTGTCATGTCTACAAAAAAAAATTGATAAGAGTTTAATGTAGAACAATTTAAAAACCCAAAGAGGGTGATCTAATAGCTAGAAGCCAACTAGGGGGGGAGATAAACTCTTTTTGGTAATTTTTAATATTTTATGTGTGCCTATTGAATACACTGAAAAAAAAACAGAAAAATATCCTTTTGGAGAGTGAGAACATCCATGAGTTATAAACGGACAACAACAACCTTAAAACAGAAGGATATTTAAATATGTGTTTTATTTTATAAAAATTTTTCCTTTTCAAAAAATCCAACTTTTTTTTGAAGTTGGAGTCTTGAAACTCTAAACATTGGATTTTTTTTTAAAGTTAGAATTTGGGCTGTCATTGCTTGAGTAAAATAAGATTCAGTCAGCTAGCAAAACTGGAACTTCTTATCCATTGATTTGAGAATTCTTTCTCATGCAAACAATGCTTTCTAATTACTAACCTTAATTGAATATTTGTTCCATTAGCCGAACATAGAATAGCGTTCCAAGCGCCTCGATCTTCTGCGCTCATTCTAAAATATCTGACACCAAGTTTCGAGGTGTCTTTTGGTCTTCCCGGTTAGCGTGTACCACCGTGTTTGCCTTCAAAGGACTTCTTTGTTGGAGCTTCTTCATCCATTCTGACCTAGCCAACGCAGCCGTTGTATTGTGATGCGTGTAACTATGCTTACGTCGTCATTCAGCTAATACAGCTCTCCATTAACGCAAACTGTTGCATATATTTTACGAAGAATCTTTCTCTCAAATACTCCAAGTACTGCCTCATCTGCTTTCACAAGTACCCATGCTTCAGAACCATATAACAACACGGGTAGTGTCAGTGTCTTGTATAGTGTAATCTTCGTCTGTCGAGAGGTGGTCTTGTTTCTAAACTGCTTACTTAGTCCAAAGTAGCATCTGTTTGCCAGTATTCTTCTTCGCTTAATCTCAAAACTGGTGTCATTCGTTTCGGTTACGGCGATGCCGAGGTAGATAAAGTTACTGACTACCTCAAAGTTGTGGTTCCCAACTTTCTCTACTGTCTTTATCTGCTCGGTTGTGCAAGGCTTTTTGGGAGTTGAAACCACCCATTTCGTCTTATCTCCATTTACTGCTAGACCCATTTTCACTGACTCTCTTTTGATTCTTTCAAAGGCTGCAGTTACAACTTCCGGTGACCAACCTATGATATCGATATCGTCGGCATAGGCGAGTAGCATGTGTTCTCTTGTGATTAGTGTGCCGCATCTATTCCAACACGATATTAAAGAGATCACACGATAGACTGTCTCTTTGTCTGAATTCTCGTTTGGTATTAAATGGTTCGGAGAGATTCTTTCCTATTCTTACTGAGGAACGCGTATCAGCAAGTATCATCCTGCAGAGTCTTATTAATTTTGCAGGGATACCAAACTCAGACATGGCTTGAAATACCTTTGAACGTAAAGCAGTATCGAAGGCGGCTTTGTAGTCAAGAAAGAGATGGTAAGTGTTGATTTGCCCTTCTCGGGTCTTTTCCAGGATTTGGCTTAGTATGGATTTACCAGGTCTAAATCCGCTTTGATCGGGCCCAATTATCTCATTGACTTTAGGTTTTAATCTTTCACACAGTACGCTCGAGATTATCTTATATGCGATGGGGAGCAGACCTATTGCTCTGTAGTTGGCACATTACGTCTTGTCTCCTTTCTTGTGTACGGGACATAGTATGCTGAGGTTCCAATCATCGGGTTTGCCTTCTTCTAGCCAGATTGCGCAGATAAGCTGATGCATACGCCTTATCAGCGTGTCGTCTACGGTCTTAATAGTTCAGCAGGTAACCCGTCGGCTCCTGGTGCCTTGTTGTTCTTCAGTTGGGTCACTGCTACTTGGACCTCATTCTATATCATCATCAGGGATTGGTTCTGCGGTATCCTCTTCGCCGCCAATGTCGAACACTAGCAGTTGGGTAAAATGTTCTTTCCATATCCTCAGCATGCTATCTGTGTCAGTTACCAGATTTCCTTCTTTGTCTCTGCAGGAGGATGTGCTTGCACCAAAGCCATTGGTTTGATGTTTAATTCTTTGGTAGAAATTCCGGACTTCATTCTGACTCCTGTACATGTAAATTCGCTCACACTCACGTCTTTTCATTTCCTTTTCTTTCTGCGGAATAGACGTTTCTCCTCTCTCCTTTATTCCCGATACCTCTGCTCCATCTGGTGCATTGCTACTGATTGCAGGGTTGCTCTATATGCCGCATTCTTGACTTCACTAGCATCTCGACACTCTTGGTCGTACCATGGGTTTTTTGGAGGAGTCTTCCGGTACCCAAGTACAGATTTCGCGGCATTTTCCATGGAGTGGGCAATAGTTTGCCACTGCGCCATTATATCATCGGAACAAGGAGAGCTTTCATCAAGCAGTTGGGTCAGTCGAGTGGAGTATGCCACCGCCATTTTTTGTGTTTGCAGCTTTTCAATATCCAGCTTCCGTGCAGTTTCAGATCGTACTTTCCTTGCCATGTTCAAACGGGTGCGAACCTTTGCTGCAACAAGGTAGTGATCTGAATCTATATTCGCTCCACGGATCGATCGTACATCTAACACGCTGGATGAATGCCATCCATCTATCACAACGGGATCAATTTGATTTCTCGTGTTTTGATCGGGTGACAACCATGTGGCTTTGTGGATATTTTTATATTGAAATCTGGTGCTACTAACTACCATGTTTTTTGCCGCTGCGAAATCTATCAGCCTCAACCCATTACTGGACGTTATCTCGTTGAGGCTAAGCTTTCCGACTGTTGGACCAAAAATGTCTTCCTTCCCTATAGTCGCATTAAAATCTCCCAGAACGATTTTAATATCATGGGCAGGGCAGCGGTCATATTCTCTCTCTAGGCGCTCGTAGAAAATATACTTGGTCTGCTCGTCTTTGTCATTCGTCGGTGCAAGGGCACAAATAAGGCTTACTATTCCTTTGTTTTTCATGGTAGTTCTCATAGTTTTCCAGGGGCGGGTTACTGGCCCAGCGCCAACGCTCGCCTCCAGCCGCCCCTAACCAGGGAACAGACACTGATGTTGGCCATTGGTTATTTGAAGGCGCCAATAACTCGCCTTGTCATCTCGAGTATCATTGGCACTCAGTATTTAATTAAGAGCCAGTGCCACCTGACTCCTCACTGAGACTCTCCTCTCGAAAACCGCTGACTTCCCGGGGCCGCATTTGCAGCTACTCCGCATTAAAACGGAGCTGTTTGGAGAGAAGTTTTACATGGCATAGTACCTCACAAATGTTGCCACCACTAGGAGGGGAAAACCACCGTTGACATTTTTTTCTGATGGTCTCGCCAGGATTCAAACCCAGGCGTTCAGCGTCATAGGCGGATATGCTAGCCTCTGCTCGGCTGTAACCTCCCTGTATAACAGTCTATTCATGCACTTTTGTCATTTTCAACAATTTTTCAATTTCACCGTAGAATTCTTCAATCTCTTCCATACTAGAGTCATTTGTAGGAGCGTAAACTGATTTATACCAAGTGGTTTAGCATTCATTTTTACTAGCTTACATTGCAGATAAATTCCGAATTAAACTAGTAGAGACCCAAACCACTTTGTTAACAGAGTGCGAGAGAGAAACAAAAGTATTAACAGAGATCCGCTGAGGGTTTAGCAGAGCTCTGTAAATACTTAACAGAACCAAAAAACAAGAGAAAGAGAAATTAATTAAGTTTCTTATTTTTTTTTTTTATCAATTTTTGCAAATATTTATATGAAAAAAAAAAAACTATATAGGGTACTACGATTTTCTTGAAATATTCACGGATGGTGCATAATGATTCCGTGGTGAAAATAGGGTACTGCACTTTTTGATATCTGAAGACTCTCCTCTTACCCTAATTTTCAGAAAAGACAGATCTCGGTGATGGGTTGTGCGATTTATGTGAAATTTTGTGTGCTCTCTTATAGTAACCTAAAAATAAAAATTTGGTTTCCAAATTTCGGATGGGGTACCTAGGGGGGCAGCCCCACCCCAAAACCTACCAAATATATATATACACAAATCACGACAATATGGGACTCAAATGTAAGGTATTTAAGAGTAGAAAATGTATCTGATATCCTATTGTCGGACTAAGTGTTTGGGAGACCACCCCAACCCCCAAAAAACCCCTAAATCGGACATATTTACCGACCTTGACAATATGGGACTCAAATAAGAGTTATTTGCGAAAAATAAATGGTATTTGAGAGAAGAGCACGATACTAATATTTTTTTTCTGGGCACACACCCCTAAATCGGACATCATGACAATATCGAGCTGAAATAAAGACATTTAATAATGGTGTATATCTAACACCCAAACGGTAATGACTCTAAACCCTGCTTCTTTGGTTCAAATCCATTGACAAAATCCTTCATTTGTAGTATTCTTTTTGGGATAGGAGTAAGAACGAACATTATTATTGTCCTTCTGTGTTGAAGTTTCCCACCAATACATCCTATATATGAAACTTTTCCTCAGTATTCATGTGCATTTTTCATTGGAATTCTTTTCTCCTCTAGTCCATTAACTAACTACAAGTATGACTTTTAGAGCGCACTCGGCTGGTCTTTGAAATACACATATGAGGAACTGTTCTTATAAAGATTTGCTTCTTGAACGTGCCAGCTTGGTTCTAATCTCTATTATGGTTGGCTGCTCCCAGACATTTAGTATGTAATATTAAAGAGTAGTTATATTTGAGCAAACAAGTGCTCAGTCTGAACACTTGACTCTAATGACTGACTGGGAGGAATTGTTTGAAGACTACTCGGTACACTGTTTGATGTTGTTGTTCTCGCTTCTCTACATCTCATTTCATCGCTAATGTGAAATTTTGAAAATTAAAAGTCGAAAAAAACATATGTGTATTTCAAAGACAATTGTGCGTTCGTCAATGGTATAGACACCCTCTCACACACAATATTTCTTTGTTTATTTTGACTGAGCAAAAAGCGCTGTCATTGTGTTGAGCAGCTCGGTCGAGTGGGGATGGAAGGATTCTTCTTTCCTGATGTGACTTGTGGATTTCATAAAAATCTGTCTTAACAAAAAATTTGTACTTACTCTGCGGTGAAGTGTATCACAAGGTCGGCCTTGCCCGACTTTGGTTACTCCTTAATTGTCCAATATTAGCTTAGTTGCAGTTGTTATTTAAAAGCAATTCCAAGTGTGTTATATCAGCATTTACTGTTTGATTATAAAAGATGCCGCTTAAGTGCTTTCGACGTGCCAACAAATCTAAAGTCACGAATGAAATAAACAACAGATTTTAATTACTTACCAACTGTTTGACATGAGCTAATTCGCTCCTGGGTATTATTGACTTGTTTAATTAATGGTAACTTGTATTTATTAAGCAAATCTTATTTATCTTTCGATAGTATAGTTGAAGTTATTGAGTAGCTGTTCAAAGCATTTTTAATTAAAATTTAATTTCTATAATTTGTTGTGGACAATAGAATTTCAGATAGTTTTTTGTTTGAAAAGTAATATTTTGAGAAGATTTTTTCAGTTTCGAATGGAACCCTAAATCAAGAGCAGAAATCAAAACATGAACTGATCATATATTGTGGAAAATGTTAAGACGGACGGACAAATATAACTAGATCAAAAATAAAAATTAACAATTAAACTTGTGTTAAGACCAGCTGAACCGAATCCCATTTACCCTCAATCATTAATTGCATGGGTTTCAAAAATATTTAATCGATCTCCGCTATTTATTATTTTATTTCATTTCATTTTATTTTATTTTATTTTATTTTATTTTATTTTATTTTATTTTATTTTATTTTATTTTATTTTATTTTATTTTATTTTATTTTATTTTATTTTATTTTATTTTATTTTATTTTATTTTATTTTATTTTATTTTATTTTATTTTATTTTATTTTATTTTATTTTATTTTATTTTATTTTATTTTATTTTATTTTATTTTATTTTATTTTATTTTATTTTATTTTATTTTATTTTATTTTATTTTATTTTATTTTAATTTTAATTTTAATTTTATTTTATTTTATTTTGTTTTATTTTATTTTATTTTATTTTATTTTATTTTGTTTTATTTTATTTTATTTTATTTTATTTTGTTTTATTTTATTTTATTTTATTTTATTTTATTTTATTTTATTTTATTTTATTTTATTTTATTTTATTTTATTTTATTTTATTTTATTTTATTTTATTTTATTTTATTTTATTTTATTTTATTTTATTTTATTTTATTTTATTTTATTTTATTTTGTTTTATTTTATTTTATTTTATTTTATTTTATTTTATTTTATTTTATTTTGTTGAATTTTTTCAGAAATATTTTGAACGGCTCAAATTTCTTTCAAACCCAAACTATCTTTGGCAGTGACCCCCGCTGCGGTATTCGAGCCATGCTGTAAACAATCGCTTAGAAAGCATTTCCGCTTTGGCAAACCAACATTTGTTGTTGTTGTATAAACAAATACAAAAACAAATTGATAGAGTGCGGCAAGTGAATGGGTGTCTGCTTAGATTGTTCGTTCACCTAACAAGTTCCACCCTGCGAGCGGCAACTTGCTGTATTTTTTTACTTTTGTTTACCAGTTTTTTTTTGTTTTCGGTGTTATTTTTTTTTTTAATTTTCTTCTTCGCTGTTCATTGCTCTGCCAATTGATTTTTAAAATTGTTTGGCACATTGCAATATTGGCTTATAAAAATACGAATAGAAGAAAACAACAAAAATGTTATTTATGCGAAACAAATGTTGCGGTCAGAGTGAGTCTTGCCTGGTGCATTCGAAGAGGGTAAATGGGGGTCCGCTTGAAGGACTCATTATGATCGATTACTCGATCGATCAATGGTTGTCTATTAACCACACATCATCAGTGACAGTTGCAAACGAGAAATAAATGTCAATTTCATGGTATGTGCAATTTTTTAATTAAGGGTCAATTTGCCAATAACTCTTTGGGAATGCAAAATGTGATAAGAAATAAATGATCGTAGAGTGTTGCAGTACCTATGTAGGTAGCGATCTTGGATTACCAGTGCAGGGAACTTTGGTTCAACGTCCAACGAGGGTTTGATTGGCAAAAACATTTCAAATGAATTTGATTTAAAATCACCACTATACCCCAACCTAAGGTAACATAGGGATCGTAAACGGCTTATCGTTGATATTTGCAAGAAATATGTTTGCAGTTGGTAATTTTCATAATTTGTGAAACCTGATATAGTTTCCCTATAAATCGTACTTCCCATATGATTTCTTCGGCACCCGGAGTTGGTAGCATACTAATACTCGTGAGTACTTTTAACTGCTCTTTTCTATACAAAATGTTATTTTTACAGTGTTTTATTCCCACCACCGAAGGATGGGGTTATATTAATTTTTCCATTCCTTTAGCAACACATCGAAATATCCATTTCCGACCCTATAAAGTGTATATAAAGGGTGATTTTTTTGAGGTTAGGATTTTCATGCATTAGTATTTGACAGATCACGTGGGATTTCAGACATGGTGTCAAAGAGAAAGATGCTCAGTATGCTTTGACATTTCATCATGAATAGACTTACTAACGAGCAACGCTTGCAAATCATTGAATTTTATTACCAAAATCAGTGTTCGGTTCGAAATGTGTTCATTCACCGTAACGTTGCGTCCAACAGCATCTTTGAAAAAATACGGTCCAATGATTCCACCAGCGTACAAACCACACCAAACAGTGCATTTTTCGGGATGCATGGGCAGTTCTTGAACGGCTTCTGGTTGCTCTTCACTCCAAATGCGGCAATTTTGCTTATTTACGTAGCCATTCAACCAGAAATGAGCCTCATCGCTGAACAAAATTTGTCAAAATTTGAACACATTTCGAACCGAACACTGATTTTGGTAATAAAATTCAATGATTTGCAAGCGTTGCTCGTTAGTAAGTCTATTCATGATGAAATGTCAAAGCATACTGAGCATCTTTCTCTTTGACACCATGTCTGAAATCCCACGTGATCTGTCAAATACTAATGCATGAAAATCCTAACCTCAAAAATATCACCCTTTATATTCTTGATCAGTCTGTCCGTCCGTCTGTCTGTTGAAATCACGCTACAGTCTTTAAAAACAGAGATATTAAGCTGAAACTGCAAGATCCTTTTTTGTCCATAAGCAGGTTAAATTCGAAGATGGGCTGTATCGGACTATATCTTGATATAGCCCCCATATAGGCCGGTCCGCCGATTTAGGGTCCTAGGCCCATAAAAGCCACATTTATTATCCAATTATGCTGAAATTTGGAAGAGTGAGTTGTGTAAGGCCACTCGTCATTCTTCTGCAATTTGTCCCAGATCGTTCTAGATTTGGATATAGTTGCCATATAGACCGATCTCTCGATATAAAATCTTGGGTCCACAAAAGGCGCATTTATTGTCTAGTTTCGCCGAAATTTAGGACAGTGTTAGACCTTTCTACATTCTTCTTCAATTTGGCCCATATCGGTCCAGATTTGGATATAGCGGCCATATAGACCGATCTCTGGATCAAAGGTTTTGGGCCCATATATGGCGCATTTACGGTCCGATATCGCCGAAATTTGGGACAGTGAGTTTTGTTTTAGGCCCTTTAACATTCTTCTTTAATTTGGCTCAGATCGGTCCAGGTTTTTCATATAGCTGCCATATAGACCGATCTCTCGATTAAGGTCGTGGGTCTATAAGAGGCATATTTATTGTCCGATTTCGCCGAAATTTGGTACAGTGAGTTGTGTTAGGCCCTTCGACATTCTTCTTTAATTTGGCTCAGATCGGTCCAGATTTGGATATAGCTGTCATATAGACCTATCTCTCGATCAAAGATTTTGGACCTATAACAAGCTCATTTATGGTCCCATGTCGCCGAAATTTGAGACAGTGGGTTGTGTTGTAGGCCCCTCAACATAATTCTGCAATTCGACACAGTTCGGTCCAGATTTGGATATAGCTCCCATATAGACCGATCTCTCGATGTAAGGTGGAGGGTATCCAAAGTTCTGCCCAGACGAACTTTACGCATTTCTACTTGTTTTTTGCAAAAAATGGTTGAAGCTGTTTTTATTGCTTTCATTACTGACATTTTCCTATAATTTTAATTTTTTTGGTTTTTAATTATTCTTAGATGCCGCTGCCTTTTAAACGCCAGTTTGTATTTGGGGGTCAATGAATGAAGCGGCAATGTCATGGCGCCATTGATTGTTGAGCACTGTGTGATTTATGAACGAATCACTTTCAACCTGTCCAGAATATCTGGGTTGTGTTGTTATTATTGCTCATACAAATCGAGTACTTTGAGAACCGCAAAATCATTAGTTTTAATTGCAATTATCTTATAAATAGTAACGCTCAGAGAAAAAAAATGCAATTAATACTCTTCTCATTTATGTTTCTTCGCTGTACCACCTGTAACACCAAGACATATTAGTTTAGGACTCCAGACTAACTTAAACAATTTTTGTCGATTGTAGCGGTAGGCCACAGACTCCTATGATCCTTGGATTGGTAATCCTAACCTCGAAAGGACTTAACTTTTAACTTTTTTTGTAGAAATTGTACATTTGATGTTTAGTTATAGCCTGTGTGGTAGGTGGTAAACTGCCCACCCTCCTGTGGTGATAGCCATAATATCTCAATTAAAAAGTATCTATTATGTCCTTATATCGTTTTTATTTACAACTTCTACTAAACCACCCTTCCCCAAGGGAAAGGGTAGTAAAATTAGCCTTCCCCAAGGGAAAGGGTACTAAAACTACCCTACCCCAAGGAAAAGTGTACTAAAACTACCCTTCTTCAAGGGAAATGGTACTAAACCTATCCTTCCTCAAGGGAAAGGGTATTTTATTTACAACTTCCTTCCCTTGCTGTTCAAAAAAATTAACCCATTATGTTTTTTCTTTCTTTCAGGTAAGTGCATAGAATTATAAATAAACATATATAAGACTTGGTCTTTAGGTAAGCTCTAGATGTGTTATAAGTCACAATTTTAAACTAGTGGAACAAACTTTTGAATTTCATAAAGAAAACCTAGAAACAAAGGGGGCTATATGTATGATGATCCCATTTGAGCGGGTTCTAGTGTGGATGTTGAAGAGCATAAACGAAACTTCTGCCAAATCGGACGAAAATTGCGAAATCGAGTAATAAACGAGCTTTTATAGTCCCAATAACTTGAATCGGCAGATCAGGGCTATATATGGCAGCCATATCCACGAATCTCGAGGAGCCTAACACAACTCATTCACCTTTGATCGGCCTAAAACTTTAAATCGGGAGATCGATATATATGACAGCTACATCCAAATCAGGACCGATCCGGTCCGCATTGAACAAGAATGTTGAGAGTCGTAACATAACACACTGTGGCAAATTTCAGCGAAACCGGATGATAAATGTGGCTTTAACTTAATTAACTTAATCTGCCTGTGAACAAAAATAGGAATCTGTGCAAAGTTTCAGCTCAATATCTCTTTTTTTTTAAAGACTCAGGCTATAGTCTTTAAAAAAAGAGATATTGACCTGAAACTTTGCACTACCCTTCCCCAAGGGAAAGGGTACTAAAACTACCCTTCCCCAAGGGAAAGGGTACTAAAACTACCCTTCCCCAAGGGAAAGGGTTAGAAAACTACACTTCCCCAAGGGAAAGGGTACTAAAACTACCCTTCCCCAAGGGAAAGGGTACTAAAACTACCCTTCCCCAAGGGAAAGGGTACTAAAACTACCCTTCCCCAAAGGAAACGGCATTAAAACTACCCTTTCCCAAGGGAAAGGGTACTAAAACTACCCTTCCCCAAGGGAAAGGGTACTAAAACTACCCTTCCCCAAGGGAAAGGGTACTAAAACTACCCTTGTCCAAGGGAAAGGGTACTAAAACTACCCTTCCCCAAGGGAAAGGGTACTAAAACTACCCTTACCCAAAGGAAAGGGTACTAAAACTACACCTCCCCAAAGGAAAGGCTACTAAAACTGCCCTTCCTCAAGGCAAAGGGTACTAAAATACCCTTCCTCGAGGGAAAGGGTTCTAAAACTACCCTTCTCCAAGGGAAAGGGTTCTAAAACTACCCTTCTCCAAGGGAAAGGGTATTTAAACTGCTCTTTCCCAAGGAAAGGGTACTAAAACTACCCTTTCCCCAAGCGAGAGGGTACTAAAACTACCCTTCCCCAAGGGAAAGGGTACTAAAACTACCCTTCCCCAAGGAAAAGGGTAGTACAATTACCCTTCGCCAAGGGCACTAAAACTACCCTTTCCCAAGAAAGGGAAAGAGTACAAAACTACCCTTCCCCAAGGGAAAGAGTATTTAAACTATCCTTTCCCAAGGGAAAGGGTACTAAAACTACCCTTCCCCAAAGGAAAGGGTACTAAAACTACCCTTCCCCAAGGGAAATGGTACTTAAACTACCCTTTCTCAAGGGGAAGGGTATTTAAACTGCTCTTCCCCAAGGGAAAGGTTACTAAAACTACCCTTCCTCAAGGGAAAGGGTACTAAAACTACCCTTCCCCAAGGGAAAGGGTACTAAAACTACCCTTCCTCAAGGGAAAGGGTACTAAAACTACCCTTCCCCAAGGGAAAGGGTACTAAAACTACCCCTCCCCAAAGGGAAAGGTTACTAAAACTACAGAGAGAACATGTTGTCTTGGTATAGGCGGAGCGATGAGAACCAAGCCCACTAGGGCACTTGAGACTATTCTAGATATCTGACCCGTTGACATACAGATTAAGTGTGAGGCAGCCACTGCTGCTATGAGATTTGAGGTAATAGAGTACGGGAGCAAGTCATACCATAGCGGCCATAGGAAACCTGGATGAATTGGAAGATGACACTTGAGGTTGAGTGAGAGGCACTGCTGTCAGAGACGCAGTCTTGGATTGGCGGAAAAACTGGTATTGTCATCTATACAGATGGATCAAAGCTATAGGACAGAGTGGGCCTGGGGGGTCTACATTGAGAATCTGTTTTAGACTTCTTGACCATAATACGATCCTGCAGGCAGGAATCCCGCGATACGTAGGGAGGAGTGGTGTTCACGCGAGGAGGTCGAGTGTGAACTTCTTTATAGTCAGTAAACTGACCATCGGGGCAATAACAACCAGGAAGGTTAGGCCACGAACAGTCTTGGAGAGTAAAAAGGAGATTAACGCCCTCTCAGAGGATGGCACAATTCGCATTGTTTGGGTGCCCAGTCATGGCGGAGTAAGGGGGAATGTAAGAGCAGAGTCAGTGAAGGCCAGAAAGGACTGCCTCAAATAAACTTGGTTAGGTCGGTAGGAAGGCGAGAATCCTATGGAGAGATCCGTATCGTGAAAGGTAGTAAGAAGTAGGTCAGTATAGCTTGCGGTATCATAACGGGACACATAGTACTACAAGCTTACTTATGCAAAATCGTTGCGGCAAGTGATAGCATGTGTAGAGGATGATGATACGTTGGATAATTTCCTATTTGATTGCCCGGCTTTTGCGGCAAACGGACACCGGTATTTAAATGGGCACACAATACCCGACATGAACCACTTTTGGGGCGTGGTATGGAAAACAATTAGGGATTTTGTAAGTAGCACGGCATTTCTAACTTAGATTTTCCTTTTCGAGCTTACTTTTAAGTATTTAGAGCGCACATCAAGCCGATTACTGGCTCAGGTGGCTGTCCATAGTACCGTGGGGCGAATTAATATTTGCACTGTGTTTTCGACCTGACCTTTACTTAATTCTTGTATTGGCTGGGCAGATGGACAAGTGCATGCGCCATGCCATTTCTTGTCAGAATTGGGACACACATACATAGCATGATCACTCAGCCCAATTTTCAGACATCGGGAACTAGAAGTGGCCACAGACAGGTAAATTACCTTGATTAGGCATTGGACTAGCATTGGAGGCTTTGTCCAAAACCGCGGAGTCGGAGTTGGAGAAATTAACAGCAGTTTGAGTCCGTTTCACAGTTGAGCAAGCTTCATCCGACTCCGAAGTCTGAATACGCAGCGCTGACTCTGTCATTGATACGTAATTTGGTTTCGGCGACAGACATTCGTAACTGTCGAACAGACAAACGGACGGATATGGTTGATCGACTTTAGAATATGCATATATAGCTTACGGGACCAATATTTCGATGTGTTACAAAAGGAATTACGAAGTTGTAAGTGTAAGCAGCTAAAATTAATATGGTAAGTTGTGAAATAGTTCTTGTTGATCACTATCAAGATCCACACATATCGGATATATCTTGAAAATATAGCAAAATTTGGAAACCCTTCGTCTTCGGTCAAGTATGTACAAAAAGGGCCTCTGAAAAAGTTTAGCCTGGGAACTCCAAACCATTTTTTTCTACTCGCAACTACCATCTCCCAGTTTGGAATTCCCCCTACCAGATACACTTTGGTGTTGTATAATTTGCCAACAATGTAATGCCGTTTGAACAGACATTATTTCTTTGGCTGTATTCGTTGTTGCACATCTGTCGCAATACATTTGTTTTGAGGGTTTTACCTGGTCGATCATTTGGCATTTTGCCTTATCCCAAACAATAAAGGCTAATCGGCATTTTCGTCATCTGTTTTCAGTTAGGGAGGTAAATTCAATGCAGCTAAAAATAAATCAAAAGAAACTTTTCCTATATAATGGATTTATTTTTATACAATACGTTTGTGTTTGAAATGAAAGAATAATATAAACAATTAGAAATGGGAAAGAGAACAAAAATAATGCATTTCGATTGTTTTGGGGGACCCTCCCCTTTACCACAATTTTCAAAAAAGCCAGATTTCAGAGATGGGTGCACCGATTTAAGCGAAATTTTGTACGTCAACTTATGGTACCCCAAAAACAAAAAATTTGTTTAAAATTTTCACAGATGGGCGAGTTAGTGCCCCCGGTGAAAATAGCGTAGTACATTTTTTGATACCCAAGGGGGGGGGGGGGGGGGGGGGGGGCGGACCCTCCCCCTTACCACAATTTTCAAAAAAGCCAGATCTCAAAGATGGGTGCACCGATTTAAGCGAAATTTTGTGCGTCAACTTATGGTACCCCAAAAACAGGAAATTGGTATAAAATTTTACGATCTTATAACCTAGGGGACGCCCCATCCCAAAACACAACCGAACGGTATCAAATAACATGTATTTAAGAGTAGAGTACGAACTTGGTATAAAAATTTCAACCTAAGTGTTCGGGAGGGTCCCCCATTCCCAAAAAACCCCCAACAGATCACTTTCAACGCTTTGGGCGATATGGGTATCAAAAGAAAAGTATTTAAGAGTAGAATGCAAACTTCCATTATATAAAAATTAAATTGTTGCGCTTTGATCCGTACAGACTCAAAAACGGCTGAACCGCTTTTCGTGAAATGTTCACAGATGGGAGAATTTGAGCCCCCGCTGAAAATAGCGTACTACTTTTTTTTTTTTTTGAATTTGGCAAGGGGGGGGGGGGGCGGACGCTCCCCCTTACCCGAATTTTCAAAAACGCCAGATCTCGGAGATGTGTGCACCGATTTAAGCGACATTTTGTATGCCACCTTATGGTACCCCAAAAACACGAAATTGGTATAAAATTTTGGGGTCAACTAACCCTGGGGGGACGCCCTAACTCAAAACCCACCAGAACGCACATGTTTACCGACTGGGACAATATGGGTATCAAATGAAAGGTACTTAAGAGTAGAGTACGAATTTGGTGTAAAAATGTCACCTTTAGTGTCGGGGAGTCCCCCACCCCCAAAAACACCACCCAACAGGACACTTTTACGGCTTTGAGCAATATGGGTATCAAAAGAAAGGTATTTAAATGTAGAATACAAATATGACATAAAAATGTATTCCTTGGTGTCTGTGGGCCTTTCCCATCCCCTCAAACCCCCCACCAGGACATATATACCGATGGGGACTATATGGATATCAAATGAAAGGTATTTAAATGTATAGTTAAAAGCTGATATAAAAACGTATTCCTTGGTGTCTGAGGCGCCCCCACCGCCCATAAAACCCTCAACAGGACATATTTACTGATTGGGACAATATGGATATCAAATGAAAGGTGTTTGGAAGTTGATTACACATTTGTTATAAGAATTTGGTCCAAAGTGTCTACGGGCCCTCTCCAACTCCAAAAACCCCCAAAACGGAATGAATCCCCAACGTCACAAATGGGTATAAAATGAAAGGTCTTTGAGAGATGACTACGAATCTGATATACACATTTGGGACAGAGTCTGGGGCTGGTCCACCCACCTAATACGCTTGAATAAGCCGTGTAGTTCGTTCGGGATAATATTGGAATTAAACGAAAGCTTTATTACAGTAGAGTTCCAATCTAATGTTGATATAACGATTCAACTATCTGGGTCGCGCTCTGTCGTCCTGCCATTCAGCAGGACATTAAAATCGGCCATGTTTGCCTACATGGCAATGCAAAATACGACACCTCTTTGGAGAAAAGTTTTACATGGCATATTACATCACAAATATGCCAGCATTAGGAGGGGAAAACCACCGCTGAAACTTTTTACTGATGGTCTCGCCAGGATTCGAACTCAGGCGTTCAGTGTCATAGGCGGACATGCTAACGTCTAACGGCTGCGCTACGGTGGCCACCCTACTACGACAATAAGAGGCTCAAATAATGGGTATTTGATTGTAGTAAACGAATTTGATATCCAATTTCGAGGCAAATTGATCGAGGGTAGTCTCACCCCATAAGCTCCCCCTAAACAATTTGCAACTGCAGCTGAAATAGAAGAAATTTAACAGTAGAGCACGATGCTGATATTTTTTCCGGGCTAAGTGCGTTGGTGGCCGCCCCAGCCTACATACCCCTGAAACTGGACATATTTGTAGATTATGGCAAAAAGGGACTCAAATCTGATATCTGTTGTATGGCCAAGGGACGACTCATCTCATAAACTCCCCCCGAACCGATTATAGGAATATGCAGCTCAAATATGGTTTTTGGGAGAAGAGTATGAATCTGATATCCACTTTCGGGGCAAAGGGTTTGGCTACTCCAATCCACCACCAAAACCAAGAGAATGAAATAGATCTAACATCCAAACTTTAATGGGCGGACCCTCCCCTTACCCTATTTTCAAATATGCCAGATCTCGGAGATGGGTGGGGCGATTTACGCGAAATTAATTTTGTTTATAATAACTCAAAAACGGAAATTTGGTATCCTTAGTTAGGGTGGGATAATTAGGGGACCGCGTCATTTTAAAAAAACCGCCAAATGGAAATATAATGACCATATGGGGCTCAAATGAAAGGTATTTGAGACAGGAATACGAATCTGATATATGGGTGTCCACCTCACCGCCAAAAATACCCCCATACTGGATATATTTATCGACCAAAGCAATATAAGGCTCAAATGAAAGGTATTTGGGAGCAGAGCACCAATATGATATCCACATTGGGACGAAATATCTGAAAGGCCGTACCCGCAGATCTAAGACGATCTAGCCATGTCCGTCCGTCTGTATGTTAAAATCACCCTACAGTCTTTAAAAATAGAGATATTGAACTGAAACTTTGCACAGATTCTTTTATTGTTCATAAGCAGGCTAAGTTCGAAGATGGGCCATATCGGACTATATCTTAATATAGCCCCCATATAGACCGATCTGCCGATTTAGGGCCTTAGGCCCATAAAAGCCACATTTATTATCTGACTTTGCTGAAATTTGGTACAGTGAGTTGTGTTAGGCCTTTGGACATCCTTCCGAAATTTGGCGCAGATCGGTCCAGATTTGGATATAGCTGTCATTTAGACCGATCCACCGATTAAGGGTCTTAGGCCTATAAAAGCCTTATTTATTATCCAATTTTGTTGAAATTTGGGACAGTGAGTTGTGTTAGAACCTTCGACATCTTTCTTCAATTTGGCTCAGATTGGTCCAGATTTGGATATAGCTGCCATATAGTCCGATCTCTCAATGTAAGGTTTTGAGCCCATAAAAGGGACATTTATTGGCCGATGTCGCCGAAACTTGGGACAGTGAGTTAAGATAGTCCCTTCGACATTCTGCTTCAATTAGGTTCAGATCGGTTCAGATTTGGATATAGCTGTAATATAGACCGATTTGTCGATTTAAGGTTTTGGGACCATAAAAGAAGCATTTATTGTTCGATTTATTGCTTTTAGTATTTGTCAGTTGCTTACATTAAAATTTGTTTGCTTGTAATTTTTTGTGTTTTACATAGTCAAATGCAAAAAATTCAAATCGTATACAGCCAAGAGTTGGCGCCAAGCCAACTAAAAAGACAAATGAGAAACAGCAACAACATACCTTAAAAATTATTTAATAAGTCCCTACTCCCTGCCACTGCTGCATACTACTTCCTTTTTCCAAGAAATAACTTGCAAATCAAGTGGCTTGGGGGAAACCTTAAAAGTGGCCGTAAATTACGAGTCTCGTTTTTGGCTACCACTGTGAGCGAAACATGTAAATAAATTTTTTCTTTAATATTTGGAGTATACCTCAAAAAAATTAAGGTGTTGCTGTTGGAGTTTTTTTTTGTATGCCCCAACTTATTTTGTTGCCAAGAAATGATGGGTGTGTCTTTTGGTGGCTATGGTCTACAAATCTTTCGGTACACATTTTGCGCTTTAATGTGAACGTGAATTTCTGTAGAAACACAGGACAGGAAATCTGTTTTATTTGTTTTTCAATAAACATTAAGGCACACATCAATTGTATTTATTGGGGGTAATTAAATGCATACATGACTGTCATTTTCTATAACTGCATGTGTTGGATGTTTGGATGTCGCATAAGCGATTTAACATTTTGTCGGCCATAAAATAAGGAGCAAAATAATGGCAAAAAGAAAAGCAAAGGCTACATATTGAAAAAAAAAAAAAAACTAAATAAAATTAGAAGAAAAACAGGTAAAAGCATGCTAGAATGGATTCTGCTAAATAAATGTCCATAACTGTACGTAGTTGAAGGGCATATGTGAACTTGACATACCAACTTTGTGCCAAAACGCTAGGGGCTCAATATGTCAAATCAGGTTATTGACCGATTTGGACCATAGTTGGTACAGGTTTTGGAAGTCGTTACAGAACACTATGGGCAAAATTTCAGCCCAATGGGATAAACATTGCGGCTTTTAGAAGTTAAAGCCTTTGAATCGGGAAATCTTTTTATATGAGAGCTATATTAAATTATAGACCGATTTGAACGGTACGTGTCACCATGGTTGGTAGTCGTAACAGAACACCACATGCAAAATGTCAGCCCTTACGAATAACAATTGCAGATTTTTGGGGCTCTAGAAGTCAAGTCGAGGGATCACTTTTTATGGAAGCTATTTCCAAATCTAAACCGATATGGCCCATTCGCAATCCCCAACGCAAATGCAAATTTTGCCCATGAACACTCCACTAAGGAACCGGGGCAAACTTCTCACATATCAATGAGTGCTGTCCGATTCAAGTTTTAAGCTCACAGCTAAGAGGCCTCCTTTTTGTAGTCGAGTCCGAACGGCGTGCCGCAGTGCGACACCTCTTTGGAGAGAAGTTCAACATGGCATATTACCTCACAAATGTTGCCAGCATTAGGAGGGGAAAACCACCGCTGACAATTTTTTCTGATAGTCTCGCCAGGATTCGAACCCAGGCGTTCAGCGTCACAGGCGAACATGCTAACCTCTGCGCTACGGTGGCCGCAATACCCAACGATCTGCATTGAAAAGAAGTATCTGCGCCGGATTTCGACTGGCTATATACTTTATGGGGTCGCAGATTCGAAGGGTTTCAAAGTTATTTATTAAATGACGAAAAAATAGGTTCCTAAGATAATATTTCCCAGTTTTTACCCCATTGGGATTTAAAGAAATCAGTATTCAGCTTAAAAGTTACACCCAAAACTGTGTGCCCATCGCACAGAGGGAGGAAATCGAAAAAAAAACAGTAAAAAATATGCCATATGAGAACGGGTAGAGATATCTCTTTGAAATTTAGAATGGTTAGAGCTGAGGCGATAGCGAGATCGTGTCAAGGCCCTAGGTTTTCCGACTTTTGGCAGGCCTCTAAAGTCCGTTTGCGGTCTCCAATATCTCCCCTGGTGTCGGCGATATTCAATTCTTATTTGTATACCCTCCAGCATAGCATAGGGGTATACTAATTTCGTCATTCTGATGGTAACTCGTCAAAATATATGTCTAAGATCCCATAAAATACCGTGATGATATTTTAAATCGATCTAGCCATGTCCGTCCGTCCGTTTGTCTGTCGAAAACACGCTAAGATTCGAAGGAGTATAGCTAGGCGATTGAAATTTTACACAAATACTTCTTATTAGTGTAGGTCGGTTGGGATTGTAAATGGGCCATATCGGTAGATGTTTTCCTCTTGAGCCACTAGGAGGCGCATTTTTTTTATTCGATTTGGCTGAAATTTTGCATGAAATGTTTTGTTATGATTTCCAAAAACTGTGCTAAGTATGGTTGCAATTGGTCTATAACCTGACATAGCTGTCATATAAACCGATCTGGGATTTTGACTTCTTGAGCCTCTAGAGGGCGCAATTCTTATCCGATTTGGCTGAAATTGTAGCATGACGCGTTTCGTTATAACTTCTAACTACTGTGCTAAGCGTGATTTCAATCGGTCCATAACCTGACACAGCTTTCATATAAACCGATCTGGGGTCTTGACTTCTTGATCCTCTAGGGGCGCAATTCTTATCTGATTTGGCTAAAATTTTGCATGAAATGTTTTGTTATGATTTCCAACTGTTCTATGTATGGTTGTAGTCGGTCCATAACCTGACATAGCTTTCATATAAACGGATCTGGGGTCTTAAATTCTTGAGCCTCTAGAGGGCGCATTTCCTATCGGATTTGGCTGGAATTTTGCATGACGTGTTTTGTTGTGACTGTTGTGACCAACTCCTGTGGTGAGTAGGATATCAACTACTGTGTTAAGTAGGATTTCAATCGGTCCATAACCTGATATAGCTGTCATATAAACCGATCTGGGGTCTTGACATCTTGAGCCTCTAGAAGGCGCAATTCTTATACGATTTGGCTGAAATTTCGCATAACGTGTTTCGTTATGACTTTCATTTGGTGGGCTTAGTATGGTTCAAATCGGCCCATAATCTGAGATAGCTGCCATATAAACCGATCTGGGGTCTTGACTTCTTGAGCCACTAGACGTCGCCATTCCCATTCGATTTGGCTGAAATTGTTCAATAGCTTCTCCCATGATCTTCAACATACATGTCAAATATGGTCTGCACGGTCTACAGCCTGATACAGCTTTCATAAAACCGTTCCTTTGGCTCTTTATTAAGTTGTAAAAAGTTAGAAAATCATATAGACTTCGGAATGGGCGTAGCGACTTTCTGGTGCAGTCTTAAAGTTTCTGGAGAAGTTTTCTAGGCAGTAGCAGGCTATCATTCGTCACTTAGATGACACTGATTCTGGCCTTGGGTCATGTGCTGCCGAAACTGGTTAGGTAAGGTAAGGAGTATCCCCAGATCATGATCGCCCAGGTAGTTGATAACGTGCTCAGATTACCAGTGCTTGATTCCCGGGTTCGATTTCCGCCAGAGACCTGTTCTGTTCCAACTGTGATAACACAATGGACTAAAATAGTCCTAACCAGTTTAGGATATATACTGCCAGTCTAGCCTAAACCTATCTCCTAATAATGGCCATCAAGCTTTGGTAGGTCTCAGGCTATCAAGGTTGGAGGGACTCATTTCCCTCTGCTGGCGAGCTTACCAGAAATTGGTCATTGAGGGGTGTTGACTATGCCACGGAAACAATGATCCCACAACCGTGTTAGACCCGCTTAGTAGGATAGGCGCTTTCTACGACAACAATGCAAATTTGGCGTAGGTTATTGATATGAGCTGCAGGGTGGCCAGGATCTTTTGAACGAATTTTTTAAGAAAGTAAACGCTGCTTACTTAAGTCTTAGGAATGATGGTCTAGAGCTACTGATGGGGGTCTTGACAGGCAATGATAGATTGCATATGTCTTTCACTGGTCGCAGAAAGAGGATTTTGCAGGGATAAGTAGAGGTTAGAGACGGACGTTTGTGGCATTGTATTACATTAGTGGGGAAGAGATATTGGATTGCGAGTGCACGTCTTTTTTCTTGCCTGAATTATTTTCATGCAGTACTGTAGAGACCTCAGTTGGCTGACTTGAGGGGAACTCCTTGTTAAGCGTGCTGGTTTTTATTCCCCAAAATCCTTTGGGATTTCAGAAATATCAACTTGATTAAAGTTAGGATGTACGAGGGCTGCTATATAAATTTCTGGTCTAATAATGAAAATGCAAATTTTTTACTGTGGATTTAATGTAAGGGAATAACAAGTAAAAGCGTGCTAATTTCGTCCGGGCCGAATCTTGCATACCCACCACAATGGATTCCGTTAAAAATTTACCCTTATTAACTAAGTTTTATTTGAATTATTTTGGTTTCAAGAAGTCATATCGGAGTATTGGTACTTTGGGGGGGCCTATTCCACCGTATTAACCGATAATGTTGCACGTTATAAGATAGGTTTTTGGTCCAAATTTCAGCCAATTCAGGTGAACATTTAGGCTTCTAAGGGCTGAAGAAGTCAAATCCGGGGATCGGTTTATATGGGTGCTATATTTGTTTATAGACCGATTCGTATCATACTTGGCATGGATGTTGGAAATCTTAACTCAAGTCTTTTTTCCAAATTTCAGCCAAATCGGAGAAAATTCAGGCTTCTAGGGGCTCAAGAAATCAAATCCGGGGATCGGTTTATATGGGGGCTATATCTGTTTAGGAGGCCACCGTAGAGCAGAGGTTAGCATGTCCGCCTATTACACTGAACGCCTGGGTTCGAATCCTGGCGAGACCAACAGAAAAAATTTTCAACGGTGGTTTTCCCCACCCAATGCTGGTGAGGTACTATGCCATATAAAAACTTCTCTCCAAAGAGGTGTCGCACTGCCGCACGCCGTTAAAAGGGAGGCCCCTTAACATTGTGCTTAAAACTTAAATCGGACTGCACTTATTGATATGTGAGAAGTTTGCCCCTGTTCCCATGTGGAATGTTCATGGACAAAATTTACTCAACACGAGCCTATTTTCATACCCACCACCATAGGATACGGGGTATATTCATTTAGTCATTGCGTTTGCAACACATCGAAATATCAATTTCCGACCCTACAAAGTACATATATTTCGGATCGTCGTAAAATTCGAAGACAATTTAACGATGTCCGTTTGTCTGTCCGTCCGTCTGCTTTAATCACTCTACAGTCTTCAAAAATTGAGATATTGAGCTGAAATTTGGCATAGATACGTCTTTTTGATGCACGCTAGTTAAGTTCTTGAACGGGCCAAAGCGGACCATATTTGGCTATAGCTGCTATATAGACGGATCTCCAGATAAAGGGTCTGCAGCCCATAAATGCTTTATTTTGTTTCCGATTTCGCTGAAATTTGAAACAGCGAGTAGTTTCAGGCCTCCCAACATCCGACCTAAATATGGTTTAGATCGGACTATATTTAGATATAGCTGCCATATAGACCGATCTGCCGATAAAGGGTCTGAAGCCCATAAAAGCTTTATTTTTTAACCGATTTCGCTGAAATTTGAAACAGTGAGTTGTTTTGAGCCTCCCATCATAGCACCCAAATATGGTTCAGATCGGACTACATTTAGATATAGCTGCCATATAGACCGATCTGCCGATAAAGGGTCTGACGCCCACAAAAGCTTTATTTTTTTAACCGATTTCTCTGAAATTTGAAATAGTGAGTTATTTTAAGCCCTCTGATAGCCGACCTAAATATGGATTAGATCGATCCTTATTTAGATATAGCTGCCATATAGACCGATCTGCCGATAAAGGGTCTGAAGCCCATAAAAGCCTCATTTATTACCTGATTTCGCTGAAATTTGAAATAGTGAGTCATTTTAAGCCCCCTGATATCCGACCTAAATATGGTTCAGATCGGACTATATTTAGATATAGCTGTCATGTAGACCGATCTGCCGATAAAGGGTCTGAAGCCCACAAAAGTTTTTTTTTTAACCGATTTCGCTGAAATTTGAATCAATAAGTAGTTTTAGGCCACCCGCCATCTGACCCAAATATGGGAAAGATCGGACTGTATTTAGATGTAGCTGTCTATATAGACCGATATGTCGATTAAGGGTCTGAAGCCCATAAAAGCTGCATTTATTTCCCGATTTTGTTGAAATTTGAAATACAAAATTCAACAGTGACTTGTATTGATTAGACCTCTCAATGTCCATGCCGAATTGGGGTGCAAAAATTATCAAATTTTCACCGGATTTAGACGAAAGGGGGTTTACACATATACCCGAGGTGGTGGTTGTGCAAAGTTGGGCCCGTCCGAACTTAATGCCTTTTTACTTGTTTTTTTTTTTATTTACTTTGCATCACATTTTGATTAATGATCGAACTAAAACCAATAGCAGCATTTGGTAAGTGATCATTTTGTGAAATTACCTTGCTTCTTTGTTGACTGGCTCCATTGACATTTGCCTTGAATTGACAGTGCATTGAAAAGTGTCTGCGAGTGTGGGAGAAACTGAGAGAAGACTAGGTTCCGCTATCATCAGCGCCAGTCATTGCCGCCATCGTTTAACAACAATCGGTTTACAGTCTAATTTGCATTTATGTTTAATTTGTTTTATTCTCATTTCGCTCATTAACCTTATAAACTATTTTAGAGTCTAACGAGTCTAATGGCGTGTGGGTTTGTTTTTAGTTGTGTTTTTTTTACCTACGGATACTACGTATGTACCGAGCACATTGTGGGTACATGCATAGCTATATTTACAGAAAATTCGAATAACAAGGGCAAGTTTACAGAGACGAATAAAATAGATGGCAAATGCAAAAATCTGATTAAAAAAAAAAGTTTAATAATACTATTTCATATACCCACTATCCTAGGATTTTTTATTAAAATATAATCCCCTTATTAAACGTTATACCAATTTGACTTATCGATCTAAGTCAAGTCATAAGCCTCTCTAATGTTCTTGCACATATAAAAACAGTTCATGTTGTTATTTGGACCCAACATTTGTTCTTTGTAATATCACTTGGCGCTCACGACAGAGTTCAGTTAAACGACCTTAAGTGTTTCAAAAAGACAGACATTGTGTATGATTCGCCCAGACTGCATTTTAATTCGCATCAATACCGGTTTACCCTTAACTGATTTTTGCACACTGTACTTAATGTGGGTTTTTCAACAGAATTTGAATTCAAAGTAAACGCGTGGTCCATGTTATTTGCGATTTATTTATTATTTCACAACATTTGAAATGAATCAAATATTTGTTTATACAACAAACGGAGTGGTTATCATTGCTAAAGAAACAACAAAACCTTCTTTTCACTCACACAAACTACTGCTTTGAGCGCTCTTAATGCTGCCGAGCACAATTGAAACATTCAGTAGTTTATTAGAGACTTTCAAGTGAAATAATTTGAGAATTTTTTGTATCCCGGGGAAGGCGGTTGGTAGGTTTAGGGGGTGGTGTGGACCCCCAGAAACGTGTTCCCGAAAGTGGGTATGAATTTCATGATCTACTCCCAACTACCTTTCATTTGAGTCCCATATTGCCTTGACCCGTAAATATGTTTGTCCGATCTATGGGTGTTTTCGGGGTGAGTTGGTCCCCAGACACTTGGTCCTGAAAAAAATAGCCGCATCATTAGAGGGAAGTTTATGGGATGAGGCGTACCCCAAAAACTTGGCCCCAAAATTGATTATCTTATTCGTTTTCTAATCTCAAATACCTTTCATTTGGTTGGTAAATTTGTACTGTTGGGGAAGGGGCGGTGGCCCAAATACATGGCCCCGCATTTGGATATCAGATTCGTATTCTGCACCCAAATACCTTTACTTGAGCCCCATATTACGATGGTCAATAAATAATTGCTGTTTGTGGGGTGTTTTTGGCAAGGGGTAGACCCCAAGAAAATTGGTCCCTAAAATGGGTTTCAATTTCGTGCTATACTCCCCAATACTTTTCATTTGAGCCCCACATTAACCTGGTCGGTAAATATGTCCGATTTGGGTGTGTTTTGGGAAGTGGGGTTGTCCCCCAAACACTTAGACCTGAAAATAAATCAGCATCGTGCTCTACTCTCAAATATCATTTAACACATTGAACACCATATTGCCATTGGACTCAATGTGGGATATCAAATTCGTTTTCTAATCTCAAATACCTTTCATTTGAACCCCTTATTGCAAAAGTCAGCAAATATGTCCGCCTTGTGAAGAGATGCACTCTCTTTAAGACCCAAATTGCCATGGTGAGCAAATACGTTCTATTTGAAGGTTTTTATGGAGGTAGGACATCTGCTAGACAATTGGTCCCGATTGTTGATATCAGATTCGTGGTCTACTCCAAAATACCTTTCATTTGCGCCCCATATTTGCATAGTCGGCAAATATGTCCGGTTTGGGGGGTGTTTTCGGGGATGGGGTGGCCATTCAGTGACTTTCTCTGAAAATATATATCAGCTTTGTATTCCACTCTAAAGTACCTCTTATTTTAACCCCATATTGCAATGGTCAGCAAATACTTCTTATTTGGGTGGTGGTGTTATGGGTTATGGTGGGGTGGCCCCATAGAAACTTTTCCCGAATATTGATATCAGATTCTTCCAAAGACCTTTCATTTGAGCCCCATATTGCCATGGTCAGCAAATACATCCTGTATGGGTGGTGTTATGTGGACTGGCCCCATAGACCCTTTTTCCGAATATTGTTATCAAATTCGATCCTTACTCCCAAAGACCTTTCATTTGAGCCCCATATTGCTATGGTCGTAAATTTGTCCTCTTTGGGGGGGTGTTAAGCCCCATATTGCCATGGTCAGTAAATAAGTCCTGTTTGGGGGGTATTTTGGCAAAAGTGTGGACCCCCAGAAACTTGGTCCCACATTTGGATATCATATTCGCATTCTACTCGTAAATACCTTTCATTTGAGGCCAATATTGCCATGGTTGGTAAATATGTCCGATATAGGGGTGTTTTGGGGGTTTGGGTCGACCCTCCAACACGTGGTTTGACAATTGAATATCAGATACGTTTTCTTATCCTAAATACCCTTCATTTGGGTCCCATGTTGTCGTGATTGGTCTAAATATATATTTGGTAGGTTTTGGAGGTGGGGCGGTCGGCCCCGCCTATCCGAAATTTGGATACCATATTTTTATTTTTAGGTTACCCTAAGAGAGCACACAAAATTTCGCACCACCCATCACCGAGATCTGGTGTTTCTGAAAATTGGGGTAAGGGGGAAGAAAGGCGCTTCTAGCCTTTTCGATACGTACGCGTATGTCTGCCTCTGATCCTCCGGCCTTTGTTATTTTGCTGCCATGATAGGAAAAGTTCTCCACATCTTCAATTATTTGGTCGTTTATAGTGAGCGGTGTCAGATTTGATGTTCCTATCCTTATCAATTTGGTCTTTGTTTTGTTTATCCTTCTAATACGGAGTCTAATAAAATTAAAATAGCGTCGGTGACAGGATGCAAGACTGCTTGACTACTTTGTCGATCCCGAAAGATCGGCCCTCTATTCCATTGAAACGGACTGAAACATCAGCATTCCTATACAGCTCCCTAATTAGTGTCACGATTTTTTCGGGGATGCTCTTATTCAACAGCGTGCTGCACATTGAACTTCGCGAAACTGTGTCAAAAGCACGTTTGAAGTCGATGAATAACAGATATAGATGTGTATTAAGTTCTGCAGATTGTTCAATGATTATGCGCAGGGAGTTAATGTGTGATCGGCACAAGAATGACCTGGCCGAAAATCTGCCTGTTCCTCTCTCAAAATGCTATCAAGTGCAGGCGAAATACGCTGCGGAGGAAGACTTGCCGTCACTCTATTTATTGCGTTTAAGAATGTAATCCCCCTGCAGATCTTACACTGGGTGAGGTCACCCTTCTTTGATTATTGGGGTGATGGCTTGAGCTATGGAGTATGTCCCATACCGCAATAGTTCAGCAGGTATATTATCAGGGCCGGCTGATTTGCCGTTTTTCAGTGAGACCAGAACGGCCTCAATTTCTTCATTTTCATTCATTGTTGGGAGAAAGAATTCAACAATGTTCAATGTCATCCTGTTACGCTAAGAAATTTGATTGGAGCTGCGTACGATACTGGTAACGAAAATTTCGTTTAGGATAGGTCAATGCATTTCTTATGGTAGCGAAAATTTCGTCAGAGGTGCATACTGCGCTTACTCATATATCAAAATCGGCAACGACGTGCTAGTCCACAGAAACCAATGTTCACAATCTAGTCGCCTGCATGAAGGGTTCCTCACGGTAGCGCTCATCATTCACAGTTACGTTACGCTTAGCATCAAGAAGTACCGTCCAATGATGCCACCAGCCCATAAACCGCACCAACCTGTGACTTTTTCTGGATGCATTGATAGCTCTTGCAATGCTTTTGGCTGATCTTCACTCCAAAATCGACAATTCTGCTTATTTACATAGCCATTGAGCCAAAAATGAGCTTCTTCGATGAAATGGAAGAAGCGCGTTGTGGACTTTTTTAACAGAGCACGCATTTTGATAATTTTCAATAATTTGCCAGCGTTGTTCGTTTGTAAGACGATTCATGGTTAAATTATAGACCACAAAACACGAAACGTGAGTGAGCTGTTTAAACCAGTGTTGCTAAAAAGACAATAGCTAAAAAATCACCCTTTACTATGGCCTCCAATATCCAAACCAAGTACGGCTCGAATCGGTCCATAACCTGATATAGCTTCAATAGCATAGCAATTTTTACCCATTATTCTCTGTTTGCCTATAAAGAAATACCAGGCAAAAAACTTGATAAATGCGGTCCATGGTGGAGGGCATATAAGATTCGATCTGGCCGAGTCTTGATGGTATGTCCATGGTCTACGACCAAAGGGTTTAAGTTCTCACGACTCCAAAGCTGTTTCAAAAGGTTTTTCCGATAATATGTCGCATTCACGTGACTCCAGGCTCGATAAAATTGGATCATTTGGAGAAAAGCCATCGGTGATCACAGCTGTTCATGAAGAGCTGAGATGAAAACTTACTTCGGGTGGCTCAAATTTTCGTACGTGTGCTCATTTAAGTAAGGGAAATTTTTCTTGCCAGAGAACACGATGTAAGAAAACTCATCATTTTTTTACAAGCGATTATCAGCTTTTTTACTTTTCCTAGTCTTTGCTTTTTTGTTTTGCTATGGTGTAAGATATTGAGCCGTTTGGAACTTGTAAGGCTTTACCTTGAGCTCGCATTTCAATAAATGTTGCATTCTTTCACGTGATATTTTCGGTTCTTAAGCCATTTGAAAGCGACTACGACGTGGATTTCTTCGAATCACTTCGTTTATTGTTGCATTTTTTTTTTGACCACCACCAGGCTTTTAGCGACGCTTCCAGTATCGTTATAACGATTTATGGTGCTATACACAAACATTTTGTTCATTATGAGGTGTTATGAGTTCGCCAACAGCCGATTGTGATTTTTCAGCCAAATATAACGTAACACACTATTACACTCCATCAGGAATAAATTTGTTTTTTAAATAAACTCAGAAGCAATTTTCAGCGGTCGTTTCCCAAATAGGATTTTCGCCGTTCTACCGATCATTTGGCTGTTCCACAATGTTGCATGCGCATTCGTCACCCATTCCCCTAACTCGGACTGCGTCGACCCAAAAGGCTTCGGGTAACCCAAGTTTATTGGTGGCAGTCCTCTGGCCTTCACTGCCAAATCGTCTGCCCTTTCATTCCCCCTTACTCTGTTATGCGCCGGCAGAGAAGGCGTTAATCTCCTTCTGACACTGTAAAACAGTTCGTGACCTTACCGTCCTGGTGGTTATTGCCCTTGTGGCAATTTTACTGTCCGTAGTCGACTGGAGGCCACCGTAGCGCAGAGGTTAGCATGTCCGCTTATGACGCTGAACGAATCCTGGCTAGACCAACAGAAAAAAATTTTCAACGGTGGTTTTTCCCTCCTAATGCTGGCAACATTTGTGAGGTACTATGCCATGTAAAACTTCTCTCCAAAGAGGTGTCACACTGCGGCATGCCGACTCTGCTATAAAAAGGAGGCCCCTTATCATTGAGCTTAAAATTTGAATCGGACTGCACTCATTGATATGTGAGAAGTTTGCCCCTGTTCCTTAGTGGAATGTTCATGGGCAAAAATTTGCAAATTAAAAATGCATTTACTTTCTTTTAAAAAATCCGCAATTACTTTTTGGGCAACCCAATATAAGATTTCCTCCACCTCCTTTTCTCATCTTACATATTATTACACATATTTGTTTGAGCAATATTGATTTGAAACCTCTGCTTCTTTTTTATGCAGTCCTTTAAAAAAAGTTTTTGTTCGTGCCCTTTATGACTGTTGTAGAAAATATGGCTGCTAAACACGCAGAAACCTAATTACACATGACTCAAGTAAATGTAGCATACGCCCTATGGTTGTAAAATTTGTTCGTAGCCTTCCCTCTTTGTAAGAGTATAAAATTTGGAAAGGAAGTTATCGTTACTTTGCATAGATAAATAATGTAAAAATAACAAAAAAAAAAAAAAAAACTGTAAGGCTGTATGAAATAATTGGAAATATTGTAAGGCTGTTGGAAATAACTTAGGCAGAAACTACCCGAAATTGGGTTTATCGAGTTTAATGATCACGAGATGGTTATTACCTATGAGAGGTTGTGAAACATGATTTTGTCGAAGTCTGAGTTAAGTTGAGTAGCCTCCAGGCTCAGCTTAAGGACCCACAAACCCTAAGACATAACACAAGTCTATTAGAATCGAGGGTTGATAATAAGATAATTTTGTTGGTTTAACTCTAAAAGCCGTCGTAGCGCAGAGGTTTGCATGTCCACCTATGACAATGGACGTCTGGTTTCTGGTGGTTTTCCACTCCTAATGCTGGCAACATTTGTGAGGTACTTACTGTGCCATGTAAAAACTTCTCTCCAAAGAGGTATCGCACTGCGGCACGACGTTCGCACTCGATTATAAAAATGAGCCCCTTGTCATTGAGCTTAAACTTGAATCGGATTGCACACCGATCTTCCGATATGGAGTATTGAGCTCATAAATGGAGCATTTTTCATCCGAGTTGGATGAAATTTTAAACAGTGCGTTTTGGTACCCTTCTATACTTTTAAGTTGAATATCAAAACTCACTGTTTCAAAATTCATCAAAATCGGATGAAAAATGCTCCTTTTATGAGATCAATACTCCGATATGGAGATCGCTCTATATGGCAGCTATATTCAAATATGATCCGATCTGGGCGATATTCAACGAAAAGGTTTAGAGGGGTACCACAACCCGCTGTGCCAAATTTCATCCAAATCGGATGAAAAATGCTCCTTTTATAGGCTCATTACACTATATCGGGAGATCGGTCTATATGACAGCTATATCCAATTATGGTCCGATCTGGACCACATTTGACAGGAATGGGTAGGGGTTTTCCAGAACACACTGTGCCAAATTTCATCGAATTCGGGTAAAAAATTGACCTTTTATGGACTCAAATCCATATATCAGGAGATCGGGCGGTTTGTCTAAGGGCAGCTATATATCCAAATAAAGTCCGATCTGAACTACACTTCACAGAGATGGGCAGGGTTCAACCAGAAATCACTGTGCCAAATTTTATCGAAATCGGATGAAAAATGACCAATTTAGACTTGATCAATAGAGACTTTAAGTCTTGAGGCAATCGGTCTATATAGCGGCTATATATAGCTAAAATCCAATTTTATGTGATCAGAAGATCAGGTTTATATACAAAGAATACGAAATCATCAAAAATAGTTTGGAAAATATTTGTATGTCCCAATTTACCGGGTAAATACTTTTTGGGTATTTACCCATCGCCCAACTCTCTATCCATGGGCAATATTTGCATTTGCATGATAATGGGAGTAGATTATCATCTTCGACTCTTGCTTACGAGCGCTCGATTGTAGAAGCGACTCTTGGCAGATGGCTGAGTTTATGTGGGTTTGAATGCGGGCTCGGCCGTAGTAGTCCCGACCGTGAAGCCCTCGCTTTTGGTTGGTCCGGCTACCGAGGGCAGTCGTTTTATAGTTCATCAGGAATATCCGGAGGGTGTTGGTGGAAGAGGGTGCTGATTATGAATGGTGTTTGGGATAAATACCGGGTTACTTGTTGTTGGTCAATCCTTGTGTAAAGTGAGCGCTGCCCTGACTGATCTCCGAACCATCGTCTTTGGGTCCTGGGTTCGGGGCTAGCGAATGAGGTGACGGCGTTTGAGGTGGTTCACGGATGCAAGCTAAACGCGGAGGCGGACGATTCGCAGATGCGAGCTAAACGCATCGCGAGCTAAACGCATCGGATGCGAACGAATCGTGAATGCGAGCAAAGCGCGAATGCAAGCTAGGCGAGAATGCGAATGTATCGCGAATGCGAGCAAGGCGCGGATGAAAGCTAAGTGCGGATGCGAAAGAATCGCGGATGTGAGCAAGGCGCTGATGCAAGCTAAGTGCGAATGAATCGCAAATGCGAGCAAGACGTGCATGCAAGCCAAGTGCTGATTCGAATGAATCGCGGAAGCACACCAGGTGCGGATGTAAGCTTATGCGCGGATGGGAATGAATCGCGAATGCGAGCAAGGCGCGGATGCAAGTTAAGTGCGGATGCGAACGAATCGCGGAAGCAAACCAGGTTCGGATGTAAGCTTAGGCGCGGACGCGAATGAATCGTGAGTGCGACCAAGACGCGGATGCGAGCTATCCGCGGATTCGAATGAATCGTGAATGCGATCAAGGCGCGAATGCAAGCTAGGCGAACGCAACGCGGAGGTGAACGATTCGCAGATGCGATCTAAACGCGGATGAGAACGAATTGCAGATGTGGGCTATGCGTGGATGCGAACGAATAGTGAATGCGAGCAAAGCGCGAATGCAACTTAGGCGAAGATGCGAATGTATCGCGGATGCGAGCAAGGCGCGGATGCGAGCTAGCCGCGGATTCGAATGAATCGTGAATGCGATTAAGGCGCGAATGCAAGCTAGGCGATGATGCTAATGAATCTCGGATGCGGGCAAGGAGCGGATGCAAGCTAAGTGCGGATGCAAGCTAAGTGCGAATGAATCGCAGATGCGAGCAAGACGTGCATGCAAGCCAAGTGCGGATTCGAATGAATCGCGGAAGCAAACCAGGTGCGGATGTAAGCTTAGGCGCGAATGCGAATGAATCGCGGATGCGAGCAAGGCGCGGATGCGAGCTAGCCGCGGATTCGAATGAATCGTGAATGCGATTAAGGCGCGAATGCAAGCTAGGCGATGATGCTAATGAATCTCGGATGCGGGCAAGGAGCGGATGCAAGCTAAGTGCGGATGCGAAAGAATCGCGGATGAGAGCAAGGCGCGGATGCAAGCTATGTGCAAATGAATCGCATATGCGAGCAAGACGTGCATCCAAGCCAAGTGCGGATTCGAATGAATCGCGGAAGTGAACCAGATGCGGACGTAAGCTTATGCGCGGATGGGAAGGAATCGCGGATGCGAGCATGGCGCGGATGCAAGTTAAGTGCGGATGCGAACGAATCGCGGAAGTAAACCAGGTTCGGATGTAAGCTTAGGCGCGGATGCGAATGAATCGTGAATGCGACCATGACGCGGATGCGAGCTAGCAGTGTTTGAAAGCCGTAACAGAACACCGCATGAGAAATTTCAGCCTAATCCGACGAAAATTATGGCGTGGTTATTATGGTGGGTTTAATAAGTAATGCTGAAATATTTTTAGTGGACAAATATATAGGGTAACCGGGGCACATAAGCTAACATGCCTGTCTATTTCGCCGAAAAGTTTACGCTTTTAAATACTGGCAGGAACATCAAAGGCATTTTTAGGGGTGGTATGATTACCCCTAGTTAATGCTGGCGACATATATGAGTATTTCTGCCCCGTAAATCCCGAGATCCCTTGAATCATATTGAACTGACAGACAGCAAATGCACGGACGGACAGCGCCATATTGACGAAGTGAAGCATATAAAAACTTCCAGAGATTCCTAAATATAATTGCTTTAGGGCGAAAAATTATTAATCAAAGTTGTTTATTTAAATTTGTTATAATGTAGCATCTTTTTATTTAGTCAATTAATCAACTACCACTTACCAATACATGCTCAACATCGTGATGAGTTTTAAATGTCAATATTGGTATGCTTCATTTGGCATTGTCATTATCATGATGCCATTATGGAAAATGCATTTTGAGAGGTGCGCACAACGCCGGGAGTGAATGAATGAATTAAACTGTAAACAAATCGAAATTCTTTTATTCAATGACCTACAAATTTCCATCATTTTTATAAGTGCTGATGATGTGAGGACATCAGCAAAGATGTTGTCTTGTCTGTGAATGCACCATGCACATTCATTGTTCGATAACAACTTTTCAAAATATGTCTTTGGCGGCGACGAAGGTATATTGCGCCGTACAGTGTTGCCAAATCGAAAAACTTTGGAAATAATTCTGGGACTTTTGAACGGATAGAGATGTGTACACTGAACTTTACACAGTCAATGTTGAGGTGTTTTCCAATAAGTATGCAAAATTTGGGGATCCCAGTGCGGGTTAGAAATCAAAAATGGTGCATATTGATCTCGTGGTGAACATAGGGTACTTAATTTATTGATATCTGAAGGTGGGGCGGACCCTCCCCCTTACCCTAATTTTCCGAAACGCCAGATCTAGGAGATGGGTGGTGTGATTTAACCGACATATTGCTTGCCCTCTTATGGTAATCTAAAAACCAAAATTTGCTATCAAAATTTCGAATGGGGTACCTAGGGGGGACGCCCCTTCCCCAAAATCTACCAAATATATATATAGACCAATCACGACAATATGAGACTCAAATGAAAGGTATTTAAGATTAAAAAAGGACAAAGTGTTTGGGGGCCCACTCCAACCCCCCAAAACACCCCTAAATTGGCCATATTTACCGACCATGGCAATATGGGACTCAACTGAAAGGTATTTGCAAATATAATACGAATCTGATATCAACATGTGGGACCAAGTGTTTGGGAGGTCACCCCTCTCCCAAACACCCCCCTAAGGGGAAAAATTTACGACCAAAGCAATATGGAACTCAAATGAAAGGTCTTTCATGAATCTGACATCAATGTTCAGGAAAAAGTATCTATGGGTCAACCTCACAGCCATAACATCACCCAAATATGATGTATTTGCTGACCATTGCAATATGGGGCTCAAATAAGAGGTATTATAAAGTAGAATGCGAAACTGATATATATTTTCACTGCCAAGTCACTGAGTGGCCGCCCCATTCCCCAAAACTCCCTCCAAACAGGACATGTATGCCGAGTATAGAAATATGTGGCTTAAATGAAAGGTATTTGGGGTAGACCACGGATCTGATATCAACATTCGGGTCCAACGGTCTATGGGACGTCCCACCCCCAAAACAAACCCCAAATAGGACATATTTGCTCACCATGCCAATTTGGGTCTTAAAGAGAGTGGAACTCTATAGTGACTGTTTTGGGTCCCATACCCAAACCGGACATATTTGTTGACGTTTGCCAAATGGGGTTTAAATGAAAAGTATGTGAGATTAGAAAACCAATTTGGAGTCCATTGGCAATATGGGGTTTAAATATATGATATTTGAGAGTAGAGCACGATGATGACATATTCAGGGTTATGTGTTTGGAGGATCACCCCACTCCCCAAAACACACCTAACTCGGACATGTTTACCGACCATGACAATGTGGGGCATAAATGATAGGTATTGGAGAGTAGAACACGTAATTGATACCCACTTTCGGCCCCCCAATTTTCTGGGGGTCTACCCCTTTCCCAAAACAGCAATTATTTAATTACCAACTGATATCCAAATGTGGAACTGTGCATTCGGGGCACCGTCCCTACCCCAAAACAACCCACAAACAGTAGAAAATCACCGACCATGGCAATATGTGGCTCAAAAGATATTTGAGATTAGAAAACGGAAACTTTCCTTACACCAATGACATAAACTTCCCCTAAACCAATGACAACATGGGGCTTAAATAAATGGTATTTAAGATTAGAGCACGATGCTGATAATTTTTTCAGGACTACGAGTCTGGGGGACCACCACACCCCCGAAAACACCCCTAAATCGGACATATGTATTGAACCAAAATTGGTGTGTGTATGCTTGACCGTCTAGACAGTCTAAGTCGATCTAGTCATGTTCGTCCATCCGCCGTCTGTCTATCCGTCCTTCCGAGGGTCTCTCTCTCTCTGTCCGTCGGTCTGCTTCTCTGTTGTTTGTTTGTCACTCCGCCTGTCTGTCCGTCTGGGAATCAAGATAGGCGCATAAGGCGTTCGACCGCTATCGGTCGTTGGCATTGCAAATCATATCGGTCCAGATTCGGATAGTGCTCCCATATGAAGTGGTGCTTTGACTTTCTTGATCCCCTAGAAGCCGCAATATTTATTTAGTTTGGCTGAAATTTCCCAAACAGTCTTTTGTTGTTATTTTCAACTATCGTGTACGGTCCTAATCGGTGTATAACCTGATATAGCTACCCTATAAGCCGATCTCATGACTTGACGCGTTAAGCCCCTAGAAGCTGGAATTATTATCCAATTGGGCTGAAATTTTTAACGTGTATAGCGGAAGTAGTATAGCAAGTTGCCTACAGTGGAACCTGTCTCCTTGGGTGGAGAGAATGTTCCATTTACAGAAAGCGCAAAATACCTGGGTGTTTTGCTGGACAGCAAATTGAACTTCAAATCCAACATTTTGGAAAGGGCAAGAAAGGCAACTCTTTCGTTATACACCTGCAGGAGAGCCATTGGCAAAAGTTGGGGGTTTCGACCGCGTGTCATGCATTGAGTATATGCAGTTGTCAGACCTATAATGCTATATGGTGTTGTGGTCTGGTGGACGGCGCCTCAAAAGTCCACCTACTGCTCAATACTTAACCGGATCCAAAGTATGGCTTGTTTGTGGATCCAGCCGCACTGAGGACGACACCATCTGATGCACTGAATTAAATGCTACATCTAATGCCTCTGAGCATTGTGGCTACCCAAATTGCAGCGACCACAGCTGTGAGGTTAAGAGTGCTTTCTCATTGGTCATGTGGCGGCTACGGACACTGTGGCACTTACCAGGGATATGGTAGTTCAAGTCGGTTCTATCAGGAATAGTGGTACAGTATTTTTTATCAAAAAGCAGCTCCGGCAGGGTATAATCCACACTGCCTGGACCATCGGATATTGTTTCAAGGATAACACAGTGTCCGTAGCCGCCACATGACCAATGAGAAAGCTCCCTTAACCTCACGGCAGTGGTCGCTGCAATTTGGGTAGCCACAATGTCCGGAGGCATAAGATGTATAGACTTCTATACGGATGGTTCCAAACTAAATGACCTGGTGGGCTTTGGGGTGTACTCTAAAAATCTAGAGTTGGTCATATCGAAAAGATTACCCGACCACTCCAGGGATACTGGAATCTGCGGGTAGGCCTCTAGCGACATCTAAGCTGATGTAGCTCCCATATAAACCAATCTCGTATCTTAACATATTTAGTCGCTAGAGGGCGTTGTTCATATTCGATTTGGCTAAAATGTTGTACAACGACTTCTTCTATGACCATAAAGATAAGTGCCAAATATGGTCTGAATCTGTCTATAACCTGTTATAGCTCCCATATAAACAGATCTTCCGAGCCTACTTCTTAAGCCTATAGATGGCAGAATTCCCATCCGATTGGGCTGAAATTTTATACAATTTCAGCTATGATCTCCAACAGGCGTGCCAAATATGGTCTGAATCGGTTTATAACCTGATATAGCTCCCATATAAACCGATTTCTCGATATCAATACTTGAGTCCCTATAGGGCGCAATTTTTATCCGATTTGTCTTCCACTGTGGTCCCCAACAGCCAAACCAAGTATGGCCCTAATTGGTACAAACTTGGTATAGCTCCAATAGCGTAGCAATTTTTATCCATTGTCTTTTGTTTGCCTATAAAGAGACATCCGGCAAAGACCTTGACAAATGCGATCCATGGTGGTGGGTTCCTAAGATTCAGCCCGGCCGAACTTGTTTTTATTACGAAAGTTGGATATAGTGCTTTCTGAGGAATCTAGTTGAATATTTTAGGTCCTAGCTTGAAATTGTTACACTTAGTATACATTTATATGGAATTTATTGCAAAACCACAAACTGTAGCCAGTACCACTACTGCGGCTGTAATAAAATGTGTAGTTTGTCTCAGAAATTCCTGCTGATTTGGCTTAGCCATGTCCGTCTGTCCGCATATCCTTTCTGTGATGATAATCAGCCTGTCGTTGTTTTTTTGCACCCACCGCTATTGGTTAGGGGGTATGTTCATTTAGTCATTTCGTTTGGAACACATCGACTCTACAAAGTGTATATATTTCGGATGGTTGTAAAATTTTAAGACAATTTAACGATGTGCGTGTGTCTGTACGTCCGCGTGTCTGTCCGTCCGTGTGTCTGTCAGTTGTAATCACGCTACAGTCTTTAAAAATTGAGATATTGAGTTGAAATTTTTCACAGACTCGTATTTCTTCTATACGCAGGGTATGTTCTTGAATGGACCACATCGGACTATATTTGGATAAGGGTGCCATATAGACCGATCTGGCCATTAAGGGTCTTAGGGTCTAAGGGTCCTATAACAGGCGTGTTTTACCCAATTTTTGCTGACATTTTTCGCAGTCAGTTTTATTAGGCCTGCCGATATTCGAACCGAAAGTGGTTCAGTTCAAAACATATTTGAATATAGCTGCCATATAGACCGATCTGCCGATTTTTGGTCTTAGGCCTATAACAGGCGCATTTGTTACGGGATTTCGCTAAAATTCAGAACAGTGAGTTTTATTAGGCCCGACAATATGCGAACCAAAAATTGTCCAGATGGGAACATATTTGGATATGGCTGACACATAGATCGATCTGCTGCTTTCGGGTCCTAGGCCTATTGCAAATTTTGCCCATGCACATTCCACTAAGCAACAGGGGCAAACTTCTCACATATGAATGAGTGCAGTCCGATTCAAGTTTTAAGCTCAATGATAAGAGATCTACTTTTTATAGCCTAGTCCGAACAGTGTGCCGCAGTGCGACACCTCTTTGGAGAGAAGTTTTACATGGCATAGTACCTCACAAATGTTGCCAGTATTAGGAGGGGAAAACCACCGTTGAAATTTTTTTCTGATAGTCTCGCCAGGATTCGAACCCAGGCGTTCAGCGTCATAGGGGGACATGCTAACCTCTGCGCTACGGTGGCCTCCTAGGCCTAGGCCTATTACAGGCGCATTTATTATCCGGCTTCGCTGGAATTCGGAACAGACTCCCTATATCTCTCCCGAATATAGTCTAGATGCGGCTATATTTAGATATAGCTGTCATAGAGACCGATCTTTAGCTTTAGGGTCTAAAGACCATAAAAGGCGCATTTATTCTCCGATTTTGCTTGAATTTAAGCAGTGAGTTGCACTTGGGGCCTCGACACCCGACCCGAATATGGTTTATATCGGACCATATATACATATAGCTGCCATATAGACCGATATACCGATTTAGAGTCTTAAGCCTATAACAGGCGCATTTATGACAGGATTTCGCTGAAATTCAAAACAGTCAGTTATATTAGGCCCGACAATATGCGAGCCTAGAATTGTCCAGATCGGAACACATTTGGATGTAGCTGCTGATTTTGGGTCCTAGGCCTATATCAGGCGCATTTATTACCCGGTTTCGCTGAAATTTGGAACAGTGAGTTATATTAAGACTCCCCACATTTGTCCCGAATATGGTCCAGATCGGGCTATATTTAGATATAGCTGCCGTAAATGTTTTTACCCGATTTTGCTGAAATTTTAAGCAGTGAGTTGCACTTGGGGCCTCGACATCCGACCCGAATATGGTGTATATCGGACCCTATTTATATATAGCTGCCATATAGACCGATATTAGGGTCTTAGACCTATAACAGACATATTTATTACCCGACTTCATTGAAATTCGGAACAGTGAGTTGAAGCAAGACTTCCAATATCTGTCCCGAACATGGTCCAGATCGGTCTGTATTTAGATATAGCTGCCATAGAGATCAATTTTCTGCTTTAGGGTCTAAAGACCATAAAAGGCGCGTTTTTTGCTGAAATTTGGAACAGTGAGCTGCTTTAAGACTCCCGATATCCAACCCAAATATGGTCCAGATCGGGCCATACTTAGATATAGCTGTCTTATAGATCGATCATCTGAATTATGGCTTAATCACATGAACGGCGCACATGTTACCCGATTTCGCAAATTTGCATATATCATTTATTTTAGCCCAGAGACAAACGCTATTAATTTTGGTAAAAATCGGTTCAGATTTAGATAAAGCTCCCATATATATATAATACCCGATTTACACTTATAAGAGCGTAGTTACTACAATTTTCAACGCATTTGCTTGAAATTTGATATTTTACGTGTACTACTCACCATTTATGAAACCTTAGCAGCATTATCGAAAAATGGTCTGATCTAGTCCAGACTCACCAAAGATGTCGAGGGTCTAACACAATTCACTGATCCATATGATAACTTTATCCAAATATAGTCCGATCTACTCCGTATTCTGGATGTGTAGGTCTCTAATACAACTCATTGTTCCCAAATTCAGCAAAATCGGTTAGTAAATCTACCTTTTAGGACCATAGACCCTAAACCTAGAGATCGGTATATATAACAGTTATATCCAAATATATACCGATTTGGACAGTATACGCCACGGATGCTGATAAGCCTAACACTGGAAACTAAGGCAAATTTCAACGAAATCATATAGCAAATTAGCTTTTTGTGGGCGCAAGACCTTAGGTCGGTTAATATGGCAGATATATCCAAGTATGGACCCATGTTTACCACACTCAATGCAAATGTCGAGGGGTCTAATAAAACTCAATGTGCTAAATTTCAGCAAAATCGGTTAATTATTGCGTTTTTAAGAGCCTAAAACCTTTAGGCAGAAGACCGGTATACGTAATGGGTGATTTTTTAGCTATTATCTTTTTGGCAACACTGGTTTAAACTGCGCACGCACGTTTCGTGTTTTGTTTCACTGTCAAACATCTTCAGTTTGGTCTATAATCTAATCATGAATCGTCTTATAAACGAGCAACGCTTGAAACATATTGAATTTTACTATCAAAATGCACAGACCACCTGTTAAGAAAGTTAATCGCGCGATTCTTCCATTCCACCAACGAAGCTCATTTTTGGCTCAATGGGTATGTAAATAGCCAAAATTGTCAATTTTGGAGTGAAGATCAGCCAGCAAGCATTGCAAGAGCTACCAATGCATCCAGTTTTTTGCCGCGTATGGGCTGGTGGCATCATTGGACCGTACTTCTTCTAAGATAATGCGAATCGTAATGTAACTGTGAATGCTTAGCGCTACCGTGAGATGATTTCCAACTTTTTTTTGTGCCCAAAATGCAAGAGCTTGACTTGCATGTCATGTGGTTTCATCAAGACGGCGCCACATGCCACACAGCATGCGTCACAATGGCCTCATTGAGATGCGAGTTCGGTGAACATTTTATCTGACGTTTGGGACCGGTCAATTGACCGCCTAGATCGTGCAATTTAATGCCTTTAGACTATTTTTTGTGGCACTATGTTTAAGCTAATGTCTATACAGACAACCCCGCTTCAATTGACGCATTGAATGACAACATTAAAGCATTTATTTGTGAGATACCGGCCGAAATTGTACTAAGCGGATAGAAAAATTGTGTTCAGCGACAAAGCTCATTTTTTGCTCAATGGTTACGTAAATAAGCAGAATTGTCCATTTTGAAATGAAGATCAGACAGAAAGCATTTCAAGACCAATGCACCCGGAAAAAGTCACCGTTTGTTGCGGTTTATGGGCTGGTGGCATAATTGGACCGTACTTCTTCAAAGATAATGCGAATCGTAAAGTAACTGTGAATTGTGAGCGCTACCGTGAGATGATTTCCAACTTTTTTTTGTGCCCAAAATGCAAGAGCTTGACTTGCATGTCATGTGGTTTCATCAAGACGGCGCCACATGCCACACAGCATGCGTCACAATGGCCTCATTTAGAGGCGAGTTCGGTGAACATTTTATCTGACGTTTGGGACCGGTCAATTGACCGCCTAGATCGTGCAATTTAATGCCTTTAGACTATTTTTTGTGGCGCTATGTTAAAGCTCATGTCTATACAGACAACCCCGCTTCAATTGACGCATTGAATGACAACATTAAAGCATTTATTTGTGAGATACCGGCCGAAATTGTACTAAGCGGATGGAAAAATTGTGTTCAGCGACAAAGCTCATTTTTTGCTCAATGGTTACGTAAATAAGCAGAATTGTCCATTTTGAAATGAAGATCAGCCAGAAGCATTGCAAAAGCTACCAATGCATCCGGAAAAAGTCACAGTTTGTTGCGGTTTATGGGCTGGTGGCATCATTGGACCGTACTTCTTAAAAGATGATGTTAACCGGTCAATTGGCCGCCTAGATCATGCGATTAACCGCCTTTAGACTACTTTTTGTGGCGCTATGTTAAAGCTCATGTCTATACAGACAAGCCCGCTTCAATTGACGCATTGGAGCATTTATTTGTGAGATACCGGCTGAAATGTTGGAAACAGTATGCCAAAATTGGACTAAGCGGTTGGATCATTTAAGGCGCAGTCAAGGTCAACATTTGCTTGAAATAATAGTCAAACTTTCATGCATTTTTCTGAATTGTATGTGTTTTTTTGAAAAACTTTCCAAAATCATCCGTAAGTTCCTAGCGTTGAACCATCCAGATCGCTTTAAAAAGTCCAACAACTTGCGATTGCTCACATCCGCTAAATCAGACAGGTTTTCAAAGAAATAAGAACCTAAAGTGGAACTCCTTCTGACTGCCAGTGCGGGACGAACACACAGTAGATGTTCTATGGGCTCTTCTTCCTCGATGTCCTCATAGCTTTGGCAAAAGTCGTTACTGGCAACCTTCAGTCTGTCAGCATGTTCTCCGATTAGACAGTGACCTGTCATGACGGACACAATGACTGAGAAGTCTGATCTTGCCAGTGACAGTAAAGCGGTAGACCTCTTCAAGTCTAGATAAGGTCACATGGTTTTGGAATGCTCACAGCCCGCTCTTTGTGACCATCCATCATTCGTTGACTTGAGGACTTGGTTCTGAAAACTTAGCTTACATGTCGCTAGAGGCATACCCACAGACTCCAGTATCCCGGGTATGTGTAGGGTAGTTCCTAGTCTCGCAAGCTCGTGCGCTTTAAAATTCCCCGACATATTTATGTGGCCCGGCACCCAGAACAGGTGAATATTGAACTGTTCAGCCATATTGTTGAGAGATTTGCGACAGTTGAGGACCGCTTTTGAATTTAGAAATACGTTCTATGGTGATTTAATGACTGTCTGATAAGATCTTAGCCACTTCTTCGACCGCAAGGTGCTCCGCTTGATACACACTGCAGTGGTCGGGTAACCTCCTCAATCCGACCAGTTCTAGTTTTTCACAGTTCAACCCCAAAGCCCACCTGGATGACGAAGTTACTATATTTCCATCCTATACTGGGGCAGGGTATATTGTAAAAACCAATTTTCTACACTATTCCCACCAATTTCCATTCTATATGTCCCACTGTCTTTGAAACTATAGCTGTTTAGTTTTATCCCATATTAATAGGTAACAATTAAAAATGACAAATAGATTGAGGGTTATGTGTGCAGGTTACCGCAATTAAATTAAAATAGCAAACAAGCGTCAGACAAAGTGCTATTTATCTGCCCACAGCTGTTGTTGGTCGTTCGCAGCCCCACAAACCAGATTCTCGCATTCATTCCCAAACGCTGCGAGTACCACCAACACAATAGGAAGGCTTTGTGTTCTATCGAAGCGCGCTAACAATGGACGTGGGATTTCCTTTGACAATAATGTGATTTGCATTTAAATGTTTTTATTTTCTCTAAACTTTTTTAAGTGTTTTTTTTTGTTTTTGTGTGTGTGTGTTCTTTTAAAATCACATTCTCGTTGTAGTTTGGTTAAGATTGAAAGTGTTGTTGGCCGTATTGTTTCACTGAGTCTTGTTTTATTGTTTTAGGCCAAAAAATTTCTTTTATTTCGATGAGATTATAATAAAAACTAATGTCCAATCAAGGTTAGTCATCATTAGATTTGAGCAATTGTTGGTTTGCGCTTCCAATGCTATCAGCTTGTTTGTTGTTCAACTCGGTTCCAGTACAACATTTAAGCATTTTTTTCTATTTTCGAGTGCTACAAAAACTAATAAATCATAGCATTTAATAACTCACAGTGACATTAATTTATGTTTTAAGCTTTCATTGGAACGCTCCCCAAAACAGAAATTTTAAGAATTCTTACCCAAAATAATTCGATGATCCAGTCACTTAAAGCTAACCATAAATGTATCGCATAGCTCGCCTGGCTTATACCAGTGATACCCCAGGCCGCGACGATGTGGTTTGGCTTGTGTTGGTGACCGTTGGTCTTCCTATTGTCGCCTTTCGAATCTATTCCCTAGTTGTGGTTGTTTATTTTCCTTTTATGCCGTTGCGGTTTGGATGACGCCCACCTGCCATGAAAATCACCGCACTGCTGTTGCCTTTTTGTTGTTATTGCCTATTTATTTCACCGATCGATTGTAAGGTAATCAATTTTTATGCACACTGTTTTTGTTTTTTTTGCCGTTTTGCTTCCCCATAGTCTGTGGTCTGGTTGCTATTATTTGTTGTTTCTGTTGTTGTTGTTTTTTTTTTTTATACATATATTATCTTTGTTTTACCCACCACCATAGAATGGGAGTATACCAATCTTGTCATTCCGTTTGTAACATCTCGAAATATTGATCTAGGACCCCATAAAGTATATATATTCTCGATCGTCTCGACATTCAGAGTCGATCTAGCCATGTCCGTCCATCCCTCTGTCGAAATCACGATAGCGGTCGAACGCGTAAAACTAGCCGCTTAAAAATTAACACAGATACTTAATATCGATGTAGGTCGTTGGGGATTGCAAATGGGCCTTATTGGTTCAGATTTGGATATAGCTCCCATATAAACCGATCTCCCGATTTGATATCTTGAGCCCCTGGAAGCTACAAATTTTATCCGATTTGGCTGAAATTCTGCATGCGGTGTTCTGTTACTTCTTCTTCCAACAACTGTGCCAAGTACGACCCAAATCGGTGTATAGCCCGATATAGCTCCCATATAAACCGATCTCGCGATTTGATATCTTGAGCCCCTGGAAGACTCAATTTTTATCCGAATTGTCTGAAATTTTGCACATAGTGTTCTGTTATGGCTTGCAATAACTGTGACAAGTACGGTTTAAATCGGTCAAGAATCTGATATAGCTCGCATATAAACCGATCTCTCGATTTGATATCTTGAGCCCCTGGAAGCCTCAATTTTATAGCTCCCATATAAACCGATCTCCCGATTTGACTTCTTGAGCTCCTGGAAGCCTTAATTTTCAAGTACGGTTCAAATCGACCAAGTCTCTGATATAGCGCTCATATAAACCGATCTTTCGATTTGACTTCTTGAGCGCCTGCAAGCCTCAATTTTCATCCTATTTGGCTGAAACTTTGCACACAGAGTTCTGTTATGACTTCCAACATCTATGCCAAGTATGGTTCAAATCTGTCAAGAATCTGATATAGCTCCCATATAAACCGATCCCGCGATTTGATATCTTGAGCCCCTGGAAGCCGCAATTTTCATAAGAAACTTTGTACATAGAGTTCTGTTATGTCTTCCAACAATTGGGCCAAGTATGGTTTGAATCGGTCGAGAATCTGATATAGCTCCCATATAAACCGATCTCTCGATTTGACTTCTCGAGCCCCTGGAAGCCTTAATTTCCATCCGCTTTGGCTGAAATTTTGCACATAGTGTTCCGGTATGATTTCCAACAACTGCGCCAAGTACGGTCTAAATCGGTCTAGAAGCTGATATAGCTCCCATATAAACCGATCTCTCAATTTGACTTCTTGAGCCCCTGGAAGCCTCAAGTTTTGTCCGATATGGCTGAAATTTTGCACGCGGTGTTTTCTTACGACTCCCAACAACTGTGGTAAGTACGGTCCAAATTGGTGTTTAACCAGATGTAGCTCCCATATTTTTTGGCAGAATCTTGGTGGTGGGTTCCCAAGCCTTCACGCCTAATATGGCCGAAGAGTAATTCTAAACAAATTACGAAACTCGTCCCATAGTGGTTGTTGTTTTTGTTTTTGTAACCACATTTTCATGTGGAAGTGACGATCCTCGTCATATCGAGCATCATAGGCACTCAGTATTTGAGCAAGAGCCGGTGCCGCCAGGCCTCTCACTGAGACTCTCCTCTCCATACCGCTGATTGTCCGCGACTGTCATTGCAGCTACTCCGTATGGAGCATTCCACTATTCGCAACCTGTGAATGCGCCCAATAGCTCGTTGCTCGTTTCTCGTGACAGCAACGAACACCAAACAGATCGGATCTCAATGTTTCAGCCCGTGTGATGCAAATGCAAATTTGCCCATGAATATTCCATTAAGGAAACTTCACACATATCAATGAGTGCTGTCCGATTCAATTTTAAGCTCAATGAGCTCCTTTTTATGGCCGAGTCCGAATGAAGTGCCGCAGAGCGACACCTCTTTAAGGGAGAAGTTTTTACATGGCTAAGTACCTCACAAATGTCGACAGCATTAGGAGGGCATAACCACCGCTGAAAAGTTTTCTGATGCTCCCGCCAGGATTCGAACCCAGGCATTCCGCATCATAGGCGGACATGCTAACCTCTGCGCTACGATGGCCTCCAGCCCGTGTGATGCTTACAGTTCTCCCGTGCCGAGTTCCATAGTGGTTGGTGTGTGTTGCGATCTCTGGCTTTGCTTTTCCATTTGCAAAGACAATCTCTGATCATTGATCAATGATCTTCGCCCTTACAGGCAGAAAGAATTTAAAAATGAATAAAAAATATCATTATGCAAAATTTTAGGTAAATTAATCCCTCTATTAATTGCTGCAACTTTCTATTCTTGACTTTTTCTTTTTTAAATGGCCCCACTAAATATTGTCTTTATGCCATAAACGATTTCCCACAATGGGTTAATAACCACTGTAGTTGACCGTTTTAATCAATATTGTCAATAAGTTACGCTTTATGTTGTTCGATGTTGTCGCTGTCAGCCATGTGGCATTGATTTTCAGCAGTTAATTTCATATTAATTTACCCCGGCAATCATTCAATCGCATGCACGCACACACACACACACATAGCTACCTACATTGAAGCACAAATAACCACCCTCCAATCTATCCAATGGCATAAACATCATTCAACTGACATCTCTTTACACAAAGGTAGTGAAGAGATATTGGCACACAACAAATAAAAAAAAAGAAAAACAACAATCAAGCATGATAAAGGAACAGACAGTAAGGCGAGCCTCTCAGAAGGGGCCAATGAAAACCGGTTTATTTTACAAGTAAAAAACGAGATGTGGAAAAGATTACAATCTTTAATGTTAAACAAAATCCCTTTATAACAGCATTTTTGTACCCTCCACCATGGGAGGGGGGTATACTAATTTCGTAATTCCGATTGTAACACTTCGAAATATTCATCTGAGACCCCATAAGGTATATAAATATGTTCTTGATGGTCATAACACTTTTAAGTCGATTTACCTTTCCATCCGTCCGTCCGTCTGTCTGTCTGTCCGTCCGTCCGTCCATCTGTCCGTCTGTCCGTCCGTCTGTCCGTCCGTCTGTCTGTCCATCCGTCCGTCCGTCTGTCCGTCTGTCTGTCCGTCCGTCCGTCTGTCCGTCCGTCTGTCTGTCGAAATTACACTTACTTCCGAGAGGGTAAAGCTAGGCGATTAAAATTTTGCACAAATCTTTTTATTAGTATAGGTCGGTTGGGCCATATCGGTCCATACTTTGATATAGCTGTCATATACACCGATCTTGGATCCTGATTTCTTGAGCCACTGGAGGGCGCAATTTTCATCCGATTTGGTTGAAATTTTGCACGAGGTGTTTTGTTATTATTTTCAACAACTGTGCTAAGTATGGTCCATAACCTGATGTAGCTGCCATATTAACCGATTTCGGATCTTGATTTCTTAAGACGCTAGAGGGCGCTGTTATGACCCGATTTGGCCGAAATTTTGCATGAATTGTTTTGTTTTAACTTTCAACAACTGTGCTAAGTATGGTCCAAATCGGTCCATAACCTGATATAGCTGCCATATAAACCAATTTCCGATCTTAACTTCTTGAGCCGCTAGGGGGCGCAATTATTATCCGATTTGGCTGAAATTTAGCATGAAGTGTTTTGTTTTAACTTTCAACAACTGTGCCAAGTATGGGCCAAATCGGTTTATTACCTGGTGTAGCTCCCACATAAACCGATCTTGGATATTAACTTCTTGAGCCGCTAGGGGGCCCAATTATTATCCGATTTGGCTAAAATTTTTGCCTGAACTGTTTTGTTATGACTCCCAACAACTGTGCCAAGTATAGTCTAAATCAGTTCATAACCTGATATAGCTCCCATATAAGTAGATTATACTTCTTGACCCTATAGAGGACGCAATTCTTATCGGAGTTTGCTGAAATTTTGCACAATGACTTCCAATTTGGTCAACAACAGCCAAACCAATTATGGCCCCAATCAGTTTATAACTTGGTATAACTCCAATAGCATAGCAACTCTTATCCATCATCATTTGTTTCCGTTTAAAGCGATATCGGACAAAGAACTTGACAAATGCCATCCATGGTGGAGGGTATATAAGATTCGACCCGCCCGAAACGTAAAAGCGTGCTAATTACGTTTTTGTTTATTATTATTCGTTTAATTTTTTTTTCCTTTCTGTTTTCTCTTTCAGATGTCAGATTTCTCGGATAGTTCACAGAGCGGTGTCATTAGTCCGGCAACATCGTTCATTGAAAATTTCCACAAGAAAAATGGCACCGCAGCCACCACCTCATCATCGGCCAATACATCACCAAGTATTAATCCCAGCAGTAATATTGGCACCACCACCACATCGCCCTCCATTAACGGTGGTGGCAGTCAAATAGCCTTGGCGGGTGGTGGTCGCCAGATTAATACCAGTTCAAGTTCAAGTAGTAGCGTTAAGGAAACATCCTCCACATCATCACAACAGGTGAGTACGAGTTAACATGCAGTAGCTTGTAATTGATTGGCGTAGACAATGTGTGAACTAATACTACACATGAAGAGATTGTAGTTTAATGGAGGCGCCTAAAAGTATGCCATGCCAAAGAACGTTGACAACATTAGGTTTTTCATGTTCACCACCAACTGATTTGGAAGAAACAGTTGGACGTAAGCATATGGTTTTGATAAGGTTTACTCATGACCTTAGAATTGGGTGTTTTTTTATGTACGGTCTTCAAGAAAGCATGTAGAATTCATATAATTTATTGAGAATTTACAGAATTTATATAGCTTTGCTATTAATCCTTGTCACTTTTTGGTAAATTTTTATTTGAAGGATTTTTCTTAGCTTAATTTTTTCAGACGATTCCAAAAACATCAAGCGACCTCTGGTTTTAAAGACCTCACGCATAAAAAGTATATGCAGTTTTACACCGTAATGTCATACCGTTTTTACGGATAGTAAACGGTAATAACATAGCAGCATTTCTGCGTTGCCATATAACAGTACCAGCCATTAGAGGTTGAGATAAGGTATTTGCTTTCATGTTTTAAAAATTATTTCAACGTCCGCGGGGGCTGGTTCGAATAAATTCCAGCTGAGAGAGCCAATTTCTACCACTTTTTGGAGAATTTAAGTGCTTATGTCAGCAATAAGTCTAGACACTTTTGGTAGTTGGGGACAAAATAGACAGTGTAGTGAATTCGTCCGAATCCTACAAGTCAACGGGACATTATGGCATAATGCCTGCTGTCTTGAAGAGAGCAGATCCGTCCTAAAGAGCCTGCTTAGAGAACTTGATGCTCATATTAGAAAGCTTCTCAACCCTTTAATGGTATATAGCTACGCTGAGAGTTGGTTGGTTGACAGGACAATGTTGTCATGATATGGTTGGCTTTATAAAAGGGAAGGGACTTTACGTAACCTAAAGTTGAAGTTCATGCATGACACTCAGGTGATAATGAGAAAGCTCTTTTTCGGTGAATTGCTTTGATGTGATGCTTATGGGCTGAATTATCGTATCACTAGCGAAGGGCTCGATTAGCAAAATTGTGATCAGAGGAACTCCCCTCTCCCCTTCTCACGTATTTCGGGAGAAAAAGTGGTAGATTTCTGTCTATGTGGATGATGTCATCATCATAGTTAGTGACCCCATTCTCTCCACAATTTCGAACCTCATTAAGGGGGCATTGAAGAAGCTGTCTGAATGACCCGTTGGAGACAAACCTCTTACATATCAATGAGTGCTGTCCGATTCAAGTTTTAAGCTCAATGATAAGAGGCCTGCTTTTTATAGCCGAGTCCGAACGGCGTACTGCAGTGCGTCACCATTTTGGGGAGAAGTTTATACATGTCCCCACCGAAGTTCGAAGATGGACTACATCGGACTATTTCCTAATATAGCCACCATATAGACCGATCTCTCGATTTAAAATCCTAGGCCCATAAAAGCCACACTTATTATTCGACTTTGCCTAAATTTGGGACAGTGAGTTGTTTTAGGCCACTCGACCGATCTCTCGATTTAAGGTTTTGGGCCCATAAAAGGCGCATTTGTTGTCCGATGTCGCCAAAATTTGGGACAATGCATTGGGTTAAGCCCCTCGACATATTTCTGCAATTTGGCCCAGAACGGTCCAGATTTGGATATAGCTGCCATATAGACCAATCTCTCGATTTAAGGTCTTGGGCCCATAAAAGGCACATTTATAATCCGATTTTGCATAAATTCAGGACAGTGGCTTGTGTTAGGCCCTTCGACCTTCTTCTTTGATTTGGCTTAGATCGGTTCAAATTTAGGTATAGCTGCCATATGGACCGATCTCAAGATTTAAGGTCTTGGGCCCATAAAGGGCACATTCATAATCCGATTTTGCCAAAATTTAGGACAGTGAGTTGTGTTAGGCTTTTCGACATTCCTCTTCGGATTGGCCCAGATCGGTTCAAATTTAGGTATAGTTGCCATATAGACCGATCTCTCGATTTGAGGTTGTGGGTCCATAAAAGGCGCATTTATTATGCGATTTCGTCGAAAATTGGGTCAGTGAGTTGTGTTAGGCTCTTAGACATCTTTCTGCAATTTTGCCCAGATCGGTCCAGATTTGGAAATAGCAGCCATATAGACCGATCCCTCGATTTAAGGTTTTGGGCTCATAAAAAGCGCATTTATCGTCCGATGTCGCCGAAAGTTGGAAAAGTGGGTTATGTTAAGCCACCCGACATCCCTCTTCAATTTGGCCCAGATCGGTTCAGATTTGGATATAGTTGCCATATAGACCGATTTTGAAATTTGGGTCAGTGAGTTGTATTAGGCCATTTGACATTCTTCTTCAATTTGGTTCCGATCTTTTCAGATTTGAATATAGCTGTCGTATAGAGCGATCTCTCGATTTAAGGTCTTGGGCCCATAAAAGACGCATTGGGATGGGATTCTAGGTTTGGGTGGTGCAATGGTGTTTTGGGTGTTGCAATGGTGTTTTGGGTTACTATATGGATAGGCTTCTCGGATTGCCAAAGCGCGGGTCGTGGGTTCGATTTCCAACGGAGACCTTGGTCTGTCGCTGCTGCGATATTACAATGGAACTAAAATTTTCTAAATGAGCCTGTTAAGTTGTTGCTGTTGTTGTAGCAGCGTGTTGTACACTGAGGCGACAACCATACAACCGGCTGCCCTGGGATTGGGAATGTTAAGTGTCCCACCACCCTGTATACGAATCTATAATATGATTGAAAATGTGATAACATTTCTTCGCTTTCATAGTTTTATTTATCAACTGATAAGACTGGTGGGTCTAAAAGGTTTGTTTTACAAATTTCAATGTCATTAAAATTTTTATAGCCATTACAGTGTTGAGATAATGCCAGCGCTTTCCAGGCAAGACGTATCGATCGATTTTTCATTCCAATGATTTATTTAATTAAAAACGTTTATATCATTAATTCTTTTGCCATTATTAATTTATAAAATATTATGTTATAATATTTTATAGAAAAAAAGTTTAAAAAATGTGCGCTAAAATTTCTCTTCGAAGAGGAATAATTGGGCCAACCTTAATTAACTTTAATTTAAAATTAGATCATATCATTGCTCTCATGATAAAATTCCATGAGTACACGCATCAACTCTAAAGAATTTTTTTATATCATCATATCAAATAATAAAATGAAAAATATTTTAAAAATGTTTTAATTAAATACCAAAAGTGTCTTCAGTTACCTATCTGCGGGGTTTATCTGAGCCACCGTGAGTATGAGTAACAAATTTTAGTCAGATAGCAAAGCATTGATCATACGTCACAATGGACAGACGATTGCTTTGTTGGTTCCGACGACTAGCTAAAGTGTAAAATATGTCAATGAAAGAAAAATTCAAAACGAAACAAAATTTTGAGGAAATGCCTCTGATGATGCATATGACGATATTTCAGCCTAGCATACTGGTCGCTTGGATTGAAATTTCTAAGCCCAATATCCACAGGACTTGGGTGAGTAATTTTGTGAATCTATGTGTGAATACTTTTAGTAACTGAAAAAATCTTTCCCTATCACTGATGGTAACCCTTGTTAAGCATTGAAACCTTTCTGTATGGCTATATAATGGTAGCGCCTTATCATTGGACTAAAAGTTGTTTGTCACAGTACAAACGTTTCACTGTTGTTCCATAAAAATATATTTGTTTATTTGCGCTTCTAATGACGTTGAGGGGCAAAAGTGGAATGTGCTCTCTGATAAATGGTGCAATGTAATAATTATTTTTAAACAGTTTGCTAATCGAAAAAACAGTAATTTAGGAAAACTATGCTGGTAATAAATTCTTGATTTCTATCTTTTTTTATATTAACGAGAACCCCTACAAATGAAGTGGCATATTTGTGTTGGTTACAAATAAAATCGAATGAAATAAATTTGCATACAACTAAAATAATAAAACAAAATAAAATAAAAAAAATTAATTTAATTAATTAAATTAAATAAAAAAATAAAACAAATAAACTAACAAAAAAAAATATTATAATAAAATATAATAAAATAAAATATATAAAATAAAATAAAATAAAGCAAAATAAAATAAAATAGAATAAAATAAAATTAAATAAAACTACTCACTGCTTCAAATTTCAGTGAAATTGGATAAAAAAGAATGCTTTGATGGGCTTCAGACCCTTAATCGGCACATCGGTCTATATGGCAGCTATATCTAAATGTAGTCCGATCCAAACCATACTTGGGGTGGATGTCGGGAGACCTAAAGCTACCCACTGTTTCAAATTTCAGCGAAATCGGCGAAATTTATGGGCTTCAGACCCTGTATCGGGAGATCGGTTTATATGGCAGCTATATCTAAATATAGTCCGCTCTGAACCATATTTGGGTTCTACGATAGGAGGCTTAAAACTACTCACTGTTTCAAATTTCAGCGAGATCGTTTAAAAACTTAAGCTTTTATGGGCTTCAGACCCTTTATCGGGAGATCGGTCTATATGGCGGCTATATCTATACATAGTAGACTTCATAAAAGAAGAAATGTTATTAACTTTTGAGGATGTACGCTAACATAGGCCCTAAAAGTGATAATCGGGTGATACATACATATGTGAGCCATACCTTAATCTGAACCAATGTAGGCGAAATTCAACAGCAATATCGCCGCCTGTAGGCGGAGATTCGGGCGATCATGGTCGTATGGTGTTAACGAAAGGACGTCGAGTGCGGATAGAAAACTGGACATCGGGTCTACAACAACCAGGACGGAAAAGTCAAGAACAGCCTCTTAAAGCTTGGCGGAGTGAGGGAAGAAGCCGTACACATAGTAGAAGTCTTAAAAGAAGAAATTCTACAAAAATTTGAGAAAATACATTCAGAAGTATCCTGATAAAGGCTCTAAAAGTGAAATTAGGGTGATACATACAGGAGCTATATCTAAATTTGAAACAATCTTGACGAAATTCAACAGCAATTTCGTCGCCTTTAGGCGGAGATCCGGGCGTTCACGGTCGTATAATGTTAACGCAAGGACGTCGAGTGTGAACCTCTTTGCGGACAGTAAACTGGACATCCAGACTACAACAACCCGAATAGAGAGGTAAAGGAGTGAAGAAGGGCAAATTTGATGAATGCGAAAGCTTAATAGGCGACGAGGTCCAAGTTAAGTGGCACGGTGGAACAATGAAACGGTCGGTAGGAAGGGGTATTCCAGTCCATGTCCTGCTCTACAAATGTCTAGAACATTGTTAACCGCTCAGATCAATAGGTAAAAAGTTGGGGAATAATTTCCAATTTCGCCGTTTGCTCAATGCACCATGTTATTTAAAATTTTTAATTATCGATTACAATAAATCAAAGAAAAAATTTGTTCCACACATAGTAAAAAAAGAAGATAATCGGAAGATATAGGCGCAGGAATATGCGACTGGGAAGTGTTGAATCACCACACCTTCTCTGATCATCGTTATATTAGTTTTAGCCTTGGAGAAAATGCTGCTAAAGTGTTCCCTTGGCTAAACAGAAGAAAGGCGGATTGGGAAAATTTTCGGAACAAATTCTGCAATTCTATGCCTTCTAGACCAGAAAAGGAAGCTGCAACTGCGCAGGATATAGACATAATGGTCAAGCGGATCACAAAGGCCCTGAATGACTCGCTTGTGTCCGCATGTCCTAGTGCACCCAGAAAAATTAGTCTGCTGGTGTCAGCAAACGCCGTCTGCTGATATTAAATAAAAAACTTTTCAATAAACCCATTCAAAATTTTTGAACTCCAGAACAACAATGGAGGCATTTGCTATATATTAATAAAAAAAAATTACCAATTTTAATCGTTAACTTTTTGTTAAAAAGCATTAACATAATAGTAGTTGTTATTTTGTCTGCCGTTATTTTAATTCGACCAAAAATTTGCAAAATGTGAAAAGTTGGGAAAAAATTGGCCTTATACGTTTGTAAAAATGAAAGATAAATTGCAATATAAAATTTTTTGAAATCAGCAGGAAATGTCTGCTGTTTTAGCAAACAATTAGTGCTGTCCCATTTTCAGCAGACTTTCTGCTGTTACAGCAAAAGTTTTTGCTGTTTTTACTAACAAATTTCTATGAGTCTGCCAAGCCAAGGGGCAAACAGCGACCCCCGTGATGGACCCCAGAGCTGGTTGGTCTAAAGAAGGACTGCAGAAAACTCTTCAATAGAGCGATAGCCACAAGAGCACCACACGATTGGGACATCTGTAAGGTTGAGCTAAGAAAATATAAGGCCGAGCTGAGAAAGGCTCAGAACAAATCGTGAGTAGAATTCTGCAGCTCCGTGGAGGATACATCTGAGGCCTCTAGGCTAAGGAGGATTCTGTCCTCGAGACCTATTAGGGTGGGGTATATTCAGAAGTCAGACAATGTTTGGACAATGTCTAGTGAGGAAACACTAGAACTACTCGTTGATACACATTTCCCGGGAAATTCTCCAACAAACAACGTGGGGTCAGAAGAGGTTGTCAATGATATGCATTCGTCGGAGATTATTAGGGAAATTGTGTCTGAGCTGAAAAATCTTTGGGTGACAAGAAGTTTCGACTCATTTAAGCCGTCAAGCCCTGATGATGTATCACCGGTTTTAATAAAAGCTGTATATGATAGACTAGTTTATTGGCTGAGGAATATATACCTGTGAGATGGAGGGACACGAAGTTCGCTTTCATTCCGAAAGCAGGAAAACCTTACCACACTAAGGCGAAAGATTTTCGTCCTATTAGTCTGTCATCCTTGACTCTTGAGAGGCTAATTGAAATATATCTTAGGGCAAAGATTCCTGGAGATCGTCCGTCGTGGCAACAGCATGCAGAAATTAAGGGCATGTCCACTGAAACAGCCCTTCACGACCTAGTCTGCTACATAGAGGATTCTCTCGCTGTCAAGGAATATACAATGGTAGCATTTCTTGACATTGAAGGTGTTTTCAAAAATGTGGATCTAAAAAGGTGGGTCAGCAGAGGAACACCTCAAGAAGGTGTAGCCATTAACAATATATCAATATCTCTGTAAAAGTGATGACTGATGACTTGGCAATTGCGGTTAGGGGGAAGTTTCCCAGCACTCTAAGAGATATACTTCAGGAAGCTCTAAGTGCAACAGCAAAGTGGGCTACCGAAAGTGGTCAAGGTGTATATCCGTGCAAGACAGAAGTCGTTCTTTTCAGCAGGAGATAAAAGTTGCCTACAGTGGAACTTGTCTCCTTGGGTGGAGAGAATGTTCCATTCCAAATGCTGGACAGAAAATTGAACCTCAAATCCAACATTTTGGAAAGAGCAAGAAATGAAACTCTTGCCCTATACACCTGCAAGAGAGCCATTGGCAAAAGTTGGGGGTTTAGACCGCGCGTCATGCATTGGCTATATACTGCAGTTGTCAGACCTATAATGCTATATGGTATTGTGGTCTGGTGGATGGCGCTGTAGAAGTCCACCTTTTGTTCAATACTCAACCGGATCCAAAGCATGGCTTGTTTGTGCATCACAGCCGCACTGAGGTTGATACTTTCTGATGTATCTAATGTCTCTGGACATTGTGCCTAGGGTAGTTGCTGCGACCATTGCCGAGAGATTAAGGGAGCTTTCTCTTTGGTCATGTGGCGGCTACGATCACTGTGTTATCCTTGATTCAATATCCGATGTTCCGGGCAATGTGGATTACATCGTATCTGAGCCGCTTTTTGATTGAAAGTACTGTACCACTATTCCTGAAAGAGACGATTGGATTTACCATATCCCTGGTAATGGAAGTTACATAGACTTCTATACGGATGATTCCATACTAGACGAACATGTGGGCTTTGGGGTGTACTCTAAAGATTTCGAACTGGTCATATCGAAAAGGTTACCCTCCTTGTAATTAAGGGAGTGCTGGAATGGCTAAGATATAATTGTCATAACGACGATTGGCATAAATATCTTCTCAGGCAGCCAGAACGCTATTAAATCCCTGAACACAAAAATCACCCTCGACTGTCGCAGATCTCTTAACGAGATGGCTGAACAGTTCAAAGTTCACCTGTTCGAGCTTGCGACACTAGAAACTACCCTACACATTCTAGGGAAACTGGAATCTGTGGGTATGCCTCTAGCGGCATGTAAGCAAAGTTTTCAGGTTCAGGCCCGAAGGACAACGAATGATAGATGATCACAAAGAGGGGGTTGTGAGCATTTCAAAACTATGTGGCCTGATCTAGACTTGAAGAGGTCTACCGCTTTGCTGTCACTGGCTAGAACAGACCTCTCACTCATTGTGTCCGTCATGACAAGTCTAATGTCTGTCTAATGGGAAAACATGCTGACAGACTGAAGATTGCCAGCAACGACTGGAGGATATCGAAGAAGAAGAGACTATGTGTATGTCTGGCACTGGCAGTCAGAAGGAGTTCCACTTTAGGTTGCCATATCTTTGATAACCTGTCTGATTTAGCTAATGTGAACATTTGCAAGTTCAGAAAAAATTTTCAGCGGTGGTTTTCCCCTCCTAATGCTGGCAACATTCGTCAGGTACTATGCCATGTAAAACTTCTCTCCAAAGAGGTGTCGCCCTGCGGCACGCCGTTCGCACTCGGCTATAAAAAGGAGGTCCCTTATCATTGAGCTTAAACTTGAATCGGACTGCCCTCATTGATATGTAAAAAGTTTGCCCCTGTTCTTTTGTGGAATGTTCATGGGCAACATTTTGAACATTCGCAAGTTGTTGGGCTTCGTGAAGCGATCTGGATGGTTCAACGGTAGGAACTAGAAGGCATATTCCATCTTTTGTTTTTTCAATCAATCAACACGTAGGGGATGTCCCCTATATACGCAGTGCATTGCGGGGGAAAGAGGGAGCTGTGTTTATTGACACTTGCTTGGAAATACATCTGCCGGAAGTCGATTCCACCTACGAATTCTCTCGGTAGTGCATGATCCAATCAGCTGGCCAATCGATTACAAATCTGTTCCTGGTGTATCACAATGGACGAAAACGTCTATGTGAGTCTAATGGCAGACTGCCACTTTAACCTAACCTAACCACCTGTAAAAGAAGGCCAAGCGTACCAGGCCTGGTTTCAGCTAGTACAGAATATAAATTGGAGGTCATATCAAAACGGTGGATGAGAGGCTAGCCACTATCCGCATAAGAGCCAAATTCTTCAACGTCAGCCTTATTTGTGCCCCTGCCCCGAGGGAAGACAAAGACGAGCAGACCAAGGATATTTTCTACGAGCGCCTAGAGAGAGAATATGACCGCTGCCCCGCCCATGATATTAAAATCGTTCTGGGAGATTTTAATGCGACTATAGGGAAGGAAGACATTTTTGGTCCAACAGTTGGAAAGTTTAGCCTCCACGAGAATACGCCCAGTAATGGGTTGAGGCTGGTAGATTTCGCCGCGATTACATGCAAAAATTTCACAGCAGCCCATTTGCATGGTCCCGCCAGGAAAGATAATTTTTTTTATGGAAACTTTATGTAGACCTGGTGGGGTTTGGCCCTACGTTAAGACGTAGCAACATTGCAAGGTCATTATGGAATGTCTTGGTGATCATGAAGGCAGCCATATAAACTTTCTAGGTGCTCAGAACAATATTTCGGCATCTCACCAACGAACTGTCAAAGCTAATATATGCTCCTATGTTGTTGTTGTTATAGCCACATTTTCATGTGGAGTTTGTGATCCTGGCCCAGCTCCTGTAAGTGAGCAAGCTCGTTTCGGTCCAAAGGACCGATCGCCGTGGGAAAAGTTTGGCCATGGGTTAATTAAAGGCGCCAATAACACGCCTTGTGATATCGAGCATCATGGGCACTCAGTTTTGGTGCAAGAGCCGGTGACGCTCGACCTCTCATTGAGACTCTTCGCTCGCTACCGCTGATTGTCCGCTACTGCCGTGGCAGCTACTCCGTATGGAGCATTCCACTATCCGCATCCTGTGGACGCGCCCGGTAGCTTGCAGCTAAGCTTCTGGTGACAGCAATGAACACCACACAGATCGTAGCTCAATGTTCCAGGCTATGTGGTGCTTACAGTATAGGAGCATATCCTGTGCCGGGATGTGCTCCTTTATTTTAAGAGAGCGTATAAAAGCACATTCAGTACCAAATCCATTCTAAACAAATAATACCAACACAGCACTTGTCTTCCTAATCGAATAGCGTAAGCTCTGCTTAATTGTTTAACGCGATCTTTTATAAAGATTAGAAATTATCTGTTGATGTGGGCAACAAAATAATTGTCATCATTATCACGAACCAGAAGATGAACCTAACAAAGATGTTTATGATGATGCTCATGCACAGCATGGACCGGCGACAGAGATCACGATTCAGTTCAAAAATAAATAAATCCGCTTGAATGCCGCACATTTTTGCTAAAACTAAACGAATGACTCATGGTGGCAAAAAAAAAACGAAACTGCAAAACAAATCACTAAAATAATAATAAAAAAAAAAAAAAATACTTTTTTATATTCACATTTGCTTTTTTGTTTGTTTGTTTGCTAAGGCTTAGATGAACTTGCAAGCGGAATGGTTTTGGAGATTTCCAATTTAAATAAAACCAATAGAGTGGGAGAGAGAGCGAGAGAGCGGGTAGACGACTAAAACAATAAAATCGCGTGGGCACTTAAGCCACTTTTGTTATGCGAATATTTTTGTTGTCATTTTTGGACATGTGCTAGAATATTTTTGCTAAATAAATGCGAACGTTGAATGAATGACTGACTGACTGACTGACCGCCTTACAAAGTGTGACATGTTTTAAAATGATTTTTTAAATTTCCTAATAACTCTCAAACATTTATCTTCTATAGAATATCTAAATGTGTCAAATCGATTTCATTGTTTTTCATGAGAAATTATTAAAAATAAATCTTACGATCTGTTTCCCTTTTACGATTATTGGCATAGTGAATCGAACATAGTTACTAACATTTTCCACAGAAAGATTAGAAATGTTTTTCCCTCTTTTTTTTTATATGAAAGTGTCATCTGTTTTTATTGTTAACAATTTTGAGAGGTGTGGTAAAAAAAATGATTTTTTATATATGGGGTATTCCATGTAACATGGAATTTGAGAACGTTGACAACCCAAGCAAATGAGACAGGATCATGATTTGCGGAACTGCACCTGGAATGTCCGGAAGGTATAGTATACGCACTGGCGGATGTATAAGAGAAGTACAAGGCAGATATTATCGCCATACAGGAAGTGCGATGGACAGGGAATGGTGTTACAGCAACATCAAACGGTGACGAACTTTGCCATAGCTGCCATGACACAAGACTTGAATTTGGCTGTGGATTTGTGTTAAGTCGAACACTGAAACACCTTGTCTCCAGCTTAACTCTTGGGGATAAGAGACTAGACACATTCCGCATACGAGCGCCTAGAGAAAGAATCAACTAAATCGGAAAGGAATAGCGCCCTCTAGAGGCTCAAGAAGTCAAGATCCCAGATCGGTTTATATGACAGCTATATCAGGTTATGAACCGATTTAGATTATACTTGTGCGATTTCAAAATGTGCCAAATTTCGAACAAATTGGATAACAATTGCGCCCTTTAGAGGCTCAAGAAGTCTAATCGGGAGATCGGTTTATATGACAGCTATATCAGGTTATGGACCGATTTAAACCATACTTAGCACAAATGTTAGAAATCATAACGAAACACCTCATACAAAATTTCTGCCAAATCGAATAGAAATAGCGCCCTCTAGAGGCTCAAGAAGTCAAGATCTCAGATCGGTTTATATGGCAGCTATATCAGATTATGGACCGACTTGAACCATACTTAGCACAAATTTTGGAAGTCATAACGAAACACCTCATGCTAAATTTCATCCAAATCGGATAGGAATTGCGCCCTCTAGAGGCTCAAGAAGTAAAGATCCAAGAGCGGTTAATATGGCAGCTATATCAGATTATGGACCGATTTGACCTATACTTAGCACATATGTTGTAAGTCATAACGAAACACGTTATGCAAAATCGGATAGGAATAGCGCCCTCTAGAGGCTCAAGGAGTCAAGATCCAAGATCGGTTTATATGGCAGCTATATCAGATTATGGACCAATTTAAACCACACTTAGCACAATAGTTGGAATTCATAACAAAACACCTCTTGCAAAATTTCTGCCAAATCGAATAGAAATAGCGCCCTCTAGAGGCTCAAGAAGTCAAGATCCCAGATCGGTTTATATGACAGCTATATCAGGTTATGGACCGATTTAAACCATACTTAGCACAAATGTTAGAAATCATAACGAAACACCTCATACAAAATTTCTGCCAAATCGAATAGAAATAGCGCCCTCTAGAGGCTCAAGAAGTCAAGATCTCAGATCGGTTTATATGGCAGCTATATCAGATTATGGACCGACTTGAACAATACTTAGCACAAATTTTGGAAGTCACAACGAAACACGTCATGCTAAATTTCATCCAAATCGGATAGGAATTGCGCCCTCTAGAGGCTCAAGAAGTAAAGATCCAAGATCGGTTTATATGGCAGCTATATCAGATTATGGACCAATTTAAACCACACTTAGCACAATAGTTGGAATTCATAACAAAACACCTCTTGCAAAATTTCTGCCAAATCGAATAGAAATAGCGCCCTCTAGAGGCTCAAGAAGTCAAGATCCAAGATCGGTTTATATGGCAGCTATATCAGATTATGGACCGATTTGACCTATACTTAGCACATATGTTGTAAGTCATAACGAAACACGTCATGCTAAATTTCAACCAAATCGGATAGGAATTGCGCCCTCTAGAGGCTAAAGAAATCAAGATCCCAAATCGGTTTATATCGCAGCTATATAAGCTTATGGACCGATTTGAACTATACTTACCACAAATTTTAGAAGTCACAACGAAACACGTCATGCTAAATTTCAGCCAATTCGGATAGGAATCGCGCCCTCTAGAGGCTCAAGAACTCAAGATCCCAGATTGGTTTATATCGCAGCTATATCAAAACATGGACCAATATGGCCCATTTAGAATCTTAAACGAACTACACTAATAAGAAGTAAAATGCAAATTTTTGCCCATGAACATTCCACTAAGGAACAGGGTCAAACTTTTCACATATCAATGAGTGCAGTCCGACCCAAGTTTAAGCTCAATGATAAGGGGCCTTCCTTTTATAGCCGATTCCGAACGGCGTGCCGCAGTGCGACACCTCTTTGGAGAGAAGTTTTATATGGCATAGTAGCTAACAAATGTTGCCAGGATTTGGAGGGAAAAACCACCGCTGAAAATTTTTTCTGATGGTCACACCAGGATTCGAGAACCCAGGGGTTCAGCGTCATAGGCGGACATGCTAACCTCTGCGCTACAGTGGCCTCCACAATAACACACTAACACTAATAAGAAGTAGTTGAGCAAAATTTCAAGCGGCTAGCTTTAGTCCTTCGAAAGTAAGAATGATTTCGACAGACAGACGGACGGAAGGACAGACGAGCGGACATCGCTAGATCATCTTAAAATGACATGACCATTAGGAATATATATACTTTATGGGGTCTTAGACGAATATTTCGAGGAGTTACAAACGGAATGGCGAAATTACTATACCCCCATCTTATGGTGGAGGGTACAACAGGACACTGATACTACCGGTTATATGGTTCTGAGGTACTTGTGAAAGCAGACAAGACAGTGCTTGGAGTGTTTGAGAGAAAGATTCTTTGTAAAATGTATGGACCAGTTTGCATTAATGGAGAATATATAGGGTGGCTGATGAATATTGCTACAATGATGAATATTGCTACATTTTTTTTTCGGTGTATGGAATACATTTTTCTTTTATTCATGTTAAATTAAATTATTAAATTAATTATTAAATTATTATTAATTAAATTAATTAATTAATTAATTAAATTAATTATTAAATTATTATTATTAAATAGAAAAAAAGTTATTACATTTTTTTTTGGTAGCGGCTTTCATCAGCCACCCTGTATGCATCGTTCGAACGACGAGCTGTATGACGACGATAGCATAGTTACCCGCATCAAAATACAACGTCTGTGTTGGCTAGGTCATGTTGTCAGAATAGATGAAGAAGTTCTAGCAAAAATACGTCTTTTGAAGGCAAACACGGTGGTACACGCAAACCGGGACGACCAAAAGTCCGATGGAAATTTCAAGTGGTGGGAGACACCTCGAAACTGGGTGTCATAGATTATAGAAGGAACGCAGAAGATCAAGGCGCTTGGAAGGCTATTCCGAGTACGGCTAATGGGACAAACGTTAAAGTAAATTAAGTAACTTTACGACTTCCAACAATCGTGTTAAGCATAGTCTGTTTATAATTTAAATTTTTAAGCAGAAAATTTAAGCAGAATCCATAGTGCCTGAGTTCCCAAGATTCTGCCCTGCCGAACAAGGCACATTTTTTACTTGTTCTTGTTATACCCTACACCACTACTGTGGTACATCGTATTATAACTTAGTGCATTTGCTTGTAACACCCAGAAGGAAGAGAGATACTCCCATTAATAAGTATAGCGATCGACTTAGAATCACTTTCTGATTCGATTTAGCTATGTCCGTCTGTCTTTCTGTCTGTCTGTCCGTCTTTCTGTCCGTCTGACCATGTTAATTTGTGTACAAGCTACAGGTCGCAATTTTCATCCGATGGTTTTCAAACTTGCTACAGACATGTTTACTGGCCTAGAGACGAAGCCTATTGAAATTGGAAAAAATCGGTTCAGATTTGGATATAGCCCCCATATATATGTTCGTCCGATTTGCAGTAATAATGTAATAAAATAATCATTTGTTAACCGATTCTCTCGAAATTTGTTATAACTTTTAACATTACTGGTGAATTTCATAGGAATCGGTTCAGATTTAGATATATGTGCCATATATATATATATATATATATATATATATATATATATATATATATATATATATATATATAGTGAGCACTTCTATGCTCACTGCAGTCGCATTTATTAACCAATCTTCCGAAAATTTTGTTCAGGGCTTTCCCTCAGAACTACCAAAATATCTGAGATGGTTGCTCGAAATCGGTTCAGATTTAAATATAGCTCCCATATAAATGTTCGTCCGATTTCCAGTAAGAATGCAATAAAATGGTCATTTGTTCACCGATTTTCTTCAAATTTCCTAGGAAGGATTTTTTTACGACTCTCGACATTACTGGTGAATTTCATGGAAATCGGTACAGATTTAGATATAGCTGCCATATATATGTTCGTCCGATTTGCAGTAATAATGTAATAAAATTGTCATTTATTAACCGATTCTCTCCAAATTTGGCAGGAAAAATGTTGTTATAACTTTCAACTATACTGGTGAATTTCATAGAAATCGGTTCAGTTTTAGATATAGCTGCTATATATATATATATATATATATCGCCCGATTTTGACTTCTATGCTCACTGCAGTCGCATTTATTAACCAATCTTCCCAAAATTGTGTACAGCGCTTTCCCTAAGAACTACCAGAATACCTGAGAAGTTCGCTCGATAACGGTTCAGATTTAGATATAGCTGCCATATATGTTTATCGCCCGATTTTCACTTCTAGAGCCACTGCAACCGCATTTATTGACCAATCTTGCTAAACACAACGCTTTCCTCATCAACTACCACAATATCTGAGAAGTATGTATTCCAAATCGGTTCAGATTTAGATATAGCTCCCTTATATATGTTCGTCCGATTTGCAGTAAGAATGCAATAAAATGGTCATTTGTTAACCGATTTGCTAGGAAGGATTTTTTTACGACTGTCGACATTACTGGTGAATTTCGTAGAAATCGGTTCAGATTTAGATATAGCTGCCATATATGTTTATCGCCCGATTTTCACTTCTAGAGCCATTGCAAACGCATTTATTGACCAATCTTGCTAAAACTTTGCAAAACGCTTTCCTCATCAACTACCACAATATCTGATAAGAGTGTAATCCAAATCGGTTCAGATTTAGATGCAGCTTCCATATCCATATTCGTCCGATTTTGGATAATTTGCAATAATGTTGTGATTTGTCAACCGTTTTCTGTTCTGTATTACTTATCATGGAAAGTCCCATATCTGCAAGTAGTGTATTACTCATTATTTCAAATAAAGGTGCTGACTTTATGGGTCATAATACGGATTTTTGTTTGTAAACCTAGGACCATGTTATCTTACTTCAAAATACAATGGAATTTCATGGCGGAAAAAAAACTCTCTCCAGAAATGTAGCTAGCAAAAGACATTTTGGCGTCAGAAAAGTGATGCCAATGTAGGCTAAAATCGAACCTTTGTTTTAAGCATCACCTGTCTACTATAACCAATCCCTTATCTAGCTTTCAAGCAAATTGGCAACACTTTGCATAATGTAGTTTTTTTTTAACATACAAAATCTGACAACTATGTATTCATGCCATTGTTAGAACTAAAGTGAATACAAAGAAACCAACCAACAAGTCACGTTCATTGATTCTCTGATTGATCATTTAAGGTAAATTAACTAAAGACCACAGCAATTCATTGTTCACATTTTGTTATGGTAATTTTTGCGAGAATTTTCAATTGATCACCAACCATCACAGGTTTTCTTGGCGTGACAATCTTCGTAACGCAATGTTTTCCTTTTCTTCTTCTGCCTTAAGTTGTTTGGGATTTTTAAGCCAGCCAAGGGGAATTCCAAGAATTTCTACTCAACTCATGATAATATATGAATTTTATTATATTTGCTTAGACACATGGGTAAACATTTTCTTACATTTTGCTCTGCATTGTCTTTGAATTTCAGTGAGAGGTAAACCATATGCAAATGATGTAGGAGAAAACATGTGCTGCAAGGCGACAGCATAGTAGCGCTACACTTTAATATCTTACCATACATCACAAGTGTAGGGTTAGTGACTTAATTTGTCCTTCAGATAGGCTCAGCAACTAATAAAGTATCTCACTGAGTCCTTGTAAGTCGAATTGGTAATCTTACTTAGTCTAAGCGATAGTTTTTTTCCACGTGGTTAGGGCCCTGCATTGTTATCCGCCATTATTAGGTGTCTGCAGAAATTATTCGGGTTTGTTTCTTTGCTAGATATCCCAAATCAAAGATACGCATTGTGACTTTGTTTCGTATTAGTCTCTTTCGATACCTTAATTATTCTATATATATATATACTAGCCGACCCGGGCCCGCTCCACTGCGCCTTTTTTTACTTTATATGGAACAAAATTTTCTTTGGAATATTTATTTTCGACAATTAAAGAGCTTTTAGTGAAATACCATGCTACGAAAATAGTATATCGCTTGACTAACAGTTTAACAATATAAGCGCCTTTATCTGAATCCCATATGATCTTTATTGGTCTACGAATTTAAGTTTGGATGTAAGGTGTACTCCATTGTTAAAATACTTTATTTCAGCCCGCTACTCTCATGATATCTGATTTAGGGGTATTTTCGGGGAAGAGGTGGTCCCCCACATACTTGGCCCTGAAAAAATATCAGCATCGTGCTCTTCTCTCAAATACCATTTATTTAAACCCCATATTGCCATTGGTTTAAGAGGAGTTTACAGGATGAGGCGTCCCCCAATCACATGGTCCCAAAATTGGTTATCAAATTCGTTTTCTAATCTCAAATATCATTCATGTGAGCCGCATATTGGCATGCTCGAACAATTTTTTCCCTTTGGGGGTGTTTTGGGAAAGGGTTGATGCCCTAAATACATGCTCCTACATTTGGATATCAAATTCGTATTCTATTCCCAAATACCTTTTTTGAGCCCCATATTGCGATGGTCAGTAAAAAATAGCTGTTTGTGGGGTATTTTGGAAAAGGGGTAGAAATACAAAAATTGGTCCCCAAAGTGGGTATCAATTCTTGCTCTTCCCCTCAATACCTTTCATTTAAGCCCCACATTGACATGGTCAGTAAATATGGTACCCCAATCACTAAGCCCTGAAATCAGCTACGTGCTCTATACTCATATATTTGAACCCCATATTGCCATTGGCCTCAAAATTGGATATCAAATTCGTTTTCTAATCTCAAATGCCATTCGCTTAAACCCCTCATTGAAAAAACCAGCAAATATGTCTGATTTGGGGTATGGGCCCTAAAAACTATGAATATCGAGCTCCACAATCTTGAAGACCCAAATTGTCTTGGTGAGCAAATACGTCCTACTTGGGGGTTGTTATGGTGGTGGGACGTCCACTAGACAATTGGTCCCGAATGTTGGTGTTAGATTCATGATCTACTCAAAAATACCTTTCATTTGAGTTCCATTTTTCCATAGTCGGCAAACATGACCATGTCCACTCAGTGACTTGGCTTTGAAAATATATATCAGATTCGTGTTTTACTCTTAAAATACCTTTTAATTTGCGTCTCATATTGCAATGGTCAGCAAATACTTCCCGTTTGGGTGGTGTAATGGGGAAGGGGTGGCCCCCACATTGATATCCGAACATTGATATCAGATTCGTGCTTTACTTCCAAAGACATTTCATTTGAGTCCTTTTTTTGCATTGATCGTACATTTGTTTTCTTTGGGGTATGTTCTCGGGGATAGGCGGCCCCTCAAACACTTGATCCCACATCTGGATATCAGATTCGTGTTCAACACTCAAATACCTTTTATTTAAGCCTCATATTGCCATGGTCAGTAAACAAGTCCTGCTTGGGGGTGTTTTGGGGAAGGGGGGCATCCCCAGAAACTTTGTTCCAAATTTGGATATCAGATTCGTATTTTATTCACAAATACCTTTCATTTGAGTCCCATATTGGCATGGTCGGTAAATATGTCCGATTTAGGGGTGTTTTGGGGGTTCGGGTGGTCCCCCAAAACACTTCGTCCGACAATTGGATATGAAATACGTTTTCTAAACTTAAATACCTTTCATCTGAGTCCCCTATTGTCGTGATTGGTGAGTATATATATATTTGGTAGGTTTTGGGGTGGGGCGCCCACCCTAGGTACCCCATCTGAAATTTGGATACCAAATATTTGTTTGTAGGTTAATATAAGAGAGCACATCAAATTTCAATCGCACCACCCATCTCCGAGATGTGGCGTTTTTTAAAATTAAGGTAAGGGGGAGGGTCCGCTCCCCTTTCAGATATCATTATGCACCATCAGTGAAAATTTCATAAAAATCGGTTCAGCCGTTTCTGAGTCTATCAGGAACACACAAACAAACACAAATTGATTTATTGTATATATATAAGAAGATATGGGATTATATGTATTAAAGTTTTTTGCTATTAGTATTAAATTTTTTTTAGCGTAATTGTTTTAAATTGTTATTGAATTTTTAATTTTAAATTAACTTAGAACATTTTTAAAGATTTGGCTATGTTTGACACTGTAGGGTAGCCTACTCTCGTGTTAATTGAAATCTCTCCCACTCTCTGTCGCCTATACTCTGTCTGTCTCCCTGTCGCCTATACTCTCCCTGTCTTTTGTCAGCACTAGCAGCAATGTGTTTGCTATTATGGCTCTGCCGCCATTCTATACTCATTGTCAATTTCGCGACGATTCTTGGAGCTGTTCTTTCTGTTTTTTTTTTCAACGTCTTGTCTGCGAGTGTTTTGTTTTCTTGCTTTAGTTGTTGTTGCTACTTTTTTTTTCTTGCTCATTTGTGTTTATTTTGGTTTATTGCCGCCAGAGCGAGTCGTTGAGTGGCGTTGCGGTCAGAGGCAAATCAAAACGAAACTAAACGAACGAGCGAACGAACGTCTCAAGCGTAGAACACCGGAATAGTGGAATTGTGCGCGCTTCTAGAAATACATAATAATTAATATTAAATATTAAAAAAAATAATAATAAAAAATAGTTAAGCAAACAACTAAATTAAACGCGAAAGAATTGTTTGCTAGCAAATTATAGTATAGAAGAAGAAGAAGAAAAAAAAAGAATAAGTGTTTAACAACAGCAGCAACAAGAGCTATTGAATAACGAAGAAAAATAAGTTAAAATTTCAATAAAAATATTTTGAAAACAAAAACACGCATACGAAAAAATATTGTCCAAACAAAACAAGCGCGCGAGTTCCAAGAAAAACGAGTTGAAGTCTAAGCGAGAAAAATAAAGCATCGATCTAAGTGAATTATTAAAAAAAAATAACGAAAATACAAAAACAAAGGTATTTTGAGGTAGAAAATTTTACAACAAAAACCAAGTCAATAATCACAAAATTCTACGAGAGAGAGGGAAAAAAATGAAATACCTATAACATTTATTATTTAACACCATTATGTATGTTATTAATTTTTTTTTGTGTGTGTGCCTTAAAGCCCAACAAAGTTCCACCTCTTACCATCATCGTCATCATCATCATGGTGTAAAAATAGAAACTTTGTATCACTCTAGCGGGCGGCCATCGTCGTAATCGTAAAATAAAAAATACCGTAGCCAATGTCTTGGCTTTTCCTCATAACTTGTTGACGACACAAGCAATTGCGCTGTTGTTGGGTGATTAACCGCTTGCTGCTGTCCAGCGAGCAGTTAAATATTCACAATCTCCTGCTACCCTCACCACAAGTACTAGCGGTACTTAAGGTTTCAATCAGCGTGTCGTCACAGCTATGCGGTAACTATTTTGGTGGCGATTACGAATGACCCAGACCCTTTTGAGGTGATATTTTCTTCAAAAGATTTTCTTGAGTAACCACTATGCCAAATGACCCATATATGTGCATATAGTCTATGTCATTATTAACTATTTAAAGCAAAGGCAGATTCTTAAGTAATTCTTAAAAGACATTAACCCACCAAAGACCCAACAGCTGCGGTGGTGGTATCAGGTCTTAGCATGTTGTCTGCTACTGAAACCTCTAGGCTCCACTACTGACCAGTCGTCTGTCGGCTCCACACTGTTGCCGAAGAGATCTGGTTTGTGTCTTAAGGACAAGGCCGAACCTATTCTTTCTTCGCATGCCTATAATTTGCCTAGGCCATCAGCCTTCCCCGACAAACCAATACCGTATTTAAGAGGTTGGAATAATAGAAGACGCATTGCTCTCAGGTTTATTGAGAGACTTAGTGCGAATGATACTAGGACTCTCACTAATAGGGAGAGAGACTCCCGGAGCGCAGAGTTTAGCATGTCCACCGCCTATGACGCTGAACGCCTGGGTTCGAATCCTGGCGTGACCATCGGAAAAATTTTTCAGCGTTGTTTTTCCCCTCCTAATGCTGGCAACATTTGTGAGGTACTGTGCCATGTAAAACTTCTCTCCAAAGAGGTGTCGCACTGTGGCACGCCGTTCGGACTCGGCTATAAAAAGGAGGCCCCTTATCATTGAGCTTAAATTTGAATCGGACTACACTCAGTGGAATGTTCATGGGCACAATTTGACTCCATAAATTGGGCTCGGGAATTTGCTGCATAGGTTTTCCCCTCCTAATGCTGACAACATTTGTGAGGTACTGTGCCATGTAAAACTTCTCTCCAACGAGGTGTCGCACTGTGGCACGCCGTTCGGATTCGCCTATAAAAAGGAGGCCCCTTATCATTGAGCTTAAATTTGAATCGGACTACACTCAGTGGAATGTTCATGGGCAAAATTTGCAAATTTGCAAAATGTGACTCCCTAAATTGGGCTCGGGAATTTCCTACACAGGCTACACGTCTAGATTCGGAAACTGCACCGCAGTCGCCCACCTGGAGGGCATCCCATGCCTAAAAGAACTAGGGTGAAGAATAGTAAGATGGGTCCAAGCACCTTTTCTAATGACGCTAGGGACAGTTTGGTAATGGCAGTTGTCGACAAGGGAGAAGAACAAGGCTGCATACCTAGGAATAATTAGAGTGCGATAGTCCATGGACTGTCATCAGTATACTCCGAAGTCCTTGCGGAATTTCCTGGGTCTCCTTCAGTTTGAGACGATGCAGGCTGGTATAGGTGCCGATACAGACTAATTGCCTTCGGGGATCAACGCTCAAAGTTAGTTGAGATCTGGCCAGGTGCAGCACTAGATTTAGTCACGAAGGAAGATATTCCTTCTTGACCAATGGCGCATGCTTGAATACCAAGTATTCCCACAGATCCTAAATCGATACTTGCAGACTAAGGGAATGCAATCCCAATCTTTCTACCACCGACCGGAAGATTGTTAGATTGGATGAGGCTGATGGTGACCGAAGACATGCAGTATTCCTGCTAAACTCCGGCTGTCTCGCAGATCTCAACAAGTCTGAATGAGTTGTATCCTACGGATTCATCAAGTTGAAACTGAAGGTCTATAGAAGCGATGGGGTTGGGGAATCAAGCGAAAACTCAGCAGTTGTTGCTGAACACTTGCCCGAGGCACTATCGACCACATCGCTTAAGTCGGGCGAATTGCAGGAATCTGAAAATCCCCCTGCCACAATCGAAATGAGAGGGGATGGCATCGAAACGGGGCCCAACAAGCCCTGTGTGGGTGGGTCAACCGGTTGGACTGGGCTCAAGGTGTGCGCCAGCGGGGAAGCACGAAACTTAAAAAGTACTTCGATAGCAGCAGCTAGCGAAGCATCTAAGGAGGAATCGTCCACACCGCAAGTGTCCAGTGTCCATTGTCCTGAAAAAGAGTGACAATGGACACTTTCTCACCTGCGAAATGCGCCCTTTAAAGGCTAAACACGTCAACATTCAAGATCGGTTTGAATGGCAGCTATATCAGATTATATACCGATTTAAACCATACTAAGCACAGTTATTGGAAGTTGTATCAAAACACCCCATGCAAACTTTCAGCCAAATCTGATAAGAATTGCGCCATCTAGTGGCTCAAGGAGTCAAGATCCAAGATCGGTTTATATAGCAGCTATATCAGATTATAAACCGATTTGAATCATACTAAGCACAGTTGTTGGAAGTGGTACCAACACACTAAGTGCTCTTGCCCTTACTGCGAACTGCTCTTCGGCTCTGGCTTAATAATCTAACTTAGACTCTCATCCGGGGGGTCTAAGTCGAGGGCTAGACTCCGCAACATTCATGCGGATATGGTAGAAAATGCTGGTACATGTGTTCCTTGGACCGCCTCCCATTGCAAATGAAGAAATTGACTTCCCCCTGCAAACCAGAATAGGTCTGACTCAATTACGTTCCGGCAGATGCAGCCGCCTTAACTCCCACAGAGCAAGGATGGAGGCTAACACGCAAGATGTGTGTCCCTATTGTGACCTGCGGTCACACGACACACATTATCTATTTAACTGCCCAGTCAGACCCACTCGACTCAGTCGCACAGTTCCTGGTTCTGGATATTCAACAGAACCAAGCAGACGAAAAGTAGAACTCAACACACTGCTACAACATCAATAACTAATGACTGTAATGCAGTTGAATTGTAACCTTAACCTTGAGAATACTCAACTGTGTTCCTTACTCTTCTGTGTTCCTTGCGATCTATGTTTTTGTGTTAGTGTGTTTCTTTGCATGTGTGTGTGTGTGTGTGTGTGTGTGAGCGTTATGTTTTATTGTTAAATGCAATTTTATTTGATTTATATAGGCTTCGCTTGCGTTCAATATCATGGACCGATATCCGTTACGATTTTACCAAAATTCAGAGCTGTACAAGCCTAACAAGTATCGCCTGTATATCGGATGGACGCATATATATTGTAAAATCATGCGAACAGGTGCGTTCAAAACTTCGTGTATAGCTATGCTAAATGTCACTAATTGCAAAAAAAAAAAAAAAAAAAATTATATATTAACGGCCTAATTCACAAAACTTAATAAAGCCTTAAAAATAGGTTTGTATGACAGCTCTATAAAGGAAATCTCTCAAATAAACCTATCTCAAATCTGCATTCAGTTTTGTGAATAAGGTTGTAAATATTTAACTTTGGTAGAAGGACGTGTCTAAACCAAAACAGGAAGTGGACCTAAGTCAATACTTAACAATGAGTCTAGTTCTGCTGCTTGCTGGCGGTGCAATTAAAGCGCCACTGTAGTCGCTACGAAATAACCCCCAAAGGCGAAAATGAAATAACCCCTAATGAAATAGTCCCCAACATAAATTAAATAAACCCACAAATTTTTTGGAAGTTTGGGGTTTTTTTGGAAGTAACACCCAAATAAAAAATGAAATAAATCCCAAGGATTTGGGTATTATTTAATTGTAAAATAGCCCCAAAAAAAAAAGAAAATGAAATAATACCCAAAAAAAAAAGAAATAAATGAAAAAATTAAACAAAACTCAATTTTTGGCCAAATGAAATAACCCAAATTATATTTTGGAATTCAGGAGTAGGACATCCAGCGAACTGCTCAAATGCTAAAAACATGCCTATGTTAAGGGAAGGTAGGTGGAGACTGCCCTGCAGAAACGATGCCAAAACGTACACCCTGGCAGTATGCATTGACATCGAGGGGGCTTTTAACAATGTGCGGACCCACACATTGATCCAATCCTTAGACCAGTACCAAGTGGACCCGGTCCTAGGAGACTGGATAAACCATATGCTAAGGAACAGGCGAATAACTTGTGTGTCCCATGGTATAAATACAAGGGAGAAAGTGGCACAAAGCACGCCACAGGGTGGGCATTTTATCGTCACTCCTAGGGGTGACCACCATAAATAACCTATTACGGATGCTGACTGAGGAGGGATTTGAACCCTTATGCTACGCAGACGATGTTATAGTACTTCTAAGGTGTAAGGATCCAAACGAGCTATGCAGAAGGGCCGAAAGGGTCTTGCATATGGCATATGACTGGGCTAGACCCAGAGGTCTCTATGTTAAACCAGAGAAGACAGATATTGTGAGCCTTCTCGGTACACTCCTGAATGTGACACTTCCAATTCTGTTTCCTGTCCAAGATCACACTTAAGTATTTAACCTTGTCAGATATCGAAATCGTCTTATTGAGGAAACGTGGTGCGTTAAATTGGCCCACCTTCGTATTCCTCGTGAACAGGCATATTTCAGTCTTCCCTGGGTTAACATTGAGACCACTGGGCCTAGCCCAGTCATATGCTTTCGGCTCTTCTGCAAAGCTCGCTCGGATCCTTATATATTATATAGAGACGGGCCATAGGCTCAAAATGGGGCCTGAATCCGAGGATAGTCCACTGGCTTTACAGGAGCGTGATTAGACCAATACTTACTTACGCCTCAGTAGTTTGGTGGATTGATAGGAAGAAAAAATACAACATAAGGACCATACAACAGGTTCAGAGAACATGTTGTCTTGGCATAGGCGGAGCGATGAGGACCACACCCACTAAGTCACTGGAGACTATTCTAGATATCCGACCCATTGACATACAGATCAAATGTGAGGCAGCCACTGCGCCTATGAGACTTAAGGCGATGGGAGAATGGATTAAGGATGGGAGCAACTCATCGGTATAATCGAGCCGACGATAGGAAACCTGGTAGGAAGGGAAGGGGTTTCCGAACGGATACCTGAGATGAACCTTAAAGTCGAGTGCGAGGCACTGCTGCCATCGGCACAGTCTAGGATTGACGGAACTCTAGGGTTGCCATCTAGAAGATCATGTTACAAGGATGGGTCAAAGCTAGAGAACAGAGTGGCGCTGGGGTCTACATTGAGAACCCAGGGACTGAGATCTGTCCTAGATTGCCTGACCATAATACGGTCCTGCATGCGGAGATCCGGGCGATCACGGAATGCGTGAAGTGGTGTGGTGCCATTGCGAGGACGTCGAGTGTGAACATCTTTACGGATAGTAAAATTGCCATAAGGGCAATAACAACCAGGACGGTAAGGTCACGAACAGTCTTGCAGTGTAAGAAAGAGATTAACGCCTTCTCTGAGAATGGCACGATCCGTATCGTTTGGGTACCGGGCCATAGCGGCGTAACTGGGAATGAGAAAGCAGACGATTTGGCGGTGAAGGCCAGAGAACTGCCGTCAATAAACTTGTTTAACCCGAATCCTATCGGGTCGACGCAGTCCGAGTTAAGGGAGTGGGCGACGAATGCGCATGCAACCCTGTGAAACAGCGAAAGGGTCAGTAAAACGGCGAAAATCCAATGGGGGATGCAAATCGTGAGAAAACGAGTCTATTACTGAAAGGAAGCAAGAAGGAGGTCAGTATAGCTATTGGTATTGTAACGGGACACATAGGACTACAAGCTCACTTATGTAAAATCGGTGCGGCAAGTGATATCATGTGTAGGGCATGCGGGGAAGATGATGAGACGTTGAAGCATTTCCTTTGCCATTGCCCGGCTTTCGCGTCTAACAGATACCGGCACTTAGGTGGAGACACAATAGCAGACATGAACCAACTTAGGGGAGTGGTATTGAAAACAATTAAGGATTTTGTAAGCAGCATGGAATTCCTAACTTAAAATTTTCTTTTTAGAGGTTACTTTATAGTTTTTAGAGCGCACAACAAGTCGATTACAGACTTAGGTGTATGTCCATAGTGGCATGGGGCGAATTAAATTCTGCAAACGGTTAAAGCTAGAATCATGAAATTTTGCATGAATGTTGGTCTTGGGTCATAGGCCCGGGACAAGACCGTATTTGGTGACATTCGAACGTTCACATACTAAAAAGTACGAAATGACACATCGCGAACGGAAAGGGCTAGAAATATGCTATTGGGCTGAAATTAAACGGCGTCTGAAGGTTTGTTGAGAAAATGTTGGAAAATCTTACCGGAAGTGGGTGAAATAATAGGTTTAGTACCGCACTGCAATTGGTACTATTGGGTTGCCCAAAAAGTAATTGCGGATTTTTTAAAAGAAAGTAAATGCATTTTTAATAAAACTTAGAATGAACTTTAATCAAATATACTTTTTTTACACTTTTTTCTAAAGCAAGCTAAAATTAACAGCTGATAACTGACAGAAGAAAGAATGTAATTACAGAGTCACAAGCTGTGAAAAAATTTGTCAACGCCGACTATATGAAAAATCCGCAATTACTTTTTGGGCAACCCAATATTTGATACTTTCTTCGTAAGTTGAACTAGATCTCTGAATTTTGGGACTTAGGTACACAAAGGCAACCTTTATTGCCAATTTAGGATCTTAGGCCCATAAAAGCTATATTTATTATCCGATTTTGCAAAAATTTGGGATAGTGAGTTGTGTAAGGGTTTTCGACATCCTTCTTCAATATGGCCCAGATCGGTTCAGATTTGGATATAGCTGTAATATAGACCGCTCCGCCGATTTAGTGTCTTAGGCCCATAAAAGCCACATTTATTAACCGATTTTGCTGAAATTTGCGACAGTGAGTTGTATTAGGGTCTTCGACATCCTTCTTCAATTTGCCCCAGATCGGTTCAGATTTGGATATAGCTGCCATATAGACCGATCTGCCGATTTAGGGTGTTGGCACATAAAATCCACATTTATTATCCGATTTTGTTGAAATTTAGGACAGAGAGTTGTGTTAGGGTCTTCGACATCCTTCTTCAATTTGGCCCAGATCGCTCCAGATTTGGATATAGCTGGCATATAGACTGATCCGCCGATTTGGGATCTTAGGCCCATAAATGTCACATTTATTAACCGATTTTGCTGAAATTTGCGACAGTGAGTTGTGTTAGGCCCATCAACTATCTTCTCCAATTTGGGCCCGATCGGCCCAGATTTAAACCGATCCGCCAATTTAGGGTCTTAGGCCCATAAAAGCCACATTTATTAACCGATTTTGCTGAAATTTGCGACAGTTAGTTGTGTTAGGGTCTTCGACATCCTTCTTCAATTTGGCCCAGATGGGTCCAGATTTGGATATAGCTGCCATATAGACCGATTCGCCAACATAGGGTCTTAGGCCCATAAAAGCCATATTTATTATCCGATTTTGCTGAAATTCAGGACAATGAGTTGTGTTAGGCCCTTCAACATCTTCCTTCAATTTGGGCCCAGATCGGTCCAGATTTGGATATAGCTGGCATATAGACTGATCCGCCGATTTGGGGTCTTAGGCCCATAAATGTCACATTTATTAACCGATTTTGCTGAAATTTGCGACAGTGAGTTGTGTTAGGATCATCAACGTTCTTCTCCAATTTGGGCCCGATCGGCCCAGATTTAGACCGATCCGCCAATTTAGGGTTTTAGGCCCATAAAAGCCACATTTATTATCCGATTTTGTTGAAATTTGCGACAGTTAGTTGTGTTAGGGTCTTCGACATCCTTCTTCAATTTGGCCCAGATGGGTCCAGATTTGGATATAGCTGCCATATAGACCGATTCGCCAACATAGGGTCTTAGGCCCATAAAAGCCACATTTATTATCCGATTTTGTTGAAATTTGGGACAGTGGGTTGTGTTAGGCCCTTCGACATCCTTCTTCAATTTGGCTCAGATCGGTCTAGATTTGGATATAGCTGCCATATAGACCGATCTCTCGATTTAAGATTTTGGGCCCATAAAAGCGCATGTGTTGTCCGATGTCGCTGAAATTTGGGACAGTGACGGCCCTTCGACGTCCTTCTTGAATATAGCTGCCATATAGACCGATCTTCATATTTTGATAGAGCCGCTATGGGGCATAAGGTATGCAGTTTTCACCGGATTAAAAATGTTTTATGCCACCCATAAAATTTGCCACTCAGAAATAACTCTCAAACATGTCATGGATATGGCTGAGTTCCTTTTTTTTCTTAATTTATTATTCTAATATCATTAGCAGCAAAATGGCAATGGCCTCCCATAGGGTGCGGGCCCAAATAGTGGTTGAAGTGTGCGAAATAACTCCGCACCTTTACCTCTAGAGATTCATTTGAGGAAGGGTGAAAAAGCGTCGCTTTTCGTCGCTAACTTGAAAAGAGTTGCTCCTTACACCCTCCACCTCATGCAATGAAAAGGGTTATAAAAAAAAACGTAAATACAACAAATAATTAACAAATATAATTAAAATTATCTTTAAGTATGCGAAGATAGACATATTTATGTACATTCTTGGGGACGGACAGACGAACAAATGAAAAAAAAAAAAAAGAAAACAAAAAAAACTTATCAACACACATCAATGCCTATCTCTATGCCAGAGAGTAGGAAGCAAGCAAAAAAAAAAAAAACAACAAAAGCCACAAAAAAAGTTTTCTTTAATTTTTTTACCTTTTTCTTCTTTTGCTCTTTGTCAGTTCACTTAAAACAGTTGAGTGTTCAAGGCAAAAGGAAACATAAACGCGTTCTTTAAATTTGTTAGTAAAAAAAACCTAAGCCAAAAGTTTAACTATAAAATATGGCAAACGATTGTTGGGATTTAAGGCAACTAAACAACAAAACAAATTTTAAACATTTTTATACATTTTTTAATTAACAGCGAAAATATCTAGAAAAACGAAAACAATTCGAAAAAAAGAGTTTTCTAGATCTGATAATCAGAAAAAAAAATATAACGAAAAAAAACAACAACGAAATATACCAAAAAAATAAAATCCCCAACTGATAAAAAATAACACAAAACGAAACTTTAAGAAAAAAATTTATATTAAATGATAAAAACACAGATATCTGTGAATGAGACAGAAGACCTACCAACAAAAAAGACATACCTTTAAGCAACGACGCAAGGGGTAACTCTGCTAAACTTATTGTTAGAAAAATAGAAAAAATAGAAATTAAATCAAAAGCAATAAAAAATTAAGTGGTGAAATCTTATTCATTGCAAATTGAAAAATCAAAGTGTGTTGCTTTCAATAGCTATCATCAGTATTTCAATGAAAACGGGCAAGTTTTGAAAATTTCCCCAAGAAGACGAAGGCAAAGTGTGCAGCTATAACCCTTAAACTAATATTGTGAAGGGCGTACAAGGATTTCAAAAACAAAAAGAAAACAGGTTAGTAAAATGAGATGAAACATGTATACAAAGGTTAAAAAAAGACAAGTAAATGCGTGCTAAGTTCGGCCGGGCCGAATCTTGGGAACTTATCACCATGGATTCTGCTAAAATGTGGGAGCTATATCTAGTTATAGGCCGAAATGGACCGTACTTGGCGCAGTTATTGAGAGTCATAACAGAACACTATATGCAAAATTTCAGCCAAATTGGCAAAAAATTGCGCCTTGTAAGAGCTCAAGAAGTCAAATCGGGAGATCGGTTTATATGGGAGCTATATCAGGTTCTTGACCGATTTGGATCGTACTTGGCGCACTTATTGAGAGTCATTACAGAACACTATATGCAAAATTTCAGCCAAATCGGACAGAAAGTGCGGCTTCCAGGGCCTCAAGAAGTGAAATCGGAAGATCGGTTTATATGGGAGCTATATCAGGTTCTTTACCGATTTGGACCGTACTTGACGCAGTTGTTGGAAGTCTTAACAGAACACCATGTACAAAATTTCAGCCAAATCGGACAAAAACGGCGGCTTCCAGGGGCTCAAGAAGTCAAATTGGGAAATCGGTTTATATGGGAGCTATGTCAGGTTCTTGACCGATTTGAACCGTATTTGGCACAGTTGTTGAAAGTCTTAACAGAACACCATGTACAAAATTTCAGCCAAATCGGACAGAAAGTGCGGCTTCCAGGGCCTCAAGAAGTGAAATCGGGAGATCGGTTTATATGGGAGCTATATCAGGTTCTTTACCGATTTGGACCGTACTTGACACAGTTGTTGAAAGTCTTAACAGAACATCATGTACAAAATTTCAGCCAAATCGGGCAGAAAGTGCGGCTTCCAGGGCCTCAAGAAGTGAAACCGGGAGATCGGTTTACATGGGAGCTATATCCAAATCTGAACCGATATGGCCCATTTGCAATCCCAACGACCTACATCAATATAAAGTGCAAAATTTCAAGCGGCTAACTCAACGTGTTCGACCGCTATCGTGATTTCGACGGAAGAACGGACATAGCTAGTTCGAATCAGAATTTCGAGACGATCACGAATATATAAACTTTATGGGGTCCTAGATCAATATTTCGAGGTGTTACAAACGGAATGACTAGATTAGTATACCCCCATCCAATGTGGATGAGTATGATAATTCCTCCATGATTCTCTTTAAATAGCGAAAAAACTTAAATGTTTATGGAATGGTACTCGAAAAAGAACTGATACTTGGATTTTTGTGAACTACTCACTTTAGCAGACGGAATAATTTACAGACTCCAAATACCTCAAACCAAAAAAAAAAAATTAATCTACGCAATGGAGCATTTATACTTTCGATTTTTTTTTGCAAATTTGCCTATGAACATTTCATTAAGGAACACACGCAAACTTCTCACATATCAATGAGTGCAGTCCGATTCAAGTTCAAGCTCAATGATAAGGGACCTTCTTTTTATAGCCCAGTCCGAACGGCGTGCCACAGTGCGACACCTCTTTGGAGAGAAGTTTTACATGGCATAGTACTTCACAAATATCGAAATGTCGCCAGCATTAGGATGGGAAAACCAGCGTTGATATTATTTTTTTCTGATGTTCTCGCCACGATTTGAACCCAGGCTTTCAGCGTCATAGGCGGACATGATAACCTCTGCGCTACGGTGACACGCCTCAAATTTTTTTTACTGAAGTTTAATGTCGCTTAAATGCTCAAATTGAAGGTAAAACAAACTGCCAACATCTCAACTCAAAACATGTAACAGCGTCCCAAGTTCGGTCGGGTCGAATCTTACATACCCTCCACCATGCATCGCATTTGTCGAGTTCTTTGCGAGGTATCTCTTTTAAGGCCAACAAAAGATAAAAGAAACTGAATGTTGGAGAACATATTAGAAGTCATTGTGTGAAATTTCAGCCAATTCCTGTGAGAATTGAATCCTTTAGGGGCTCAAGAAGTAAAATAGGGAGATCGGTTCATATGGGAGCTGTAACAGGCTATAGACCGATTCAGACCATATGTGACACGTATGTTGAAGGCCATGAGAGAAGCCGTTGTTCAAAAATTTTAGACAAATCGGATAATAATTGCGCCACATCGATTTATATGGCAGCTATATAAGGTTATGCATCGATTTAACCCATATTTGGCACAGTTTTTGGCAGTCATAACAAAACACGTCATTCAAAATTTCAGCTAAATCCGATAATAATTGCGCCCTCTAGAGGCTCAAGAAGTCAAGATCCCAAATAGGTTTATCTGACAGCTATATCAGGTTATGGATCGATTTGAACCATACTAAGCACAGTTGTTGGGAAACATAACAAAACACTACGTGGAAAATTTCAGCCAAATCGGATAAGAATTGCGCCCTCTATGGGCTCAAGACATCAAGACCCTTTAGGCCTCTGTCCGTCTATCCGTCTGTTGTAATCACTCTACAGCCTTCAAAAATTGAGATATTGAGCTGAAATTTGGCACAGATAAGTCTTTTTGATGCACGCTGGTTATGTTTTTGAGCGGGCAAATTGGATCATATTTGGATATAGCTGCCATATAGACCGATCTCCCGATAAAGGGTGTGAAGCCCATAAAAGTTTTTTTTTTAAACCGATTTCGCTAAAATTTGAAACAGTAAGTAGTTGTAGGCCTACCAACATCCGCCCCAACTATGGTTTGCATCGGACTATATTTAGATATAGGCCATATAGACCGATCTCCCCATTAAGGGTCTGAAGCCCATAAAGCTTTATTTTTTAACCGATTTATCTGAAACTTAAAACAGTGAGTAGGTTTAGGCCTACCAACATCTGACCCAAATATGATTCAGATCGGACTATGTATAGATATAGCTGCCCTATAGGCCGATCTCCCGATAAAGGGTCTAAAGCCCATAAAAACCTTATTTTTTAGCCGATTTCGCTGAAATTTGAAACAGTGAGTAATTTCAGGCTTCCCGACATCTGACGTAAATGTGGATTAAATCGGACTATATTTAGATATAGCTGCCATATGGCCCGATCTCCCCATTAAGGGTCTGAAGCCCATAAAAGCTTTAGTTTTTAACCGATTTTGCTGAAATTTGAAACAGTGGGTAGTTTTAGATCTCCCTAAATCCGCCCCAAATGTGGATTAAATCGGACTATATTTAGATATAGCTGCCATATGGACCGATCTGCCGATATAGGGTCTGAAGCCCATAAAAGCTTTAGTTTTTAACCGATTTCGCTGAAATTTGAAACAGTGAGTATTTTTAGGCTTCCCGACATCTGACTTAAACGTGGATTAAATCGGACTATATTTAGATATAGCTGCCATATAGACCGATCTGCCGATAAAGGGTCTGAAGCCCGTAAAAGCTTAATTTTTTCTCCAATTTCTCTGAAATTTGCCCTATAGGCCGATCTCCCGATAAAGGGTCTGACGCCAATAAAAGACATATTTATTATCCGATTTCGCTCAAATTTGAAAAGGTGGGTAGTTTTAGATCACCCGACATCCGTCCCAAATATGGTTTGGATCGGACTATATTAAGATATAGCTGCAATATAGAGCGATCTCCCGATAAAGGGTCTAAAGCCCTTATTTTTTAACCGATTTCACTGAAATTTGAAACAGTGAGTAGTTTTAGGCCACCCGCTATCCGACCCAAATATGATTTTGATATAGCTGCCATATAGACCGATGTGCCGATTAAGGGTCTTCAGCACATAAAAGCTTTATTTATTACCCGATTTTGTTGAAATTTGAAATACAAAATTCAACAGTGACTTGTATTTATTAGACCACTCAATGTCCGTGCCGAATTTGGGTGCATACCTTATCCAATTTTCACTGGTTTGTGACAAAAGGGGGTTAACATATATACCCGAGGTGGTGGGTATCCAACGTTTGGCCGGGCCGAACTTAATGCCTTTTTACTTGTTTTTATTGAAAACGATTTTGCGTTTTCTTTTCTATGTACCCAAGATTCGGCTTGGCCGAACTTGACACTTTTTTTGATATTTTGTTAATTCTTCACATACTCGGGCGGTCAAACTTAGCGCATTTACACTTGTTAGCATTAAACCTTATGTACTTTTAAATGTTCAAGCTTTCATTTTCCAATCAAATGCGTAGTTCTAATCATAATGGATATTGTCAAATTATTTCAACAACATTATTTCTTGAGGCGAAGCATAGTCAAGTTGTTTGTTTAGTGAAGTTCTATAACGAATTAACTGATATTTAAGTACCTGTCATAAAACAATATCCTATTTAAGATTGTATACAAAATTTTCAAATTTCAAGAGCTCTTGCTTTTGGTTTTTACCGCCAAAATTGAAATGGAAAAAATCATCAAAATATAGTAAATTTCACAACAAAGTTGAGTATATAAGAAATTGGCGGAAATCTATAAAAATAGAATGTTGACAGCAGAAAAATCATCACAAACTACCCCATGCACATACACATACAGATGTATGTATGTATGTGTATAGGTATTTAAATGAAAGCATTCACTTGTACAACTATTTGTCATTGCAAAATCAAGAGCTGTCAAAACATGACAACATTTTTGGCATTTTTCTCAAGAACTTTTTGATCAGATGTATGTACGTACATTTGTTGGCATACTCGTACCTTGATGTGATTACACACAAATGATTGAAAAGGAACTGTATGTAGTTCAAGTGGTAATTGTACTGAGTAGTTAGTTCCTTAATGAGCATTTGCTTTGGTTTTTTGTTTTGGCTTAATATTGTTTGATTGATCTGGTATAGGCTTGCCAAAAAGGCTTAACAATGGCTTCATTTTCAATTTTTAAGCATGGAGGATGTTGGCATTAAATATGAACAGTTATTATAAGAATAGTGAATTCCCTTGAAGGCAGGGTTCAAGTAATGATGATGGCATACATTAGGGTGCATCAATTTGTAATGGGGGAAAAAACATGCACACCAAATGTTTGATAGAATCGTATTGACAATGTGACAACAATGTCAACAGAGTTACGACTGCACTAGTGGGGTCTTCCAAAGATAGTTGTCCTCCGCGAGAAAGGAAATCAGCCGGGAAAACCGGGGAGATTCGCAATATTGGCAAAGAGGTCCGCAGATTTTACAACAGAGCATGTCGCAAGTTAGCAGAAGTTTACTGAAATGTCTCCTACACACCGCTCAAGGAATACAATGAGATTAGCAGAACGGCAAAACATGCCTTCTGTAGGCTTTTCTGTGACCAGGTCGATAGCGTTTATGACGCTGCCAAGATGAAAAAGTTACTCTCAAAAACCCATGTCCAAACTGAAACATAAGTAGACGGCATGAGAGTGAGAGCAGAAACAACGGAGGACATGTTGAGACTTTTGCTGAAACCCCATTTTCCCCAGGATACGACGCCACTCACGGAGACACCGAAATCTTGGAACGAGGTTGAACGAAGGTTTATTCTAAAAGAAATTATGATCAAGGAAGCCTTGAGCAGCTTCAAACCATTTAAGTCACCCGGACCTGATGGCATATTTCCGGCATTACTACAAAAGCAGGCCGACTATCAAGCGCCTTCTATGGCAAAATTTGCCTAAAGAGGCCACCGTAGCGCAGAGGTTAGCAAGTCCGCCCATGACGCTGAACGCCTGGGTTCGAATTCAGGCGAGACCATCAGAAAAAAAATGTCAGCGGTGGTTTTCCCCTTCCAATGCTGACAACATTTGAGAGGTACTATGCCATGTAAAAACTTCTCTCTCCACATTGCGGCATGCCATTCGGACTCGGCTTTAAAAATGAGGCCCCTTATCATTTAGCTTAAAACTTAAATCGGATTGCACTCATTGATATATGAGAAGTTTGCCCCTGTTCCTTAGTGGAATGTTCATGGGCAAAATTTGCAAATTTATTTGCCTAGTACTTGCATATAATCAGAAAGTCTGGCAGTAGGCAAGGGTGGTATACCCAAGCCCGGCAAGGCAAGTTATGTGACACCAAAGGCCTATAGGCCTTATGTCCTTTCTACTCAATACCATTGTGGATACCATGATAGGTTAGGTTAGGTTTAAGTGACAGTCTGCCATCAGACTCACAAGAAGGAAGATTCCTTTTGGTTCCTACCGTTGAACCATCCAGATCGTTTTTAAAAGCCCAGGTTTTCAAAGAAATGAGAACCTAAAGTGGAACTCCTTCTGACTGCTAGTGCGGGACACACACACTGAAGATGTTCTTTAGCCTCTTCTTCTTCGATGTCTTCACAGCTTCTGCAAAAGTCTTTGCTGGCTGTTTTCCGATTAGACAGTAACCTGTCACGAGGGACACAATGACTGAGACGTCTGTTCTAGCTTATGACAGCAAAGCGGTAGACCTCTTCAAGTCTAGATAAAGCCACATAGTTTTGAAATGCTCACAAGCTCCTCTTTATGACCATCTATCATTCGTTGTCCTTCGGGCCTGGTCCTGAAAAGTTAGCTTACATGTCGCTAGAGGCATACCCACAGATTCCAGTACCCCTGAAATGTGGGGGGTAGTTCCCAGTATCGCAAGCTTGTCTGCTTTTCAGTTCCCTGGGATATCTTTGTGGCCCGGCATCCAGAAGAGGTAAATTTTGAACTGTTCAGCCATCTCGTTGAGAGATTTCGAGGGCGGTTTTGTGTGCAGAAATACGTTGTGCTGGCTGAGAAGATATTAATGTCAATCGTCGTTATGACATTATATCTTAGCCATTCTTAATTGCAAGGATCTCCACTTGATACGCACTGCAGTGATCGGGTAACCTTTTAGATATGATCAGTTCTAGATCTTTAGAGTACACCCCAAAGATCACCTGGTCGTTTAGTTTGGAACCATCTGTATAGAAGTCCATGCACGTTCTATTACCAGGGATATCGTAGTTCCAATCGGTTCTATCAGGAATAGTGGTACAGTAATTTTTATCAAAAAGCGGCTCAGCTAGGGTGTAATCCACACTGCCTGGAACATCGGATATTGTATCAAGGATAGCACAGTGTCCGTAGCCGCCCCATGACCAATGAGAAAACTCCCTTAACCTTAGGGCAGTGGTCGCTGCAATTTGGTTAGCCACAATGTCCAGAGGCATAAGATGTAGCATTAAATTCAGTGCATCAGATGGTGTCGTCTCAGTGCGGCTGTGATGCACAAACAAGCCATCCTTTGGATCCGGTTAAGTATTGAGCAGTAGGTGGACTTTTGAAGCGCGGATACATAGGACATGCAGCAAATTGCTTGAAAAAAAAAAGCCTGCCTATGTCAAGGAAAGGTCGGTGGAGACTACCCTGCACGAGGTTGTGCATAAAATAGAAGAATCCTTCGATGCCAAGACGTACACATTGGCGGTTTGCATTGACATCGAGGGAGTGTGTAATAATATGCGGACCGACACACTGATCCAGTTCTAAGACTAGTACCGGGTGGACCCGGTTCTTAGAGACTGGATAAACCATATGCTAAGGAGCAGGTTGATTAACTGTGTAGCCTATGACATAAATATAAGGGAGAAAGTGGCACAGGGCACGCCACAGGGAGGCATTTTATAGCCACTACTTTGGGTGACCACCATAAATGACCTATTACAGATGCTGACTGAGGAGTGACTTAAGGAATTTGTAAAAAGCACGAAATTTCTAATATAAAATTTCCTTTTCGAGTTTTTAGTTTTTAGAGCGCACAACAAGCAGATTACTGGCTTAGGTGTATGTCTATAGTGGCATGGGGCAGGCTAATATCTGCACCCTCTTTTCAACCTAACCTAACCTAAGACAAATTCTAAGAAGGATTGGTACCAGAAACCATGGGTCTATTATTAAAAACCTCCTTCCAGGTTATAACAACAAACTTCCGTTTTCGATCCTTTACAAAAAAAAAACAACTAAAAAGGTATTAATTTCGGCCGGGCCGAACTTTGGATACCCACCACCTCGGGTATATATCTAAACCCCCTTTCATCACAATCCGGTGAAAATTGGATAACATATGCACCCAAATTCGGCACGGACATTGAGTGGTCTAATAAATACAAATCACTGTTTTTGTATTTTAAATTTCAACAAAATCGGGTAATAAATAAAGCTTTAATGAGCTTAAGACCCTTAATCGGCACATCGGTCTATATGACAGCTATATCCAAATACAGTCCGATCTTTACCATATTTGGGCCAGATAGAGGATGGCCTAAAACTACTTACTGTTTCAAATTTCAGCGAAATGGGATAAGAAATAAAGGTTTTATGGGCTTCATACTCTTTATCAGGAGATCGGTCTATATGGCAGCTATATCTAAATGTAGTCCAATTTGAACCATATTTGGGACGGATGTCGGGGAATTAAACTACTCATTGTTCGAAATTTCAATCTGAGCAATATTAGAGTCCTATGTTGGGAGGCGTCAAACTACTCTCCGTTTAGGGGAAATCTGTTAAAAAATAATGCTTTTAAGGGCTTCAGACTCTTTATTTTGAGATCGGTCAATATGGCAGCTATATCTAAATAAAGTCCCATTTAATCCATATTTAGTTCAGATGTCGGGAGGCTTAAAATAACCCACTGTTTCAAATTTCATCGAAATCGGTTAAAAAATAAAGCTTTTATTTGCTTCAGACCCTTTATAGGCAGATCGGTCTATATGACGTCTATATCTAAAAATAATGCCATCTGAACCATATATGGGTCCTATATGGGGAGACATGAAACTACTATCCGTTTCAAATTTCAGCGAAATGGGATAAAAAATAAAGCTTTTATGGGCTTCAGACCCTTAATCGGGAGATCGGTCTATAAGGTAGCTATATGTAGATACAGTCTGATCTGAACCATATTTAGGTCAGATGTCGACAGGCTTAAACAAACCCACTGATACAAATTTCAGCGAAATGGGGTAATAAATAAAACTTGTATGGTCTTCAGGCCCTTTATCGGTAAATCGGTATATATAGCAGCTATATCTAAATATGGTCTGATCTGAACCACATGTGGATCCTATGTTGGGAGGTCTAAAACTACTCACCATTTCAAATTTTATCGAAATCGGTTAGAAAATAAAACTTTTATGGGCTTCAGACCCTTAATCGGGAGATCGGTCTATATGGTAGCTATATCTAAACATAGTCCTATCTGTATTTTATTCAAGTCAGATGTCGGGAGGCTTAAACTAACCCACTGATTTAAATTTCAGCGAAATCGGGTAATAAATAAAGCTTTTATTTGCTTCAGACCCTTTGTAGGCAGATCGGTCTATATGACGTCTATATCTAAAAATAATCCGATCTGAACCATATTTGGGTCCTATGTGGGGAGACTTAAAACTACTCTCCGTTTCAAATTTCAACGAAATCGGTTAAAATATAAAGCTTTTATGGGCTTCAGATCCTTAATCGGGAGATTGGTCTATATGTCTAGGTCTATATGGTAGCTTTATATGGATATAGTCCGATTTGAACCATATTTAGGTCAGATGTCGGGAGGCTTCAATTAACGCACTGAATCAAATTCGGAAATCGGGTAATAAATAAAGCTTTTATGGGCTTCAGACCCTTAATCGGGAGATCGGTCTATATGGTAGCTATATCTAGATATAATCCGATCTGAACCATATTTGGGTTAGATGTCGGGAACCCTTCAGCTACTAATTTTTTCAAATTTCAGCAAAATCGGGTGAAAAATAAAGCAATTATGGGCCCATAAAGGGTCTAATATGAGCAGATCGGTCTATATAGCAGCTATATCCAAATATGGTCCGATTTGGCCCGCTCAAGAACATAACCAGCGTGCATCAAAAAGACGTATCTGTGCAAAATTTCAGCTCAATATTTCAATTTTTGAAGGCTGTAGAGTGATTACAACAGACGGACGGACAGACACACGGACATCGTTAAATCGTTTTAGATTTTTACGACGTCCGAAATATATTGGGTTGCCCAAAAAATAATTGCGGATTTTTCATATAGTCGGCGTTGACAAATTTTTTCACAGCTTGCGACTTTGTAATTGCATTCTTTCTTCTGTCAGTTATCAGCTGTTACTTTTAGCTTGCTTTAGAAAAAAAGAAAGTGTATTTGATTAAAGTTCATTCTAAGTTTTATTAAAAATGCATTTACTTTCTTTTAAAAAATCCGCAATTACTTTTTGGGCAACCCAATATATACTATGTAGGGTCGGAAATCGATATCTCGATGTGTTGCAAACGAAATGACTAAATGAACAAAATCCTTAAGCTCGATTTTGGTTTTAGACTCTTGATTTGTGGAGCAGTTCTTCTTAGAATTTGTGGTAGATTACGATTTTGACAATACCCAAAATTGAACCACCCTAGTATACATTAGTTTTATTAAAGAAGACCATAAATACATACAGCCCCATATAAAAATTTAACGCATTAATTGTTGTTTTGAGCCTCTAGAAGACTTAAAACCGATCCCTCGATTTAAATTCATCAACCCCCAAAAATCTCAATTTTTCTGATTTTGGCCCAAGTTCCACGCAAGCCAAAATTAGAGCGTTTTACTTGCCATAATACTAAGAATGCGTTTTTTTTGGCTTTTAATTGCATTTTTAGGCCACAATTTTAAACCACCTACCACTTTGGAAAAGGTTATATGTTATGTATAGTCACCACCCTCTTTCACGTTGGCATTTCAATGTTTTATAGGCATCTTTTTGTGAGTCTTCCATGGCAATGGTAAAATGGTAAAAAAAAAAATCATTATTGACGATAATAACATCAACAGAGCATTGAAACTGTTGATAAAGTTAATCGACCAGTGTTTGATAAGCGTTTTGCGCTCTTAGCAAAACAGAAATGGAGGGGAAGAAAACAAACAAACAAAGAAAAAAGGAGAAAAATTGATAAATAAAAAAACTATATCAATATTTTCATTAAAGAAAATTAAACTCGTGTTACTTTATGACACGACACGAGAGAATGAATTAAGAGTTCTAATTTTAAAAAACCACAGTATTTAGGAGGTGTGCGGGGGCTGCAGACACAATGTCTTTACAATACACAGGGAGAAAAGGAAAGACGGCAGAGAATTAAAAAAAAAACAAGAAGTAAAATAGAAAGATCGGTTTATATGGGAACTGTGTCAGGCTATAGACCGATTCGGACCATATTTGTCATGTATGTTGAAGGTCATGGGAGAAGCCGTTGTACAAAATCGGATAATAATTACGCCCTCTGGAGGCTCAAGAAGTCGGTTTATATGGCAGCTATATCGATTGGAACCATTTTTGGCACAGTTGTTATAAGTCATAACAAAACACGTCATGCGTATTTTCAGCCAAATCGGATAAGAATTGTGCCCTCTAGTGGCTCAAGAAGTCAAGATTCAAGATCGGTTTATATGGCAGCTATATCAGGTTATGAACCGATTTACACTATACTAAGCACAGTTGTTGGAAGTCATAACAAAATACGTCGTGCAAAATTTCAGCCAAATCGAATAAGATTTGTGGCCTCTAGTGGCTTAAGAAGTCAAGATCCAAGATCGGTTTATATGGCAGCTATATCTAAGCATGGACCGATATGGCCCATTTACAATCCCAACCCACCTACACTTATAAGAAGTATTTGTGCAAAATTTCAAGCGGCTAGCTCGAAACTTAGCGTGTTTTCGACAGACAGATAGGACGGACGGACGGACAGACGGACGGACGGACAGACGGACGGACGGACAGACGAACTGACATGGCTAGATCGACTTAAAGTGTCATAAAGATTAAGAACATATATAGTTTTTGGGGTCTTAGATGAATATTCCGAATAGTTACAAACAGAATGACGAAATTAATATACCCCCATCGTATGGTGGAAGGTATAAAAATAGTTGAATATTTTTGTTAATACTTTGCCTTTTTTTTTTTTTTTTCAGGTCGTTAATAGCAGCAGCAGTAGTACAACGACACGTGTCGAAAAGAAATCACGCTTACATCACATAACCTCATCGTCGTCCACCTCCTCCTCCACCTCAACAGAAATGAAAGCGGCAGCATTGAAACGCGATATGAGTGAATTCAAGAATTCCATGTCAGAGATCAATGATTTGGCGCTAGGCCGTAATGTATCACCCGCCCTTACTGGTTCCACGGGAACCCTCAGTCATCATCAGCCACCCTCCATTAACGATCTCAGTATAAACAGTTCAGATGCCATAAATAAACTTAAGAAAAAGTAAGTACATCATGCTTTAAAGAAAAACATGTAAAAAGGCTTTAAGTTTGGCTGGGCCGAACTTTGAATAACCACCACCTCGGATATATATAAACATTTCATTAAAATCCGGTTAACAATTCACTATTCTAAACCCATAGCAGATATAAAGAAGTACAGTAGGATCTAGACCAAACTCGCCACAATGCACTGTTCAAAATTTCAGCAAAATCTGGTAAAAAAGGAGTCTTATATGGGTTCAAGACTGAAAATCGGGAGATCTATACATACATATAGCAGCTATATCCAAACATGATCCGATCTACACCGTAGTCGGGATTGATTTGTTGGGGTATAAAATAGCTCACTCTACTTAATTTAAGCAAAATCGGGTAATAAATACGCCATTTATGGGTGAAAGATCTTCAGACGGTAGATCGGTCTATATGGGGCCTATACCCAAAAATGCAAATTGCAAATTTTACCCATGAACATTCCACTAAGGAACAGGAGCAAACTTCTCACATATCAATGAGTGCAGTCCGATTCAAGTTTTAAGCTCAATGATAAGGGGCCTCCTTTTTATAGACGAGTCCGAACGGTGTGCCACAGTGCGACTCCTCTTTGTAGCGAAGTTTTACATGGCCTAGTACCTCACAAAAGTGTTTTCTGATGGTCTTGCCAGGATTCGAACCTAGTACCTCACAAAAATGTTTTCTGATGGTCTTGCCAGGATTCGAACCCAGGCGTTAAGCGTCATTGACGGACATGCTAATCTCTGCGCTACGGTGGCCACCAAATATACTCCGATCTAAACCATGCTCGACATGAACGTCGAAGGGCCGAACATAGCTCACTGTGTTATATTTCAGCGAAAGTGGACAATAAATGCGGCTATTAATGGTCTGAGACCTTAAATCGGGAGATTGGTCTATATGGGAGCTATCTTTTATATATGTTTGTCGGTTGAACCGATTACCTTGAAATTTGTAGAAATTGTGTAGGTTGGTCTGAAAGGAAACATAGGCTATATATATTTTTTTATATCAGAAATCGGGAGATCGGATAATAAATGCGCTTTTATGGGCCTATGACCTTAAATCGAAAAAAACGGTATATATGGAATATAACCCAATCTTGCCCATAATCCTTACTAATTTCGAAAAGCCTTACACAACTCATTGTGCTAAATTTAAGCGAAAACTTTTAATAAATACGTCATTTATGGGCTTAAAACCTTAAATTGGAAGATCCGTATAGATGGCAGCTATATCCAAATATAGACCGATCTGGGACGCATTAAACATGGATGTTGAGGGTCCTAACACAACTCACTGTCCCATATTTCAGCGAACTCGGTTAAAAATAAGTGGTATTAATGGGCTTAGTAACTTAAATCGGCAAATCGCTTTATGGTCAGGCAGTCGAAAACCAATCTCAGTCCCTGGGTCCTTAATGTGGACCCAAAGGCCCCTCTGTCCTCTAGCTTTCATCCATCCATGTAGCATGGAATTCTAGAAGTCCTTGGGCTCATTCACGCGATCATCATAGAAGTCGTGTTGTGAGGCCTAACACAACTCACTGTCCCACGTTTCAGCGAACTCGGATAAAAAAGTGGCTTTAATGGACTTGGGAACTTAAATCGGCAAATCGGTGTATCGTCAGGCAGTCGAAAACTAATCTCAGTCCCTGGGTCCTCAATGTGGACCCACAGGTTCACTTTGTCCTCTAGCTTTCATCCATCCATGTAGTATGAAAGTTTTGCAGTCCTTAGACATGCTTTTTCAGCGATAAGTGACGTCACGTTCCGCGAAAAACTTGGGCACAGGACCTTTGCCACCCTGCAACCTACAGTTACCAGGACACACCTAATTCACACCATCATCGTAGAAGGCGTGCATCCAATCAAGAAGCTCACACAGGAGAGAGGTCACTGATTCCGTGGCACAATCTGCGCTGAGTTTTCGGCTCGCCTAACTGTTCACATGTATCGTGACAGTCTGACCTTTAGACCCACAAAGACCTTTGCCTGAAAGAGTTTACACCCAGATTCCATGGATTTCAATGAAGACTCCTACCTGCTTCCTTCTTCAACCAATTTATACCCAACCATATATTCAGAAGGTCCGGGGAAGAGCGGGATACCTTCAGTTCAGACATCCTTTTTCGGGAAAACGATATCCAACCAGTTGAAAAGGAAAGACTTTCTTGGTATGTTATCGGTCGTGCCGCATATAGCATACCGCTACACCGTATCTCCATCCCCCAAAAGATTGCCCAAAGTTGAAGGAGCGCAACGTAATTGACTCCTTCAGTTTTAGGGTGATCTTTGTTGCCACGCACTCAACATGCAGGTGAACAGGCCTAAGATCGAAAACGTCGAATAAGAAAGCCTTCTCAAGACACTTCAAAAATCAGTAGCACCCAATACCTTCACAATCAATCTGGGTAAGGCACATTTGTCCGAAGGCCTATGCCACACCAGGCATTCATAGGGGAGTATCCGCCCAACAACCGCAGCAAACATCCAAACATGATCTTTCCCCGACATTTATTCTCCTACTTGGTTTCTGTTCAAGGATCAAACCCAAGTACTTGGCCTCTGGAGAGAACGGCATCTTTACCCCATCTAAGACAGGTCGCTTGAAAACACTTAGCTTTCCTCTGCTAGTGAAAATTACCAGCTCATCTTTTCTGGGAATTATGACAAGCCTGTTGGCCCTCGCCCATCCAGACAGCTTTCTCAATGCCTACTGATCGAGGTTGCGTAGGCAACCTCCGAATCCCATTGAGAACAAGAAGCCACATAAGACGGGATGAACCACTTTTTGAGGAGTCCCTCTGGTCACAGTCTTGCTAATCAAGCCCTCCGCCAATGATGCTTTATCAACACATCTCCCGGCCTTTCAGCATCTTATAATCCCTCCTTGAGGTGTTCCTAGGCTGACCCATCTTTTTAGATCCACAGATCCCAAGCCTGCCGTAATGCATCCTTTTGTAAGTAAGTTATTAAAAAACTTTCTTAGAGTAGAGTTGATGCCTAGAAACTCCAACTCCTTCATGATTGACGTCAGTCTTACCTTATTGAAGGACCTTCCATGTCAAGAAATGCTACCATTGTATATTCCTTGACAGCGAGAGAATCCTCAATGTAGACGACCAGGTCGTGAATGACTGTTTCAGTGGATTTGTCTTTACTTTATGCATGTGGCTGCCGCGACAGGCGATCTCCCGGGAACTTTGCCCTATGATATGTTTCTATCACCCTCTCAAGAGTCTTCAGCATAAAAGATGACAGACTAATAGAACGAACATCTTTCGCCTTCATGTGGTAGGGCTTCCCTGCTTTCGAAATGAAAATGACCTTCGTGTCCCTCCATTCCACTGGTATATAGACATCCTGACATAAGCAGAGTATATCTCCCTAAGCCAGGGAACATGTCTATCAGACACAGCTTGTAATTCAACCGGTGATACATCATCAGGGCCTGGCGACATCATCAGGGAGTCGAAACTTCTTATTGCCCAAAGGATTTTCAGTTCAGAAACAATTTCGCTAATAACCTCCGACGAATGCATACCTGTGGCACCCTCCTCTGACTATACAATGCAAATTTGCCCATAAACATTCCATTAAGGAACTGGGGCGAACTTCTCACATATCAATGAGTGCAGTCCGATTCAATTTTAAGCTCAATGATAAGGGACCTCCTTTTGATAACCGAGTCCGAACGACGTGCCGCAGAGCGACACCTCTTTGGGGAGAAGTTTTTAAATGGCAAAGTACTTCACAAGTGTCGCCCGAATTAGGAGGGGATAACCACCGTTGAAAAATATTCTGATGTTCCCGCCAGGATTCGAACCCAGGCGTTCAGCGTCATAGGCGGACATGCTAACCTCTGCGCTACGGTGGCCTCTGACATTACAGCTAAATCGGTTACTAATTTTCCCTTCTAAATTCTGAAGAAGTTTCATCGGGCTATCGGTTTATTTGGCAGCTATATGACAATAACGACAGATTGATATCACACATGGTGTGTCTATCTTGCAAACTGTACTAAGTACATGTTTTTTTATTACTTTATTTTTCAGATTACGCTCCTCTTTGGAAAACATAGTGGATGGTAATTCCGAACCCCATATCACATTTCCCGACGACAGCGATGATAATGATATGAATTTAAATATGGATTTAGTTAAGGCCTCCAATCAATTATCCACAAATGGTCTGAGTGGTTCCAAAGGCACTCTGGTCGATACAGTGAAATTCGAAGAGAAACGCACAAAAACAGAATCGAAAACAAAAGTTATCACCGATGGCTTCAGTTCGGAACAGGCGACCAGTAATTTGGCCGAAAGTAAACGCCTTCAAACCGGTGACATTGACTATCAACAGGCCAAGGCGGCGGCAGCGTCACGCAATCGCATGGAAATGGATGGTGTTAAAACAGAGGAAAATGCCGCTGTAATACATGTAAGTACCACTTTGCAAGATGATATAAATTTGAATTGTCACAAATGCCACAAGAACATAGTTCCGGCATAGTTGATTTCGTTGATGGAGTTTGTATGCCATCATGACATCATTGATACAAAAATCTTAATCCTTGAATATGTAATTCATCCTTGATGAGAAAGACAAAGTTTGGCGCATTTGTCTTTGAAAAGTTTTTTTTTTTTTTGAAGGAAACGTTTGGAGCGTTTGTCCTTGGGAAGTTACTTCAATTCCGAATGGTTCATCTTAATATGGATGAAAAATTATTTCATAAAAAGAGAAAGTAAATTCCACATACATAAAACCAAAATATTTGGTATTTTTTTATGGCTCATTCCCTTTGAATTTGCCATCAAAATTACCCCTCCATTCTTTTGTTGTACTATTTCTTATATTCTCAACTTGATAAATGAAAAAGCCTTCAGTGTGACGTCATCTGACATAGCAAAATATTTTGTAGCCTTTAGATGTTTATTCCAATTCTTCATCACTTGATAATATTATAAGGGGATTTTTTGCTTTGATACGAGTTTATCAAACGAAAACTTGTTCACTTTTGCCTATTCATTCACTTCACTGCTTGATGTCTTTTCTTATAATTCACCACAGCCAGAGAGTGTGATAATTGGCAGTACGTAGGTTTTATTCCCCATGGGGGTTATCTTGGCGGTTATTGAGGATAATCACCTTATGCTGGCAATGTCAATACGAGTAGATACTTGGAATTGCTTGTTGCAATTTTATTTTCACTTTTATAAAAAATTTGAATTTTTTCACTGATTTTTCAGAGGATATTAAAAAGCGTGCTAAGTTCGACCGCGTCAAATCTTATACACCCTCCACCGCATTTGTCAAGTTCTTCAAATGTATATGAGCTATATCAAGTTATTGACCGGTATGGACCGTATTTGTCATGCCGTACAAGTCATGGAAAAATATCGCTTCGAAAATTTCAGGCAAATTCAGTAATATTTGCGTCCTCAAGAGGCTCAGAAAGTCAAATTGGTAGATCGGTTTATTTGGCAGCTATATCAGATTCTTTTTCTTTTACTTTAACCTTAATTGGCTATGACAGAATATTTGTTCCACTAGAATATTCTAAAATCTCTGACACCAAGTTTCGAGGTGTCTCCCACCACTTGATCTTTCCATCGGGCTTTTGGTCTTCCCGGTTTGCGTGTATCACGGTGTTTGGCTTCAAAAGACTTCTTTGCTGGAGCTTCTTCATCCATTCTGACAACATGACCTAGCCAACGCAGCCGTTGTAGTTTGATGCATGTAACTATGCTATCGTCGTCATACAGCTCGTGGTCCATACGTCGCCTATATTCTCCGTTAACGCAAACTGGTGCATATATTTTACGAAGAATCTTTCTCTCAAATACTCCAAGCACTGCCTCATCTGCTTTCACAAGTACCCATGCTTCAGAACCATATAACAGCGCGTGTCTTGTATAGTGTAAGCTTCGTCTGTCGAGAGGTGGCCTTGTTTCTAAACTGCTTTGGACTAAGTCCAAAGTAGCATCTGTTTGCCAGCATTATTCTTCACTTTATCTCAAAACTGGTGTCATTCGTTTCGGTTACAGCGGTGCCGAGGTAGATAAAGTTACTGACTACCTCAAAGTTGTAGTTCCCAACTTTCTCCACTTTCTTTATCTGCTCGGTTGTGCAAGGCTTTTTGTGAGTTGAAACCATCCATTTCGTCTTATCTTCATTTACTGCCAGACCCATTTTCACTGACTCTCTTTCGATTCTTTCAAAGGCTGCAGTCACGACTTCCGGTGACCGACCTATGATATCGATATCGTCGGCATAGGCAAGTACCATGTGCTCTCTTGTGATTAGTGTGCCATATCTATTCACATCTGCATTTCGTATGATCTTCTCCAGCAGGATGTTAAATATATCACACGATCGGCTGTCTCCTTGTCTGAAACCTCGTTTGGTATTAAATGGTTCGTAGAGATTCTTTCCTATACTTACTGAGGAACGCGTATCAGCAAGTGTCATCCTGCAGAGTTTTATTAACTTTGCAGGGATACCATACTCAGACATGGCTTGAAATACCTTTGAACGTAAAAGAGGATCGAAAGCGGCTTTGTAGTCAACAGAGAGTCGGTAGGTGTTGATTTGTCCTTCTCGGGTCTTTTCCAGGATTTGGCGCAGTGTGAATATCTGGATTTACCAGGCCTAAAGCCGCATTGATAGGGACCAATTATCTCACTGACTTTAGGTTTTAATCTTTCACACAGTACGCTCGAGAGTATCTTGTATGCGATGGGGAGAAAACTTATTCCTCTGTAGTTGGCACATTCCGTCTTGTCTCCTTTCTTGTGTACGGGACATAGTATGCTGAGGTTCTAATCAGCGGGTATGCATTCTTCTAGCCAGATTTCGCAAATAAGCTGATGCATACGCCTTATCAGCGTGTCGCCTACGTTCTTAAATAGTTCAGCGGGTAACCTGTCGGCTCCTACTGCCTTGTTGTTCTTTAGTCGGGTCACTGCTACTTGAACCTCATTCTGACTAGGAGGTAAACATTCTATACCATCATCAGGGATTGGTTCTGCGGTATCCTCTTCGCCGCCAACGTCGGACACTAGCAGTTGGTTAAAATGTTCTTTCCATATCCTCAGCACGCTATCTGTGTCAGTTACCAGATTTCCTTCTTTGTCTCTGCAGGAGGATGTGCCTGCACCAAAGTTGGGTCAATCGAGTGGAGTGTGCCGCTGCCATTTGTTGTGTTTGCAGCTTTTCAATGTCCAGCTTCCGTGCAGTGTCAGATCGTACTTTCCTCGCCATGTTCAAACGGGTGCGAACCTTTGCTGAATTATCAGATTATGAATCGATTTAGATCATACTTAGCACAGTTGTTGAAAGTCATAACAAAACACTTCGCACAAAGTTTTAGCCAAATCGTATAACGATTGCGCCCTCTAGAAGCTCAAGAGGTCATATTGGGAGATCGGTTTATATGGCAGCTATATCAGGTTATAGACAGATTTGGACCATACTTGGCACAATTGTTGGAAGTCCTACCAAAGGGACATGTGTAAAATTTCAGCCAAATCGGATAACGATTGCGCCCTCTAGCGGCTCAAGATGTTTAATCGGGAGATCGTTTTATATGGCAGCTATATCAGGATTTGGACAGATTTAGACTACTCTTGGCTCAGTTGTTGGAAGTTCTACCAAAAGGACATGTGCAAAATTTCAGACAAATTGGATAACAATTGCGCCATCTAGAGACTAAAGAAGTCTAATCGCGAGATCGTTTTATATGGCAGCTATATCATGTTATAAACAGATTTAGACCATACTTGGCACAGTTGTTGGAAGTCATAACAAAACACATCACACAAATATTCAGCCAAATCGGATAAGAATTGCGCCCTCTAGAGGCTAAAGAAGTCTAATCGTGAGATCGGTTTATATAACAGCTATATCAGTGTATGAACTGATTTAGGCCATACTTGACACAGTTGTTGAAAGTCATAACAAAACACCTCACGCAAAATCGGATAACGATTGCGCCCTCTAGAGGCTCAAGAAGTCTTGTCGCGAAATCGGTTTATATGGCAGCTATATCAGGTTATAGACAATTGAACATAGTCGGAATGTGGGTAGCGTTGTATTGCGCTATCGTTATCGTTCGTCTTTTTACACAGTTGGCACAGTTGTTGAGAGTCATGCCAAAACGTTATGAGCAAAATTTAATCCAAATCGAATAAGAAATGCGCCCTCTAGAAGCTCAAGAAGTCTAACCGGAAGATCGTTTTTCGCCCGAACCATTTGTATATCGAATCGTCTTCCTGCAAATGTCTTTCCCTCCCACATTGACGTTCAGAAATCTAAGACGAATATCAATAAACACTACTCCATCTTTCACCGGTTCAAATCTTAACTTTCCTAATTGCCAACGAAATGCACTGCAAATATAGGGGACATCCCCTAAAAAAAAATATTACTCGATTTGCCAGAAATATTAGAGGTGGTGTTTTTCTATGACTGGTGTTTTTCTATTTGAAAAAGTCATTCAAAGAACTTGACAAATGCGATCCGTGGTGGAGGGAATATAAGATTCGGCCCGGCCGAACTTTGCTCACTTTTACTTGTTTCTGATCTTTTTGCTAGAATTTTTTATACCCTCCACCATAGAATGGGGGTATACTAATTTCGTCATTCTGTTTGTAACACCTCGAAATATGCGTCTGAGACCCCATATATTCTTGATCGTCATGTCATTTTAAGTCGATCTAGCCGTGCCCGTCCATCTGTCCGTCCGGCACAAAAACTTTTTATTAGTGTAGGTCGGATGGGATTGCAAATGGGCCAAATCGGTCCATGTTTTGATATAGCTGCCATATAAACCGATCTTGGGTCTTGACTTCTTGAACCTCTAGAGGAAGCGATTCTCGTCCGATTTGACTGAAATTTTGCACGTAGTATTTTGGTGTGACTTCCAACAACTATGCTAAGTATGATTCAAATCGGTTCATAATCTGGTATAGCTGTCATATAAACTGATCATGGATCTTGACTTCTTGAGCCTCTAGAGGGCGCATTTCTCGTCCGATTTGATTGAAATTTTGCACGTGGTGTTTTGGTATCACTTCCAACAACTGTGCTAAGTATGGCGCAAATCGCCATATTAACCAATCTGGGATCTTGACTTCTTGAGCCTCTAGAGGACGCAATTCTCATCCGATTTGGAAGAAATTTTGTACAACGACTACTCTCATGACCTTCAATATACGTGTCTAATATGGTCTGAATCGATCAATAGCTTGCTTCTTGAGCCCCTACAAGGTGCAACTCTTATCCTAATGAACTGAAATTTTGCCCAATGACTTCTACAATGTTCAGCATTCATTTATGGTCCGAATCGGACAATAATTTGTTTCTAATGTTTTCGCCGGCATTCGAAGCCAGTAGTTCAGCGTCATAGGCGGACATGCTCTGCACTATGGTGGCCTGCAACAATTTGAAGAATCATAATTCGTTCATATTTATAAGCCACCCCTGTACTACTACTACTAAATTTCCCATGAACATTCCACTAAGGAACAGGGGATATTTCTTTCATATCAATGAGTGCAGTTCGATTAAAGTTTAAGCTCAATGATAAGAGGCCTACTTTCCGGGTCCGAACGGCATGCCCCATAGCGAAGTTTTAACTTGGCAGGATTCCCCACAAATTTAGCCACCATCGCTGAAAATGTTTCCGACGTTCATGCCGGGATTTGAAATCAGGCATTTGGCGTCATAGTTGGGCAAGCTAACCTCTGCGCCACGGTGGTCTCCAGCCACTCCTGTAATCGAATTTCGTACAACCGTTCCTTATTACTAAACTGAATTAGACTTTCGTCCTATTAATTTCCCCCAAATTTAATATCCCTGAACGATTCTTGGAAAAAGGCAAAAAAAAAAAAACACACAAAGAAAATATTGACTAACTTTAAATACATTATCATGGTAGGACTGGCCAAAGAAGCCCATTGTCATTATGCCACTGGTGTGGTTGCCTGACTGGCTGTCTGCCTGCCTGCCTGCGTTTGTTATCATCAAAAGAATTTTCAAAAGGGTGTGTTTATGCTGCTTTGGTAAAGCGACAGCAAAGCTCAAACAAAATCGTTAGGAGTGTGGAGTTAGCTTTTGTGTGTGTCGTCACTGACACTGGCGTTGTTGAATCACAAAAATCTCGCTGTAACACGCAACACCCAATGCTTGGGCGGAACAGTTGCTAATTCAGTGTTCTCGAGTTCATAACAATAGGGCGAAGGTCCCGGGCGATTAAAACGCGACGCAACACGCTAACAACAAAGGTCCTTGCGTGTTGGCACAGTTTTCATTTTCACCAAAAAAAAACAAGAAAATCGAAGGAAAAAAACCAAACTGAACAAGTTAACAAACACAAAAGGACATAAATAACAAAGGCGGTGACATCAAGGACATTCTAACGAGAGTAAAATATTCGAACTAAGCAAAAACTACATTCTATCGGAAAAAAAATCCTTGAAAGGCAGTGAATTAAAAAATATTTTGTACGCTTTGCAGTCGTATAGAAAAAAATGTATAAACTATAAAAAAAAAACTGCAAAGTGAACATTAAGAAATCAAAGACTTAAAACATGCTGTGAAGCCACAAACATAAAATTCCTACATGTTTATTGATTTTATTTGCACTTCTTTTAACCTTAGTGGCTGCCCACAACCACTGCTGTCTCGCCCAAAAGTTTGTTCTACGACTTTGTTTGGTGTTTTGTTTTTTTTTTTTGCTTGTCCTTCTTTCACATGTCGAAGTTCGTGGATTCGTTGCTAAGGATTCGTCTGGGGTTATTATCCCTTTGCTTTTGGCCACTTGTTTCAGTAGCTCGCATGTAGTTCGCTAGTCCAGTGTATCGCAATTGATTTTATTGCTGTCGTCGTCGGCAATGTTCTTCCTTCCCAGACTTTGTGTCGTGGGACAAAGGACATCGTCTGTACTTGGAGCTCCGGCAATTGTTACACCACCAACGCTGGTATACCAATTCTCAAAGCATCAACGTCACAAATCGGTATTTGGAAAAATTAAGGTAATATATGTATAAATGTTTGAAGGACATGGATACCGATAAAAAAAAAACCATTGTACACATTAAGCGAATTATAATTGAAACCCATTTTATGAAGCTTTTGTCCACAATACATCCCTCCATTGAAATTTGTACACAGTGAAATAGATATTATCAGTGATAATAAAAGAGAAGCTATAAAATAAGAATTAATTTTGATCAAGACAATGGTGAATTATTACAAAAAGGGTTGCTAGGGACCCCTTTGTGTCATTGTGGCATATGGGAAAACGAGTTAACGAAAATATTCAACCGCTAAATGTGGATATTTAAATGTGTTATTCGGTTAAGATAAAAAAGTGTGCTAAAATATTGGATGGATATTGAATGCATTTTCTGCAAACCTAATGTAAATACCAATTCTGGCTAATGATTAATATGACTGCTGCACAGTGGTTTTAAATCCATAAATCCTGGAAATCCACTTTTCAGCCTTACCTAAGGTGGACCTATGGACATACCCCTAACCCACTAATCGGCTTGTTGTGCGCTCTAAATACAAAAAAAGCAACCTCAACAAAGAAACTTTAAGTTAGGAATTCCATGCTACTTACAAAATCCTTAATTGTTTTCCACGCCCCTGGTATTGTGTGCCCACCTAAATAAAAAAAGCAAATTTTCCCATGAACATTCCATTAAAGAACTGGGGCAAACTTCTCACAAATCAATGAGTGCTTTCCGATTAAATTTTAAGCTCAATGATAAGGAAGCTCCTGTTTATAGCCGAGTCCGAACGGCATGCCGCAGAGCGACACCTCTTTGGAGAGAAGATTTTAGAACGCAAAATACCTCACAATGTCGCCAGCATTAGGAGGGCATAACCATCGCTGGCAAACTTTCTGATGTTCCTGCCAGGATTCGAACCTTAGCGTTCAGCGTCACAGGCGGACCTGTTACCTTACCGGTTCCTTTTAGCCTCGAAAGCCGGGCAATGCTCCAACGTCTCACCATCTTCCCCTCATGGCCCACACAAGCTATCACTTGCCACAGCGATTTCGCATAAGTGCTCTAGTAGTCCTATGTGTCCCGTTATGATATCAAGAGCTATATTGACTTCTGCCTTACTTCCCTTAAATAATAGCTTCGTCCTCTCACGATCCCGATCACCCCATAGGATTTTCGCCATCCTGCCAACTGTTTCGCTATACCACAGTGTTACATGCGTATTCGGGTTAAGCATGTTTATTGACGGCAATCCCTTGAACTTCAATGGCAAATCGTCTGCCCTTTCATTCCCCCTTAAACCTAGATTCTGTCAGTTCAAGACGGTGCCGCTGGCAGCAGTGCCTCGCACTCGACTTTAAGTGTCGTCTCTGGTATCCGATCGGAAAACTCTTCCATTCCTTCCAGGTTTCCTCTCGTCGCCTGCCCCCATCCCATATCCATTCTCCCATGGCCTTGAGATTCATAGCCGCAGAGGCTGCCTCACACTTAATTTGAATGTTAATGGATCGGATATCTAGAATAGTCTCCAGCGCCCTAGTGGGCGTGGTCCTTATGCATTCCGTGATCGCACGGATCCCCGCAAGACCGAATTATGGTCAGGCAGTCTAAAGCAGATCTCAGTCCTTGGGTTCTCAATGTAGACCCCAGGGCCACTCTGTCCTCTAGCTTTGATCCATACTTGTAACATGATCTTCCAGATGGCAATACTAGAGTTACGTCAATCCAAGACTGTGCTGATGGCAGCTAGTTTCTCGCATTCGACTTCAAGGTTCATCTCAGGTATCCGTTCAGAAACCTCTTCCCTTCCTTCCAGGTTTCCTATGGTCGCCTCGATTATACCGCTATGGTATGAGCTGCTCCCATCCTCAATCCATTCTCCCATCGCCCCATAAGTCCCATAACCGCAGTGGCTGCCTCATATTTAATCTGTATGTCAATGGGTCGGATATCTAGAATAGTCTCCAGCGCCCCAGTGGGCGTAGTCCTCATCGCTCCGTCTATGCCAACATGTTCTCTGATCCTGATGTATGGTCCTGATGTTGCACTTTTTATGCATAGCAGTCCACCAAACTACGGATGCGTAAGTAAGTATTGGTCTAATCATGCTCCTATAGAGCTAGTGGACTATCCTCGAATTCAGGCACCTACGGCCCGTCTACATAGTGCCCAACATCTGTGAGCCCTCTCAATATGCTCCTGAATGTGACACTTCCAATTCAGTTTCCTGTCCAAGAGCACACCTAAGTATTTGACTTTGTCAGATATCGAAATCGTTTTATTGAGGCAAGGTGGTGCATCAAATTGGCCAAATTGGCCAAAAGTCTTTGCTGGCAACCTTCAGTCTGTCAGCATGTTTTCCGATTAGACAGTGACCTGTTATGGCGGACACAATGACTGAGACGTCTTTTCTAGCCAATGACAGCAAAGCGGTAGACATCTTCAAGTCTTGATTAGGCCACATAGATTTGGAATGCTCACAGCCCCCTCTTTGTGATCATCTATCATTCGTTGTCCTTCGGGCCTGGTCCTGAAAACTTAGCTTACATGTCGCTAGAGGCATACCCGCAGATTCCAGTGTCCCTGGAGGTTGTTAGGTAGTTCCTAGTCTCGCAAGCTCGTCTGCTTTAGAATTCCCTGGGATATCTCTGTCGCCCGGCACCCAGAACAGGTGAATTTTGAACCGTTCAGCCATCTTGTAGAGAGATCTGCGACAGTCGAGAGCGGTTTTTGTGTTCAGATATACGTTATCCAGGCTGCCTGGCTGTCTGAGAAGATATTTGTGCCAATCATCGTAATGACATTATATCTGGATCTCCGCTTGATACACACTGCAGTGGTCGGGTAACCTTTTCGATATGACCAGCTCTAGATGTTTAGAGTACACCCCAAATGGTCGTTTAGTTTGGAACCATCCGTATAGAAGTCTATGTAACTTCTGTTACCAGGGATATCGTAGTTCCAATCGGTTTTATCAGGAATAGTGGTACAGTAATTTTTATCAAAAAGCGACTCAGCTAAGGTATCAAGGATAACACAGTGTCCATAGCCGCCACATAACCAAAGAGAAAGCACTCTTAACCTCACGTCAGTGGTCGCTGCAATTTGGTTAGCCACAATGTCCAGAGGCATAAGATGTAGCATTAAATTCAGTGTATCAGATGGTGTCGTCCTTAGTGCGTCTGTGATGCACAAACAAGGCATACTTTGGATCCGGCTGATTATTTAGCAGTAGGCGGACTTTTGAACCGCCGTCCACCAGACCACAACACCATATAGCATTATATGGCTGACAATTGCAGTATATTCCTAATGCATGACACGCAGTCTAAACCCCTAAACTTTTGACAATACAAAATGTTGGATTTGAAGTTCAAATTCCTGTCCAGCAAAATACCCAGATATTTAGCGCTTTCTCTCTTTCCAAGGAGATAGGTTCCACTGTAGGCAACTCCTGCTGAAAAGAACTACTCATGTCTTGGACGGATTTACACCTAGACCACATTCGGTAGCCCACTTTGCTGTTGCACGTAGAGCTTCCTGAAGTATATCTCTTAGAGTGTTGGGAAACTTTCTCCTAACCGCAATTGCCACGTCATCAGCATACGTGACCACTTTTACATATTTTTCTTCCAGATACAATAATATATTGTTAATGGCTATATTCCAAAGTAGAGGAGACAGTACACCTCCTTGAGGCGTTCCTCTGCTGACCCATCTTTTTAGATCCACAGATCTCAAGCCTGCCGTAATGCATCTTTTAGTAAGTATGTTGTTTATAAACTTCCTTACGGTAGAGATGATGCCTAGAAACTCCAACTTCTTCATGATTGACATCGGTTTTACATTATTGAAAGCACCTTCAATGTCAAAAAATGCTACAAATGCTGTATATTCCTTGACAGCGAGAGAAACCTAATTGTAGCCGACTAGGTCGTGTTTCAGTGGATTTGCCTTTACTATATGCATGCTGCTGCCGCGACAGGCGATCTTCAGGGCTATTTGCCCTATGATATGTTTCTATCAACCTCTCAAGAGTCTTCAGCATAAAGGATGACAGAATGAAAATGGCCTTGGTGTCCCCCATCCCCCACGTACCTATAACAAGCAGAGTATATCTCCTTGAACCAAAGAACCAGTCTATCAGACACAGCTTTTAATTCAACCTGTGATACATCATCAGGGCCTGGCGACTTAAAGAAGTCGAGACTTTTTATCGCCCAAAGGATTTTCGGCTCAGATCCAATTTCCCTAATAACCTCCGACGAATGCATACCAGTGGCAACCTCTTCTAGCGCCACGTTGTCCGTTGCAGAATTTCCCGGGAAATGTGTATCAGCGAGTAGTTCTAGTATTTCCTCACTAGACATTGTCCATACATTCTCTGGCTTCTGAATATACCCCACTGTAATGGGTCTAGTGGACAGAATCTTCTTTAGCCTAGATGCCTCAGATGTATCCTCCACGGAGCTGCAAAGTTCCACACAGGGTTTGTTCTAAGCTTTTCTCTGGTGGCATACAAAATTTCAACCATCTTCGAGATCTGCAGTTTTTGAAAATTGTGGTGAAGATGATATCCGCCTTCTTGCGGATATCACAAAATAGGCTAAACCGGTGGGCGAAACTCCACTATCTGTATCTACAAATTACAAATTTTGAACATTCCACTAAGTCAGAACAGGGTGTAACTTCTCACATATCAATGAGTGCAGTCCGATTCAAGTTTATAGCCGAGCCCGAACGGCGTGCCGCAGTGCGACACATCTTTGGAGAGAAGTTTTACATGGCATAGTACCTCACAAATGTTGCTAGCATTAGGAGGGGAAAACCACCGCTGCAAATTTTTTCTGATGGTCTCGCCAGGATTCGAATCCAGGCTTTCAGTGTCGTAGGCAGTCATGCTAACCTCTGCTCTACGTCGGTCTCCATCTGTATCTACTATCACTATCTGTATCTATTATCACTATCTGTATCTACTATCATGAAAATCGATTCAGTAAATTTGCCAGGAAGATGGCAAAAGGTTATCGAACAAAATGGCAATTATATATTTGATTAAAGTTCATTCTAAGTTTTATTAAAAATGCATTTACTTTCTTTTAAAAAATCCGCAATTACTTTTTAGGCAACCCAATATACTATCGATATTTTAGTTTTTATCTTAATATCGATTGATATTTTCCCTATCGATACTATCGGCAAAACTAATTTTTTTTGGCAATATTTAACAAAACTATGCGATACGACACTGAATATATTTTTAACGTTACATTGCACCTATAGAGGGCGCAATTTTCATCCTATTCCGCTATATTCATCCTATTTGGCTTCCAACTGATTTTATTAAATTTGGGTTTTCTCGGTCTGTGCATTGATATTGCTTCTATATAAATCGATCTCCTGATTTTTATACCTAGCACCGTAGGATGGGGGTATACTAATCTAGTCATTCCGTTTGTAACACCTCGAAATATTGATCTAGGACCCCATAAAGTATATATATTCTTGATGGTCTCGACATTCTGATTCGATCTAGCCATGTCCGTCCGTCTGTCCGTCTGTCGAAATCACGATAGCGGTCGAACGCAATGTAAGTCGTTGGGGATTGCAAATGGGCCATATCGGTTCAGATTTGGATATAGCTCCCATATAAACCGATCACCCGATGTAACTTTTTGAGCCCCTGAAAACCTCAATTTTCACCTGATTTGGCTGAAATTTTTAACATATTATTCTGTTATGACTTCCAGCGACTGTGCCAAGTACGGTTCAAATCGGTCTATAACCTGGTACAGCTCCTATATAGACCGATCTTCCGATTTGACTTCTTGAGCCCCTGGAAGCCGCCGTTTTTGTCCGATTTGGTTGAAATTTTGCACATAGTGTTCTGTTATGACTTTCAACAATTGTGTCAATTACGGTCCACATCGGTTAAGAACATGATATAGCTCCCATATAAACCGATCTCCCGATTTGACTTCTTGGGCCTCTGGAAGTCTTAATTTTCATCCGATTTGGCTGAAATTTTGCATGTAGTGTTTTGTTATGACTTCCAACAACTGTGCCAATTACGGTCCACATCGGTTGAGAACATGACATAGCTCCCATATAAACCGATCTCCCGATTTGACTTTTTGAGCTCCTGGAAGCCTCAATTGTTGTCCGATTTGACTGAAATTTTGCAAGTAACGTTCTGTTATGACTTTCAACAATTGTGCTAAGTAGGTTTCGAATCGGTCTATAACCTGGTACAGCTCCCAAATAAACCGATCGCCCGATTTGACTTCTTGGGCCTCTGAAAGTCGGATGAAAATCCGATTTGGCTGAAACTTTGCAAGTTGTGTTCTGTTATGAATTCCAACTATTGTGCAAATAGCTCTACAACCTGATATAGACGGTTCAGCCGTTTTTGGGTCTATTCGGAACAAACAAACAAACAAAGCGTAGCACTTTCATTTTTATATGATAGATTTTCTACCTCACCTAATCTAAGGTACAAAAAAAATCGAATAAAACGGTTCCCCCAGCTGGGATATCCCACAAAATATGGGAACCCTCAACCTCAGTCAAGGTTATACAAACAAAAGTTTGGCCTTGGAGCTCCAAAACTTTTAGTGGTTTCGCTGCTTCCAATCTACCAAATTCTCTGTTGTACTGTGAAATTTTTTAATTTGTTAGTTTACAAAATCTCGAATGCCATTCTCGATGGCACTTTAGTTGAATTTTTCCAAAGTCACTCCTTGGTATTTCTCTTTTAAGCCATTTTAGCCATTTTTTGTTTTCGTCTCAAACAACTAATCCAATAATCCGAGCCAAGTCAATGAGAATATATGTTGCAAAGTAAACATGAATATATAGATATCTTAAGATTTATATTTGATAAAAAGTAATTTAAGGCACCTTAAATCACAATGCCAAAGGCGAACAATAAAGGAAAACCACACAAGTATCGCCCGGCACAACGACAGGTATGCAAACAAAAACAAAAACGAAATAAGCCCAGAACATGGCACTTATAATTGGATAATGGCCAAAGAAAACACAATAAAATGTGATCACCGAAGAAATCCACCGCTGTAGGAATCCATCTAGAAAACCACAAAAAAAAGAGAACCCCACAGGTATTCCTCCATTCACACTTGGTGTATCGATCTACACCGACCACCTCATGACAATTGGTATATATCCAAGCAGATTTCGACAACTACTACACGATTCGAGACAAGGTGGAAGATCCCCCCATACATTCTTTTGTATGTTTTTTTTTCTGTTGACATCATTTGTTTTAAAATAAATTTGAAATTTAAAACAAAAAGATAGACACAGTGGTGACAGCAGCTGAGCAAATAATAATGATGGGTCCAACCCCCTCTCCTATAATGTTTGGAGGGGAAGAGAACCAGGTATCTAAAACTCCACTGTTTGTTGAGATAAGACACCAAATGTTGCTGTACGTTGAAATAAAAAGGTTTGAAATTCCCACATACCTTTTCGATATATCAGTATTGAAGAGACTTTGCAATATTAATGTACAGTTTTGTTGTTTCAACGTAATATTTGATTATATAGAGAAGAAATCACAACAACACATACTTTAGTGTCATCTACTTAATGCAAGAAAATAAATATGGTGAGATTGTTCTTATTTGTAGTATTACAATATTTCAATTTTCTGTATTGCTGTCTATCGCATAGCTGTTAGTATTGCCGATGTTCAAATATTTCACCGAAACTTAGTTTGGTGCAGAATGTTGTACAATTTGCATCGTATTGTGGCCCATAATAGATTTAAAAGCTTGTCGCTGGAGCAAGATGATAAGAAATTGTCTTGATATCAAGACAAAACCATGGTGATCCTTTAGGAGGAGAAGCCCCAGCACCATATGTGGATCATATGAAAAGTTTTCGTATGAAGAATAATGAATCTGTTCTAAAAAGTGGGACGTTGTCACCAAACGGACATATATAGCGGATGCTATTTGGAAATCAGATGTATGAGTAGAGTATGAATCTGACTTTAGAACCAGGTCCAAAATCTGGTTGCCACCCCATGCCCAAAAAATCCTTAAGCGGTAATGAAGACTGATCGGAACGATTATCGACTCACATAAAGTTAATTGGCTGTGGAGTATGCATCTGATATTAAAAATTCAGTTTAAATATCTGAGAGCCGACCCACATCTCAATAACCTCTGCAGAAGACTGATGCAAATGAGGTCCATTTGAGAGTACCTACTAGAAGATTTGATTTGTAAAACCCAATCTCTGATTCGCCATACTTGAGGACAGGTTGTGCGCAATTCTTATAGAATATAGCTGAAATTTGAATGCTGCTTTGGACATACTCCATGTGAAGTATGGCGTATATTGAGATTTAGGTTGAATGGGTAGCCTACCATAAAGGTTTGACCCATTGTGATACCCCAACGAGAAAGAAAATCTAGATGAAAAGTAAAGTGAAAGAGTGAGTACCCATATCAGACCTAGAGTGAAGAAGTGAAGATTTACAAGAAAGAGAGAAGGAATCAAGCATCTTCCCGATCGGAATACTGGTCCACGCCCAGCAGAGTGTCCACTTGGAGTATGTCAATCAGTGGATCTCATCGTGACCCTAGTCGAAGCCGTCCAGTCTTATTTACATGTATGGGATGTCATCCCAAACACATACTTTTAGATCGGAGAAAATTCGCCCCTATAGACCAGGACATGAGAAAGTATTCTGGGATGACATCCCAAACAAACATCTTCTAGATCGGCCAGATCGAAGAAAACTCGCCCCCATAGACCAGGAAATGAGAAATTATTCTATAGTCTCCTCCTCATCCTTATCAAGACAGCTTACACAACAACCATTATGCGGGATTTTCATGTGCGCAGCCATAATGACACAATGCCCGGTTATAACCCCTTAAATAGTGCTCAGTGGTCTCTTGTCTATGGTCATTAGTTCATTCATCCTTCTTCGGTCGATGGTGGGCCAGAGTGTGCTGGCAGTTTGGTATCCTCAACTTGCCTGCGACTCTGCACTGGCCATTGCCTCAGTAATTCCGGTGAACGATTCTCTGGCCGTTGAGGAGCACTACTTGACATATTCGTTCGCCTTTTCATTTTCCAGAATACCATCGTCTCCGGGAACCCAAGTTAGCAGTGTAGTTTATTCCGAGATTCCAAATACTCCGTAGAGCATTTTGATACCATCCTTCCCAAATGCAAGACCTTAAGCGCCACCATACTTTCCACATACATTCTGAGTTGCGAAATCGGTAAATCCATTTCCAGGCTATTATAATGGCACAGACGGCACTGGTGAAAGACCGTACACTTGCTCTGTAGACACACTGACATGCCGGTATCGTGTATAGATTCCAAATCCATCACTGAATCCATCTTGGAGTCATCTGTAAAGACTAAGGTCTCATCCTCTTCAAACACTGTATCCGTCTGCTACTAATCTTTTCCAGGAAAGTGAATCGAATTGCATTGGCACAGACCTCTGGTGAATGACCGTACACTCGTGCGGCAGACTCACTAACATGCCGATATCGGGTGCAGACTCCCAAACACGTCACTGAAGACATATGTAAAGGCCAAGGTCTTATCATTAAACACTGCATCAGTCTCCCACTACTCTTTTCTAGGAAAATGAATCCTGAGAAACTATACTGAATATACTGAACTATACTCAGTGCCAGATAGTCTAAGACTTTGTTCAGTCTACCCACCGCATATAAAGTATTCAGAATTAAACTGTGACAGTGTCCATTCTCTTTCAGCATGCTGAGTTACCACAACCTAACCTCAATAGGTTGCCTATCCCGCACAACCTCCAGACCCGTCTGCGATCTGAAACTTAACATTGCCGTGATTCCGGTGCAGTACAGTCTTTGCACCTTCTGGTACCATCCTGTAACGTGTCCTCTTTTCCATAGCCTTCCACCTCTTACCATATGTCAGCACTGGTCTCTCGTGCACTCAGCTCAGTTAACTATCTTTTGACTAACTTCTTACTTCCTGCCAAACAACCTGCTTCGGGAATACAAGGCGCCCAGTGATTTTCGACTTCTTTTCTATTCCTTTCCCTGTACAGTTTCGAATCCAGGACTAGGTCCAGATATTTAGCCAGCTAAACTTTTCGTGATGACGATAAACACCACATAAAACGGTTCCAATCCGTGTGATGTTCATAGTCATCCGGTGCCAGGAATAGGATGACGTCGTCCGCATATGCGATCAGCTTGACGCCATCCCCATTGAGATCAAATACGACTTCGACAATCATTTAATAATCAAAATATCGAAAAATCTTTTAATATATATAGGGAGTATAGAGACATAAGTTCGGTCGGGCCTCCAGCTCCGACAATACATCTTTTGTAAGCACATAGCAACCTCGAAATCTGGTAATAAATACGCCTTTTATAGTCCCAACACCTTAAATCGAATGATCGGTATATATGGCAGCTACCTCCAAATATAGACCGATAATGACCATATTGAGTAAGGATATCGAAGGGTATTACATAGCTCACAAGAACTTAAATTGGAAGATCGGCATATATGGCAGCTACATCTATATAGGCCGAACTGGACTATAGTGGTTATGGATATTAAAGGGTATAACACATCTTACTTTGCCAGATTTTAGCCAAATCGAGTAATAAATGCGTCTTTTATGGGCCCAAGAACTTAAAGCGGGAGATCGGTGTATATGGCAGCTATATCCAAATTAAAACCGATCTGGACCATATTTGGCACTGATATCAAGAGTTCTTACACAACTCTATGCGCCAAATATCAGCGAAGATGGGCCTAAGACTCAGATTCGACACATTGGTCTGTAGGGGCTCAAGAAATCAAATCAGGAGATCGGTTTATATGGGAGCTATATCCAAATCTGAACCGATATGGCCCCCGATATGTAAACCCCAATGACCAATCAAGTGGCTAGCTTTACACTTTCGACCGCTATCGTGTTTTGACAGACGGACGGACGGGCGGCCGGACGGGTGGACGGACGGACATGACAAGATCGTCTGAGTTTTTAACGACGATCCATAATATATATACTTTGTAGTGTCGGATATGGATATTTCGAAGTGTGCAAACGGAATAAACCCCCATCCTTAGGTGGTGGGTATTGTGTTGGCGGTTTGTTTGTTTATGTTTTTTTCGATAAATGAAGGGGGAAGGAGCCTCCCCCTTACCCAAATTTTCATAAACCCCGCCCAAACGGACGCATAGACCTATCAGCGCATTATGGGACTTAAATGAAAGGTATTTGAGAAAATAGAACAAATCTGACACCCACTTTCGGGACTAAGCATCTTGAGGGCCGACCATCCCCAATAGCACCCACCAAACGAGACATATTTACCAAGCAAAGGAATATGGGGCTCAAATGAAAGATATTTGGCTAAAGAGTGCGAATGTGATATCCGTTTGTAACACCTCGCAATATTCGTCTAAGTCTCCATAGAGTATATATATTCTTGATCGTCTTGACGTTCTGAGTCGATTTAGCCCACTCCCACCGTCCGTCCGTCTGTCGAAATCACGATAGCAGTCGAACGCGTACAGCTAGCCGCTTAAAATTTTGCACAGATACTTAATATTGATGTAGGTCGTTGGGGTATACAAATGGACCATATCGGTTTAGATTAAGATATAGCTCCCATATAGACCGATCTCCCGATTGGACTTCTTTAGCCCCTGGAAGTCGCAATTTTTGCCCAATTTGACTGAAATTTTTCATATAACGTTCCGTTATGACTTCCACAAATATGTCCAGTTCTGAGGAGTACGCAGGGTGGGGCGGCCACCCACGTACTTACAAATAAACAACAAATTTCGTCCATGAACATTCCACTAAGGAAAAGAGGGGCAAACTTCTCACATATCAATGAGTGCAGCGGGTTCAAGTTTTAAGCTCAATGATAAGGAGCCACCTTTTTATAGCCGAGTCCGTACGGTGTGCCGCAGTGCGACACCTGGCATAGTATCTCACAAATGTTGCCAGCATTAGCCCGTACTTAGCCCTGAAAAAATATCAGCATCGTGTTCTACTCTCAAATTTCTTTAATTTGAGCCCCAATTGCCATTGGTTTAGGGGGAGTTTTTCAGGGGATGGCACGACCCCCAAACATTTGGCCTCAAACTTGGATATCAAATTCGTTTTCTACTATCAAATACCTATTATTTATCGCCATAGTAGGCAATCATGACCGGTTTGAAGGGAGTTTGGAGGCGGACTCCGAAGTAATAGCAGCAATGTGCTAGAGCACGATTTTGTTTAAGCCCCATAATGGCTATCAAGATATTTTATTAATTTATTTTTTTATTGGTTGTCTTCATTTAAAATAATATTTCAAAGCGACCCCTTGGGATACTACATTCTTAAGAACCGCAGGTCCTCCTGTGTCCATCCCAATTTGAGGGTAAAATGTGTACTCTATTACCAAAGACCTTTTATTGCTGTCCCATTCTATCCTGATCGGCCTTCATATATTATTTTATATATTATTCTTAATTCCTTTTTTTTGGGTAGGATAGGGGAAGGAGGATTGCCCCCTGACCTGTCCTTTCATTTGAGTACAATATATTCTCGGTCATTCTACATGACAGTTTGGCGTTGCATTTATTGGGAGGAGAGGGTCGCCCCTCCCGTATGCCAAGATTCAGTCTTTTATTGTCGCGATCTACTGTCTTGCGGAACGGTAGGACGTGACCCAGATACTTGAATCCATATACCACCATTAGATTCGAAATATACTGTCATAGACCTTTCTTTTAATTGACATATTATCATGATTGAGCTACACGTCCTAATGAAGGGTATTTTGTGCGTGGGCCGGTCCCAGACACTGTCCTAATTGTGCATTCCAGATTCGTAGTCAAGTCTCAATGACCTTTCATTCGATGCCCATTTTATGCCCGTTTTGTGTTTTTTTTTTTTTTGATTGGGGAGGCCCCCTAGACACCTTGGACAAAATTCTTATAACAGATGTGTACTCAGCTTCCAAATATCTTTCGTATGATACCCATATTGTCCCAATCGGTAAATTGGTTCTGTTGGGGGGTTTTGGGTGGTGGGGTGGGCTCTCAAACACCAAAAAATAATTTTTTGTCCCAGATTTGTATTCTACTTTTGAATACCTTTTATTTGATACCCAAAGCGGTTGAAGTGTCCGGTTGGGTGGTGTTTTTAGGGGTGGGGGCCCCCCGACACTTAGGGTAACATTTAAATGCCAAGTTCGTACTCTATTCTCAAATATCTTTCATTTGATACCCATATTGGCCAAAGCGGTGAAAGTGTTCTCTTGGGGCTTTTTTTGGGGGTTGAGGACCCCCCCGACACTAAATGTGACATTTGTATACTAAATTCGTAATCTACTGTTAATTACGTTTCTTTTGATTCCCATATTGTCGCAATCAGTGCACATGTCCGTTCGGGTGGGTTTTGGGATGGGGCGTCCCCCCCAGAATTATTTTAAGATTTCGTGTTTTTGGGGTATCATAAGGTGACATACAAATTTCGCTTAAATCGGTGCACGCATCTTCGAGATCTGGCGTTTTTGAAAATTGGGGTATGGGGGAGGGTCCGCCCCCCCCCCCCCCTCTGTTCGTACTCTATTCCCAAGATTTTACTTGTTTTTTTTTTTCGATTCTATCCCACTGTGCAACATACCTAAAATGGTGAAGGGCCTCAAACCAACTTTAGGCCATTCTTACTTGTTTTCAACTATTTAGTCTATTTAGTCTTCCCACTATCATACATTTCTCCTTGACCCTGAATTTCAAATCGCTCTTTTCTTGTGCTCCAACACTTCATTAGTGATGAGCATTGTTAATAAATAAAGTGTAAACAAATACAAGGCATAAACAAAAAAAAAATACACATTTTGAAGCATATTGACAATGTTAGGTACGAAATCTTAACTTATTGCGAAGATCATCATCATCTGTTCATTAACTGATGGAAGCAAAAAAGAAAAAAAATCTCTTAAGAAAAATTAAATGCTCTTAATCTGTTCCAATTCATTTCCAAGAAATCGCATATGCACACTCTTTGGGGGGTTAAAAACGCACACTCTCACTCACTGGCATATGTAAAGGCGCGAAAATATTTTTTTTTTTTTTTCTTTTTAATTTTATTTCATTGACAAGAGAAGATTCTTGGCGAATTTTGTTGTTGTTACATTTTTTTTTCGAAAATCTATTCAAAATATTGCCCACTATAGTGGCCGCTCAGTCTTTAACGAACTGCACGATCGAGTGGATTTCAATTTGAAAACGTTAACGCCCAAAGACCAAAGAGTCGACGCGAAAATTCGTTGAATTCATAGAAGGAAATTAAGCAAAATTCAAAAGAAGAAGAAAAAATTTGTATAAAATAAAATAAAAATATACAAAAAGCAAAGCAAAGCTAACAAAAAAAAAAGATATAAGCATTTGAATACAGCTGAGGTGCGGGCTCGCTCTAGTCTTATACAATTGTTGAACAAAATTTGCATTTAGTTACAAAAAAAAATCTTTTCATATACCTATATCGAAATAAAAGAAGAGTGAGAAACTTAAAATAGTTAGAACCATTTAAGGCTTAAAACAGAAAAATAAAAAAGCCATACCAAATACTTCCTCAATTTGTTGCTAGAGTGTCTGTCCTTCGGCACATTTTGTGGCTTGATATAGGTGCCAACAAATTACCTGCATTTTGTGGTGGCTGCTCTTCACCTGAGCAAGAATTTGCCAATCAATGAAATTTTCTGGGGGAAAATTGCCAATGCTCCCCATGTTCAATGAATAGTTGGTGTCAATCTTGTTAAAAGTGTAAACATTTTTTACTTTCTGTAAATCAAAAAACACAAACAACAAAAACAGAAGCACAAAGATCATCACGGCTACAAAAATAAATCGAAAGTTTCGCAGACGGAAGGAAACAAGCCGCTACAATCGCAAACGAAATTAAAATCGTATAAAGTATTTTTAAATATAAAAAAAACAGCAAAAAAACAAAAACAACGACCTTCTATTGGTGTTAAAGATCATTTGAATACAAATTAAATTAGAAACAGAAAAAAAACCTTAGGCACACACACACAGAGGCACCTTAGCAAAACAAAAAAAAAAAAAAAGAAAAACAAAACAGCAAGTTTGCTTTTTTTTGAAAATATCCCCAAAAGAAAAATCGCCAGAATCGTCTTTGGGAAAGTGACGTTGTTTGGCGCATCTGCATTGCTTGTGTAAATCGGAAAAGAAAAACAGATTCTTGGCTTATTTTTGCATTAACTTGGCATTGCCGCGCTAGCCTGCTCCAGCTGAAACTTAAAACAAAAAACAAATCTAATAAAACATGAGTTATCGATTTCGCACCTATGTGAGCTTCATTTTTTTATATATAAAAATTTTTTTTTGTGTATTAATTCCTCACTACTAATTGTGATTCCTAGAATAATTCATAACCGCCGCCTGACCTTTTGCCCACCTTTCCACGTTTGCTAACCATTTGCCTGGCTTTGTTTTTCCACCTTTCCTTGCCAATTAACCGCTAAATATTGGAGGTTGAAACCAACTGCTTAACCACGTGCTACCTACCTTGCAGAAATATTTCACATATTTGTGAAATACTTTTAAGAATCATGCCATTTTATGCGGATGGAAAGGTAAAAGTATACAAGTCGAAATGGCATAAACACATTGAAATTTTATAAAATCTCCTAAATAGATAATTTTCCAAAATTTTAACCCTTCTAATTGATTGGCCTAATTTGTTTGCATTTTACGATAATTAATCGGAACATATGGTAAATGACTTGTAAAGTTCCAATTGCCAATATTAACTACCAACAAGTAACAGCGTCCTAATTTCGGCTGGGCCGAATCTTGGGAACCCACCACCATGGATTCTGCTTAAAATTTATGCAAAATAAATTTAATGAAAGGGCCTAATTGTATTCTCTACATACCAAACTTCTGTCAAACCAGCAAAAATAAAAGATTCTAGGAACCGAACAAGGATAATCGAGAGACTGGTTTATATGGGAGCCATATCAGGTTATAGACTGATTTGAACCCTATTTGGCACAGTTGTTGCAAGTCATAACAAAATACTTTGTGCAAAATTTAAGCTAAATCCGTCAAAAATTGCGGCTTCCAGGGGCCCAAGAAGTCAAATCGGAAGATCGGTTTATATGGGAGCTATTTCAGGTTATAGACCGATATGGACCTTACTCAACACAAATGCAGGAAGTAAGAAAAAAAAACACTACATACTCAATTTCAGCCAAATCGGAAAAAAATGGGCCTTTTAAGTGCCCAAGAAGTCAAATCGGAAGATCGGTTTATATGGGAGCTATTTCAGGTTATAGACCGATATGGACCTTACTCAACACAAATGCAGGAAGTAAGAAAAAAAAAAAAAACACTACATACTCAATTTCAGCCAAATCGGAAAAAAATTGGGCCTTTTAAGGGCTCAAGAAACCAAATCCGGAGATCGGTTTATATGGGAGCTATATCAGGTTATAAACCGATTCGGACCGTACTTGGCACAGTTGTTGGAAGTCATAACAAAATGCTTTGCGCAAAATTTAAGCTAAATCCGACAAAAATTGCGGCTTCTAGGGGCTCAAGAAGTCAAATCAGGAGATCGGTTAATATCGGAGCTATATCTAAATCTGAACCGATATAGCCCATTTTAAACCCCCAACGACCTACATCATTATTAAGTATCTGTGTAAAATTTCAAGCGGCTAGCTTTACGCGTTCGACCGCTATCGTGATTTCGGCAGACAGACGGACGACCGGCATTGCTAGATCGACTCAGAACGACGAGACGATGAAGAATATATATGGGTTAGGTTAGATTGGAAAGAGGGTGCAGCTAACAATCCGCTCCATGCCACTATGGACATACACTCAAGCCAGTAATCGGCTTGTTGTGCGCTCCAAATACAAAAAAAAGTAACCTCGAAAAAGAAAATGTAGGTTAGAAATTCCGTGCTTTAATTGTTTTCCATGCCATTCCATGTCCCTAAGTTGGTTCATGTCTGGTATAGTATCCCCACCTAAATCCCTACACAAGCTATCACTTGCCGCACCGATTTTACATACAGTGAGCTCGTAGTCCTATGTGCCCCGCCATTATACCAATATACTGACCTCCTTCTTACTTCCTTTCAGTAATAGCCTGGTCTTCTCACGATCTGGATGCCCCCATAGGATTTTCGCCTTCCTACCGACCGTTTCGCTGTTCCACAATGTTGCATGTGCATACGTCGCCCACGCTCTTAACTCGAACTGCGTCGACCCGAAAGACTTCGGATTAACCAAATTTATTGACGGCAGTCCTCTGGCCTTCACCGCCAAATCATTTGTCCTTTCATTCCCTCTTACTCCGTAATGACCCGGCACCCAAACGATGCGGATCGTACCATACTCAGAGAAGGCGTTAACCTTCTTCTTACATTCCAAGACTGTTCGTGACCTTACCGTCCTGGCTGTTATTGCCCTTGTGGCACTTTTACTTTCGGTAAAGGTGTTCATACTCTACATCCTCGCGTTAACACCACACCATTTCACATTTCAACATTTCAGTCTACAACAGATCTCAGTCCTTGGATTCTCAATGTAGACCCCCAGGCCCACTCTATGCTCTAGCTTTAATCCATCCGTGTAACATAATCTTCCAAATGGCCATACTAGGGTTCCGTCAATACAAGACTGTGCCGATGGCAGCAGTGCCTCGCACTCGACTTTAAGGTTCATCTCTGGTATCCGATCGAAAACCTCTTCCCTTCCTTCTAGGTTTCCTATCGTCGCCTCGATTATACCGCGATAGTATGAGCTGCTGCCATCCTCAATCCATTCTCTCATCGCTCCCATAGATACCAAGACAACATGTTCACTGAACCTGTTGTTGTATGGTCCTAACGTAGCACTTTTTTCCATAGCAGTCCACCAAACTACTGAGGCGTAAATAAGTATTGATCAATTCACGCATTCCGTGATCGCCCGGATCTCTGCCTGCAGGACCGTATTATAGTCAGGCAGTCTAAAGCAGATCTCAGTCCTTGGGTTCTCTATGTAGACCCCCAGGCTCACTCTGTCCTCTAGTTTTGATCCTGAGTCCAAGACTGTGCCGCTGGCAGCAGTGCCTCGCACTCGACCTCATGTGTCGTTTCAGGTATCCAATCGGAAACCCCTTCCCTTCCTACCAGGTTTCCTATCGTCGCCTCGATTATACCGCGATGGTATGAACTGCTCCCATCCTCAATCCATCTTTCCATCGCCTTAAGTCTCATAGCCGCAGTGGCTGCCACACACTTAGTCTGTATGTCTATGGGTCGGATATCTATAATAGTCTACAGTGCCAAGACAATATGTTCTCTGAACCTGTTGTATGGTCCTTATGTGGCACTTTTTCTCCATAGCAGTCCACCAAATTTCTGAGGCGTAAGTAAGTATTGGTCTAATCACGCTCCTGTAGAGCCAGTGAACTATCCTCGGATTCAGGCCCCATTTCGAGTCTACGACCTATGGTCTTCATTGTGCCCAACATGCGTGAGCCTTCTCAGTACGCTCCTGAATGTAACACTTCCAATTCAGTTTCCTGTCCAAGATCAACCCTATGTATTTGACCTTGTCATATATCGGAATCGTCTTATTGAGGAAACGTGGGGCGTTTAATTGGCCCATCTTCGTATTCCTTGTGAACAGGTATATTTCAGTCTTCTCTAGGTTATAATTGAGACTTCTGGGTCTAGCCCAGTCATATGGCATATGCAAGACCCTTTCGGCCCTTCTGCAAAGCTGGTTCGGATCCTTCCCCCTCGAAAGTATTATAACATCGTCTGCGTAGCAAACGAGCTCAAATCCCACCATAGTCAGCATCCGTAATAGGTTATTTATGGTGGTCACCCATAGGAATGGCGATAAAATGCCCCCTGTGGCGTGCCTTGTGCTACTTTCTCCCTTATATTTATGTCATGGGACCCACAATTTATCCACCTCTTCCTTACCATATGGTTTATCCAGTCTCTAAGGACCCGGTCCACTCGGTACTGGTCTAAGCATTGTATCAGTGTGTCGGTCAGCACATTGTTAAAAGCCCCTTCGATGTCAATGCATACCGCCAGTGTATACGTTTTGGCATCGAAGGAATCTTCTATTTTATGCACAACCTCGTGCAGGGCAGTCTCCACCGACCTTCCCTTGTCCCTTCCCTTCCTCTTTATCCTGGTGTCCACAATACATTCCATAGTTTTGAGTAGAAAGGGCGTAAGGCTTATATAAGCCTTGCAGGGCTTGGGCATAAATACCACCCTTGCCCGCTGCCAGGCTTTCGGAGTATATGCAAGTCCTAGGCACGATGTGATCTTTGAAGAAGTACGGTCCAATGAAGCCACCAACCCATAAACCGCAACAAACTGTGACTTTTTTTGGATGCATTGATAGCTCGTGCAATGCTTCTGGCTCTTCTTAACTCCATAATCCAATTCTGCCTATTTATGTACCCATTGAGCCAAAAATGAGCTCCGTCGCTGAACACAATGAAGCGCGCGATGAACTTTCTTAATGGAGCAGAAGAAGTACGATCCAATGATGCCACCAACTCACAAACCGCACCAAACTGTGACTTTTTTGGATGCATTGTTAGCTCGTGCAATAATTCTGGCTGATCTTCACTCCAAAATTGGCAATTCTGCTTTTTTACGTACCCATTGAGGTAAAAATGAGCTTCGTCGCTTAACACAATGAAGCGCGCGATAAACTTTCTTTACAGAGCAGAAGAGGTACGGTCCAATGATGCCACCAGCCCATAAACCGCAACAAACTGTGACTTTTTTTTGGATGCATTGGTAGCTCGTGCAATGCTTCTGGCTGATCTTAACTTCAAAATCGAAAATTTTGCCTATTTATGCACCCATTGGACAAAAATGAACTTCGTCGCTGAACACAATAATGCGCGCGATGAACTTTCTTAACAGAGCACGCATTTTGATAATAAAATTCAATAATTTGCAAGCGTTGTTCGTTTGTAAGTAGATTCATGGTAAACTTATGAAGATGTTTGACAGTGAAATAAAACACGCAACGTTCGTAAGTTGTTTAAATCAGTGCTGCCAAAAAGACATTAGCTATAAAATCACCCTTAATTTGAAAAATCGCTATGGCCTATGTACCTTTTTGCAACAAACTTACCAAAGCCAAGATTTTCACGGGTATTGACACACTTTTGACGCTCACTGTATGCATAGTTAACCTTTGACACTTGAATATATAATCCCATGCATAATTTGTTGTTTTTCCTATATCTAAGGACATACTTTCTTCGTCAAATACATTACACTAACTTTGTCTAAATTTCTTTTGATTACCCCCATTTGTGCTTCGCACAAAACAAAAACATATCGCCAAAAATTTCCATTTCTACAATCACTTCTAAATATGTTGTCCTTCTTAAGTACAACAAATGAAACGATATTAACAAACACAAATTTCTGCTTCTTATTGTTGTTATTAGAAAATTTAGATTAAATATATATTCCTAAGTTGTTGGGTCCGAACTTATGTACAAACAAACAGAGACTGTTGATGCTGATGCTGATCAAACAATATTTTTGGCTTCTTTTTTGCTTTGCTTTGCTATGGCTAACGCTTCTATGACGCTCATAAAGTACCCATATGTCCACCAAATCAATGACGGTGGGTATCGGGAAATTCTGTTTCTACCCATACACGCGCTTCTCTAATGAATGGGCCAGGCAAAATTGTGTGGCCGACGGACTTAGTGTAGCCCCCTCTACCAAAGAAAATGAAAAAAAAAAATAATTCATTAATATTAGCTGTCTGTCATGAGCAAGCAAGTATGCGAATACGAAAACTAATTTCTCTTGGAAGGAATTTTGCATTTTACGTTCGAGTTGACATTGAAAAACGCTTCATTTCATTTCGATCACTCTCACACCAAGTCTATGTGGTCTCCTTAGTCAGCATGTTAGCTGCTAGTCAGTGTTCGCATGTTTAACGCCTTAGTATGATGACATATGATTGGCTAGATTTTGTTTGTGCTGTTTTTAATTAACCATGTCTATGCCGGCATAACATACGAATACCCTTTTGTAATTGGTAAACAATCCTAAAAATTTGGTTTAGCTATTTGCCAACCTGTGTGTGTGTGTGAGTGTGCCTCTGTTTATTTTTTGTTCCCATTTGAAAGCTGCTCTCATAAAAACTCCTCATATCATTCAGACAGATTGAGAAATTCGATCATTTGGCTAGCAGTACCAGTCATAGTCAAGAATATCATCGTCCAACAAAATCTCCCAAAATGGCAGCGCCAAACGATATGAGCAGTCAGGCCCCGTGGCCAGTGCGCAAGGGTATTTTTCGTTCAAGTGGTCAATCAGATTTTATACCCACACGCTCTCCGAGTCCCATAGTTGAAATGCCGCTCTCACCTCCTCCAGTGGGCACTAATAGTCGCGGCTCTTCCGTCAGTCGTTTCGATCCCAACTGCCCCTTGTCGCCGCCGCCGCAGCCCATACATGTCTTACAGGGTCCTTTGGCACCAGCTGTAACTTCCAGTTCTTCGAAAAATGCTGCCCAATCATCGACATCTGCAACTTCGTCATCGTCGTCGTCTACCTCAACATCGTGTTCATCATCGGGTCAACGAAAAATGTCCCAGTCCGCCGTCACCGCCGCCGCCGCCACCAACTCTGCCATATCTAATTCCGCCGCCGCTACCGCCTCATCTAAGTCATCTTCCGGTTCTGCCTCTCAATCGGCTCATATGTCACAAACAGCCACCTCCTCCTCCTCTTCGAGCAGTAGTGCCTCACGCTCTGTACGTAATAAAGAGGCTAGTCCCTCCTCTCTAAGCAATAGCCTCAATAGTAGTCAATTAAACCAACAGCAACAACAACATCACCACAAACAACAGCAACAACAGCATCAACAATCACACATAAATCATAACGGTCTTAATAGTCATACAAAAAATGTCATAACATCGCCAAAACCTTTGAAACCCCTGAAAAATGTTCGAGAAATTCCCATAGAGGTCGAACAAAATCAGGTTAGAAAACACCAAACACACACACGCATAGAAACTCATCATAGACACACAAACACATACTTCGAAAAACTAACGCTCATTTCTATGTTACATGTACCTAACCAGCTGTGTTCGAACAGTTCTCTCTCTCTCTCTTTCTAACATTCTCTCTCATAGATAAATTCATTTTCTCATTGGAAACTTAGAGAAACTTCGAGAATCAGAGAGAATTGTTGTTTTTATTATGGGCTGTAGAAATTCTTCATATTTTTTTACTTGAGGTTTCAGATGAGTTTTGAAAAGGATATGCAAGAGATCAAGATTTTTATAAGGCCGATTCAATTAACTTCCTACCAAGAAAGAAACTTGCTGAATTTTCAGCAACTTTATAAGGGAAATTCAAACCACTTTACGCTTACTGGTGCGCTAAATTCACTTGTGAAATAATGAGGCAATGTTACACTTGAATGCGTTTCCACTATGAATGCATTTCAATGCTTGTGGAAGCATAAAATTAAGAATGGGAAATCATTACCACTTTACTGATTTGTGTTTATTACTCTTAAAGTACGTTTACATTGGCCACTAAGTCCGGATTTATGGCCTTTTCGAGATTAAGTGCTAAATCCTGTGTTTTTGCAGGTTTTGTCATACAAAAATAAATTCAATTTTTGCAGGATTTATTTTTAAATCTCAAATTAATCCGATTTCATAGCTGAATAATCGATAAAAGTACCAAAATATGCAACTGTTTTCATATGATATGCACATTCATGTATACGCATTTACGCACGTGTATGTCGCTTAAATCCCCAAAAAACGCAGCGTAAACGGACAGGATTTGTTTTTGGATTTAGTTAAATCCAGATCATAAAAATATCAATGTAAACGTGCTATAATGTGCGTTTGTCATGCCAAAACCACAGAAAAACAATGATTACCTACAGGAGTGCAGTACGACTGGCAAACTGTCGACGGCTCTATCTATCGACAGTTTAATTTTTGACTCAATATCGTTAGTTTGTAACACTAACGATACTATCGGTTAAATTTATTTTTGAAATGTTTCCATTTTTGATAAAAATGATTGGATTTACCAACAATTCCATAATTCATAAGCCAAAAGTTAGCTTTTGAAAAGAAGGCCTTCAAAATAAAGCCACACCAAGTAAAAGCGTGCGAAGTTCGGCCAGCCCGAATATTATGTACCCTCCACCTTAGGTCACATTTGTCGAGTTCTTTTCCCGGTATCTCTTTTTAGGCAAACAAAGGATAAAGAAAAAAATACTATGCTATTGGAGCTATATTAAGTTATGGTCCGTTTCGGACCCTAATTAAAATGAAGGTTGAAGACCATATTAGAGGTCATTGTGTAAAGTTTTAGCCAAATAGAATAAGCATTGCGCCCTTTAGGGGCTCCAGAAGTAAACGAAAGAGATTAGTTTAAAGGGGAGCTGTATCAGTATATGACAAGTATGTTAAAAGTCATGAGAGAAGCCGTTGTACAAAATTTCAGCCAAATCGGATAATAATTGCGCCCTCTAGTGGTTCAAGAAGTCAAGATTCAAGATCGGTTTATATGGCAGCTATATCAGGTTATGGACCGACTGCAACCACTCTTAGCACAGTTGTTGGAAATCACAACAAAACATTGCATGCAAAATTTCAGCCGATTCGGATAGGAATTGTGCCCTCTAGAGGCTCAAGAAGTCAAGACCCCAGATCGGTTTATATGACATCTATATCAGGTTATGGATCTATTTGAAACATCTTAGGCACAGTTGTTGGAAGTCATAACAAAACACGTCACGCAAAATATCAGCTAAATCGGATGAGAATTGCGCCCTCTAGTTGCTCAAGAAGTCAAGATTCAAGATCGGTTTATATGGCAGCTATATCAGGTTATGGACCGATTTCAACCATACTTAGCACAGTTATTGGAAATCATAACAAAGCACCTCATGCGAAATTTCAGCCAAACCGGATAAGAATTGCGCCCTCTAGTGGCTCAAAAAGTCAAGACCCCAGATCAGTTTATATGACAGCTATATCAGGTATAAGACCGATTTGAACCATATTTGGCACAGTTGTTGGAAGTAATACCAAAACACCACATGCAAAATTTCAGCAAAATCGGATAAGAAGTACTCAAGAAGTCATGAACCAAGATCGGTTTATATGGCAGCATATCAAAACATGGACCGATTTGACCCATTTACAATCCCAACCGACCTACGCTAATAAGAAGTAATATTTGTGCAAAATTTCTAGCGGCTAGCTTTATTCCTTTTAAAGTTTGGGTGCTTTCGGCAGATAGACGGACAGGCGGACGGACGGACAGACGGATGCACATGGCAAGATCGACTTAAAATGTCATGACGATCAAGATCTTTCACTCTCTTATTTTATCTGAGCCCTATACTGGCACGAACAGGATATAAGTCCTGTTTGGGGGTGCTGGTACGGCTTTTCAGATATTTCGCCCCAATGTGGATATCATATTGGTGCTCTGTTCCAAAAACCTTCCATTTCAGCCGTAGGTTGCTACGGTTGGTAAATATATTTCATATTGTCATTATTGGTTTATATTTCCATTTGGCGGTGTTGGGAGGTGGCACGGCCCACTAGATATTCCACCCTTAATAAGGATACCAAATTTCTGTTTTTGAGTTATTATAAACAAACTAAATTTCGCTTAAACCGCCCCATCCATTTCCGAGATCTGGCGTTTTTGACAATAGGGTGAGGGGAGGGTCCACTCATACAGTACGCTCGAGAGTATCTTGTATAGGATGGGGAATAGACTTATTCCTCTGTAGTTGGCACATACCGTCTTATCCGCTTTCTTGTGTACGGGACATAGTATGCTGAGTTTCCAGTCATCGGGTATGCGTTCTTCTAGACAAATCGCGCAGACGAGCTGGTGCATACTCCTAATCAGCGTATCGCCTCCTAGCTTAAACAATTCAGCCTGCAACCCATCGGCCCCTGCTGCCTTTTTAAGCTGGGTTACTGCTATCTCATTTTGACTAGGTGGTACACATTCTATACCATCATCAGGGCTTGGTTCTGCGGTATACTCATGGCCATCGTCATCGGATACCAGCAGCTGGGAAAAGTGTTCTTTTCATATTCTCGAAACCACATAGGCATCCAAGGACGTCTTTGTCCTGTGTACTAGCTGATGTAGGGCAGTTTAGATGATATCACTCCAAAATAGACACCTGATACAGGTCTAGGAATTGAATATGTGATCAGTCCCACATTGTTAAATGCTGTCGTATTATCAATGCACCAACGCACAGTGGGAGAAAATCGAAAAAACTAGTAAAAAATATGCCATTTGAGGACGGATAGAGATAGCCCTTTGAACTTTTTAAAAGGAAGATAGTTTTTTTAAAGGGAGTTCTGTCTAAACTGTCATACAGAAGGTAGTATGCAGGATATGCGTTGTGTAACATAGAACAGAACGCCCAGTGGGAGAAAATAAAAAAAAAAAAACTTGTAAAAAGTATGCCATTTGAGAATGGATAGAGATACATTTTGGAAATTTGAAATGGTTAAAGCTGAGGTGTAATTGAGATCATTTGCAAAACTTCAAGGCCCTAGGTGGTCTGGGTTTGTCTTGGCAGGCCGCCAAAATTGGTCACCTCGGCATTTCGGAAAATTTGTTTGGGCTGCCAAAACTTTATTCGTGGTCCAATTTTCAAAATTCTTGTTTGTACATATTTGTAACTTTGGCATTTTGAAAATCGGACCACAAATGAAGATTTGGCAGACGAAACTTTTTTTGGAAATACTAAGGTTATCAACTTTAGTGGTCTACCAAGAGGCACCCGGACCTGGCAAATGATAGCGACTACACCTGAGCTTTAAACATTTAAAATTTCAAAGAGTTATCTCTATCCATTCTCAAATGGCATATTTTTTATTAGTTTTCGATTTTCTCCCACTGTGCGGTTGTGTAACATAGAACTTCTCAACCTTGTGTACTACCTTCTGTATGGCAGTTTAGACTGATCTGCCTTCATCATAGACATGTTATCTCTACTTGTGCAAGCAGGGAGAAAAGAAGGAACAGCCATAAAGAATATTGACATCGTTATGGAAAGTTAGTTGGAACATTGCTGATTAAATCCTCCTGCATATACTACTGGTTTCGGGATCCTTCCATAATGTTTTTGGAACTTTTATCTTCCCAAATGATGTTATATTAAAAGTTTTTTCTCTCTCACAAACAGTTGGCAAGGACTTATTCAAAAAACTCTATGTACCCCTTATCTGCTTTGTAGTTACAACAACATTAGGCCCTCACTAATTGTTTTGTTTTGTTTGTTCTTTGTCCCTTTCAGGAAGCCCTCTCCTTGCGCTCCGGTGATGTTACCCAAAAGGCCAGCAATAATGTTGCAGCCGCTAGTATTAAAGTTCAAAGTGACACCTTCTCTGCCGACAAAAAAGCCATCTCGCAATCGCAACAATCACAGACTATGACCTCCAATGGCATTATAAGCCAAGAGAAACACATGTCATCGGCTGCCCAGGCCAATTATACCATGACGAGCAAAGGTGTCTCCAGTTCCGGTGGCAGCACCATGATCTCCTCCTCTTCCCAAATGTCCACCACAAATGGTAGCTTTTTCAAGTTGGCCGACTTTAAGCTGGACGATTTGTCTTCGTTGACTGCGAATAGTGGCCAAAAGGAAATCGAACAGGCCATATCGAAATACTCCAATATGTTGACATCCTGCGTTAATTCACTGCAAGAAAAGAAACCTCCCTCAGATGAAACCTTATTCTTGGATAAAATCAATGAAGTCATACGAAGAGCGTGGGCTGTGCCCACCCATGGTCATGAGTTGGGCTATAGTCTGTGCAATTCCTTGCGCAGCAGTGGTGGCCTGGATCTACTAATGCGCAATTGTGTCACCAATAATATGCAAATCAAATTCTCCTCGGCTAAACTTCTGGAGCAATGCCTGACCACCGAGAATCGCACTCACGTTGTGGACAATGGCCTGGACAAAGTGGTCAATGTAGCCTGCGTTTGCACCAAAAATCAGAGTACCGAACACTCTCGAGTGGGTACTGGTATTTTGGAGCATCTCTTCAAACACTCCGAGGGTACGTGTTCGGATGTCATTAAACTGGGAGGCTTGGATGCGGTGCTCTTCGAATGTCGCACCAGTGATGTGGAAACACTGAGACATTGCGCCAGTGCCTTGGCCAATCTGTCATTGTATGGTGGTGCGGAGAATCAAGAGGCCATGATATTGCGCAAGGTGCCCATGTGGCTGTTCCCCTTGGCCTTCCACAATGATGACAACATCAAGTATTATGCCTGCTTGGCCATTGCTGTTCTAGTGGCCAACAAGGAGATAGAGGCCGAGGTCTTAAAATCCGGTTGTTTGGACTTGGTTGAGCCGTTCGTCACCACCCATGATCCCTCGGAGTTTGCCAAATCCAATTTGGCCCATGCCCATGGCCAAAGCAAGCACTGGCTGCAGCGTTTAGTTCCCGTTCTAAGTTCAAATCGTGAAGAGGCCCGCAGTCTGGCAGCCTTCCATTTCTGCATGGAGGCTGGCATTAAAAGAGAACAAGGCAATACGGAAATTTTCCGAGAAATAGGAGCCATTGAGGCTCTCAAGACTGTGGCCAGTTGCCCCAATGCAATTGCCTCCAAATTTGCTGCTCAAGCCTTACGCCTGATTGGAGAGACCGTGCCGCACAAACTGTCCCAGCAGGTGCCGCTGTGGTCGGTGGAAGATGTACAGGAATGGGTCAAACAAATTGGCTTTGGGCAATTTGATCGACAATTCGAGGAGTCCCAGGTTGATGGAGATCTTCTGCTAAAGCTAACCGATAAAAATCTGCGCGATGACATTGGCATCATGAATGGCATTCTGCTGAAGCGTTTCGAGCGCGAGCTGCAGAATCTTAAACGCATGGCCGACTACTCGTCCAAGGATACGGCCAAGCTACACCAATTTCTGGCCGAAATTGGGCCAGAGTACTGCACCTACACCTACTCCATGCTGAATGCGGGCATCGATAAGAACTACCTGCCCCACCTGAATGAGGATATGTTGATACAAGAGTGCAACATAACCAATTCCATACACAGACTGCGTATCTTGAATGCCGTCAAGAGCTTGGTGAACTCCATGTCCAGTGCCTCGGAGGATAGCATGGCCAAGACATTGGATGTGTTTGTGAGTTATAGGCGTTCAAATGGTTCCCAATTGGCCAGTTTGCTTAAGGTACGTGGGAATGAAACGAAAACAGATGGTTGCTAAATGTTTGTTGCTTCTCCATTCCAGGTTCACTTGCAATTGCGTGGCTTCTCCGTCTTCATTGATGTTGAACGTTTGGAGGCTGGCAAATTTGACAATGGTTTACTAAACAGTATTCGTCAGGCGAAAAATTTCGTTTTAGTATTAACCCCCAATGCTCTCGAACGATGTGTCGAAGACAATGACTGCAAAGATTGGGTACACAGGGTGAGTCTGCTGTTTCGTTTTTTCGCATAAAACTTTTCTTAAACCTTTTTTTTGTTGTTGTTTGTGGTTTTATAGGAAATCGTAGCTGCCTTAAACTCAAATTGCAATATCATACCCATCATTGATAACCAATTCGTTTGGCCCGAATCGGAAAGATTACCCGAGGATATGCGCAGCGTTTGTCATTTCAATGGTGTCACATGGATACATGACTACCAAGATGCCTGCATCGATAAATTAGAGAGGTTCGTTGTCAACTCATGAGCTTTCGCAGCTGCCCCCAGCGTAGCGTAGCGTAGTAATCACAACTCTACCGTTTTTCTTGACTTTCGATTTAGATTTATGCGCGGCGAAAAGATTGTCGACCGCATAACCGCTATGACACCGGGCACGCCCGGCTCGACGGTCTCGTACCAAAGAATGCACAGCAATGATTCCGATTACAGTGTGGGCGGCAGTAATGCAGGCAGCAATTGCGGCAGCGGCGGCGGCAATGGTGGATCAGCGAATGGCGGCGGACAAGGTGGGGCACAAAATACGATCACAACATCCAATCCAAATTCGGGACGATCCAGTGTCGATTGACTGGTCGAACCATGTACTATAAACAAACCTAAACAATTCGAAATAATTGACAATTTTCAATTCCTGCCCCCTCCAACTACTAGCATCCAAAATCCATGCTCTATAACTGATACTTCTTTACTCAATCCCCCCAGGGGTACTCCTCCACCATCATGTTCACCTTTATCATTATCTAACCCAACTTCGAATATTATTGATATAATGAATAGTGATAGGCTTAGAAGTTACCACCCCCTTAGAGATAGTAGCAATAACACTTCCCATCAGAATCACCATGAACAGCCTCATCTGCATCAACTCCATAGCAAACATTTCAAATCTCTTAATTCTCCTTCAAACCTACTCAAATCGAAGTTAAAGTCCAAACTATTGAATGGGCAACTGGCTCCGAAACGGGCCCACCATCAGGCGACAGGGCCCTCCCCCACTGGTAGTTGTAGCTCTGGCTCTTTTTTGCCCTCTTCTACTACTTCTTCTTCTTCTTCTTTTCAAAATTCAAAAGCCCCACAAATATTTTATCTAAACGTTGATAATAATCTAATACTTAATACTAATCACAAACTAGCAGCTAGTCACCAGGCAAATAGATATCGGCAATCCGCTTCCCCGGCCCGCCAGCGTTTGGGTCCAGGCGGCACCAGCGGCAGCATGATCAGCAGTACCGGCAAATTGGGCAGCACTGGCAGTCAGCTAAGCGTTTTCGGTCGTGGTTCCAAGAGAAATATGCTGCCTCCCTTCAGGACGCAGCCCACATCTGCCCACAAGGCATTGGCCATAGGGGGCTCCATGCAAAATGTCTCGCCTTTGGCCTACAAACCTCCAAGACGCAGTTCTGCAGTGGGCATTTGTAATGATGGCGGTGATAATGATAAGGCGGTGGCCGCCTCAAATTTTAGAAGCCATAGTGTAGATGGTCTACTGGATAGTGGCGGCAGTGAGAGTGGTGAACAGAAAATAGCTGAGGCAGCAGCTTTAGTGTCGGCCGGTAGTTTGGCATTGACAAATGCCAGTTCCACCAGCACTCTACAGCCCAGCGAAGATTTTAATGGTTCACTCAACGATGTGCTTAGTGCAGAAGTTGCGGTGCCGCGAAGAGATAAATCAGCCAATTTGCCTCCCATAAATCCCCAACATCGTAAATCTCGCAGTCTGGATCACTTTCTCGATGAAAAGACTTTAGCCGCCATTGTAGTGCCTCCCTCGCCCACCGATGGCACTCAAAGCATGGAAAATCTTGCCACTATGCACACACCAGAACCCATGCGTTCTCCCATTGCCTTGACGGTGAATGGAGGAGCCATTAGTGCTGGTGCTGGTGCTGGTCCTATGCACATGCGTTCAGCATCCGTAAGAGATTCCAAGTCTTTAACGCCAGATCGTGTTACCACACTACGTCAAAGTCCCTCGAATAGACAAAGTCCTGAAGGCTTGAGTTCAGCAGAAGATGAAAATGAGGATACACAGAGTTTGGCAAGTGGACAATCAGTAAAGGCTGGCCACCCAACGCCTGCAGTGGGATCAGCAGCGAAACCCCCTCAAACGGCTCCCAAAAGTCAAACTAGAGCCGCAGCACATGTGCATAGAGGCAGCAGCAGTCGAGTTCCCAAAACCACATCCACCAGTTCTCTGGGAGCAACCACAACAACAGGAGCGGCGGCGACGGCGACGACAACAGGAGCCAACAGCAATCCGAACAATAAAACCATATTCAACCGAACAATCAAAAAAGTTCGTTCGCTCATCAAAAAGTAAGCATCATTTTAGAAATCCAACAACTCACAAATAAACAAACATTCAAAAAACAAAATGACACAAAAAAAAAACAACATCAAAATCGCTCTCTCTCTCTCGCTACCTGTCTCTTTTTCTAATCAACTCTTCAATCTTGTTTTTGCCTACCCTCATTCAGCTATGAATGTTGATTCATTAACTCTACCCTCTTGTTTTTTTCGCATCTTCATTCATGAATACGTACTACCACCTACACACATTGTAGAATTGTATGCTTGTGTGCATTTGTATGTGTCCTTCTGGGACTTTTTACTCCATGTTTTTTCACTGTTTTGTGCTATGAAACTCATAATTCCTTGCTTTTGCAAAATTTATAGAATCTGAGAGTCAGGCTTCTATTTTTCAAGTACATCCTTTAGGAAAGTTTTTTTAAATCCAAGTATGTATGTATTCGGCTGGTCCGAATAATAGAACTCAAGATACCAAATCCATGCCAATATTCATTCCCTTTCCTTTCAAAATCATAGATTCAACCTGAATTGACTATAAGACTGATTTGGGAGCAACGTGGTGGCTGAGGTTTAACACCTAAAATCGCAGCAAGGGCATTTCGATGCTCGGTGTGGAGTTGCATTTACTCAACCCGGTGCCGTGACCCATAGAACGGAAAGAGTTTTAGACAGTGCTCTGCTCCCAACCAAGGGAGTGGACACGTCCAAACAACGTGAACTCGATTTGGTACTTATGCTCGAAGCTTCGGCTATGAATGGGGGCGTTGGTAGACGCATAGTTTTCACCCGGGACTAAGAGCCCAGCAGAATTAAGCCATCGTGACAGGTGCCTGCATAAAACACCATTTGGACTTGACTATAAGACTGATATGAAGATATGAGGATCTTGACCAAAAAGATTACTAAAGCTGAGCAACGACATTCAGCACCACCACCTGCTGAATGTCGTTGCTCAGCTTTAGCTATCCTTTTGGTCAAGCAGTGACTATAGCATATGCAAATTTTCCCATGAACATTCCATTAAGGAACTGCGACAAACTTCTCACAAATCAATAAGCTTAATGATAAGGGACCTCCTTTTTATAGCCGAGTCCGAATGGCGTGCCGCAGAGCGATACCTCTTTGGGGAGAAGTTTTTACATGGCAAAGTACCTCTAAGATGTCGCCAGCATCAGGAGAGGATAACCACCGCCGACAAATTTTCGGATGTTCCTGTCAGAATTCGAACCTTGGGTTTCAGCGTCATAGGCGGACATCCTAACCTCTGCGCTACAATGACCTCCAGTGGCAGTGGCGGTGGCTATAGATATTGCGTTATTCTTGATTGATTCTTGATCTTAATTCTGCTTAAACTGAGTAGTGAATAGTAGGTACATTTTTAAAGTGCCGTCCACCAGACTACAGCACCATAGAGCGTTATAGGTTTGACAACTGTAGAACGCAGCAAATGTATGTTTGCCGACACACGTTTAAAATCCCCAATGATGACCATTAATTCTCGCGCAGATGTATAAGGCAAGAATTGTCTTCTCATTTTCAGAATGCTGGACTAGAAGTTTAACTTCTTGCCTAGGAAAAGGCTTAAGTATTTTGAGTCCCCACAAAATAAAGTTTTGCCTTTCCCAAGTAGGCCATGGCCAAACAGCCTAATATCTCCTTCTGAAAAGAACAAGTTTTATTTTAGTCAGACATACATCCAGACCATTTTCTTCCAGCCAATTGGAAAATAGCAGTACACAAAACCACGTAGCATTAATGCAAATGCAATGCAAATTTGCCCATTAACATTCCATTAAGGAACAGGGGACAAACTTCTCACATATCAATGAGTGCTGTGCGATTCAAATTTAAGAGCTCAATGATAAGGGGCCTTCTCTTTATAAATAGCTGAGTCCGAACGGGGTGCCGCAGTGCGACCCCTCTTTGGGGGAGAAGTATTTACATGGCTGCCAACCATTTTTTTCAAATGGCAAAGTTCCTCACAAATGTTGCCAGCATTGGAAGGGGATAACCACCGCCGAAAATTTTTCCTGATGTTCACACCAGGATTCGAAACCAGGCGCTCAGCGTCATAGGTGGACATGCTATCCTCTGCGCTATGTTGACCTCCAACGCAGCATTAAAGGCTTGGCCATTGCAGTATACAGTTACCGCAAGATACCTCAGTCTTAAAAATTACTTACAATTGCAAGCACTTACAATTCAGTGTGTATACTGTAGGTTAGGCTTGGTTAGGTTAGATTTAAGTGACAGTCTGCCATCAGACTCACTTAGACGTTTTCGTCCATTGTGATACCACAGGAAAACAGAAGAAGGAAGGTGCCTTCTAGTTCCTACCGTTGAACCATCCAGATCGCTTTAAAAAGCCCAATAACTTGCAAATGTTCACATCCGCTAAATCAGACAGGTTCTCAAAGAAATGAGAATATAAAGTGGAACTCCTTCTGACTGCTAGTGCGGGACACACACATGCAGAAGGTTTTCTATGTCCTCACAGCTTCTGCAAAAGTCGTTGCTGGCAACCTTCAGCCTGTCAGCATGTTTTCCAATTAGACAGTGACCTGTCATGACGGACACAATGACTACTGAGACGTCCGTTGTAGCCAATGACAGCAAAGCGGTAGATCTCTTCAAGTTTATATTAGGTCACATAGTTTTGGAATGCTCACAGTTCCCTCTTTGGGATCATCTATCATTCGTTGCTCTTCGGGCCTGGTACTGAAAACTTAGCTTGCATGTCGCTAGAAGCATATCCACAGATTCCAGTGTCCCTGGAGTGTGTAAGGTAGTTCCTAGTCTCGTAAGCTCGTCCGCTTTACAGTTCCCTGGGATATATCATCCCGTTGAAAGATCTGCGACATTCGAGGGCGATTTTTGTGTTCATCAATACATTCTCCAGGGATGTAATGGCTGTCTGAAAAGATATTTATGTCAATCTTCGTAATGACATAATACCTTAGCCATTCTAAAACTTCTTTAATTGTAAAGATCTCCGCTTGATACGCACTACAGTGGGCAGATGATCTTCTCGATATGACCAGTCCTAGTTTTCAGAGTACACTCCCAAATCTCACCTAATCGTTTAGTTTGGAAAAATCCGTATAGAAGTCTATGTAACTTCTTTTACTAAGGATATTGTAGTGCCAATAGGTCCTATCAGGAATAGTAGTACAATACTTTATTATCAAGCAATGTATAATCCACACTGCCAGCAACATCAAGCATTGTATCAACGAAAGCACAGTGTCCGTAGCCGCCGCATGACCAAAGAGATAACTCCCCTAGCCTCACAGCACTGGTCGCAGTAATTTACAATATCCAGAGGCATTAGGCATTGAATTCAGTGCATCAGATGGCATTGTCCTCAATGCGGCTGTGATGTACAAACAATCCATCCCTTGGATCCGGCTGAGTATTAAACAGATGGTGGACTATTGAAGCGCTGTCCACAAGACCGCAACACCATAAAGCATTATAGGTCTGACAACTGCAGTATATTCCCTGTACATGACATTAATTTTGAAAGAACTCAACTTTTGCCAATGGCTTTTTTGCAGGTCTATAGGCCTGTTTTGCAGGTCTATAGGCCTTTTTTGCAGGTGGGAGGCCACAGAGGCTACTCCGTATGGAGCATTCCACTATCCGCGACCTGTGGACGCACCCGGTAGCTCGCAGCTAAGCTTCTCATGACAGCAATGAACACCACACAAATTGGAGCTCAATGTTCCAGCCTGTGTGGTGCTGACGGCTATCTTGTGCCAGGGTCCACCAAGGTGGTTGCTATTTGCATCTTGGCTTGGCCCTAGGACAGACTGGCACAAGCGAGTCATTCAGGGCCTTCGTGATTCGTTTGTTTTTTATATCTATGTGCTCAGCTACTTCCTTTTCTGGTCTTGAAGGAATAGTCGTGCAGAATGTATGAGGAAATATATCCCAATCCGCCTTTCTTCCAAGACTGAAACTAAACCTTAAGGTAGTTAAAGATACGTAACAAAATTAATAAAAAATGCTCTTTCTAGCCATAATTTTTGCTTTTTAGGGCAGTATACATCTTTGGTATCGCTGCCGTTACCGAAAATTTCGCTTGCAGATACGCAGCCCAAATGAAATTCACTTTGCGTAACAGAGCATTGAAGGCATTGAAGAACTTTTTCTTGTAATTACAAATGAAAATCTTTGTTTCGGTAGGTCCATGCAACATGAAAAAAACTATTTGCAAATAAAATAGGTTAACTGTGCTAAGTATGGTCAAAATCTCTTCATAATTTGATATAGCTCAAATATAAACCGATCTTGGATCTTGACTTATTGAGCCTCTAGAGAGCGCCTCAAAGAACCAACATTTAATATAAAGATGCTATCTTTAAAGTAAATTTCCTATTTACTAACGGGCATGACCTCCAACCGTTTAAAATGTTGATCGCTGATTGATTCTTAGTTTACTTCACTTATAAGTGTCTAAATATTATTTTTTGAAAAATATTTTTTTTTTTAATTTAGCATTTTAACCTAAAACAAGTAACATTTTGAGACACTCCTATTCGTAAGGCTATTAACAAAGGTACACTGTTGTCTTGTCCCAAAGTCAATTTAGAGATTTTTATCTTCAATAACAAGACGCCAAGTTGGGAATTTTTTAACTTACAATTTAAAAAAAAAAAATCCTAATATGAAGAAAAATTTCTTGGAACAAAGGAAATGTTTCCTTAAAAAGTTGAAAAATTTATCATCTTTAAATAAAGTTTGCTAATCTTTGGCTTGAATCTTTAAAATTAGGACACACATTGTTTCGGTGCAAACAACAATAACAAGATGTAAAGTTAGGAATTTTTTAACTTACAATTTAAAAAAAAAAAATCCTAATATGAAGAAAAATTTCTTGGACCAAAGGAAATGTTTCCTCAAAAAGTTGAAAAATTTATCATCTTTAAATTAAGTTTGCTAATCTTTGACTTGAATCTTTAAAATTAGGACACACATTGTTTCAGTGTAAACAACAATAACAATATGTAAAGTTAGGGAATTATTAACTTACAATTTAAAAAAAAAATCCTAATATCAAGAAAAATTTCTTGGACCAAAGGAAATGTGTCCTTAAAAAGTTGAAAAATTTATCATCTTTAAATTAAGTTTGCTAATCTTTGACTTGAATCTTTAAAATTAGGACACACATTGTTTCAGTGTAAACAACAAACTTATTGATTGCCTTAAAACTTAACTCTCTGCCAAGCTCAAACCTCTTATCAAATCATTGTTGGGTGGGAAAAAATCAATAAAAAGTGCCTTGTTTTAGAACGACTGCAAGAATATACAACAAATAGTTTAGACAAAATATAGTACAAAGTAAAAAGTGCCTACAAAATAATGATGTTATATACAACAGTAAGGTAAATCCATGCTTAAAATCCAAATAATGTCATGTAAAAACTCACCTCTGTTAAAATCATCACATCAACAGCATTCTTAACATTTCATTGATTTGAAGCATTCCTCCATGTCCCAAGCCATGCAACTCCCATCTAAAACAATCAAAAAAACAGAAACAGTTATACTTAAACACCACACCACACCACTTACTCCCATGCTTACTTTTCTAATCTCTGTAAAAAAAAGTAACAAAGAAAGTAATGTTTGAGGTTATGGTTCAAGCTCTACTACCAGTGCCACAATCAACCACCGCTATCTGTCTCTTACACTGAACTAAAATCTTACAACTAAAGCGACTAAAATTGAAATTTCAAAGTTAACAAGAGAACCAAGCAACTGCCCTAAGCATCACCTTCAGCAAATTAAAAAAAAAAAAAAAATGGTGAAACATAAACCCAACCCACGTTTGAAAACCGATCAAATCTATTTGCCTTGTGATTAGTTTCGAGTGAAAAATCCATTGAAAGAAACCAAAACAGAAAACTTCACACAACAGAGATTTTCAAATTTCTCAACGAATTTTAGACAAAAAAAAAAACAAATGATTAAATATTTAAAGAAAAAAAGATAAACAAAACAAAACTCTTAAATTTAATGTTAAATTTAGAATTTATTATTAATTAACTGTTGCAATTTTTTTTTGATTTAATTTTATGTCATAAGTCAGTCTTGTTCGAGTTTCCCTCTGTTTTCAATTTTGTGAATGAATCCAAAAGGAATCCCAAGCTAGAAAATTATTTAATCTTCAAACTGGAAGATAATTCAAAGTGTACCGTCCTGCGTTTAATACAAAAAAACAAAATCCTCCAGAAAAACAAACTAAAATTAAAAAATATGTAAAAATATAGAAAACACGTGTTTTTTGTTTTGTTTAGTCCTTTTGTTAATATTTATAATATTTCGAAATGCCTTTCCCTCATGTCTTAACCCCCACTTGTTTTCTATTCCTATGGGATTTTTCCTTCGAATTTTCTTTATTTTTTTACAAATTTATCTTAATACATTAATTTTAAATTAAAATTAATTTTGTAAGTAAAACGAAATAATTTTATTATATAATTTACTAATTGTATAGAATTTTTCATTGAAGAAAAATTTATTAAGAAATAATTGAAACAGAAAACAAAAAACAGAAAAATTGGCTTAAAAACAAACCAAGAATAAAATTAAAAAAAAAAAACAAAAAAAAAAATAAACCCTCATGTGTTGTAATTTTATTGTCAGTGTTTTGTGATAGAGAATTTCAATGTGTTATAAGGCTTAGAGGCAAAGGTGTATGCTGTTGCATTACATTGCAGATGATTCGGTTCCAGCAGAGAATTACCTCAAATTTGTCGTTGTCCTCCTCCTCAACTTAATCCCAATTGCTTTTTGTTGTCTTTTGTCCCCTTGGTTTTCACATGATGTTATTTTGTTTTTTGCTTTTTGTTTGTTGTGCATGTTGTCCTTGTTTTCATACTTTTTTTAACCAATAATCTTTTTTTTTTTTTTAATTATATATTTTGTAATTTTAGTTTATATTATGGAAATTTTTCCTAATTTTCGTTTATACAATGCAATTTCCCTTAATATTTAGAGTTTGCGACAAAATGTGTTAGAATTTCCCAGAAGATTTAACGGATATAGAAAATTACACGGTGCGTAAAAATGCCAAAATTTCATGTTGATTTTTCGATACTTTCAGTTAGGGTAAAAATCAAAAAAAAATTGAAGAAGGATGTCGAAGGGCCTTACACAACTCACTGTCCCAAATTTTAGCAAAATCGGATAATAAATGCGCCTTTTAGGGGCCCAAAACCTTAAATCAAGAGTTCGGTCTATATGGCAGCTATATCCAAATCTGGACCGATCTTTGCCATATTGCAGAAGTATATCGAGGGGCCTAACACAACTCACTGTCCCAAATTTTAGCAAAATCGGATAATAAATGCGCCTTTTAGGGGCCCAAAACCTTAAATCGACAGATCGGTCAATATGGCAGCTATATCCAAATCTGGATCGATCTGGGCCAAATTGAGAAAATATGTCGAAGGGCCTAACACAACTCACTGTCCCAAATTTTAGCAAAATCGGACAATAAATGCGCCTTTAAGGGGCCCAAAACCTCACATCGAGAGATCGGTCTATATGGCAGCTATATCCAAATCTGAATCGATCTCGGCCAAATTGAAGAAGGATGTCGAAGGGCCTCACACAACTCACTGCCCCAAATTTCAGCAAAATTGGATAATAAATGTGCCTTTTATGGGCCTAAGACCCTAAATCGGCAGATCGGTCTATATGGCAGCTATATCCAAATCTAGACCGATCTGGGCCAAAGCAAAGAAGGATGTCGAAGGGCCCAACACAACTCACTGTCCCAAATTTTAGCAAAATCGGATTATAAATGTGGCTTTTATGGGCCCAAGACCCTAAATCGGCAGATCGGTCTATAAGGGGCCTATATAAAGATATGGTCCGATATAGCCCATCTTCGATCGTACCCTGCTTATGGACAAAAAAGAATCTGTGCAAAGTTTCAGCTCAATAGCTCTATTTTTAAAGACTGTAGCGTGATTTCAACAGACAGACAGACGGACGGACATGGCTAGATCGTCTTAGACTTTTACGCTGATCAAGAATATATTGGGTTGCCCAAAAAGTAATTGCGGATTTTTTAAAAGAAAGTAAATGCATTTTTAATAAAAATTAGAATGAACTTTAATCAAATATACTTTTTTTAAACTTTTTTTCTAAAGCAAGCTAAAAGTAACAGCTGATAACTGACAGAAGAAAGAATGCAATTACAGAGTCACAAGGTGTGAAAAAAATTGTCAACGCCGACTATCTGAAAAATCCGCAATTACTTTTTGGGCAACCCAATATAAACTTTATAAGGTCGGAAATGGATATTTCGATGTGTTACAAACGAAATGACAAAAAGAATATAGCCCCATCCTTCGGTTAGGGGTATAAAAATTGTAAACATTAATGAAATGAAAATGAAAAATTCGGCAGAACCGGGCCGGGATTCGAACCTGGGCACATGAAGCAACAGCGAGAGCCGTTACCATTGTCTAGCGTTCGCAGCCATCAATACAACTTCCAACCGATGCACAGAATCATTTGTATACCATGGGAGTAGTGTAATTTGTGTAGACAAAAAATCTGCCATTACACACAAACACATGAATTGGGAAAAGTACAGCTAATAGACAGGATTGTCGAGCGTGGTTAAGGTGGTATTTGTATCATAGAGGCGTTTTCCGCAATAAATTCGATATAAGTACAACATACCAACGTACGGCCCTTGAAGTCTTCGCACCTAATATGGCTGATGAGTAATTCTAAACCAAATTACGATCATTGAGCTCCGATCTTCGATCAATGAAATCGTCTGGAAACAGAAACAAACAAGTAAAAGCGTGCTAAGTTCGGCCGGGCCAAATTTTGGGAAAAGATCACCATGGATTCTGCTAAAAACTTATACAGTAGAAGGGCATTATTTTATTCTACATACCAAACTTTTGTCAAACTAGCAAAACTAAAGCTGCTAGGAATCGAGATACCGGTTTACACGGGAGCTTTATCAGATTATCAACTGATTTAGACCCTAAGTGGCAACAAAACACCGCATGTAGAATTTCAGCCAAATCAGACAAAAAATGCGGCTTGTAAGGGCTCAAAAAGTCAAATCGGGAGATCGGTTTATATGGAAACTATATCAGGCTATAGACCGATTTAAACCGTACTTGGCACAGTTGTTGGAAGTCAGATCGGAAGATCAGGGAGCTGTACCAGGTTATAGACCGATTTGGACCGTACTTGACACAGTTGTTAAAAGTCATAACAGAACACTACATACAAAATTTCAACCAAATCGAACAAAAACTGCGGCTTATAAGGACTAAAGAAGCCAAATCGGGAGATCGGTTTACATGGGATGGGGTAATCGCTATGGCCCATTTGCAATCCCCAACGACCTACATCAATGTTAGGTAGCTATGCAAAATTTCAAGCGGCTAGCTTTACGCGTCCGACCGCTATCGTAATTTCGACAGACGGACGGACGGGCATGGCTAGATCGAATCAGAATGTCGAGTCCATCCAGAATATATATACTTTATGGGGCCGCAGATCAATATTTCGAGGTGTTAAAAACGGAAGGACTAGGTTAGTATACCCCCATCCTATGGTGGTGGGTATAAAAAAACAAGCAAAAGCGTGTGAAGTTCGGCCGGGTCGAATTTTATATACCCTTCACCATGGATCGCATTTGTCAAGTTTTTTGAATGACTTTCTCAATATATATATGAGCTACATCAAGTTATTGACCGGTATGGGCCGTACTTGTCATGGCTGCTAAAAGTCATAGAGAAATACCACCTCGAAAATTTCAGGCAAATCGAGTAAAAATTGCGCCCTCCAGTTGCTCTGAGTGTCAAATTGGGAGATCGGTTTATGTGGCGGCTATAACAGGTAATGGGCTGAATTAGACCATACTTCAACGATATGTGCAAAATTTTAGCCAAATCGGATAAATTTTGCGTGCTCTAGAAGCTTAAGAAGCCTAAAGGGGAGATCGGTTTAAATGGCGGCCATATCAGGTTATTGACTGATTTAGACCATACTTGGCACAGTTGTTGGAAGCCAAAACGATATGTGCAAAATTTCAGCCAAATCGGAAAATAATTACGCCCTCTAGAAGTTCAATAAATCTAATCGGGAGTTCGGTTTATATGGCAGCTTTATTAGGTTATGAACCGATTTGAGCCGTACTTAGCACAGTTGTTGGAAACGATACCAAAACACATTCTAAATTTAAAATCGGTTAAGAATGCGCCCTCTAGGGGCTCAAGAAATCAAGACCCAAGATCGGTTTATATAGCAGCTTTATAAAAACATGGGCCGATTTGGACCATTTACAATCCCAACCGAGCGACTTACACTAATAAGAAGTATTTGTGTGAAATTTGAAGCGCCTAGCTTCACTCCTTCCAAAGTTAGCGTGCTTTCGACAGACAGACGGACGGACATGGCTAGATCGACTTAAAATGTCATGACGATCAAGAATATATATACTTTATGGAGTTTTAGACGCATATTTCGAGGTGTTACAAACAGAATGACGAAATTAGTACACCCCCATCCTATGGTGGAGGGTAATATTGGGTTGCCCAAAAAGTAATTGCGGATTTTTTAAAAGAAAGTAAATGCATTTTTAATAAAGCTTAGAATGAACTTTAATCAAAGATACTTTTTTACACTTTTTTCTAAAGCAAGCTAAAAGTAACAGCTGATAACTGACAGAAGAAAGAATGCAATTACAGTCACAAGCTGTGAAAAAATTTGTCAACGCCGACTATATGAAAAATCCGCAATTACTTTTTGGGCAACTCAAAAATACAATCCACCATGCCAGTCAGTGTTTTGAAAAACAGCACGCACTTGCCTAACTTTAGAAGTAGGTATTTAGAGCACCTTAATCAATTTGACAAAAGTTGTTGATGAAGATACATGGCATATGGGAAATCGCGATCCAACATGCCAGTCAAAGTGTTTTGAAAAACATCACTCACTTGTCTAACTTTTATAAGTTCTTTGTAATACTATTATCTGTTGCTTTAGCAAAAATGTTTACTATTTGAATAACAAATGTCGTTGAGCAACAGAAGTCGTTACTTGCAACCTTCAGTCATTCAGCATGTTTTTCGATCACACGGTGACCTGTCATGACGGACACAATGACTGAGAAACACCTGTTCTAGCCAGCGACAGCAAAGCAGTAGACCTTCTTAAATCTAAGTTACTTTACTTTACTTCAATTGGCTATGACAGAACATTTGTTCCACCAGCCCAACGTTGAATAGCGTTCCAAGCGGCTCGATCTTCTGGGCTCATTCTAAAATCTCTGACACCAAGTTTTGAGGTGTCTCCCACCACTTGATCTTTCCATCGGCTTTTTGGTCTTTCCGGTTTGTGTGTACCACAGTGTTCGCCTTCAAAAGTGTTCTTTGCCGGGTCCTTCTTCATCCATTCTGATAACATGACCTAGCCAACGCATCCGTTGTATTTTGATACGTGTAACTCATACAGCTCGTGGGTCATACGACGCCTGTATTCTCCATTAACGCAAACTGGTCCATATATTTTACGAAGAATCTTTCTCTTAAACACTCCAAACACTGCCTCATCTGCTTTCACAAGTACCCATGCTCCAGAACCATATAATAGCACGGGTAGTATCCGTGTCTTGTATAGTGTAATCTTCGTCTGTCGAGAGATGGCCTTGTTTCTAAACTGCTTACTAAGTCCAAAGTAGCATCTGTTTGCCAGTATTATTCTCCGCTTTATCTCAAAACTGGTGTCATTCGTTTCGGTTACGGCGGTGCCGAGGTAGATAAAGTTGCTGACTATCTCAAAGTTGTCTTTCCCAACTTTCTTCATTTTATTTATCTGCTCGGTTGTTCAAGGCGTTTTGGGAGTTGAAACCATCCATTTCGTCTTATCTCCATTTACTGCCAAACCCATTTTCACTGACTCTCTTTCGATTCTTTCAAAGGCTGCAGTTACTACTTCCGGTGACCGACCCATGATGTCGATGTTGTCGGCATAGGCGAGTAGCATGTGTTCTCTTTTGATTAGTGTGCCACATCTATTCACATCTGCATCTCGTATAACCTTCTCCAGCAGGATATTAAAGAGATCACACGATAAGCTGTCTCCTTGTCTGAAAACTGTTTTGGCAAGTGTCATCCTGCAAAGTCTTATTAACTTTGCAGTGATACCATACTCAGACATGGCTTGAAATACCTTTGAAAGTAAAGGGGTATCGAAAGCGACTTTATAGTCAACAAAGAGATGGTAGGTGTTGATTTGTCCTTCACGGATCCTCTCCAGGATTTGACGCAGTGTGAATATCTGGTCTAGGATGGTATAAAGCAGCATTGATTTGGCCCCAATTATCTCATTGACTTTAGGTTTTAATCTTATACACAGTACGCTCCGGAGTATCTTGTATGCGATGGGAAGGAAACTTATTCCTCTGTAGTTGGCACATTCCGTTTTGTCTCCTTTCTTCTGTACGGGACATAGTAGAGGTTCCAATCATCGGGTATGCGTTCTTCTAGCCAGATTGCGTAGATAAGCTGATGCATACGCCTTATCAGGGTGTCGCCTGCGGTCTTAAATAGTTCAGCGGGCAACCTGTCGGTTCCTGCTGCCTTGTTGTTCTTCAGTCGGATCATAACTACTTGGACCTAGTTCTGAGTAGAAGGTAAACATTCTATACCTTCATCAGAAATTGGTTTTGCGGTATCCTCTTCGCCGCCAATGTCGGACACTAGCAGTTGGGTAAAATGTTCTTTCCATATCCTCAGCACGCTATCTGTGACAGTTACCAGATTTCCTTCTTTGTCTCTGCAGGAGGATGTGCCTGTACCAAAGCCATCGGTTTGATGTTTAATTCTGTGGTAGAATTTCCGGACTTCATTCTGACTCCTGTACATCTCAATTTGCTCACACTCACGTCTTTCCACTTCCTTTTTCTTTCTGCGTAATAGACGTTTCTCCTCTCTCCTTTTCTCCCGATACCTCTCCTTCTACTGGCGCGTTTGTACTGATTGCATGGTTGCTCTGTATGCCGAATTTTTGGCTTCAGTAGCATCTATACTCTTGGTCGTACCATGGGTTTCTCGGGGAGGCTTCCGGTACCCAAGTACGGATTTCGCGGCATATTCCATGGAATGGACAATGGTTTGCCACTGCGCCATTATATCATCGAAACAAGGATTGCTCTCATCAAGCAATTGGCTCAGTCGAGTGGAGCATGCCGTTGCCATCTGTTGTATTTGCAGCTATTCAATGTCCAGCTTCCGTGCAGTGCTAGATAGTACTTTGCTCGCCATACTCAAACGGGTGCAAACCTTTGCTGCAACAAGGTTATGATCTGAATCTATATTTGCTCCACGGATCGAGCGTACATCTAACACGCTGGATGAATGCCTTTCAACTATTACAACGTGATCAGTTTGGTTCCTCGTGTTTTGATCGGGTGACAACCATGTGGCTTTGAGAATATTTTTATACCCATTTTTTCATTCCGTTTGCAACACATCGAAATATCCATTTCCGACCCTATAAAGTAATTGGGTTGCCCAAAAAGTAATTGCGGATTTTTTAAAAGAAAGTAAATGCATTTTTAATAAAACTTAGAATGAACTTAAATCAAATATACTTTTTTACACTTTTTTTCTAAAGCAAGCTAAAAGCAACAGCTGATAACTGACAGAAGAAAGAATGCAATTACAGAGTCACAAGCTGTGAAAAAATTTGTCAACGCCGACTATATGAAAAATCCGCAATTACTTATTGGGCAACCATATATATGTTCTCGATCGTCGTAAAAATCTAAGACGCCCGTCTGTCCGTCCGTCTGTCCGTCCGTCTGACCATCTGTCTGTCTCTCTGTTGAAATCACGCTACAGTCTTTAAAAATAAAGATATTGGGCTGAAACTTTGCACAGACTCTTTTTTGTCCATAGGTAGGTTAAGTTCGAAAATGGGCTATATCGGACTATATCTTGATATAGAACGATCACCCGCTTTAAGGTCTTAGGCCCATAAAAGTCACATTTATTATCCGATTTTGCCAAAATTTGGGACAGTGAGATGTGTTAGGGCCTTCGACATCCTTCTTCAATTTGACCCAGATCAGTTCAGATTTGGATATAGCTGCCATATAGACCGATCTCTCGATTTATGGTTTGGACCCATAAAAGGAGCTTTTATTGTCCGATGTCGCCAAAATTTGGGACAGTGAGTTGTGTTAGGCCCTTCGACATCTTTGTGCAGTTTGGCTCAGATCGGTCTAGATTTGAATATAGCTGCCATATATACCGATCCCCCGATATAAGGTCTTAGGCCCATAAAAGCCACATTTATTATCCGATTTTGCCAAAATTTGGGACAGTGAGTTAAGTTAAGCCCCTCGACATACTTCTTCAATATGGCACAGATCGGTCCAGATTTGGATATAGCTGCCATATAGAGCGATCTCTGGATTTATGGTTTGGACCCATTATAGGCGCTTTTATTGTCCGATGTCGCCAAAATTTGGCACAGTGAATTGAGTTAGGGCCTTCGAAATCCCTCTTCAATTTGGCCCAGATCGATCCAGATTTGCATATAGCTGCCATATAGATCGATCTCCCGTTTTTTCGGACCAATAAAAGGCGCATTTATTGTCCGATTTCGCTGAAATTTGGGACAGTGAGTTGTGTTAGGCTTTTCGACATCCGTGTGGTATATGGTTCAGATGGGTCTATATTTGTATATAGCTATCAAAATTTGGTGCTGCTAACTACCATGTTTTTTTTTCAAAATCTATTAGGCCCAAGCCATTATCGAAAGTTATCAAGTGGAGACTAAATTTTACCGACTATGCAGATCCGCAAATAATGGTCCTTTTTCGTTGGCGTGGTTCGTCAACGTTGGGGGGTCTGTTTTTACTATTCCTTGGTTTCTCATAGTAGTTCTCATAGTTTTCCGGGGGCGGATTACTGGCCCAGCGCCCCAACCGCATGGGTTTTGTGGGATTGCACGTGTATGCCTCGTTGTGGCGAGCCGCTTGCTCCAATAGCCGATGCTCGCCTCCAGCCGCCCCTTACCTGGGAACAGACGCTGATGTTGGCCATTGGTTATTTGAAGGCGCCAATAACTCGCCTTGTCATCTCGAGTATCATTGGCACTGAGTATTTAATTAAGAGCCAGTGCAACCTGACTCCTCACTGAGACTCTCCTCTCGAAAATCGCTGACTGCCCACGGCTGCATTTGCAGCTACTACGCATAAAAACGTAGCTTTCCACCTGTCCGCAACCCCTTACCGTAGTAACGATGGACACCACACAAGTCGCAGCTCAAAGTTCCAGCCTGTGTGGTGCCCATAGTTAACCCGTGACGGCCGTGTCACTTTTGCGCGTTCTTTTTAAACACCTGGGATATCACAATGGTGCTAAACAATCTAATGTAGAGTCGCAGATCATTATTTTAAGGTGTTACAAACGGAATAACCAGATTAAGCTAACTTTCCATTCCAATTTTGGTTGTTTATTTAGTTTTATTCGAGCAGATGAGCATTGTTACTATTTATGGTTTTTTCTTTCACATAAAAGTACAGATACTCCTTTGAGATTGCGTTTTGATTGTAAGTCATCATAGGTAGCCGCACTGATGACGAAGACCATGCTTTTTTTTTTTTGAAAGGATTATTTCTTTTTCATAAAATGTCTAATTTGACAAGCCTCACCCATTATTTCATCCATTACGCTGTAATATATGCACTTTAATATTTTCCTTATTTTCATATTCCCTATATGATCATTCTATTTTATTCTTTTATATTTTAATACGTTATTTTGTATTAATATATTTTATTTTTTATCTATTTCTTTTTTTTTATTTTCGCAGACCTTAAATTCTTCTAAAAAAAAAACGAAAAATTTCTTGTGAAATTTATAAAATACTTCAATAGTGTAGATGTGTTAGTGAGTGGTGATGTAGATATGTGTGTGTCTATTATTATCAATTTATACATGCATCTGTCTGTTTTACGCCATAAGCCATCACAATTTGAAGGGACATGGGACATGCCATTGAAAAAGTCACAGGATATGCTTGGCCCGGACTATGGATAATAACCACTGTCACTTAACAATTATCATCGGCTGATAAAAATCAGCAAATCAGCAAACAAACAACTGACCCACAAAACCAGCACAGCACCATTTTCACCACTTAATGTTTAGTTTTAAGAAACTTTGTTTGTTTTTATTTTTTTTTTTTTTTTTTGCAAATGTTGTCTATTTTAAGAATAAGCACCCACCCACCCAAACAACCCACCCATCCTACACACCAGAAAAGCTACATAATTCATAATGTACTTTCTATTTATTGTTAAACAATTAATTTATTTACATATGTAATTAGGCAAAAGAGAAGAACAAATCGAAAAAAATTAAGAAAAAAAAAAATTCTAATGTGCAATTTTTTCGCTCTCGCAAAACTCACAAAAATTACAAAATATTTTTTTTTTCTAATTTATTTTCAATTAATGCCCTTTGCCTTTTACCTTTGACTTTCTTTTGTTTTGTTTAGTAACGATTTCTCTTCTAATGATGAAATTCCTGATATACTCTTTGCCAAAGGTACATCGCCCTCACCTGGACGTATATTATTTTGGTAGTAAAATTTTAACATATATACCGGAGAACTGTTTTGAAATCACAACGCATGCACAAACGAAAATTACCCACCTGTACAAAAACAAAAACAAAAAACACATAAAAATAAAACAAAAACCAAAACGTCGAAAACAAAATCCCAACAAATTTAGAGTATTATTAGAGTAACGATAAATGGAATCTTAAAACAAAAATTCTATCACAACGAACATTTTGAGATCTTTTAAGCGAATTCATAGAATTAAATTTAAATAAATAATAAAAACTGACGCAAATATTTACAATTACGATAGCATAACAATAGTGGTGAGTTATTATTTTTGATGATGCAATAGCGGTAAGTATTTATTTTAGTCAAGGCTCTCGAGCATTCTATTGCAACTTCTTGTAAAAGAGTCAATCAAAATTAAAGTCTCTAGCATTTATGATAGTTTCAAAACCAGCGGAGTTATAAAAGGTGGTTTCCCCTTTTTAAAACCCATTTATCGGCTTGAAGTACAATAAAACAACTAAGGACTGACTAAAGTCGGGCGAAGCCGACATTTTGATACCCTACACCTCATTGAATATGCAGGCTAAGCTGTCGAATCATCATCAGTCATCAGAAGAGTTATAAGAGAAACCTTCGTGTCAAATTTTGTGAAGATCGGTTAGGTTGAAAAGAGGGAGCAGATATTAATCCGCCCAATGCCACTATGGACATACACCTAAGCCCGTAATCGGCTTGTTGTGCGCTCTAAAAACTATAAAGTAACCTCAAAAAGGAAAATTTTAAGTAAGTGCTACTTACAACCTATGCGGCTAAAATGGAGTATTATTCTTCAAGATATGATTGTGCAGTGGGCTCGAAGAGTAAGTGGAAGGTGGTACATGACATCGGAGTGGGTAAACCCAAGTCAAACACTCGATACCATGGGGATCTAGATGAACTCAACAGGACCTTCGTAAGCATACCCGATATACAAACGGACACGCAATTTTACAGTGATGATGATGGGTCGGCTTTCGTTTTTGATGCCCGTAGTCTTTTTGAGTTTAGATGTGTTAGCCATGAGGAAGTTTATGAGAGTTTTGTCCGTGTTAAGTCAAATGCAATTGGCTTGGACGGAGTTGATCCGAGATTTGTACGAATGTTACTTCCATATCTCCTACCGTACTTTACGTACCTGTTTAATTCAATTTGGAGCTCCAGTGTGTATCCTATTACTTGGAAGCCTACAAAGATAATCAATCGGCCGATATCAATTCTATGCTATCTCTCTAAGGTTTTCGAGAAAATCCTTTGTGGGCAGATGTCGGTATATCTCCACCAAGAGTCCCTGTTGTCAGCATGTCAGTCCGGCTTCCGTTCTGATCATAGTTGCATTACTGCATTGGTTGAAGTGGTTGAATCGATCAGAAATGACATTGATGAGAACAAAATTGGCTTTCTGGTTCTTTTGGATCACTCCAAAGCTTTCGACACGGTTGATCACCTGAATTTGTGCATGAAACTATGGAATTTTTTTAACTTCACATCAACGGCAACGAGTCTGATTATGTCGTATCCGAGCGATAGACGGCTGTCTGTATGCGCAGGGAATATATTATCTAACCCCTTGTTCGTACGTAAGGGGGTTCCCCAAGGCTCAATTATAGATCCACTTCTTTTTTCATTTTATGCGAACGACTTGCCTCGTCAACTAGCACACGTTCAAATTATGATGTATGCTGATGACGTGCAGATTTTTCAAAGCGGCTTTGTGGACAATGTAGACGACTGCATAAGTAAACTTAACGCGGACCTACATCGCGTTTATGACTGGGCGACTGCAAATGGTTTGGTGTTGAATCCAAGTAAGTCTAAATGTTTGGTTGTTGACAAAAACAAGAATTTCAACATGTGACAACTGGTATATTTACGTTAATGGCCAGAGGATTGATATTGTATCTAGTGCGAAGAATTTAGGCGTGGTTTTTAGCAGTTCTTTGAGCTGGTCCGATCATGCTAACATTGCAGCCGGTAGCAGACCTATGCAAAGCTTCGTGCTTTATGGATCACACACACTCTTTTACACCCATAAATATCCGAATTCTTCCCACGAAAACATTCCTAGTTCCAGGTTTGATATATGGTTGTGAACTTTTTTCGAATTGTGATTCTTCGAGCCTCCGAAAATTGAATGTAGCTTTTAACAGCATAGTCCGTTGGTTGAAAAAGGAGTCAGCATGTTTCACAATATGTAGATTCTCTATTTGGACTTAGTTTCAACAATCTTCTTAATACCAGATCATTAATATTTTTACATAAGATTATTGTGGAAAAGAAACCCAGATATTTGTTTGAGAGACTGAGGTTTGCCCAATCTGATAGAGATAGAAAGTTAATACCTTTTAGAAGACGGAGTCTTATGTCTGAACGACAATTTTATATTAGCAACATACGCCTTCGGAATAATCTACCACACGATATTCAATGCATCAGCAACACGATTACATTTAAAAAAACAGTTCTCTGGCCTACACCGCCAAATCGTCTGCCCTTTCATTTCCCCTTACTCCGTTATGGCCCGGCACCCAAACGATGCGGATGTTGCCATCCTCAGAGAAGGCTTTAATCTCCTTCTTACACTGCAAGACTGTTCGTGACCTTACCGTCCTGGTTGTTATTGCCCCTATGGCAATTTTACTGTCCATAAAGATGTTCACACTCGACGTTCTCGGCGTTAGCATCACACCACTTCACGCATTCCGAGATCGCCTGGATCTCCGCCTGCAGGGCCGTATTATGGTCAGGCAGTCTAAAACAGATCACAGTCCCTGGTTTCTCAATGTAAACCCCCAGGCCCATTCTGTCCTCTAGCTTTGATCCATGCGTGTAACATGATCTTCCAGATGGCAATACTAGGGTTCCGTCAATACAAGACTGTGCCGATGGCAGCAGTGCCTCGCACTAGACTTTAAGGTTCATCTCTGGTATCCGATCGGAAACCTCTTCCCTTTCTTCCAGGTTTCAATAATTTCATATTCTGATCTTTTGATCTCATAAAATCGAATTTTAGTTATATATAGCCGCTATATAGACCGATCTCCAGACTTAAAGTCTTAAAGCAATAAATTGGTCATTTTTCATCCGATGGCAGTACTGGCAGAAACCTTTTCATTTCTGTAAAGTGAGGTTCAGATCGGACTATATTTGAATATATCTGCCCTTAGACCAACCACCCGATCTTTCGATACTGGGTATTGAGGCCATAAAAGATGCATTTATTACCCGAATTCGATGAAATTTGGCACAGTGTGTTCTGGTAGACTCCTTCCTATTCCTGCCAAATGTGGTACAGATCAAACCATATTTGTATATAGCTGTCATATATACCGATCTCCCGATACTGTGCAATGAGCCTATATAAGAGCCTTTTTCAACCTATTTCGATGAAATTCGGCACAGCATGTGCCACAGTGCGTTTTGGCACCCCTTTTAACCCTTTTGTTGAATATATGGGAGCTATATCAAAATCTGAACGCGAAAGCCGGGCAATGACAAAGAAAATACTCCAATGTTCCCCGCATGTACGATAGCATGCATGCTACACATGCCATCACTTGCCGCACTGATTTTACTTAAGTGAGCTCGTAGTCCTTTGTGTCCCGCCGTGATACCAATAGCTATACGACTTCCTTCTTACTTCCTTTCAGTAATAGCCTCTTCTCACGATCTGGATCCCCCCATAGGGTTTTCCGACTTGGTCGGCTTCAGAGAGTACACCAATTGCCGCTTCAGTGAACTGACACCTCCCCTCAAATATGCTAGTTGCCGAGAGGAAATTCCGAGACACCATTAATGCAGCCGCTCGCTTTATACCAGCTGGTCGAATACCCCAAGTGCGGCCCAATTTACCGGCGCAGCCAAAGATACTCGCAGACGAGCGTGATGGCATTTATTGTACGGACCCCGCAAACAGCGTAGTCAACGAACATAAGCAGAAGTTGTGGCTGAAACACTTGGAGCAATGTAACTTAGGTACCGGAGTAGGCAAGCTGTGGTATACTGTTAGATCACTCTCGACCTCGATAACTGTGACCGATACGAAGAGACGCGCCAGGTTGTTCAACTGTCAATTTATTGTACATCCCGAGAGTGACAGGGTTAGAAAGCCATTCGTCGTATCCGTGGTCTCCGAGCCATTGGACAGCCATCACAATTTACCGTGGGCGAAGTTACGAATGTCATCCGTGGCGCCAAATCATACAAGGCGTTGGACCCCAACGGAATCTCTACACAAATGCTGAAGAATCTGGATTCACCTGGAGTTGAGTACCTTACTACTGTCCTCAACCTGTCCTTGAACACTCTTATAGTTCCCGATGTCTGGAAAATGGGCAGAGTGCTTCCGCTACTGAAGCCAGGAAGGACCCAAGTTTGGGGGAGTCGTACAGATCGATCGACCTTCTCTCACAAGTAGCACTTGAGGCATTACTCCTCCCGAGCTTCGTAGGAGAATTTCAATTCGTCGAGCATCAACATGGATTTCGAAGACTGCACAGCACGACAACTGCTGCGCATGTCATCACCGCACACATTTGCCGTGACTTCAAGCTACCCAGGATATGTGATAGGACGGTCCTTGTGGCACTGGACCTATCGAAGGCATTCGACACGGTCAGCCATGCCAAATTGTTTGAGGACATCACCAACACGTCCCTCCAGCCAGGCCTGAAACGCTGGGTCGCGAATTATCTGTGTGGTCGCCAGTCATTTGTGGAATTTAGGGATAAGAAGTCGAAATACCGTAGAGTGAAACAGGGAGTTCCCCAAGGTGGTGTGATATCTCCGGCACTGTTTCACCTCTACCCTTCCTCCATTCCACCCCCTCCAGACGGCATAGAGATCGTATCATATGCGGACGATTGTACAATCATGGCATCAGGCCCCCCACCCATTAATGACATCTGCGATAGGTTGAACGTCTACCTCAACGAACTTGCCTCACATTTTGCTGCAAGAAAAAATGTCCCCCTTCGAACTGAGACGGGCTGCCTCCTCAGTTTTCATGTGGACCATGTACCCGTGCTACATGCTGTCTAAGCAATACATTTTCCCAGAGACCATCCAAATCATCATCTTGTGGTTAGATATCCACCGCCCAGTAGCCTTAAGATCTACATGATCTAGAGCATGAGGTTCAGCGTTACAAGAGAGAATCCATAGATCAAGCGGGTCAAAACAACATTCTTGCAGTCACGATAGCAAAAAATGCAAATTTGCCCATGAACATTCCATTAAGCGTTGGGGTAAACTTCTCACAAAGCAATGAGTGCTGTCCGATTCAATTTTAAGCTCAATGATAAGGGACCTCCTTTTTATAGCCGAGTCCGAACGGCGTGCCGCAGAGCGACACCTCTTTGGGGAGACGTTTTACATGGCAAAGTGCCTCACAAATGTGTCAGCATTAGGAGAGGATAACCACCGTTGAAAAATTTTCTAATGTTCGGATTCGAACCCAGGCGTTCATAGGCGGCATGCTAACCTATGCGCTACGGTGGCCTCCAACATGGTGGCAGACACGGTAGCAGATGCAGTAAATAATAGCTATCAGGTGAAGGTGGTTGTTATTGTTGTTGTAACCACATTTTCATGCGGAGGTGGCGATCCTCGTCAAGCTCCTGTAGGTGAGCGAGCTCGTTCTGGTCCAAAGGGCCGATCGCCGTGGAAACAGGGTGGTCATTGCTTATTTAAAGGCATTTATTTAAAGGCCTTGTCATATCGAGCATCGTAAGCACTCAGTATTTATGCAAGAGCCGGTGCCACCCGACCTCTCACTGAGACTCTCCACCGCTGATTGTCCGCGACTGCAATTACAACTACTCTGGATGGAGCATTCCAACCTGTGGACGCGCCCGGTAGCTCGCAGCTAAGCTTCTCGTGACAGCAATGAACACCACACAGATCGGATCTCAATGTTCCAGCTTTTGTGGTGCTCGCAGCTATCCCATGCCGGGGTCCTTGGAGAACGACTGCTTCCCACTGCACCTGAAGAAATTGACCTACTCCGGCAAACCAGAGTAGGTCTGGCTCGATTTCGATCCGGCAGATGTCACGAGTAGCTTAGCCACGAGCTACCAAGCGCGTCCACAGGTTGTGTATAGCGGAATGCTCCATATGGAGTAGCTGCAACGGCAGTCGCAGACAATCAGCTGTATCGAGCGGAGAGTCTCAGTAAGAGGCCGGGCGGCACCGGCTCTTGCATAAATACTGAGTGCCTATGATGTTCGATATGACAAAGCAAGTTATTGGCGCCTTTAAATAACCAATGGTCATTATGTTCTTGTGGCAATCGGTCCTTTGGAGAGGAACAAGCTCGCTCACCTGGAGCAGTTTGACGAGGATCGCCACCTCCACATGCATACTTGGCTCATACAACAACGATTGCTCAGCCAAACAGACCTCGGTCCTATGACTTTTGTTATTAGTAAATGAAGACACTGTTACAACAACAACAACAACCATTAGTGCAATTCATTTAAGGTAGCATTACCCAAAAGTGTATTCTGAGGGAGCTTTATACATATTCGATTAGATATAATAATAAAAAGCAACATACCTGTTGGCACAATAACAAAATGCAACCTCACTGCAACAGGTGACAATTGGCGAAGACGAACCAACACAAACAAATTCCATTACTATATTCTATTTCATTGTTCGAAGGAATTTGATTAATTTGCACTTTTTACTCAATCTGTTGACACTAAAATGTTTATACAATTATTATTCCAAATTTTAGCAAAGAAATAACGAGAACCACAAATTTTGCCTCTTGCAATTGAAACAGCGCCACCAATAAATAGAGCTCTTACAGCTGTTTTCAGGCTTTTGTGAATTTTTAGAAAAAGTGCTGCCAAAGCCAAAGGCTGCAAAAGTCCACCAAAGGAAACGGATATAAAACAATTAAAGCCAAGAAAATACAACTGCACATTCTTAATAGAAATATAATAACCTATACTCCCATTTCTTTTTTAAACAATTTTAGTTTACCGTTTTGATACAACATACATACAGATGTACATATGTTCTGACATGCAATCACTACGCACAGTTGTGGTTTCTGAAATTCATTAAAATCTATGCCATTTGTTGTATATTCCCATAGCTTTTGTTGAAAACAAATGACAGCTCCATAACCCTGCGCATGACCTACACCACAAATGAACAGAAAACTTTAGACTGCTTACAGAAAACAACAAATATGAGCCACACGTATCAAATTTTAATAATTGATGAGATAATCAGACCACTTTATTCGATCATTAAAATACTTTTCAGCTTATGGTAGTCAAAAAGTATTCTACACCATCCCACCGACAAGGAATGACATTTCTGTACTTTCACACTAGCGACATCTACCGGCAATTATAGCATCTTATAGGTGAACAACTTGGCAGCACTTAGACTCTTTAACTGTCAGCTGTTGAACCAAACACGAGCCCATGTAAACAAATAGAAAATAACAAAGAAAGTAAATATGAATTTAAATGTTACAGACCAATCAATTAAAGTTCATCCGAAAACTACGTACTTGAGGTAAAATTTGAAGCATACATATTGATGCACTTAACTTGTACAAGCAAATGTTTCAGTCCCAACGAGCTAACCCAACTACGAAATATTGAAACAGATGCTGTTAGTGCCGGTCTCAAAAGAACTCTGCCACAAAATACCGAAGAGGAGAAAAGTGAATTGGAAAATCTGTATGGTATGCGAGTTTGATTATGTGCAGGAAAACAAACTGCAAAAATACTAAATTGCCGCTTTTTTTATAGATCAACTACAAAAACAATTGTCCAAGCCCCGCATAGAGCGTTTAGCAGGCAGAGCTGTTGGTCAATGGGATCCCTCGTTCAAAGCAGTTCGCGTGGTACGCAAGGATGGTAAATTTGGAACATTTGGCTACAGTGCAAACGGAGAACATTATTTGGAATACTATGAGGCAATGTTTTTGTTGGAAGTGGTAGGTATTGATTGGCATGTTTATCAGAGAATTTGTTTTTTTTTTAGAAATTTGGATGTCATGCAAAATCTGTGCGGCAAGTGATGGCCCGTGCAGCCATCGGTACTTTTGTGGGGACACAATACCAGACATGAACCAACTTAGGGCGCGGTATGGAAAACAACTAGGGATTTTGTAAATGGCACGGAATTCCTGACTTGGATTTTCTTTTTCGAGGTTACATTTTCGTATTTCGTGCGCATAGCAAGCCGATTACTATCTTATGTGTATGTCCATAGTGGCAAGGTGCGGATTAATATCCGCATCTTCTTTTCAACCTAACCTAGATGTCTCTTCAAATGCAACAGGAAACCCTTGGGTTCGCATCCTACCGAGAATATCAAAAACATTTTTAACCAATAATCCAATGCAAATTTTGCCCATGAACATTCCACTAAGGAACAGGGGCAAACTTCTCACATATCCATGAGTGCAGTCCGATTCAAGTTCTAAGCTCAATGATAAGGGGCCTCCTTTTTATAGCCGAGTCCGAACGGCGTGCCGCAGTGCGACACCTCTTTTTTCTGATGGTCTCACCAGGCGTTCATCGTCATAGGCGGACATGCTAACCTCTGCATAACAGTGGCCTCCCACAAATAATACTAAACTGCCAAATCTTACGTGTTGTTGTTGTAGTAGTAGCCACATTTGCATATGGAGGAAGCGATCCTCCTTAAACTTCTATAGGTGAGCAAGCTTGTTCCGGTCCATAGGACCGATGGCTGCGGGAACGTTATGACCGTTATGATTATTTCAAGCCGGCAATTACTCTTAAGCAACAACCAGTGCCACCCAGAATCTCCCTGAGACTCCGCTCGATACCGATGATTGTCGTCGACTGCGGTGCGGAGAATTCTACTATCCGTAACCTGTGGAAACGCCCAGCAGCTCCGTATCAAAATACAACGGTTGCGTTGGCTAGGTCATGTGGTCGGAAAGGATAAAGAAGTTCCAGCGATAAAATCTTTTGAAGGCGATCATAGGTCATGTTGTCGAAATGGATAAAGAAGCTCGTCTGCGGCTACAGTCTTTTGAACGCGATCACTGTGATACACGAAAACCGGAACGTTCAAAAGTCCGCCCGGCACGGGATGACTAAGAGCACAACACGGGTTGGAACTCTCATTTCCGACTTGTGTGGTGTTCATCGTCATAACGAGAAGCTCACCTGAGAGCTACCGAGCGGGTCCACAGTTGGCGGACAGTAGGATGCTCCATACGCGGAGTAGCTGCAACTGCAGTCGTGGACAATCACCGGTATCGATTGAACAGTCTGAGGAAGTGGCCGGCTTGCACCGGCTCGTGCTTAATTACTAAGTGCCTATGATACTCCATATGCGATATAAAGCGAGTTATTAGCGGCAGTTAAAGAGGTGGCGTGTGTCGTGTGATCCCAGATCACCATCGGGACACACATCCTGCACTTTGGCATCAGTCCTTGCTCTGTAGGGGTGGAGGCGGCTGCGTCTGCTGGATCGTAATTGAACCAGAACTACTCTGGTTTGCCGGGAGAGGTGAATTTCTTCAGGTGCAATAGGAGGCGGTCGTTCTCCAAGGACTACATTCACTCGGTAGCTATTTACCGCATCTGCTACCGCGTCTGCATGAATGTTGTCTAGACCTGCTTGATATGAAGCTTGATCTAGAGGTTCTCTTTTGTAGCGCTGAACCTCACGCTCTAGATCATGTAGATCTACCTTAAGGCTTCTGGGCGGTGGATATCTATCCACAAGATGATGATTTAGATGGTCTCTGCGATAACAACCCAAAAGGTATTGCTTAGACAGGATGTAGTTATGTCTTCGCACTGATAGGATCTTTGTCTCCTGATGGAGGTGGTCCTCATGAGAACTGAGGAGACAGACCGTCGCAGTTCGGAGGGCGGCATTCTGACAGATCTGAATATTATTCCACCGCGTGTCACAAAACTGACGAAACCACTCAGGCGCTGCATAACTCACTACAGCCGGCCAATTGCTTTGTACGTGGTCAACAAGGTTTCTTTATATGTGGAGGTGGCGATCCTCGTCACGCTCCATGTGACCTCGTTCCGGTCCATAGGACCGCTAGTCGCGGGAACGTTATGGCCATTGGTTATTTAAAGGCGTCAATAACTCGCCTTGTCGTATCGATTATCATGGGCACTCAAGCACCCTAAGTGCTGCCGGCAAATGACTTGAGGACCTTGTTTCTAATTTTGACCTAATCGCAAAGTGCTGTGACATGTGAGAATAATGTGTAAGAGCTCTCAAATGTGACAGCAAGTATTTTGGGACACTTGACGGTCAGAATCGACTTTCGCATTCAGCTCATCATTCACCTCACGCTTATCTGTTGTGAACAATGTGGCTGAAAATTTGGTGACTGAAGTATTCAGATCTCTTGCAGCGAAATAAGCGGCAAGTTCGTTGAAGTAGATATTTAACTTATCGCAGATGTCATCAATGGGTGAGGGCCTGATGCCGTGACCGTACAATCTTACGCATATTATACGATCTCTATGCCGTCTGGAGGGGTGAAATAGAGGATAAGTAGAGGTTAAACAGTGCCGGAAATATCACCCCGCCTTGAGGAACTCCCTGTTTCTCATTACAGTGTTTTTATTTCTTATTTCTAAATTTCACAAATGATTGGCGACCACACAGATAATTCGCGACCCAGCGTTTCAGGCCTGGCTGGAATGACGTGTTGGCGATGTCATCAAATAGTTTCGAATGCCTTCGATGGTTCGAGTGCCACGATGTCTGCCCTATCACATGGCCAGGCCTGATTGAAGCCACGGCAAATGTGTGCGGTGATGGCATGCAAAGCTGTTCTTGTGCTATGCATTTTTCGAAATCCTTGCTGATGGTCGGCGAATGGAAATTCTCTAACAAGTTCGGGAGGAGCAGTCTTTCAAACGTCTTGGCTACTGGTGAGAGGAGGAAGACTCTCCCTTACTCGGGTCCATTCCAGCCTTGAGTAGCGGGATCACTCTGCCCATCTTCCAGAAATCGGGCACTATAAGGGTGTTCAAACACAGGTTGAGGACAGTTATAAGGTACTCGACTCCAAGTAAATCCTGATTTTTCCAGCTTGAGTGTAGAGATTCCATTGGGGGCCAACGCCTTGAATGACATTCTTAACCACGGGTACGACGAATAGCTCTCCTCTTTGCCCTGTCATTCTCGGGATGCACAATAAATTGACGGTTGAACGATTTGGCGCATCTCTTCGGATCAGTCACAGTTACGTCGCCAAAAGTGACTGAGGTCATATCGTCCAGTCTACGAGTGTTCGAGAGTGACTTAACAGTAGACCACACCTGACCTACACCACACCTTGCCTACACCGATATCAATTGTTCCAGCTTCAAATTCCGCTTATGTTCGTTGACTACCCTGTTTATTTCCAGATTCAGCTCACTGATTCTGGTATTATTGGGGTCCGTACAACGAATCCCACCACGCTCGTCTGAGTGTACCACTGCCTACGCCGGAAAATTGTGCCGCGAGCGTCTGCTGCGTTTATGGTGTTTCGAAATTTTCACTCGTCAACTAGCATATTTGAGGGGGTAGTCAGTTCACTGAAGCAGTGATTGGTGTACTCTCCGAAACCGTCCCAATCGGCTTTCTTCTGTATGATAAACATCCGGCGCTCAGACGTTATGAAGTCGACTGCTCGGTCGATGGTGAGAATTACGGGGAGTTGGTCTGATCCCAAGGAGGGATCATTCACCGTGGAGGACGTGGAGCTTTAAATCTGCTCTGCCACGCTGGTCGTTACCTAGGGGAGAATGCCATGAAACGTGATGTGCATTAAAGTCTCCTAGTGCCATCAAATTTCAAGAACAATGCCTTTTCCAGAACTGGTGTTGCGACAGTTGGTGTTAGCAGCTGCTGCTGCACATATTGAGACGTGACAGAGTGGAAGGGGTCACATAGTCCGACGACTTTAAATGACAGCATGACAGTACTCTCGAAACGTACCACACAGGCTGGAACTTTGAGGTCCGATCTATGTGGGGTTCATTGTTATCACGAGAAGCTTAGCTGCGAGCCACCGTCCACAGGTTGCGGATAGTGGAATGCTCTATACGGAGTAGCTGCAACTGCAGTCGCGGACAATCACCGGTATCCAGCGGAGAGTCTCAGTGAGAGGCCGGGCGGCCACGGCTCTTGCACAAATACTGAGTGCCTAAGATGCTCGATATGATGAGGCGAGTTATTGGCCACCTTGTTCCCGCGGCGATCGGTCCTTTGGACCGCAACGAGCTTGCTTACATATAGAAATTTGGCGAGGATTGCCACCTCCACATGAAAATGTGACTACAAAACAATAACAACTCGAAACGTAGGCAGGCCAAACCAAGTCAGAAAGTGCATCAACTCTATACACCGATTACACCTCATGGAAACCGACCAATGATGGATTCTGTGGTCTACTCGCATATACGGACTGCGTCTCGCAGAAATAAACAGACAGGTTTCTCTGAAGCAGCCAGTCCCTGACCGAATGAGGTTTCCATTGTGGCGATGAGAAGATGCTGTCGTGGTTAACAATCGAATTCTTGGATTGTTGTTTTCAACATCTAGCACCAACGAAACATAAATTCTTCAGGTTTGCCTTTTAGATGTAATGCTAAAGATTACACTGGGAGATTATCAGTTGATCACCCAGGTTGTGAAAATAACTATTTATCTCTCCACATAAGGAGGCCACCGTAGCGCAGTGTTTAACATGTCCAGCTATGACGCTGAACAATGCCTGGGTTCAAATCCTGGCGAAACCATCAGAAAAAAAATTTCAGCAATGGTTTTCCCCTCTGATGCTGGCAACATTTGTGCGCTACTATGCCATGTAAAACTTCTTCCCAAAGAGGTGTGGCACGCCGTTCGGACTCGACTATAAAAAGGAGGTCCCTTATCATTGAGCTTAAACTTGAATCGGACTGCACTCATTGACATGTGAGAAGTTTGCCCCTGTTCCTTATTGGAATGTTCATGGGCAAAATTTGCTTTTGCATCTCTCCACACAGCATTATCAAAGCTATTAACGCTCACCAGAATTAAACTTCCATCTGCATAAGCAGGTGTGACTTGAAAAATTTGAATTCAATGCATAAATAATGAACTTCTAAATATTTTCCATTTTGTTTTTTGTACTTCTAGAACCGCCTACAACTTGAGTACAACAGTCGAATTCTCTCAATTGAACAATCATATCTGCTGCTAATGGGCGAAGAGAAATCCGGGAAATTTCAGGAATATCTTGTATATTCTCATTTCACACGTGTTGGCTACATTCTGGTGAAACATCAAAACATCAACTTTCCCAAATACCAAGTGGAAACGCCCGAAGATTGTGTGTGGGCCATATTCGAAGCTGAGTTGCAGCATGAAAGTGTACCAGACTATGTGAAAAAATCTTTGTATTATTCAAAAATCAAACAACAATTTGATCAAATACGTAATGACATAAAACAGCAACATAATAAACAAGACCATCCAACAGCAGATAGCAATGGGGGGCAGGATGTGCTAATGGATTTTGCCAATAAAAAGGCCATAAATTTGAAGCGAAAAGCCCAAGATGATCAAAGGGAATACTACGATAATTGGAACCGAGCTAAGAGAGGACGCTATAGCAACACAAAGATATTCAAAGGAAGTTTGGTCGATTTTCTTAAGGATGAAGTGGAGTACAAGCGTTTCAAGGAGCAATTTGAAAAATTTGATATTGTGCCTTTAACGTCCTACGCAGATGAGGAAGATGCTGAAGAAGAACTTGCAGAAGAGCATGGTTTAAATATCAGTTTCGATGTCTATTTGCACAATGAAGGCTTTCGCAAAAGTTCTCCCCATCTGCCAAATTTTCGAATCGTCATATTGCAGGCCGAGCAAAAGTTTCCCAATCACAGAGAAATGTATTGTACATATCGTAAGCAATTGAATGCAGTGCCATTGCTGCTGGTCACAGTCAATGAGTCTAAACAAATTCAGGCATTTTTATACTACTTTAGCTGAGGCCCGCCTAACAAAAGGTAATAAAAACACACAGTACTATTTGATGATGTTTTCTTTGCATTGCATTCCAGCTGGGCAAACTGGTATATCATAGCATCAACACTTTCCCCACTCAACACTGATGATACAATGGCAGCCACGACTTTTACTCTACCTCCGGATTGTTTATTTCCTTTCCATGGTTTATTATTAGAATAATATTTTATCACTTCATTTATTTTTGTTCATAATTTTTGACATATAGCAATTAGTATTTGTGTGTTCTCAACTAGCTATAAAAGTGTTTGTGCTTTCACCTATTCCGGCATCATCTCAGTATCATTTTCCAGACCGTGAACCATGTATAATTTTGTTTACTATTCCATGTGTGTTTAGTTCATTAATTCACTTGAATTTATTTGTACATTTTTTTCCCCGAATCCAACTGTGCGTATACGCAATTTGTTATTGATTCTTTTTTTGTATCACGTCATTCTGCTTGATCCCATCTTTGATGAAAAATCTTCGAAAGATCATGTATAAATTGTTCTGGTCCAAAGACTTTCAGTATAGAAATTGCTGAAACCGAAAAGGCGCAAATATAAACACCAATAGCCAAAACCCACAAATGCTATGTCACTCAAACCGCAATTGCGCACTAGCCAGGAAAAGCCATAGATAGGACAATTGTTGAACTCCTCTGTCCGTAGCTGGATTCCAGCCACTTAGCTCTTTTGTTAGGGTTGAAATGGTCCAGACTTTGCACACTACCGTTGACGGTAACATCCGCTGTGGTCTTTGGAGAAAATTGGATCGATAATACCACCAGTACACGACCTCTGTCAATCTACTAGGTTGTTGTTGTAACCACATTTGCATGTGGAGGTAGCGATCCTCGTCATGCTCCTGTAGATGAGCAAGCTCGTTCTGGTCCAAAAGATCGATCGCCGCTGGAACAAGGTGGCCATTGGTTATTTAAAGGCGCCAATAACACGCCTTGTCATATCGAGCATTATAGGCACTCAGTATTTGTGCAAGTGCCGGTGCTGTCCGACTCTCACTGAGACTTTCTGCTCGAGTGTCCGCGACTGCCGTTGCAACTACTCCGTATGTAGCATTCGACAATCCGTAACCTGTGGACGCGCCCGGTAGCTCGCAGCTAAGCTTCTCGCAACAGTAATAAACACTACACAGATTGGATCTCAATGTTCCAGCATGTGTGGTGCTCACAGCTATCCCGTGCCGGGGTTCTCACTTTGCACCTTCTTTGCCATAGAGCGAGTCTCCCCGCCTGCTTTGTTCCTTGTTCCCTGCAGGGGTCTGAAACAAGGCAGTGAACTTCTTCAAGCTTAGATGGGAGTCTTCTTCGCAGTGGCTTTCTACCTTTCTAATTGGAGAGCTTTTTGACAGAAGATACAAAGTCGGATGCCGTATTTCTCAATCGCACTGATAATGTATTAGCGGCCACTTTTTTGGTCGCGTTATTCAACTCCACCAAAGGCGGAGAAGCGCCAGTCCCATATGGTCCACTGAAAGAAGTGGATTAAGGAGTTTCAATTTCAGAACCTACTATACTAAGTGCCTTTGATACTCGAAATGATAAGGCGAGTTATTGGCCCCATTTAATAACAACTAGTAAAAGCGTTCGGCCGGGCCGAATCCTAGGAATCCATCACCATAGATTCTGCTAAAATATGGGAGCTATATCTGGTTATAGACCGGTTTGGACGGTACTTGGCATAGTTGTTGGAAGTCATAACAGAACACCAAGTGCAAAATTTCAGCCAAATCGGATGAAAATTGAGGCTTTCAGGGGCTCAAGAAGTTAAATGAGGAGATCGGTTTATATGGGAGCTTATAGCATATAGACCTATTTAAACCATACTTGGCACACTTGTGGGACGTCATAACAGAAGACTATTTTCAAATTTCAGTCAAATCGGACAAAAAATGCGGCTTCCAGGGGCACAAGAAGTCAAATCGGGAGATCGGTTTATATATCAGCTATATCAGGTTCTTGACCGATTTAGACCGCGCTTGGCACAGTTGTTGGAAGCCATAACATAAGACTATGTGCAATATTTCAGTCAAATCGGACAAAAATTGCAGCTTCCAGGGGCTCAAGAAGTCAAATCGGGAGATTGGTTAATATGGGAACTATATCAGGTTATAGACCGATTTAAACTGTACTTGGCGCATTTTTTGGAAATTATAACAGAATACTGTGGGCCAAATCGGATGAAAATTGAGGCTTCCAGGGCCTCAAGAAGTCAAATCATGAGATCGGTTTATATGGGAGTTTTATCAGGTTCTTGCCCCATTTGGACCGTAGTTGGCACAGTTGTTGGAGGTTTTAACAGAACTCTATGTGCGCAGGATACAATTGGGGCATATATCCTGCTCGTTAGCATCACTCCTTGTTGTTGTTGTTGTAACAGTGTGTTGTGTTCTATCTTTCGTCTACTTCGTTCTGTTGTATATCCAGATCCGGGAACTCTACGACTATGGTAGAGTGTGTTCAGAGGGCTCTGGGTCTGAGTCGGGTGGATTTGGCTGGGTATTTAAACGTGTGTAGTGTGGCCCCTGATCACAATCCGGACGTACATCCTGCACTTTGGCATCAGTTCCTGCTCTGTAAGCTTCAGCCGGATCGTAATTGAACCAAAACTACTTTGGTTTGCCGGGGGAGGTCAATTCTATCGGGTGCGTTTCAGGGCTATTTATGAATGTTGAATTATCCCTAATTTCCACAAATGACTGGCGACCACACAGATTATATGCGATCCAGCGTTTCAGGCGTGGCTGGAGTGTTGTGTTGACGATGTTCTCAAATAGTTTGGCATGACTGACCGTGTCGAACGCTTTAGATAATTACAGTGTCACGAGGATTGTCCTAGCAGATGGCCTGGACTGATTGAAGCCAAGGCAAATATCTGCGGTGATGGCATGCAATGCAATTGTTGTGCTATGCATAGTCAAAATGAGGTTCAAGTAGCAGTGGCACGACTGAAAAACAACACGGCAGCAAGAGCCGATGTTGCAAGCTGAACTATTTAAGACCGTAGGCGATACGCTTATAAGGTGTATGCATCAACTCGCCTACGCGATCTGGTTAGATGAATGCATAACCTTTGATTGTTACCTCTGCATACTATGTACCGCACACGAGAAAGTAGACAAGACACAGTGTGTCATCTACAGAGGAAAAAGTCTCATTCCCATCTCATACATCTAAAGTCAATGAGATAATTGGGCCCTGTCAATGCGGTTAATCCACCATAGACCAAATATTTGCACTGCGCCAAATCCTGGAAAAGGCCTGAGATGGACAAGTTAACGCTTACTTACCACCACTTCGTTGACTATAAAACGACTTTCGACAGCCCTATACCTTAGAAATTATTTTAAGCCATGTCTGAGGACCATAGGACCGATCGCGCAAAAACATTATGACCTATGGTTATTTAAAGACGCCGCACTCAGTATTTAAGCAAAAACCTATGCTCTTTGATTGTCCACGACTGCAATTGCAGCATTCTAACCTGTGGACCGGAACCGTCCGGAAGCTCCCAGCTATTTTTTTCGTTATGTGGTGCTCATAGTTATTCCGTCCTGCGGTTTAACATCAAAAATATGATTTGTTAGTTATTCAGTCTGCTGTTATTTGAAATTGTTTAAAAATTTTAGAAAATTAGAAAATTGACCGATATTTCTTTATAGGTAACAAAGGATAACGGATGAATAGGCAAACAAAGGATTGAAATTGCCATGCTATTCAAGATTAATCAGGTTTTGGACCGATTCAGGCCATTCTTGGTTTGAGTGTTGGAGACCATAGAAGAAGTTATTGAGCAAAATTTCAGCCAAATCTGATAAGAATTGGGAGATCGGTATAAATGGCAGCTATATCAGGATATAAAAAGCGTTTTGACCATACTTGTCACAGTTGTTGAAAGTCATAACAAAATACGTCAGCCACATCGGATGAGAATTGCGCACTGTAAAGGCTCAATCAAGTCAACACCCGAGATCGTTCTATATGACAGCTTTATCAGATTATGAACAGATGTGAACCATACTTAGCACAGTTGTTAGAAGTCATAAAAAACACCACGTGCAAAATTTCAGCCATATCGAATAAAAATTGCGACCTCTAAAGGCTCAAGAAATCAAGATCCTAGATCGGTTTATATGGCAGCTATATCAAATCATGGACCGATTTGGCCCATTTACAATCCCAACCGACCTACACTAATACGAAGTATATGCTCAAAATTTCAAGCACGCAGCTTTACTCCTTGGAAAGTTAGCGTGCTTTCGACAGACAGATGCACGGACACTGCTAAATTGACTTAGAATATCAAGACGACCCAGAGTACATACTTGTTAGGCCTCAAATCAATATTTCGATGAGTTACAAACGGAATGACGAAAATAGTATACCGTCTTCTATCTGGACCATATTTCACAGGAGTGGGTAGGAGTTCTATCAGAACTCACTGTGCCAAATTGGATGAAAAATGAGCAATTTATGGCCTCAAGACTTTAAGCCAGGAGATTGGTCTATATCGCGCCTATATATCACTATAGTTCGATTTTATGAGATCAGAGGATCAGGTTTTTATACAAAGAATACGAAACCATAAAACTTGTTTGCAAATTGCCGGGTAAATACCTTTTGGGTATTTACTCAACGCCCATCTCTACCGATCTTTCAGGCAGTGTGGATTACACATTGCCTGAGCTGCTTTTCGATAAAAAAAAGTACTGTACCACTATTTCTGATAGAATCGATAAGACTACGATATCTCTAGTAATAGACGTTACATAGACTTCTATAGGGCTGGTTCCAAACTAGACGAACAGGTGGGCTTTGGGGTGTATTCTGAAGTTGTAGGATTGGTAATTTCGAGAAGGTAATTCGTCCCTTGTTGTTGTTGTAGCAGTTTGTTGTGTTCTATATTTCGTCTGTTTGATTTTGTTGAGTGTCCAGATCCAGGAACTCTGCAACTAAGATGGGGTGCGTGCAGAATGATCTGGGTCTGAGTCGAGTGGGTCTGGCTGGGCAGTTAAACAGGTGACCTGTGTCGTGTGGTCCCTTGTCACAATCCGGACATACATCTTGCACGTCTGCATCAATCCTTGCTCTGTATTGAGCGGCTGCATCTTCCGGAACGTAATTGAGTTGTCTAGACCCGCATGATATGCTGCTTTATCTAGAGGTTATCTCTTCTAGCGCTGAACCTCACGTTCGAGATCAAGTAGATCCGCCTTACGGCTTCTCGCCGGTGGGTACCTATCCTATATGATGTATTGGATGGTCCCCGCGATAACAGCCCAGGAGGTATTGGAAGTCATAACGAGCAATTAATGCAAAACTTCAGCCAAATCGGATAAACATTGCGCCCTCTAGAATCTCAAGAACCAAGACCTAAGGCCGGTTTATGTTGCAGCTATATCAAAACATGTACCGATTTGGCCTATTTACAATCCCGGCCCATTTACAACCGACCTACACTAATTGGAAGTATTTGTGCAAAATTTCAAGAGCCTAGCTTTGCTCATTCGAAAGTTAGCGTGCTTTCGACAGACGGACGGACATGGCTAGGTCGACGTATATTTCGAGGTGTTAACAACAACAACGGAACGGAATGCCCGGCCGACACGGGCTGGAACTATGAGCTCCGACTTGTGTGGTGCGATGACGACCCACGCAGACAAGAAAAGGACCATGATTTGCGGATCTGCACCTGGAATGTCCGTACCCTTTATAGAGAAGGTGCAGTATACGCGCTGGCGGATGTATTAGAGAAGTACAAGGCAGATATAACCGCCTTACAGGAAGTGCGATGGACTGGGATTGGCGTCACTACAACACCAAACGGTGACGAACTATACTATAGCTGCCATAACACGAGGCATGAATTTGGCTGCGTATTTGTGGTTAGTCGGAGACTGAAACACCTTGTCTGCAGCTTTACTCCGGCGGATGAGAGGCTAGCCACAATCCGCATAAAAACCAAATTCTTTAACATCAGCCCTATTTGTGCCCATGCCCCGACGGAAGACAAGGACGAACCGATCAAGGATATTTTCTACGAGCGCCTAGAGAGAATATGACTGCTGCCTTGACCATGATATTAAAATCTTTCTGGGAGATTTTAATGTGCAGGTAGAGAAGAAGGACATTTTTGGTCCAACAGTCGGAAAATTTATTCACAAAGCCACATGGCTGTCACCCGATCAAAACACGAAGAACCAAATTGATTTCGTTGTGATAGATGGATGATCGATCCGTGGAGCGAATATAGATTCGGATCACATTGAACATGGCGAGGAAAGTACGATCTGACACTGCACGGAAGCTGGACATCGAAAAGATGCAAACAAAACAGATGGCAGAGGCATCCACTCGACGGAGCCAACTGCTTCATGAAAGCACTCCTTGTTCCGATGATATAATGGCGCAGTGGCAAACTATTGCCCACTCCATGGAAAATGCCGCGAAATCCGTACTTGGGGTACCGGAAGCCTCCTCCAAGAAACCCATTGTACGACCAAGAGTGTCGAGATGCTACTGAAGCCAAGAATACGGCATATAGAGCAACCCTGCAATCAGTAGCAACGCGCCAGATGACGGAGAGGTATCAGGAGAAAAGGAGAGAGGAAAAACGTCTATTCCGCAGAAAGAAAAAGGAAATTAAAAGACGTGAGTGGAAGCGAATTGAGATGTACAGGAGTCAGAATGAAGTGCGGACATTTGACCAAAGAATTAAACATAAAACCGATGGCTTTGGTGCAGGCACATCCTCCTGCAGAGGCAAAGAATGAAATATGGTAACTGACACAGATAACATGCTGAGGTTATGGAAAGAAAATTTTACACAACTGCTAGTGTCCGACGTTGACGGCGAAGAGGATACCGCAGAACCAATCAATGATGATGGTATATAATGTTTACCTCCTAGTCAAAATGAGGTCCAAGTAGCAGTGACCCGACTGAAGAACAACAAGGCAGCAGGAGCCGACGAGTTACCCGCTGAACTATTTAAACCCGAAGGCGACACGTTGATAAGGCGTATGCATCAGCTTATCTGCGTAATCTGGCTAGAAGAACGCATAGCCGATGATTGCAACCTCAGCATACTATGTCCCGTACACAAGAATGGAGACAGGACGGAATGTGCCAACTGAAGAGGAATAAGTCTCCTCCCCATCGCATACGAGATACTCTCGAGCGTACTGTGTGAACGATTAAAATCTAAAGTCAATGAGATAATTGGGCCCCATCAGTGGCAGTAAATGGAGATAAGATGAAATGGATGGTTGCAACGCCAAAACGCCTTATACAACCGAGCAGATAAAGAAAATGGAGAAAGTTGGGAACCACAACTTTGAGATAGTCACTTTAACTTTATCTACCTCGGCACCGCCGTAACCGATACGAATGACATCAGTTTTGAGATAAAGCGAAGGATAATACTGGCAAATAGATGCTACTTTTGAGCCAAATAAGCAGTTTAGAAACAAGGCCACCTCTCGACAGATACTACCCGTGTTGTTATATGGTTCTGAGGCATGGGTACTTGTAAAAGACGAGGCAGTGCTTGGAGTATTTGAGAGAAAGATTCTTCGTAAAATATATGGACCAGTTTGCGTTAATGGAGAGCTGTATTAGCTGAATGACGACGTAAGCATAGTTACACGCATCAAAAAACAACGGCTGCGTTGGCTAGGTCATGTTGTCAGAATGGATGATGAAGCACAAGCAAAGAAGTCTTTTGGAGGCAAACACGGTGGTACACGCTAACCGGGAAGATCAATAGCGCGATGGAAAGATCAAGTGGTGGGAGACAACTCGAAACTTGCTGTCAGAGATTTTAGAATGAGCGACGAATCTCGAGGCGCCTGGAACGCTATTTTACGTACGGCTAGTGGAACAAATGATCTGTCATAGCCAATTAAAGTAAAGTAACAACGGAATGACAAAATTAGTATACCCCCCTTCCTATGGTGGAGGGTATAAAAATGTATATAACACCGGTGAAAAGAACATCTATTATAAATAGTAATACATATATTGGGTTGCCTTAAAAGTAATTGCGGATTTTTTAAAAGAAAGTAAATGCATTTTTAATAAAACTTAGAATGAACTTTAATCAAATATATAATTGCTATTTTGTTTGATAACCTTTTACCATCTTCCTGGCAAATTTAATATTCCACGCTCATAGAACTTCTGGCTTTTATTTGCAAAAAACTGAACCAAGTGCGATTTTATAGCCTCATCATTGCCGAAAGTTTTACCATTTAAGGAGTTCTGCAAAGATCGAAATAAATGGTAGTCTGATGGTGCAAGGTCAGAGCTATATGGTGGATACATCAAAAGTTCCCAGTCAAGCTCACTCAGTTTTTGGCGAGTGACCAAAGATGTGTGCGGTCTAGCGTTGTCCTGGTGGAATATGACGCCTTTACGATTGACCAATTCTGGTCGCTTCTCCTTGATGGCTGTATTCAATTTGTCCAATTGTTGACAGTAAACATCCGAATTAATCGTTTGGTTCCTTGGAAGCAGCTCAAAATATACCACACCCTTCCAATCCCATCAAACAGACAGCATAACCTTCTTTTGGTGGATATCAGCCTTTGAAGTGGTTTGAGCTGGTTCACCATGCTTGGACCATGATCGTTTTCGACTAACGTTGTTGTAAACAATCCATTTTGTCATCTTCAGTTATGATTCGTTTTAAAAACGGATCGAATTCATTGCGTTTAAGGTGCATATCACAAGCGTTGATTCGGTTTGTTAAATGAATTTCTTTCAATACATGTGGTACCCATATTAAAATTGAAGCCAAACAAACAAATGAAAACAAAATTTCGCGCACTTTTTTTCTAAAGCAAGCTAAAAGTAACAGCTGATAACTGACAGAAGAAAGAATGCAATTACAGAGTCACAAGCCGTTGAAAAAATTTGTCAACGCTGACTATATTACTACTATTGGGTTGCCCGGCGTTGACAAATTTGTTCACAGCTTGTGACTCTGTAATTGCATTCTTTCTTCTGTCAGTTATCAGCTGTTGCTTTTAGCTTGCTTTAGAAAAAAAGTGTAAAAAAGGTATATTTGATTAAAGTTCATTCTAAGTTTTATTAAAAATGCATTTACTTTCTTTTAAAAGATCCGCAATTACTTTTTGAACAACCCAATATATTACCGACAATTACTTTTTGGGCAACCCAATATTTCAATTATTCAATTACTCATACTGAGTGCTCATGGCAACTCTAAATATACCCATGCAGTGACGTTTGCTTTTACTCTTCTTATGTTTTTTTTTAAAAGGCAAAAAACCAAAGTCAATCTCTGAGAGTGAAATGTCAAAGCAACAGAATCAAATTGAAAGCCTACATGTGTGAATATTTCCAAGCTAGAGTTTTCCTGTAAAGACACTAAACAAAAGTTTGCGAGAGCACTTGAAGAAAATTCAATAAATAAAAGCTTTTCTACAACAACAAACGCAATGAGTACTATGGCCAGCGGAAAAGGCTGTACACTTAAGGTACGTAAGTATGTATGTATGTATGAACATTGCATGTATGTGCTTTTTTTGGGGGAAAATCACAACGAAACGAAAAAGCGACTGTTTAGTCGCTGAACGCAACTCAATGAAAAATCATCTTGAATTGCCCTAGTAACGGTAAAAGTAGCTCGCGCGTCGTTCTCTTCTATTTTCCCACCACCCCCACCTATTTTTCGCCACATTTAACTCTGTTTGCTGCTGCTCGGTGTGAGTTTGTTCGTTCGTTCGTTTGTTCGCTGTCCTACGCTGTCGACGCAACGTCCGTGTGTGGTAGCGTAATTTCAAAACAGAAATTAAATTTTCATTTGTTCCGCGGTAACAAAGTTATAAACACAAGCCCACAGCCAGCATATTTGTGCGTGATAAAAAATATTAAAAAAGAAATAAATTATTTTCATTTTTAAAAACCAACCGCATATATTTTTCCTCTGATCATCATGGTGAGTAATACAAATTCATGGAGGACAACCTAAGGTGAAGGTGAAGTGACAAAGAACACACAACCAAATGCTCGTTAAACAAGGAATATTAAAAAAAAAAAAACAAACACATGGACGGACGGACATGGGTGTAAAAAGATTTTACCCAATTGCTGATTTAAAACCGCCATAAAAATTCCAATAAATTCAATGCCAAGAAAAATATTTTCTTTATTACTTTCGTTGAATTTCAATTGAATTATTTTTTTTTGTAAAGCTTTCCTTTTTTCTACTAACCCAATATTTGCCAAAGAAAAACCTGCTTTCTCCTCTCCCCTTTAGCCATCCCGCCTCCATAATAGACAAGATACGCTCGCTTTCCCTTGTGAAAAATTGCCAATACTGACGAATGGGGCTTGTCGGCTTGCCTCTCGAGATGTTCATTGTCCTTGACCTGCTTTGTTTTTCGGTTACAAAATCAAGTTCATTTCCGCAACACATTGGCCATGAAGGCAATGTCAACGCATGAATTTCGTTGCTATTTACAAATGACAGCTGTGTGAAAGTAAATTTCAGGCATTAAGGGACGGTGAGGATTAATTTGATCATTTTTAAATTGTTAGGAAATATTGTGATGTTGAGGTTGTTTCTTCTCGAAGTTGAAAAACAAATGAGCACAATATAATCTTTATAAAAGTTTTGATTCTTTTGTGACCTTAATAAAGCTTAGTAATTATATGAGTCTTGCCAAAATTTTAAATTTTAATTGTCATAAAAAATTTTATAAAAAAAAATAAAAACAACAAAACAAAAATCATGCCTTGAAAAATGCATAATTTATGCCCCCATAACAGCAATATAGCGAAAAATGGTCGGATGTGGACCAAATTCGCCACGGACATTGAGTGGTCTTATAAATACAAGTCGCTGTTCGATTTTGTTGAACAAAATATTGGTCTTTTTGGCAGCTATATCCAAATATAGACCGATCTGAATCATGTCGAAAAGCCTAACACAAGTCACTGTGTCAAATTTCAGCGAAATCGGATCATAAATGCGCCTTTTATTGGGCCTAGGCTTTAAATCGAGAGATTGATCTATATGACAGCTATATCTAAATCTGAACCGATCTGGGCCAAATTGAAGAAGAATGTCAAAGAGTCTAACACAACTCACTGTCCCAAATTTCGGCGACATCGGACGATAGATGCGCCTTTATGGGCCCAAAACCTTAAATCGAGATATCGGTCTATATGGCAGCTATATCCAAATCTGAACCAATCTGGGCCAAATTGGAGAAGGATCTCAAAGGGTCTAACACAACTCACTGTCCCAAACTTTGGCAAAATCGGACAATAAATGCGCCTTTTATGGACCTAAGACCTTACTTACATCGAGAGATCGGTATATTTGGCAGCTATATCCAAATCTGAGCCAAATTGGAGAAGGATGTCGAAAGGCCTAACACAACTCACTGTCCCAAATTTTGGCAAAATCGGACAATAAATGGGCCTTTTATGGACCTAAGACCTTACTTACATCGAGAGATCGGTCTATATGGAATCTATAAGCAAATCTGAACCAATTTGGGCCAAATTGAAGAAGGATGTCGAAAGGCCTAACACAACTCACTTTCCCAAATTTTGGCAAAATCGGATAATAAATGCGCCTTCTATGAGCCTAAGACCTTACATCGAGAGATCGGTCCATATGGGGGCTATATCAAGATATAGTCCAGTATAGCCCATCTTCGAACCCAACCTGCTTACGGACAAAAAAAAAAAAAAAAGAATCTGTGCAAATTTTCAGCTCAATATCTCTATTTTTAAAGACTGTAGCGAGATTTCAACCGACAGACGGACGGACATGGCTTGATTGACAATCAAGAGTATAAATATAATTTATAGGGTCGGAAATGGATATTTCGATGTGTTGAAAACGGAATGACAAAATGAATATATCGCCATCCTCCGGTGGTGGGTATAACAATTAAAAACGTATAAAGTTCGGCCGTGCCGAACTCTCGATACCCACCACCATGGATATATTAACCATTATCTTTTATAACAACTCCACTACCATATCCATAGTAATACGAAAATGGGAGCTTTTCTGGATCATATTTGGTTCAGGTCCCGAGAATTCGTATACAAGTCACAGTTACAGCGAAATCGTGCAACAAATCCTCTTTTTATGGGATTAAGACCCTAATTTGAAAGATCGGTCTACATGGAAGCTATATCTAAAAATTGACTTTACTATCAATATGGGACTCACATGAAAAGTAATCGGCTGTATATTACAAATATGGCATGCAAAATTTGGTCCAAGTAATGGGAGGTTGCACCACCCCAAATACCCCAAATGGGCATATTAGCCGCCCATGGCTATATTTCACTCAAATGAAAGGTATTTGGGAGTAAATGACGAATATAACTTTAAAATTTTCGTTCAAGTCTAGATGGCGCTTTTCATCCTAAAATTACGTCAAATAGGTTAATTGACCCTTTATGATAATATGGGAAATAAATAAAAGCTATTTGAGAGTAGAAAACTAATTTGATATCCAATTTTGGATCCAAGTATATATATGGGGTACGCCCTAAAGCACCCCCTAAACTGAACTTCATTTTCGACTATGTCAATAGGGGGCTCAAGTTAACGAAGGCAAAGTACTGGTGGCCGCCGCAGCCCCAAACACCCTCCAAACAGTTCATATTTACCAACGATGGTAATATGGGGCTCATATTAAATGGATTTGAGAGTGCAATGTGGATATCAAATATTTGAGTCGAAATGTCTAAGTGCCATCCCTCCTCTAAAAAGCAATTCTCAATAACCTAATTTTTAAAAGCACCAGATCTCCGAGATTGGTAATGCGAATCATTCAAAATATTTTTTGCACTTTTGTTGGGGTCGGGTGCCTCGAGGGCCGTCCAAAACCCGCCAAATGGTTATATAGACCAATCACGACAATTTAGTGACCGAACGAAAGGTGCTTGAAAAATAAAGAAAGAAAAAAACGAATGTGAAATCCAATTGAAGAGCCATGTGTTTGGGGAACTGCCCCACCCGAAAACACTTCCCTATTATTTTAAAACTATTTGTGGTGGAAATTGATACTCAATTTCGGGATGAATTTCCTGGGGTCCACCCCATCCTCAAACAGAACATAGTTACCGATCATGCCAATATCGGGCTAAATAGGAAATAAAGGGTGATTTTTTTGAGGTTAGGATTTTCATGCATTAGTATTTGACAGATCACGTGGGATTTCAGACATGGTGTCAAAGAGAAAGATGCTCAGTATGCTTTGACATTTCATCATGAATAGACTTACTAACGAGCAACGCTTGCAAATCATTGAATTTTATTACCAAAATCAGTGTTCGGTTCGAAATGTGTTCATTCACCGTAACGTTGCGTCCAACAGCATCTTTGAAAAAATACGGTCCAATGATTCCACCAGCGTACAAACCACACCAAACAGTGCATTTTTCGGGATGCATGGGCAGTTCTTGAACGGCTTCTGGTTGCTCTTCACTCCAAATGCGGCAATTTTGCTTATTTACGTAGCCATTCAACCAGAAATGAGCCTCATCGCTGAACAAAATTTGTCAAAATTTGAACACATTTCGAACCGAACACTGATTTTGGTAATAAAATTCAATGATTTGCAAGCGTTGCTCGTTAGTAAGTCTATTCATGATGAAATGTCAAAGCATACTGAGCATCTTTCTCTTTGACACCATGTCTGAAATCCCACGTGATCTGTCAAATACTAATGCATGAAAATCCTAACCTCAAAAAAATCACCCTTTATTTACCCCCTAAACAGGAAATATTCACCAATACGGTTATATAGGAACCGAGCAGGGGCAAACTTCTCACACATCAATGAGTGCTTTCTGATTCAAGTTTAAACTCAATGATAAGAGACCTTTTTATATCCGAGTCCGAACGGCGTGCCGCAGTGCGACACCTCTTTGGGGAGAATTTTTTCAAATTACCATGGATAGCATATGGTATCTCTCAAATGTCGCCAGCATTAAGAGGGAATAACCACCGCCTTAAATTTTGTCCGATGTTCTCGCCGGGATTCGAATGCAGGTGCTCAGCGTCATAGGCGGATATAGGCTACAATGGCACGAATTCGGTATTCACATTCAGGGCAAAGTATCCACACCCTAAAAACATAATAGGGAGTTAAAGAAGGCGCAGCGGAGCGGCCCATTTCGGCTAGTATCTAATCAAAGTCCAATCTGAACCATATATGAGCCGGTTATCGGGAGGCTTTAATGAACTCACTCTATCAAATTTCAACGAAATAGGATAATAATTGCGGCTTTCATGGGCTTAAGGCCTTAATTCGGCAGATCGGTCTATATGGCAGCTATATCTTAATAAAGACCGATCTGAACCATATTTGAGTCGGATATCGGGAGGCTTAAAACCATTCATTGTCTCAAGTTTCAGCGAAATCGGGTTATAAATGCAGCTTTAATGGGTTCAAGACCCTTAATCGGCAGATCGCTTTACATGGCAGCTATATCTAAATATATACCGATCTGAACCACATTTGAGTCGTATCTCGGGAGGCTTATAACAACTCATTATTTCAAATTTCAGCGAAATTGGGTAATAATTGCGGCTCTCATGAGATTAAGGCCCTAAATCAGCAGATCGGTCAATATGGCTGCTATATCTGAATATATAACGATCCGAGCCATATGCAAGTCGCATATCGTAAGACTTTAATCAACTCACTGTTTCACATTTTATCGAAATCGGATAATAATTGAGGCTTTTATGGGGTAAAGACCCCAATCGGCAGATCGGACTTTATGGCAGCTATATCTAACTATAGTCCGACCTGAAGTCCGATATCGGTAAGCTTTAATCAACTCACTATTTCAGCGGCAAAACGTGCCTCCTGGAAGGTTTTTCTAAATCTGAACCATACTTGAGTCGGATGTCGGGAGGCTTAAAACAACTGACTGGTTTTAATTTCATCGAAATCGGATAATAAATGCGAATTAAGACCCCAATCTATATGTCAGCGATATGAGCCATATACGGTTTGAGTATAGGGGACCCAAGTACCAATTTCTGTTTCAAATTTCAGCAAAATGGGACCAAAACTGCGACTTTTACGAGCTTAAGATCCTAATTCGCCAGATCAGTCTATATGGCAGCTATATTCAACTATAGTCGGATATGGCCCATTCAAGAACATAACCTGCATATAGAAGAAATACGAGTCTGTGCAAAATTTTAACTTAATGTCTCAATTTTTAAAGACTGAAGCATAATTACAACTGAAGGACACACGGACATCGTAAATTTTCTTAGAATTTTACGACGATCAGAAATATATATGAAAGGTGATTTTTTAGAGCTATAGGAAAGTTAAAAAAAACCCATTAAATTCAGAAAGGTGGATGAAATCTTTATTTGAATCGATAGTATGGTCATATTTTTTAATGATTGAAGATTATTTCATGCAAATGTTGATCGTGATTGCGCCTCAAATGTTCCATGCGCCTAGTCCAATTTTGGCATACTCTGTACAACATTTCGGCTGGTATCGCACGAATAAATGCTTCAATGTTGTCTTCCAATGCGTCAATTGAAGCGGGGTTTTCTGTATAGACATGAACATGAACATAGAAATGAACATGAACTAAAAATAGTCTAAAGGGGTTAAATCACACGGTCTAGGCGGCAAATTTACCGATCCCAAACGTGAAATAAAATGTTTACCTAACTCGCAACTCAATAAGTCCATTGTTACGCGTGCTGTGTGGCATCGTCTTGTTGAAACCACATCTCATGCAAGTCAAATAAATGTTGGATATCATCTCACGATAGCGCTCACTATTCACAGTTACGTTACGATTCGCATAATCTTTGAAGAAGTACGGTCCAATGATGCCACCAGCCCATAAACCGCACCAAGCTGTGATTTTTCCGGATGCATTGGTAGCTCTTGCAATGCTTCTGGCTGATCTTCACTCCAAAATCGACAATTCTGCTTATTTACTCAAACATTAAGCCAAAAATGAGCTTCGTCGCTGAAGAAGAAGCGCGCGATGAACTTTCTCAACAGAGCACGCATGTTGATAATAAGAGTCAGTAATTTGCAAGCATTATTCGTTTGTATGACGATTTATGGTTAAATTTAGACCAAACTGAAGATATTTGACAGTGAAACAAAACACGAAACGTGCGTGAGCTGTTTAAACCAGTGTTGCCAAAAGGATAATAGCTAAAAAAATCACCCTTTATTTTTGGCCTTTTTTTTCTTCTTGATACCCATATTCTCTACATCAAAGAACGCTGCTTATCTCATATGATGGAATATGACCCACAAAAATGCACACATATCCATAATTGATTTGTAGCCCTTCTTGGTTGTTAGACTTTGTGCAAAAATCGTATATTGACATGCTAGATTATCTACCAGTTCTATAAGAAATGATAACCCAATATTGATTAGCAATAGATTTGCTTCCAAAATGTTAATATTGCGACTGTGATTGATTAAGGTGGAATGACATTTTAGTGAAACTTTTAGTAAAACAAAACAAAACCCAAAAATGTCGATGATTACTATTCACAGGGTTTTTCCAAAAGAAATCTGTTAATGTTACTAAATGATGCATTGGAAAAAACGGACATTAATCAATTTGAATTTTGTTTAACTTAGTGATGTGCTTGCATAATATATTTGTTTGTAATATTCAAAAGAAAATGCAATTGTCCAGTATAACGATCGACTTAGAAGCACTTTCTGACCACTTAGTCAGAAATTGCCAAAATTTGTGTAGAAAATAATTTTTTCCTAGTGAAAAACTAAAACAGCCCTTCACGACCTAGTCGGCGTCGTAGAGGGCTCTCTCGCTGTCAAGCATTTCTTGACATTGAAGGTGCTTTCAATAATGTAAAACCGACGTCAATTATGAAGGAGTTGGAGTTTATAGGCATCAACTCTACCATAATAAAGTTTATTAATAACTTTCTAACTACAAGATGAATCACCGCAGGCTTGGGATCTCGGGGATGTGTACAGTGTCCTCTACTTTGGAATATAGCCATTAGCAATATATTATTGTCTCTGGAAGAGAAAGGTGTAAAAGTGGTCACATATGCCGACTACGTGGCTATTGCGGTAAGGGGAAAGTTTGTCACCACTCTAAGAGATATGCCTTGGAAAGCTCTATGTGCAACGACAGAAGTAGTTCTTTTCAGCAGGAGATACAAGTTGCCTCCTTGGGAGGAGAGAATGCTCCATTTGTTTTGCTAGACAGGAAATTAAACTTTAACTCGTGCCCTTTACACCTGCAAGAGAGCCATTGGCAAAAGTTGGGGGTTTAGACCGCGCGTCATACATTGGGTATATACTGCAGTTGTCAGACCTATAATGCTATATGGTGTTGTGGTGTGGTGGACGGCGCTTCAAAAGTCCACCTACTATTCAATACTCAACCGGATCCACAGGATGGCTTGTTTGTGTATCATAGTCGCACTGTGGACGACAACATCGGAAGTATTGAATTTAATGCTACATCTGGACATTGTGTCTAAACCGAATGCTGCGACCGCTGCCGTGGGGCTAAGATAGGTCATGGTCATTGGTCATGTGGCGGCTACGGAGACTATGTTATCCTTGATATAATATTCGATGTTCCAGGCAGTGTGGTAAGGGTGGCAGTCCTTTACAGACTCACAAAGACAATTTTAAGTCCATTGTGATACCACAGTAGCGATAGACCAAGGCTTCTGGCGGGAATCGAACCCACGACCCCTGCACTGGTAATCCAAGTACGCTACCAACTCGGCAACCGGGGCGGCCAATAGAAAATAGAAGTTACATAGACTTCTATACGGATGGTTCCAAACTAAACGACCAGGTGGGCTTTGGGGTGTACTCCAAAAAGATCTAAAAATGGTAATATCGAAAAGGTTACCCGATCACTGCAATGTGTGTCAAGCGGAGAGCCTTGCAATTAAGGAAGTGGTGGAATGGCTAAGATATAATGTCATAACGACGATTGGCATAAATATCTTCTCAGACAGGTAGGCAGACATTAAATCCCTGGAGAACGTATTTCTGAATACAAAAACTGCCCTCGACTGTAGCAGATCCCTCAACGAGATGGCTGAACAGTTCAAAATTTAACTGTTCTGGGTGCCGGCTCACAAAGATATCCCAGGGAATTGTAGAGCGCACAAGCTGGGAACTGCCCTACACATTCCAGGGAAACCGGAATCTATGGGTATGCATCTAGCGACTTGTAAGCTAAGTTTCCAGGAGCAGGTCCGAAGGACAACGAATGGGGCCTTGAGCACAGGGGGCTGTGAGCATTCCAAAACTATGTGCCCTAATCTAGACTTGTAGAGGTCTACAGCTTTGCTGTCACTGGCTAGAACAGACGTCTCATTCATTATCAGCATGTCGGAAAACATGCAAACAGACTGAAGGTTGTCAGCAACTACTTTTGCAAAAGAAGGGGCTATAGAACACCTTCTGTGTGTGTGTACCGCACTGGCAGTCAGAAGGAGTTCCATTTAAGCTTCTCATTTCTTTGAGAACCTGACCGATTTAGCGGATGTGAACATTTGCAAGTTGTTGGGCTTTTTAAAGCGATCTGCATGTTTCAACGGTAGAAACTAGAAGGCATCTTCCTTTCTCTGTTCCTGTGGTATAACAATGTACGAAAACGTCTAAGTGAGTCTGATGGCAGACTGCCACTTAAACCTAACCTAACCTATCATTGGGTCGATCTGCGATTGTATAAAGTTTTAATATTCTATTTGAATCTTGCAATATAATATCTGTCCATCCGTATCAATAATGAAAACGCAATAACATACGATCGAACCAACATTGGATATTTTGCACAGATATTTCTTTTTGATTTAGGTCTTTAGAAATTATAAATGGCTCGTAGTGGCACATGTTTCAATGTAGTTTTCTTCATAAACAAACCTTGATATCCATGTTTCTTCAGCAAAGGAATTGTGTCTTTAACAAAAGGGAAAATTGAGCATTTTAAAACCAAGTTCATCCCCTTTGCCTCGAATCTTCAAAGTTAGAGCAAAAAGCTATGTCAGTGTATAAGTGGATATAGCTTCACATGTTCCTTTGGTATGTTTTTTATGGAGCTACCCATCACATAGATGTATCCAGACCACTTTATTCCTTAATGGAATATTTGTTGATAATATCAGTGGATAAACCCACTCCACGCCTATCTTTTAAATGATAAATGCGACGTTAAATGTGAGCAACCCAATAAAAAATTCCTATATTCAAAAATTTAATTTGATTACTCGAAAATTGTATAACTGAATTTTATGGTGATAATTAATGGCTAATGGACTGTCTTAGCCTCATCTCTAAAAATAGATTCATTCATTAAATGACAGCTACAACCTTCTCCTTTGGCCAAGCCATTAAAGAAAAATGCCAAAACAGAATCTTCAAAAATTCCCCCATATGTTAAAACTTAATTACCGCTTGCCTTAACATTCTTTTCACTTTGCGAATTTTGAGGTAATCAACAGTTTTACCTCTCAATTTGTAAAACACATTGAATATCTCTTTTTTGTTTGTTTATTTTTTGTTACTGCCACTTCAAGCAGTAGCCGGTAACTGTGGTTATAACAAATCTGGTGGTCGCGTGACCTGTCAACACAACTAACAACATAACATTTGTTTTCATTCACAAGCTACATGCATGCGAGACGTTATAATATGCCAGCTTTACGAATATCATTTCAATAACAGTCATTGTGTCATTGGGTTTAACTGTGGCTGCTATGAATATTCAATTCAATTTGTGCATAAAAAACATCGAATGCACGTTTGCCTAGAAATATGGAAGACATTAGGGAAGCTATTAACCAAACCCTAGAATGAAAATAGAAGCAAACCAAGTAAACCATAAAACTAACATGGTCTCAGCAGTGAAGAATTTTGGCTGTGCACAGTGGGACAGACACACTGTTTTATGTATGAAATATCATAAATAAGCTAATTTTAAAATGGGAGCAATATCAGGTTATAAACTGATAATTGGACCGTATTTGGCACAGTTATTGGAAGTCGTACCAGAACACCTCATGCAAAATTTCAGTCAAATCGGTCAAAAATTGCGGTTTGTAAAGGCTCAAGTAGTCAAAAAGGGAGATCGGTTTATATGAGAGCTATATCAGGTTTTAGAATGATTTGGACCGTACTTGGCACAGTTGTTGAAAGTCGTACTAGAACACCTCATGCAAAATTTCAGCCAAATCGGACAAAAATTGCGGCTTTCAGGGGCTCAAGAAGTCAAATCGGGCAATCGGTTTATATGGGAGCTATATCAGGTTATAGACCGATTTGGAACGTACTTCGCACAGTTTTTGGAAGTCGTACCAGAACACCTCATGCAAAATTTCAGCCAAATCGGACAAAAATTGCGACTTGCAGGGGCTCAAGAAGTCAAATTGGGCAATCGGTTTATTAGGGAGCTATATCAGGTTATAGACCGATTTGGACCGTACTTGACACAGTTGTTGGAAGTCATAACAGAATATCACGTACAAAATTTCAGTCAAATCGGATGAAAATGGAGGTTTCCAGGGGCTCAAAAAATCAAATCGAGAGATCGGTTTATAAGGGAACTATAACAGGTTATAGACTGATTTGGAACGTACTTGGCACAGTTGTTGGAAGTCATACCAGAACATCACATGCAAAATTTCAGCCAATTTCAGGGGCTCAAGAAGTCAAATTGGGAGATCGGTTAGACCATACGCTTTTCAAAATTTCAGCAGCTTGCCGGGGCTCAAGAATTCAAATCGGGAGGTCGGTTTATATGGAACCTACATCAGGTCACAGACCGATTTAGATCGTACTTGGCACGGATGTTGAAACTCAAAACAAAACGATCCGTGCGCAAATGCAGCCAAATCAGATAACCATTGATGCCTCTGGCGGCTAAAAAAGTCAAATTAGGAGATCGGTTTATATGGGAGCTATTCCCAAATCTGAATCGACACGCTGTTCGTCACGGTCGTACTGCCCCGTTTAAAATAAACCTAATTGCAAATTGCTAATTTTGCCCATGAACACTAAGGAACAGGGGCAAACTTTTCACCCATCAATGAGTATAGTTCGATTCAAGTTTAAGCTCAATGATAAGGGGCCTCTTTATTATAGCCGAGTCCGAACGGCCTGCCGCAGTGCGACACCTCTTTGGAAAGAAGTTTTACATGGCATAGTATCTCACAAATGTTGCCAGCATAAGGAGGGGAAATCCTTCACTGAAAATTATTTATGATGGTCTCGCCAGGATTCGAACCCAAGCGTTATGCGTTATAGGCGGACATGCGCCTGGGTTCTCTGCGCTACGGCGGTTAAACCAAATCACCCAATATTTTATGGTCGTAAACAACATTTCTGTGAAATTGGGTTATTACCCAATTAGAGGTTTAAGACCCCATACTGGGAGACAGATGAAGCCATATCAATATGTAGTCCGATATGAACTAATATTCGGTTCGAACATTAAGGAGCCAAGTGCAACTCACTGTTCCAAATTTCAATGAAATTGTCTAATAAATGCGGCTTTTATAGGCTAAATACTCTAAATCAACCTACAGACGAGAAGAGGTGGTGGATGATGCAGAGCATACGGTCATCCGCTATCGCCGATGGTGCGACAGCCGGGCGTGACTAGAAAAGCGGATCGCTAAAACAAGTTGTGCAGCAGAGAGGAGAGCTGTGACAACTTTTGTCTTAGCGTTCGAAGCCATCAATACAACTTCCAACAGATGTGCAAAATCATGTGTAGTACGGAAGAAGTGTAATTTGTCACAGAAAGAATGTCTGTCATTACACAAAAATACATGCATTGGGAAAAGTACAGCTAATAAGCACGGTTGTCGAGCTTGGTTAATGTGGTAATTGTATCATAGATGCGTTTTCGCTAATAATACGATTCAAATACAACACGCACGGCCCTTGAAGCCATCACACCTTATATGGTTGAAAAGTCTTCTAACCAAAGACGAAACGCGTCCCATAGTGGATGGTGTGTGTTGCTATCTTTGGCTTTCCTTTTCCATTTGCATCTCCGATCATTGAGCTCGTCTCGAAAGAGAAACAAAAAAAAAATATATTCAGTTCAAAAAAAGAAACCTTTTCGAAAATATATTCAGGTCGAAGAAAGAACGCATCATCAATGCTATAGCACCTGGGCGCAGGAAAACTGAGACGTATGGCGTAAGTGTCACAAGTGGATCCACCTCAAAGTAATGCGAGAGCGGTGCCGATGTGGTTTACATATCCCGAGAGATAAGATGGGTTTGTAGACGGTAGAGACCGAGCCCGGCGTACGGCGAGAGGCGTCGCCGGGCTCATGGGAGGAAATCATAGAAAATGGCAAAAATATGCCGTGTGAGAATGGGTAGAGAAATCCCTTTGAAACTTGGAATGGTTTGAGGTGTTAGCCAGATCGTGTGTAAAATTTCAAGGTCTGTGCACCTTTTGGCAAGCCCATAAAGTTAGTCACCTCGGTATTGGGGCTGCCAAATCTTCGCCAGATTACGCAGACAAGCAGTTGCTTAAATAAATATGTAGTTTAGCCGGCTACCCAACGGCTCTTGCTGCCTTTTTATACCCACCACCGAATTTCCTATTTTCTTGATTGTCGAAAAAATCTAAGACGATCTAGCCATGTCCGTCCACCATCTGTCCGTCTGTCTGTTGAAATCACGCTACTGTCTTTAGAAATGGAGTTGTTGAGCTTTAACTTTGCACAGATTTTTTTGTCCACAGGCAGGTTAAGTTCGAAAATGGGCTATATCGGACTATATCTTGATATAGTCCCCATATATACCGATCTGCCGATTTAAGGTATAAGGCTCATTAAAGCCACATTTATTATCCGATATCGCTGAAATTTGGGACAGGGAGTTGTGTTAGGCCCTTCGACATCCTTCCTCAATTTGGCCCAGATCGGTCATGTTTTGGATATAGCTGCCATTTAGGCCGATCTCTCGATTTAAGGTCTTGACCCCATAAAAGGCGCATTTATTGTCCGATTTTGCCAAAATTTGGGACAGTGAATTGTGTAAGGCCCTTCGACATCCTTCTTCAATTTGGCCCAGAACGGTTCAGATTTGGATATAGCTGCCATATAGGCCGATCTCTCGATTTAAGGTCTTGCGCCCATAAAAGGCGCATTTATTGTCCGATTTTGGGACAGTGAGTTGTGAGGGGCCCTCCGACATCCTTCTTCAATTTGGTCTAGATCGGTTTAGATTAGAATATAGCTGCCATATAGACCGATCTCTCGATTTAAGGTTTTGGGCCCCTAAAAAGGCGGATTTATTGTCCTTTGTCGCCGAAGTTTTGGGACAGTGAGTTGTGTTAGGCCTTTCGACATCCTTCTTCAATTTGGCCCAGATTGGTTAAGATTTGAATATAACTGCCATATAGATCGATCTCTCGATTTAAGGTCTTGGCTCATAGTAGGTGCATTTGTTGTCCGATTTCGCAGAAATTTGTTGTAGGGAACTGTCTAAGGCTCCTCACCATCCCTATTCAATACGGTTCAGATCGGTCCAGATTTGGATAGAGCTGCCATTTAGACCAATCTCTCGATTTAAGGTCTTAGGCCCATAAAAGCAGCGTTTACTATCCGATTCCGCTGAAATTCGGGACAGTAAGTCACGTTAGGCCCCTCGACATCTTTATTAAAGTTAGTTCGGATCGGTCCAGATTTGAATATAGCTGCTATGTAGGCTTATTTACTGTCCGATTTCGCAGAAATTTGTTACAGCGTATTGTATTTAGCTCCTCACCATTCCTGTTCAATACGGCCCAAATCGGTCCAGATTTGGATATAACTGCCATATGTACGAACCGCCCGGTTTTTAGGCACATAAAAGGTGAGTTTATTAACCGATTTCGCTGAAATTTAGCAAAATGAGTTCAGTTAGGACCTTCGCAACGAGTATGGTCAAGATCGGGCTATATTTGGATACAGCTGCCATATATACCTATCTCTCAATTTAAGTACTAGGGACCATAAAAACACGTTTATTACTGGATTTCGCTGAAATTTAAAACAGTGGGCTTTGTAAGACTCTTCGACATTCTTGTTAAATATGGCCCAAATCGGTATATATTTAGATATAGCTGTCATGTAGAATAAACTCCGGATTTAATGACTTGAAACTATAAAATGCGCAATTATTGGTACATTTCACTGAAATTTGGCAAAGGAAGCCCTGTTAAGCTCTCTTTGCCCTATATACAGTCGAAACCGCATAACTGCAATACGCTTTAGTGAAAACTCCCGCTTAAGTGAAACTTAATGGACAGAACCATTTTCGGTGTTGTTCAATGCAATTTACATTTCACTGAAATTTGGCACAGTTAGCCCTGTTAAGCTTTTCGACATCTTTGCCCTATATACAGTCCGCAGAAACCGCATAACTGTAATACGTTTTAGTGAAAAATCCCGCTTAAGTGAAACTTGATGGACAGAACCATTTTTGGTGTTGTTCAATACCGCTAACCCGAAAAGTTTTTTACACCCCAAATTTAATTCTTATATGAAGCTGAAATCGCATAAGTGAAAAAGTTATTTCTATGGGAAACTATCCGCAATTTAAAAATTCGCGTCATCAATGAAATTCGTAAAGACATATTTTGATATATCGCTTATGATCGTTTATGACTTTTAGAGTGGTCTTTCTACTGAGCATGGCTCTTTTTCAATTCAAGGTATTTCATACATAACTAGTTAGTGAAAATTCGCTTCCACTTATGGAAGCGACTGAAAACCAATTTCACTTATCCGAACAACGAAAATTACGGATAAGTGAAACCAACTTGGTGTTTTCTTATCAAGTTCTTTTCTTCACTTCGACTGTAGTTCAGATCGGTCAATATTTTGATATAGCCAATTTCCCGATTTAAGTTCTTAGTTCCATAAAAGTTGAATTTTTTGACCGATGAATTTGGTACAATGAGTTGTGTTAGCCTTCCTGAATATGATGGAGATCGGACTATATTTAGATAAAGCTGCTATGGATTCATAAATGATGCATTTTTCACCATATTATAATGTAAGGTGGTTAATATATATCCGAGATGGTGGTTATCCAAAGTTTCGGCCCGGTCGAACTTAATGCCTTTTTACTTGTTGTTCTTGTGAGCCGGCATACATTCGATTATAACATCAACTATTGGTTCTGTAGCTGGAAAAAGTGTTCCTTCCATATCCTAAGCCCTCTATCTGTATCTGATATCATATTTCCGATGATTGGGAGTTTCCGGATTTCATTTTGATTTCTGAACATGCTGATTCACCTGCTCCAACGACTTTATATGCCATTCCTTTTTTGGCATAGTGAATTATAGACAATTTGGGATAAATAAAATGGTTCTACAGTTGATTCACATAAAAAGATTCTCCTATTTCACTTTCTGAGCGCCTAGAAACCCCATATGTTCTATGATTTGACAAAATTTAATAGGTCTAGTAAATTTATTGCCTTAATATGTGGCCTAAATAGTACTCTTAATGGATATAGCCTTCGTTGAACAGACCCCCGAATTGAATTCATTCAACTACCTATTCAATTTCTTCAAGATAATCAACACATTAACTGAGTTGAATAGAGTAACGTTTTCAGAATTCATAGTGGTGCTTATCCAAGGATTGGCCTGGCCGAACACACAGCACATTTTTACTGATCAGCAAATTGCCCTTTCATATATAGATGCAGAATTAAAAATTTTCACCCGTACTATAATCACCTAAACTATGTATCTTACAGTTAACCATTAATATCATTGATTTATATGTTTTTCTTAGAGAACTGTATCGCATTTCTTAAATTCCATCCATTGCCCTGGTGGAACGTAAAGCCATACACTGTTTGTTTTTGTATTCTTAATTTATACATTCTATTATTAACAGATCACATAAACATTTTCATAATTAATCTGTGTGTTGTTTTTGTTTTTGTTCTAAAAAGTAAATAATTCGCAAGAGAACAAAAACCAATTCAAATGAGTTAGAGAGTGCTGATGATGACGTCGGTAATTGTTGTTTGGTGTATTCACCAAGAGAAATGTTATAATTTTTGGTTTAAGCATAAATTTTGTTTTGTTAACTCCAGAATCGAATATCAATGAGGCTGAATTTAAAGTCAATATAAATTAAGTTTGGGATATTCCCGTTTCCTAAAGCTCTTCTCCCTTTTTTGTAAGCATGTTAACTCTTTGAGAAATCATCGAATTGTAGAAAAACCCCAAAAACAAAAGTTCTGTTCTTTTTTTTTTTTTTTTTGGTTTGTTGATAAGAATTAGTCAAATCCAAATTAAGCTAAAATATTCATAGTAATAGTCAATAGAAATGACCTTTGGGATATTCTCCACCACACCTTGCTCCTCCATTAGCTTAGTGAAAAGATGTCTTGAGGCAGGAGGCAGGTTTGAAAATGTTAGAAAAACCCCAAAAACAAATGCCAGAGTAGATCACCCTTCCGTTCCTCCCAATTCAAAGTCAATGAATTATGCCAGAGAAATGCAAAATGCCGCAAGTATTGGCTGTGGTGGCTTTTATTTTTGGATGATATTACCAGCATCACTAATTAATTACCATAGGTAGAAAGACAAAAACAAAAAACACAACGAATTACGATTTGGTTTTTGGCACTGAACCACTGATTTGCCTAATGCAGATTTTTCGTTTGTTTTGATTATATAGCCCCCTTTGGTTGTTTTTGTTTTTTCGAAGCCATCATCAATGACTAGTTGAAAAATGATACACCAAACAGCAGACGACACTCGCAGCCGGCATCATCAGCATTGGACCGGTTATGCCGGCGTCTTCTTCTATTGAAGCCATCATTCCACATTCCAAATGATTTTTGACGTCAGTCATTGATCGAGTTTTGTTTTTGCCAGAGCTTGGCTAACATCAGTGTTTGTCAAATGGTCATTTGCATATCAGAAATCCCCAACAGAAAAAATGAGTCGTCTTTGAAGCCCCAAACCCTACCCCCTCCCCCTCTCCACGAAGACACAACAAAGCAATCCAAAAGTGGTAGCTCCAGCAACAACAAGGGAGACCACATTGTTTGAAAGGAATACAAAAAAAAAAACACAAATAATCTGCTAATAATAACAAATAACACAATTTTGACATAAATAAAAATAGAGAGGAAGGTGGCAAGAAGTTGGGAACGGGAAGCAAGCGACGCTTCGTCGCCAGGGCTAATTAATATTTGATATAAAAATAAAACTTAGCGCTTAGATGGGTTTTTCGTGCAGTCATCGTGATTATCTGCAAGTGTTAGTTGTGTGTTTTGGTTCTAAAGATAAGGGGATGCCAAAAAGGCTTCAAGCCAAGGACGAAGGACCAAAAAACAGAACGTTCTCAAATGTTGTAAAAGACAAAACACAAAAAACTCAGTTGAAGTAAAATATCATCGCGTTTTTTTTAATAAATCTAATTTCTCTCTGTAATACATTCCGTGAGAAACTTTCGTATACCTCGTCATGGTATTCTATATCTGACCTCATCAACCATTTGGTGTGTCCATGTGTGTGCGTGTGTGTCATAGTTAATTTAATCCAAGTGCATGAGAATTGAAACAAGTGCTACTTAATTTCATAATCCAAAAAAAAAAAAAAATAATAATAATCTACTGATCATGATGATGTTGTTGATACTTGGCGGTGTTGACCGCAAACGCTGCTCGTTAACGAATTTAATATTCTCGGACTGTTGTTGTTGTTACCCGCCAAAAGTGCACTGCCCTGAATTCTTTGTATCCGGTAGTTATGGTCTCTCCAATACCCATGCGGAAATTAAATGTTATACGATACGAATACTTTGAAATGCAGGCGACTAAATGATATTTTCTCGCACAGTGTTTGCAGAAGAAAAAATATGAAGCGGTAAATATAATATTAGAGGCGTTTAGTGGATATTCTCGCTTAGTTTGTATAGAGAAAAATTCTATCGCCGATTAGCTAAGCGGCTAATCTTATCGCCGTTTATTAAAAGATATGGTGTCATCATTCAAGTTGAATGACAAAACTAAAAGAGGAAAAAGGCATTAAGTTCGGCCGGGCCGAACTTTAGATACCCACCACCTCGGGTATAAACGTAAACCACCTTTCGTCAAAATCCGGTGAAAAATGCATACCTTATGCCCCATAGCAGCTATATCGATATATGTTCCGATTTTTACCAAATACTTATAAGTCCAAGTCATTGTTCAATGGTGTATAGTAAAATAGTGATATTTTTAGTAGCTATATCTAAAAATAACGACACGGATGTCGAAAAGCCTAATATAAGTCACTGTGTCAAATTTCAGTGAAATCGGATTACAAATGGGCCTTTTATGGGGCCAATACTTTAAATGGAGATATCGGTCTATATGACAGCTATATCCAAATCTAGAACAATTTGGGCGAAGGTGCAGAAAAATGTCGAAGAGCCTAAAACAACTCACTGTCCCAAATTTCGGCGACATCGGACAATAAATGCGCCTTTTATGGGCCCAAAACCTTAAATTGAAAGATCGGTCTATATGGCAGCTATATCCAAATCTCGACCGATTTGGGCCAAGTTGCAGAAAAATGTCGAAGAGCCTAACACAACTCACTGTCCCGAATTTCGGCGATATCGGACAATAAATGCTTCTTTTATGGGTACAGACGCTTAAATCAAGAGATTGGTCTATATGGCAACTATATCCAAATCTGGACCGATCTGGGCCAAATTGAAGAAGAATGTCAAGGGGCCTAACACAACTCACTGTCCCAAATTTTGGCAATATCTGACAATAAATGTCCCTTTTATGGGCCTAAAACCCTAAATCGGCGGATCGGTCTATATGGCAGCTATATCTAAATCTGGACCGATCTGGGCCAAATTGGAGAAGGATGTCGAAGGGCATAACACAACTCACTGTCCCAAATTTTGGCAATATTTGACAATAAATGCTCCTTTTATGGGCCTACGACCTCAAATCAGCGGATCGGTCTATATGGCAGCTATATTCAAATCTGAAACGATCTGGACTAAATTGAAGAAAGTTGTCGAAGCGTCTTACACAACTCACTGTCCCAAATTTCAGCAAAATCGGATAATAAATGTGGCTTTTATGGGCCTAAGACCCTTAATGGGCGGATCGGTCTATGTGGCAGATATATCCAAATCTGGACCGATCTGGGCCAAATTGAAGAAGCATGTCGAAGGCCCAAACACAACTCTTTGTCTCAAATTTTGCCAAAATCGGACAATAAATGCGCCTTTTATGGGCCCGAGACCTTAAATCGAGATATCGATCTATATGGCAGATATATACAAATCTGGACCGATCTGGGCCAAACTTAAGAAAGATATCGATGGGCCTAACACAACTGACTCTCCCAAATTTCAGCAAAATCGGATAATAAATGAGGCTTTTATGGGCCTAACACCCTAAATCGGCGGATCGGTGTATATGGGGACTATATCAAGATATAGTCCGATATAGCCCATCTGCTCATGGACAAAAAAAGAATCTGTGCAAAGTTTCAGCTCAATATCTCTATTTTTAAGAACTGTAGCGTGATTTCAACAGACAGACGGACGGACATGGTTAGATCGTCTTAGATTTTTACGCTGATGAAGAATATTTATTCTTTTTAGGGACGGAAATGGATATTTCGATGTGTTGCAAACGGAATGACAAAATGAATATACCCCCATCCTTCGGTGGTGGGTAGAAAAAAAGTTTTACAGCTAAGTGTCTGTTGAATATGCACTGCATTCAAAAGCACCGAAAGGTATAGGCAAGTTCTGTATGCCAACAATGTGGAGTATATTTGAAGTCAAAATACACCCATGACACCTAGAAGTTTGGATTATATATATAAAAGTAAATTTTTATTATACCCACCACCATAGGATGGGGGTATACTAATCTATTCATTCCGTTTGTTACATCTCGAAATATTGTTCTGCGATAAAGTATATATATCCATGTCCGTCCGTCCGTCAGTCGAAATCACGATAGCGGTCGAACCCGTAAAGCTAACTGCATTAAATTTTGCACAGATACTTAATATTGATGAAGGTCATTAGGGATTGCAAATGGGTCATATCGGTTCAGATTTGGGTATAGCTCCCATATAAACCGATCTCTCGATTTGACTTCTTGAGCCCCTACAAGTCTCAAAATTTGTCCGATTTGCCTGAAATTTTGCACATAGCGTTCTCTTATGACTTCCAACAACAGTTCCTAGTACGGTATAAATCGGTCTATAACCTCATATAGCTCCCATATAAACCGATCTCTCGATCATCGTTGTTCGGTTCCTAGAAGGTGTAATTTTTGCTGGTTTGACAGAAGTTTGGTATGTAGAGTAAAATTATGACCTTCAACTAAATTTAGTTTGTATAAATTTTTAGCAGAATCCATGGTGGTGGGTTCCAAAGATTCGGCCCGGCCGAACTTTAAATTTAAAAAGGCACAGCACAGCATGTTTGGCTGGGCTTGTGGTTGTTTAATGTGATAGAGAATCATTTGTAATAGCCCCTTTACACAGTGAGATAAGTTGCAGAATTGTTATGTCTGCAACAATAGGATAGGCTCAATCTTATAGCACATAGTTCAGGCTGCGGCTGGTCTCAATTATTGTAAAGTTTTCAAATTAATAGAAAATATGCAATACATTTTAATCAGCATTGCAGTCAGATTCCAACTTCAAAGGTTATTATGGGATCAATTGGTCCATCTTAAATCTTAAACTTTTTGTCTGATCTATCGATTAGTGACATAGAGGTCACTGCAGGGCAAATGTTAGCATATCCCCATATGATGCTGAACACCTGAGTTAGAATCCTCATTTGTGTTGAGAACTTTAGAAAAACACATTCAGCAATGGTTTTCCCTTCCTATAGCTGGCGACATTTGTGAAGAACTATGAAGAACCAAAAGAGGGTTTGTACTGCGGCACGCTTTTCGGATTCGGCTATAAAAAGGAGGTCGCTTTTCATTGAATTTAAACTTGAATCGGACAGCACTCATTGATATGTGAGAAGTTTGCTTCTGTTCTTTAATGGAAAGTTCATGGGTAAATTTGCATTACATGGGTGACATACAACTTCATTCAATATGCTATACGTGTCTATGTTCTAATATTGGAGAAAATCACCAAATCATGCCCCATGTATGCCAATAACATACCAAACATTTTGTTTCTCGGAAATCTTGCAATTTATTCCAATTCAATTTATTCAATATTCTCAGTCAATCATTGTCTTTCATCAATCAGTCAATCAATATGAATTATGACATTTATTATCTTCCTCTAAATACTAGGGCAAGTAATTCTGGCTGATTAACCTTGTGTGCCATTGGTATTTTATTTCCCTGGATTGGGCAAATATTACAAGATTTATTGCTGACATAAGCTTTATAAAAATTTCCATCAGTTATTTTATTTGCATTGCCATCTCATGAGAGATCTGATTGAGATATCCGTTGATTGATGTTTAATTTAGCATGAGCTATAGTTTCCTTTGTGAGAAAGGGGAAGTATGAAATGCAATGTATTTTGCTTAGAAATAGAATTGTTAGTATGTATGCCTTACTTAAAGAAAAAATGGGAACAATTTTGGAAAACTCAATAAACAGTCATGGCTTTTCATTTGCGGCATTGCATATAGGGTCGAATCGCAAAACAATTTGCGATATCATATATTTTGTTAACCAAAATCTCCAATTCAATAAAAAGTGGGGGTAATAATATGGGACTCTTCTAAAGGGTATTAGGAAGAAGAATATGAATTTAACCTCCAATATTGGGATCAAGCGTCGCACAGTGGGAGAAAATCGAAAAAAAAACTAGTAAAAATATTGTCATATGAGAACTGGTAGAGATATCTCTTTGCAATTTGGAATAGTTAGAGCTTGCGTGTTAGCAAGGTTGTGTGTAAGGTGTGTGAAGTTGTTTGAAAAATTTTAGATATAAACGAATAGAGATATCTTAGTAATTTATTGCAATTTTGAAGATAAAAGTGTCCTTAAAAAACTAAATATTAATTCTTCCCGAAATTTTGTACAAAAATCCCTATAACACCTCTTTCGGGCAAAGAAAATCCCCAAAATACCTCCTTAAGCCAAATATGGTTTTAAAATCGGCATTTTTAGTAAATTTGCTGTGGAGGATACAAATGTTGTTAGGTGGAAAACATTTTGGGATTGCGATATCGTTGTAATTGTTTTTGAAATTTGCAGATAAAAGTGTCTTTAAAAAACTAAAAAACTTTGAAGTCTACAAATATTGAGGAGGACACCGTAGCGCAGAGGTTAGCATGTCGGCCTATGACGCTGAACGCCTGGGTTCGAATCCTGGCGAGACCACTAGAAAAAATTTTCAGCGGTGGTTTTCCCCTCCTAATGCTGGCAACATTTGTGTGCCACGTAAAACTTCTCTCCAAAGAGGTGTCGCACTGCGGCACGCCGTTCGGACTCGGCTATAATAAGGAGGCCCCTTATCATGGAGCTTAAACTTGAATCGGACTGCACTCATTGATATGTGAGAAGTTTGCCCCTGTTCCTTAGTGGAATGTTCATGGGCAAAATTTGCATTTTATGTCTAAAATTTTTTTAGGTGCAAAACATTTTTTTTCAAACTTTTTAATAAAAAATGGCCTATTTGGAAGTAGATATAGCACCCGTATAGATTGACATATCTTGTTCAAATTTTACTTAAAAAGCATCTACAATATGTCCTCTTTACAAAAAGAAAAACAAGATATTTAAGCAAGTTTTTCAACAAAGACTAATCAATGAAAATACTTTTTGAGCAAAAAATTCAAAACATACACTTTTTTCACAATTTTTGACTTTCCAACTGTATAACTTTAACCTTCTCCGGCGACGTTGTTGTAAATGTTGTCAGATATCTAAATCATGCATAAAAATGAAAATCGAACCACAAATGCATTCGTAAATTGCAAAATACGAAGGCAATCTCGGCCAAAACTTCAACAAACAAAAATTAAAACTCCAATATCCCTGACACCAGGTGCAAGATTGTGTATTGTATTGATTCCAGCAAAAAAAAGAATTTTGAAAATCGGACCATATATGAAGATTTGACAGCCCCAAGAAATTTGCGAAATACCGAGATGGCGAACATTAGGTCAAAAGGCGCCCGTACAACCTTTGCACACAATCTCGCTAAGACCTGAGCTCTGACCATTCCATGTTTCAAAGAGATTTCTCTACACTTTCTCTTACGGCATATTTTTACGAGTTTTCTTTCGATTTTCTCCCACTGTGCGTAGGAGGATCGTCTACCTTTTAAAATACCACTAAAACGGACATGAAGACCCGACCGAAATATCATGATAATGATATTTCGGTATAGAGTACAAATCTGACATCTAATTTTGGTGCCAAGGTCCACCTCACCCTCAAAACGGATATGTACCTATACCAATCATGCCAATTTAGGGCTCAAATGAACGGTTTTTTGGAGATGAATAGGAATCTAACATCGACTTTGCGCCTATTGTCTGGCACAACAAAACATAGCGGACGTGTAGTCTGGCCATGATAAAGAGGAACTCAAATTTATAGTAATTAGAAGCAAAGTACGAAGCTGCCGTCCAAACTAAGAGCTATGGTCACCCAACCTTCAAGACTCACCCAGTATGAACCTCAAAGAATAGACTTTGTGAGTTGTGCTTCATATAACACCCAAACTTAAGGCCAATACAAAATTCCTATGAAATTTTCTTTCAAGTCAAAATTCCTATCAAATTTTCTTCGAAGTCAAAATTCCTATCAAATCTTCTCCAAAGACAAAATTTCTATGAAATTTTCTCTAAAAACAAAATTTGTATGAAATTTTCTCTAAAGGCAAAATTTCTGCGAAATTTTTTCTGAAGGCAAAAGGAAAATTTTTTACGAAGTTTTCTCTAAAAACGAAAGTTCTATCAATTTTTTTCTACTGAAAAAGTTTAAATGAAATTTTCTCTTAACACAAAATTTCTATGAAATAATCTCTAAAGGTAAAATTTCTATGAAATTTTCTCTAAAAATAAATTTCCTTCTGTAAAAAAGTACCAAATGTTTCCAATATGTATGAGCCGTTAATAGAATATTCATCATATTTTTCCCAGTTGTACCAATTATCAGACCTCTAGCTCCATCAGACCTCTAGCTCCATCTACCAAATGGTACCAAATTTTGGTACCAAAATGTGCGAATGGTGAATGATCATTAAGCCGACCATCATATATTTCATAATTGTACTTACATGCCAATTTTCAGACCTCTAGCTCCATCTCAACAGAAAGTACTAAATGGTACCAATTTTGGTACCAAAATGTTCGAATTGTGAAAAAACGGTTAAGTCGTCCATCATAAATTTCTAAGTTTTACCTATATGGCTCCAAGTTTTACCTACATCTAGCCCATCTGCACACAAATGGTACCAAAATGTACGAGTTTTAAAAAGATCATAGTCACCCATCATATTTTTCCTCGTTGTGCGTACGTTTTCCACTTGTTAACAGTACTATTTTTATTCCCACCACCATACGATGGTGGTTTAATACTCTAGTTATTCCGTGGCAAAACTGTATTTTACGGGGTAGTTCGCTAATATAAATAAAAAAATAAATAAAATAAAATATTATTTTTTGTATACCCCCAAATCGTAATCTACTCGTTCATACCTTTAATTTGATACCCATATTGCCTAGGTTGGACTACCTCCCCCAAGGGGTGGGGTTTGGACCTTGGGGGGTCCATGGCCCGAGCCCCAAAAACGGACTTAATATTCGGGTTCATGGGGTCAAAATTAGGGGGTTTGAAATAAATTAGATTTTTTTGCGAACTACCCCGTAAAATACAGTTCAGCCCATTCCGTTTGTAACACCTCAAAATATTGATCTAGGACCCCATAAAGTATATATTTTCTTGATCGTCTCGACGTTCTGAGTTGAACTAGCCATGTCCGTCCGTCTGTCGAAATCACGATAGCGGTCGAAAGCGTAAAGCTAGCCGCAATTTTGCGCAGATACTTTACATTGATGTAGGTCGTTGGGGATTGCAAATGGGCCATATCGGTTTAGATTTCCATATAGCTTCCATATAAACCGATCTCCCGATTTAAATTCCTGAGCCCCTGGAAGCCGCAATTTTTGTGCGATTTGGCAACTGTGCTAAGTGCTGTCCAAATTGGTCTATAACCTGATATAGATCCCATATAAACAGATCTTCCGATTTTACTTCCTGAGCCCCTGGAAGCCGTAATTTTTGTGCGAATTGGTTGATAGTGTTATGAGTTCCAAAAACTGTGCAACTTTTCAAGGACGGTCCAAATCGGTCAAGCACATGATATAGCTCCCATTTAAACCGATCTCCCGATTTGACTTCTTGAGCCCTTACAAGCCGCAATTTTTGTCTGCTTTGGCTGAATTTTGCACATAGTGTTCTGTTATGACTCTCAACAACTGTGCCAAGTACGGTCCAAATCGGTGGTGGTTTCCCAAGATTCGACCCGGCCGAACTTAGTACGCTTTTACTTGTTCCATTTATTCTTTTCACCCTCAACCTTTTTTGCACCAGATGTCTTTTAAGGTAAATATCAAAATTCTACCTCTATCCATGGTACCTCTATCTAACTCTATTTGGTACTTTTTTTAGTACCTGATTGTACAAATTTCCAAAAACTCTTATAGTCACCCAATTTAGGTTGCCATAGTGTAACTAAGTTCCAAAATTCAGAGTTCTAGTTTAGTTTATCAAATAGTACCAATTGTGGTACTAAACGTACTATTTCTCCCACTTGCGGTACGATTTTCTAAACCTTATTTTTTAAGACGCTCTCTCATTTGAGCTCAAGAACATAATTCTTGCCCTTTCCGTTCACGCTGGGCAAATATGCACCATTTCGTACTTTTTAGTACCTAAACCAGCCTTAGCCCGTGCCTGACCCAAAACCAACATTCGAGTAAAATTTCATGATTCTAGCTTTGGCCGTTTGGGCTGGGCAATGATCAGTCAGTCCGCCAGTCAAGCTGCTCTTTTATATACAGTGGCACAGGAAAGTTTACATACCCCCATCAAAAAAGGGTTTTACAAAACGAAGTTCTTGACGAAAAAAATGTTCCCCCAAATATCGAATGTTGCTAAATTTGTTCACCATGGTCAACACTGTTATAATTAGTAAAAAAAACTTATAAGTTATATCATATCCTCATTATGTTACTGTCAGTTTTACTAAGTTGCCATTTGCGAAAAGGTATGTAGACTTATCTGTTACACTGTAGATAGATAGCTTGCCATAAGTGGCGCATTATTACCCGAATTCACAGAAATTTGGAACAGTGAGTTGTATTGACCCCCTCGACAATCTTGCGAAATATGATCCCGATCGCACTTTATATAGACCGATCTCCCGCTATAGGGGATTTAGCGAGAGTTTGCATAAAAATGCGGGCTCTACTAATAACCTAGTGCTTTCATTCCCATTTGGAATTTTTCAGCCCCCAGATCGTGACCCTGAAATTGTTCCATAGTGTTACAAAGGTGAGATTTTTCCGATATCTCAGTATAATTAATGGAAAACATTTTCCATATATTGCGTTTCTGTTACATTTTAGACCCATAAACAATTCACACGGTCTTCATTATTAATACCATAAATGAATTGGTTTGTTGTTGATTTTTGCCACCTACATGCCTATAGATGTTGCTAACAATGAAAATTTATCAATTTGCCATATACGCAAATAAATACTTCACTGATAATCATCATAATAAAGTAAACGGTGTGAATGTATCTTCGATTTTGGTTTCGAATATTTTGTATTTGTTTTTCATTTACAAAATTTCAAATGTTTTTACCCCTGTCCATGCATTAACAATTTTGAGTTGGCCCTCAAATTCTTAAGAGGCCAAATATCAATCGGAATGAATTTTTAATATAACGGAAACAACAACAAAACATATAACGCAAAATCGATGGAAATGTAAATATAAAATGTTAAAAAAAAACAAGTAAGAGCGTGCTAAGTTCGGTCGGGACGAATCTTATATACCCTCCACCATTGATTGCATTTATCGAGTTCTATGCGCAATATTCTATGTTTAAGACAAACATAGAATATTGAATAAGAACTGTTATGCTATTGGAGCTATATACCATAAATGAATGCTGAACATTGAAGAAGTCATTGTGTAATATTTCAGTTCATTCGGATAAGAATTGCGCCTTGTAGGGGCTCAAGAAGTAAAGTCGGGAGATAGGTTTATATGGGAGCTGTATCAAGCTATTGATCGATTGAGATCATATTAGACACGTGTGTCAAGGGTCATGAGAGAAGCCGTTGTACAAAATTTCAGCCAAATCAGATGAGAATTGCGCCCTCTAGAGGTTCAAGAAGTCAAAATCCAAGATCAGTTTATATGACAGCTATACCAGATTATCGACCGATTTGAATCATACTTAGCACAGTCGTTGAAAGTGTTACCAAAACACTACATGCAAATTTTCAATAAAATCGGATAAGAATTGCGCCCTCTAGAGGCTCAAGCAGTCAAGATCCAAGATCGGTTTATATGGCAGCTATATCAAAACATGAACCGATTAACACCATACTTAGCGTAGTTATTGGAAGTGATAACAAAACACTACGTGCAAAACTTCAATAAAATCGGATAAGAATTGCGCCCTCTAGAGGCTCAAGCAGTCAAGATCCAAGATCGGTTTATATGGCAGCTATATCAAAACATGGACCGATTAACACCATACTTAGCGTAGTTGTTGGAAGTGTTAACAAAACATTACGTGCAAAATTTCAATAAAATCGGATAAGAATTGCGCCCTCTAGAGGCTCAAGAAGTCAAGACCCAAGATCGGTTTATATGACAGCTTTATCAAAACATTTATCAATGTGAACCATACTTAGCGTAGTTATTGGAAGTGCTACCAAAACACTATATGCAAAATTTCAATTGAATCGGACGAGAATTGCGCCCTCTAGAGGCTCAAGAAGTCAAGACCCAAGATCGGTTTATATGGCAGCTATATCAAAACATGAACCGATTAAAACCATACCTAGCGTAGTTGTTGGAAGTGCTACAAAAACACTACGTGCAAAATTTCAATAAAATCGGACGAGAGTTGCGCCCTCTAGAGGCTCAAAAAGTCAAGGCCCAAGATCGGTTTATATGACAGCTATATCAGGTTCTATACCGATTTAATCCATACTTAGCACAGTTATTGGAAGTCACAACAAACACCTCATGCAAAATTTCATCAAAATCGGATGAGAATTGCGTGCTCTATTGGTTCAAGAAGTCAAGATCCAAGATCGGTTTATATGACAGCTATACTAGATTATGAACCGATTTGAATCAGACGGACGGACGGACATGGCTAGATCGACTTGAAATGACATGACGATCAAGAATATATATACTTTATGGGGTCTTGGACGCATATTTCGAGGTGTTACAAACAGAATAACGAAATTAGTATACCCCCATCCTATGGTGGAGGGTATAAAAACTTATTTTTGCAACACAGAAGCCTCTGCAGTCAAATGTTTCAGCAGACAAATGGATGGATAAACATGCTACATATTTATGAGTATCTTTGGAATGTTGTTGTCTTTATAATTAGAGAGCAAAGACGTTAAAAAAACGAACGCAATAGAAAAATGTTTTTGTGTAGAAAATGAATGTCGGTCTGTGGATGGCCAAGAATCACATGTCGTTCGGTTGGAAAGCGGAAATTAGTTGCCTGACAGCGTTTCTTGTCTTTTTTTATTTTAATTTTTTTCACCTCTTCATTGTGTTTGGTTTTTGCTGCTGTTGTTGCTTGAAGGTCAAGCCATTTGGCAATGTTTAACTTGACAAAAGGTGTGGGAAAATATTCAAATTTTCCTTAAACAAAATGAAAATAGAAAGTTTTTCTTTATTCCGTGAACCAGAACGATTTTTTTCTGAGTGCGAAAAATATTTTAATTCAAAGTTTTCTTCTTGTTTTTTTTTTGGATTTGAATGTTGTTTTCCATAAAGTTAATATTACTGGTTTGTATGCATGGAATTGAAGTTTTCACTTTGCTGAATTGCCTTAATGTTTGAAAATATTACAGAATTTAATTTTGTTAGAAATAGAATAACAAGTAAGAGCGTGCTAAGTTCGGCCGGGCCGAATTTTATACACCAACATTGGGAAAGGGATCCGCAGATTTTACAACAGAGCACACGTCACAAAAAAGGGGAAGTTTACTGAGATGTCTACTACACACGGCTCAAGCAATACACTAAGATTGCCAGAGTGGTAAAACGTGCATGCTGGAAGCTTGTCTGCGAATAGGTCGCCAAGATAAAAAGTGTATCTCACAAACCCATGTCCAAACTGAAACGTTAGTAGACGACATGGGAGTGAGTGCAGAGACAACGGATGACATGTTAAGGCTTTTGATAAAAACGCATTTTCCACATGATACGACGGGACTTTTGGAGACACCAGACTCTTGGTATAATGAGGTTGATCGAAGGTTTATCATAACAGAATTTATGGTCAAGGAAGCCTTGAGGAGCTTCAAACCATTTAAGTCACCCGGACCTGGTGGAATATGTCCTCACTCAGCCACTATTTTCACAGCGTGCCTAGAACGTGCATATTCTCCGAAGGCCTGGCCCAAAGGCCTACAGACCTATAAGCCTTACGTTCTTGCTACTCAAAACCATGGAACGTATGGTAAATACCATGATAAAGAGTAGAACATTAGAGAATAACAAGTAAAAGAGTGGTAAGTTCGGCCGGGCCGAATTGTATATACCCTTCACCATGGATCGCATTTGTCATGTTTTTTTGCCGAAATATCTCTTTATAGACAAACAAATGATAATGAATAAAAATTGCCATGCTAGTGGAGCTATTTCTGGTTATCGACCGATTTGGACCATAATCGAATTGAATGTTGGAGACCATAGTAGAAGTCGTTGTGCAAAATTTTACTCAAAATGGATAAGAATTGAACCCTATAGTGACTCAAGAAGTAAAATCAGGAGATCGGTTACTATGGGAGCTATACCAGTTTATGTACCATAAGAAATCGTTGAACAAAATTTTTGCCGTATCAGATAAGAATTGCGCCCTTCAGAGGCTTAAAAAGGAGATCGGGTTACCTTGCAACTATATCAAGTTTTGAATCACTTGGACCCATAAAGTGGTTAGATTAGGTTAAAAAGAGGGTGCAGATATTAATCCACCCCATGACACTATGGACATACACCTAAGCCAATAATCGGCTTGTTGTGCGCTCTAGAATCTATAAAGTAACCTCGAAAAAGAAAATTTCAAGTTAGGGATTCCGTGCTACTTACAAAATCCCAAATTGTCTTCAATACTACTCCTCTAAATTGTGTCATGTCTGGTAGTGTGTCTCCACCTAAGTGTGGGTATCTGTTAGACGCGAATGCCGGGCAATGACAAAGGAAATGCTCCAACGTCTCAACATCTTCCCCGCATGCCCTACACATGCTATTACTTGCCTATGTGTCCCGTTATGATACCAATAGCTATACTGGCCTCCTTCTTACTTCCTTTCAGTAATAGTCTCGTCTTCTCACGATCTGGATCCCCTCATAGGATTTTCGCCGTCCTACCGACCGTTTCGCTGTTCTGTTCCACAATGTTGCATGCGCATTGGTCGCCCGCTCCCTTAACTCGGTCTGCGTCGACCCGAAAGAATTCGGGTTAAACAAGATTATGGACGGCAGTCCTTTGGCCTTCGCCGCCAAATCGTTTGCCCTTTCATTTCCCCTTACTCCGTTATGGCCCCGCACCCAAACGATGCGGATTTTTGTCATCCTCAGAGAAGGCGTTAATCTCCTTTATACTCTGCAAGACAGTTCGTTACCTTACCCTCCTGGTTGTTATTGTCCTTATGGTCCGTAAAGATGTTCACATTCGACTTCCTCGCTTTAGCACCACACCACCACGCTTTGCGTAATCGCCCAAATCTCCGGCTGCAGGACCGTATTATGGTCAGGCAGTCTAAAACAGATTTCAGTCCCTGGGTTTTCAATGTAGACCCCCAGGCCCACTCTGTCCTCTAGCTTTGATTCATGCGTGTAACAAGATCTTTCAGATGGCAATACTAGGGTTCCGTCAATCCAAGACTGGCAGCAGTGCCTCGCACTCGACTTCAAGGTTCTTCTCAGATATACGATTGAAAACCTCTTCCCTTCCTTCCAGGCTTCCTATCGTCGCCTCGATAATACCGCGATGGTATGAGCTGCTCATATCCTCAATCCATTCTCCTATCTCCTTAGGTCTCATAGCCGCAGTGGCTGCCTCACACTTAATCTGTATGTCAATGGGTCGGATATCTTGAATAGTCTTCAGTGCCTTAGAGGGCGTGGTCCTCATCGCTCCGCCTATGCCAAGACAATATGTTCCATAGCAGTCCACCAAACTACTGAGGCGTAAGTAAGTATTGGTCTAATCACGCTCATGTAGAGCCAGTGGACTATCCTCGGTTGGAAGTTATAACAAAACACCTCATATCAAATTTGAGGCAAATCACAAAAGAATGGTCTCATCTAGAGGCTCAAGAAGTCTAAATGCAAGATCGGTTTATATGACAGCTATATCAAAACATGGACCGATATGACCCATTTACCATCCCAACCGACCTTCCCCAATAGGAAGTATTTGTGCAAAATTTCGAGCGCCTAGTTTTATCTCTTCGAAAGTTAGCAGACGTATGGTTGGACATGGCTCAATCGACATAGAGTATCAAGACGATGAAGAATATATAGACTTTATTGGGTCTCAGAGGAACATTTTGAGGTGTTACAAACGGAATGATGATATTGGTATACGCTCATCCTATGGTGGAGAGTTCCAAAATGTGCCAATTTCGGCTCGGCCGAATCTTGGGAACCCATCCCCATGTATTGTACTAAAAATTAACAAAAACGTAAATTTCTGTCAATTTAGCCAAAAATGGAAGATTTGGGAGCCGTAGAGGACTAATCGGTAGATGGGTTTATGTAGGAGCTATATTAGTTCATTGATCGATTTTGACCATACTTACCATGCACGTTGGAAGTCATAGCAGAACACTACATGCATAATTTCAGCAAAATCGAATAACAATTGTGGCTTCCAAGGACTTAAGATATCAAATCTGCAGATCATTTGCAATCCTCCTACATTCATGAAAAGTATGTGTGCAACAATTTCAAGCATCTAACTTTTTGCGTTCGAGCGCTATCATGATTTCGACAGACGGACGGACAGGACTATATATACTTTATAGGGTCGCAGATCAATATTCCTATCCAGCGGCAGAAAACAGTAGCCCTTCTCTAAAATACTAATGAAAGTTGACCTTACATAAAGCTCATACATTATAGAAGGCCTAAAAGACAGCATTTTGTCAGCCAATAATGATGCCACTAGTCACTAGAGCTGGACCCCCATTGAAAGGCTTAGGATCACTTCCTGATTCGATTTTGCTATGTCCGTATATCGATATCACGATAGCGTTCGAACAAATGAAGAATTCGCTTGAAATTTTTTCACCTATACTTCTTATCAATATAGATCGTTAGAGATCGCAAATGTGCCATATCGGCTTAAATTTGCATATAGGCCCCATATAAACCGATCCTCATTTTTGAGATTTTGAGCCCCTAGAGGCCTCAATTTTCATCCGATTTGACACAAGTACTTCGGTTTTGACTTCCAACATCTGTGCTGTGTATGATCCGAATCGGTCTAAATACATATATAGACCCCACATTGGCCTAATTCCGGATTTGACTTTTTTAAGCACCTAGAAGCCTAAATTTCCACCTCATTTGCGAAATATATAAACCGATCCGCGAATTTGACTTCTTGAGCGCTTAGAAGCCTCAATTTTCACCTGATTTGGCTGGCATTTGGCACAACGACTTCTATTAAGACTTCCAGCCTCTGTGCCAAGTATGATCTGAATCGTTCCATAATATACTGATATAAGCTTCCTTAAATATCGATACCCCGATATGACTTCTTGACACCATAGAAGCCGCAATCAACTGCCGATGTGATTGTTGCAAAATAATGCAAATACGAAATGAATTAATAAAGGTAAATTTCATGGAAATCGGTTCAGATTTAGATATAGATGCCATATATATATCGCCCGATTTTAACTTCTTGAGTTACAGCATTCGCATTTATTGACCAATCTTGCAAAAACGCTTTGTACAACGCTTTACTCGACAACTACCACAATATCTAAGAAAATTTCTCGAAATCCGTTCAGATTTAGGTAAAGCTCCCATGTATTTGTTCGTCCGATTTTGAGAAATATTACAATAAAGTGCTCATTTGTCAACCGATTCTCTCGAAATTTGGCAGGAAGGATTTTCTTATGACTCTCGTAGAAATCGGGTCAGATTTAGATATAGCTCCCATATATATGTTCTTCCGATTTTGAGAATCGACCACTGCCACAGTATTGGAAAAGTTTACTCAAAATCGGTTCAGATTTAGGCATAGCTCCCATATATATATTCGTACGATTTTGAGAAATATTGCAATAAAGTGCTCATTTGTCAACCGATTCTCTCGAAATGTGGCAGGAAAGATTTTCTTATCACTCTCGACATTACTGGTGAATTTCATAGAAATCGGGCAAGACTTAGATATAGCTGTCATATATGTATATCACCCGATTTTCACTTCTAGAGCCACTACAAGCTCATTGTTATGACCAATCTTGCCAAAATTTTGCACAACGCTTTTTTCGACGACTAGCACATTAATTGAGAAGTTTACTCGAAATCCGTTCAGATTTAGATATAGCTCCCATATATATATTCTACAGATTTTGGGTAATTTGCAATAATTTTGTCATTTGTGAGCGGTACTTATTACAGTTTGAACATATTTGCCCGAAGTTTGATACGAATTGTTTAATAAACCATCTGAAAACATCCGGCGAGATCCATCGAAATGGATTCAGAATTAGATATAGCTCCCGTTTTGTACCTTTAGGGTAGGTTTGGGGTATTATATAGTCGGCACCGCCCGACTTTTGCCTTTCCATACTGGTTTGTTTAATAAAATTGTTTCGTTTATAATGCCAAATGCTAAGTTTTATAATAAGTATAATTGCTTTTTTACATTTACGATACATTTATTCTACATTTACGGTACATTTAGCAGAGTATAACCAGACCTTAAGGTCGTTTATTCTTTGGGAAAATTATATACAAATTTTAATATTTCAATTATTATTGATTGACTTTAATCAAATTTTAAAATTTTTATTTTCTTTCTAACTTTTCCTAAATTCCTCCATCACATAAACACAAGTCTTCAATTCATGATATAAGTGTTTATAATATATGTGCTAATTACTTCAAAAGTTATTTCAAAATTTGGAAAATTGTTTTTAAGTTATTGACTGTCCTAATGGCCTGTTCAAAATGCCTAAAAAGCAATTCATTTGTGTGCAAGTTGTTGTTCAGTCTTTATTTCCGCATACAATGAATTAATTTTAATTGGAGTGTGCATTTCGAAATGTATTTGTTAATTTACAACCTCGTGTTACAATTTAAACAAAAAAACAAAAAAACAAAAAAAAAATAATTACTGTACATTTTGTTTATAACATTGCAAGTTTGTAAAGAGCCTGTTTTGATCTTTAACTTAATTTTCGGCCTGGCTGCTTGTAAGGTAGTTGAGTATGAGAATTATTGCTTGCGAATGAGAAATTTCAAATTGAAGTCTTTTAAGTGAGCGTTATTTATTGTCTTGTGTTCAGGGAAACATATTTGACCGATATTTGGTAAGCTGCTTAGGTGGCGTATAATTGATGTGATCTTAATGACATCACACATACGCTCAGGTGGACAAACTATTTTCATTGCCTATTTATTATACCCACCACCGAATAATGCGGGTATATTCATTTTGTCATTCCGTTTGCAACACATCGAAATATCCATTTCCGACCTTATAAAGTAGATATATTCTTGATCAGCGTACACATCTAAGACGATCTAGCCATGTCCGTCCGTCTGTCTGTTGAAATCACGCTTCAGTCTTTAAAAATTGAGATAATGAGCTGAAACTTTGCACAAATTTTTTTTGTCCATAAGCAGGTTAAGTTTGAAGATGGGCTATATTGGACTATATCTTGATATAGCCCCCATATCGACCGATCCGCCGATTTAGGATCTTAGGCCCATAAAAGCCACATTTATTATCCGATTTTGGTGAAATTTGGGACAGTGAGTTGTATTAGGCCAGTCGACATCCCACTTCAATTTGGCCCAGATCGGTTCCGATGCAGATATAGCTACCATATAGACCGATCTCTCGAATTAAGGTCTTGACCCCATAAAAGGCGCATTTATTATCCGATTTTGGTGGAATTTGGGACAGTGAGTTGTATTAGGCCAGTCGACATCCCACTTCAATTTGGCCCAGATCGGTCCAGATTTGGATATAGCTGCCATATAGACCGATCTCTTGATTTAAGGTTTTGGGCCCGTAAAAGGCGCATTTATTGACCGATTTTGACAAAATTTGGGACAGGGAGTTGCGTTCAACAGCCCTTTTCAATTTGACCTTGATCGGTTCATATTTGGATATAGCTGCCATATAGACCGATCTCTCGATTAAAGGTTTTAGACCCATAAAAGCCACATTTATTATCAGATTTTGGTGAAATTTGGGACAGGGAGTTGTTAGTTAGGCTTCTCAACAGCCCTCTATAATTTGGCTCAGATCGGTTAAGATTTGGATATAGCTGCCATATACACCGATCTATCGATTTAACGGCTTGGCCCCATAAAAAACACATTTATAATCCGATTTCGCTGAAATTTGAAATAGTGACTTATGTTAGGCTTTTCAACATCTGTATCGTAATATGGTTCAGATCGGTCTATATTTGGATATGGCTAGCAAAAATACCAATATTTTGTTCTACAAAATTGGAAAAATACTTGTACTTATTAGACCTCTCAATATCCGTGTCGAATTTGATCCAAATCGTACCATATTTCGATAAAGCTGCTATGGGGGCATAAATTATCCATTTTTTACCGGATTATGACGAAAGGTGGTTTACATATAAACCCGAGGTGTCGGGTATCCAAAGCTCGGCCCGACCGAACTTAACGCCTTTTTACTTGTTTTAGTATTTTTTTCCGTTATTCTTTCTTCGCAACCTTGAAGGTTATATGGCACATAAGCAAATACACATTTTTGTATGCAATCTGTTTTTTTTTTCATATTACTCAACCATAATATTAATAGACATCATTCGTTAGAATGAGAACCATGACAATGATTAAATGGATTTTATTATTCAAGACAAGATGTCTATATTTCCACATGTATTATTAGTTGAACATTTATGAGCAATTAATGACAAGTATATTATACTCAAGTTTAGTTTGCAACAAAAGAAAATTAACAGATCAGGGGTATAGTTGTGAAGGTTAGATGTGCTGTAGGGGGAATACAGGCTGCTTGTCATTTTGACTTTTTGTGTTTATTTATTTATTTTTTTTCTTTTTATTTACCTCACATGCCCTTTCTCATTGTACCAGCACTTTTGTTTTTGAGTGTAAATGTTAGACAATAAAGAAAAATGTACGCTACAAATATATATTCAAATAATGTTGTATTTCCCCCTCTGTTTTTTTTTCGTGGGCACGTTGATATTGAAATTTACTCATGAAGAACCACTTGCCACAAACAAATTTTCACACAACACATGAAAAAAAATAAAAATAAAGAAAATGTTTGGCATTTTGCCGTTGAAGATATTCGCCTCCTATAACATTTCACGGCGAATACAAAAAGAGGAAATAAAAAGCACACACACACACACACTGACGTGTGTAGTTATACATATATGCATGTATACATACAAACATACAGCCAAGACTAGATTATAGGCAGCTACTAGTATCATGATGACAGAACTCAAAGAATATACTGCTTTATATATCTCATACAAATGAATATATGAACTTACATCTGTTTGCCAGCATTATATGTTACCTATGAATATGTATGTCAATATGTATGCACATTCAATAGTGACATAATTTTTTTACCCATACACTGCCTTCATATTAATATCAGATTTTCATGACTTATGACTAGAGTCAGGATTTTTATGCAAAATGCATATTTGATGCGATTGAAGTCAAATTTAGTATGTAGAACTAGCCAAATCGTGCCCATAAAAAGTGCATTACCGGATTGTGATGAAACTTGTCGATTTTGGGTCTTAAGCCTACAACAACAGCAGCCTTCATTTTCGATTTGCCTAAAATTTTAAACAGTAGGTGGCACTAGGGATCCGAGTATTTAGATATATCTGTCATATTCACCGATCTGCCAAGTTAGAGTCTTAATTTCGAAACAGCCCCCCGATATATAAATGTGAACCGAATAACCCATATCGGACTATATTTACATATAGCTCTTATGTAGACCGATCTGCCGATATATGGCCTTGTGTATAGAAGAGGCATTTATAAGCCGATTTCGCTGAAAGCTGAGACAGGGTGAAACACGAGGTCCCCTATATTCGTACCTAATATGGTTCAGATCGGACCATATTTAGGATGTTCCTGGACTAAACCCCATTTAAGGCGCATTTATCTGTTGATTTTTTTGAATTTTGAAACAGTGGATATATATTGAACAGTTGATATATAATAAACGAGCCTTTAGAGGGGTAAGTCTCGTCCGATTTGACTGATTTTTTTGCACGTAATATTCTGGTATCACTTTCAATAACTGTGTTAAGTATGATTCAAATCGGTTCATAATCTGGTATAGCTGTCATATAAACCGATCTTAGATCTTGACTTCTTGAGCCTCTTCCAATAACTGTTCTAAGAATGCCGCAAATCGGTACATAACCTGATATAGCTGTCATATAAACCGATCTGGGATCTTGACTTCCTGAGCAATTCTCATCCGATTTGGAAGAAATATTGTACAACGGCTTCCCTCATGACCTTCAACATACGTGTCCAATATGGTCTGAATCGATCAATAGCTTGATACAGCTCTCATATAAACCGATCTCCCAATTTGACTTCTTGACCCCCTGGAAGACCCCAATTTTTGTCCGATTTGGCAGAAATTTTGCACATAGTATTTTGTTATGACTTCCAACAACTGTGCCAAGTACGGTTGAAATCGGTCAAGAACCTGATGTTGCTCCCATATAAACCGATCTCCCGATTTGACTTCTCAAGCTCCTGGAAGCCTCAATTTTACGATTTGGCTGAAAATGTACACATAGTATTCTGTTATGACTCTCAACAACTGTGCCAAGTACAGTCCAAATCGGTCTATAACCAGATATAGTTCCCATATTTTAGCAGAATCTATGGTGGTGGGTTCTCAAGATTTGGCCCGGTCGAACTTAGCACGCTTTTACTTGTTTTTACTACCATTATTTTTATGGTTAGATGGTTCTTTTTGCCTTGCCTATGGATGTATTGTTGTTGTTGTTATATGTTGGCTTGCAACAACAAGTTTGCCCTTTGGGTCGTGGAGATTCAAAATAAATTGTTGCAGAAAAATTAACAATTTTCGTAGTTTTTTTCGACCAAAGTTGTTGTTTTTCAAAATTATGTTTATCTGTGTAGTACAACTAAAATTCCATTAGGAGATTGTGATCGTAAGAAGACGAGGCTAATGCTGAAAAGAAGTAAGAAGGAGATCAGTATGGCTGGCGGTATCATTACGAAATAGGTATCATAGGACTATGAGCACACTTATGCTGAATAGGAGCATTTCCTATGTCATCGCAGCTAAGAAATACCGGCACTTACCAGACATGAACCAACTTAGGGGCGTTGTATGGAGATTCACCATTAAGGAACAATTAGGGATTTTATGAAAAGCACGGAATTCCTGACTGAATTTTGTTTGAAGATACTTATTAGCATTTAGAGCGCAAAACTAGCCAATTACTGGTTTATGTTTATGTCCATTGTGGCATGGTGCGTATTAATAACCGTACCTTTTTTTTGGCCTAATTTAACCTAATATGAATGGAGGGACAGACGGACGGATAGACAGACAAACATACATAGAGCCATACACGAAGATATGCAAGAAGACAAACAGATGGACAGATATACAGATAGATAGACGGACGGACGGACAGGCATAGCTACACTGATAGAAAAATGTTTGCTGAAATAGCAAACACTGTATGCTGAATATTAGTAGTTAATTTTGCTGCTATTGCAGCAGTAATTCTGCTAGTACAGCAGTAGTAGTGAAATTTCAGAGTAGCAGGCTTACTGATAAAAAGTTGTTTGCTGAAAATGACTGCTGCTTAATTATGAAGGGGATGTTGGAAGAAAAAATAGAACACATACAGGGTGGCTGATGAAAGCCGCTACCAAAAAAAAATGTAATAACTTTTTTTCTATTTAATAATAATAATTTAATAATTAATTTAATTAATTAATTAATTAATTTAATTAATAATAATTTAATAATTAATTTAATAATTTAATTTAACATGAATAAAAGAAAAATGTATTCCATACACCGAAAAAAAAATGTAGCAATATTCATCATTGTAGCAATATTCATCAGCCACCCTGTATGTAAATGTGTGTCTCAGTGGATGTTTATAATCGCCACTGATACTTTCTATAACCTTTTTTCTTTAAATTTAGATATAAAGGGCCATGCCAGTCATGTGCACATTAGTAGAGCAATAATAAAAATGCGAGCTAGCTCAGCCACATTTCGAAATGTATTCCAATGGATGGATCAGGTAGCCTCTTACAATGATATTCCACAAACTAAAATCATCTCTTCCAAATCAATCAAAACAAGAAACAGGCAACCATAAAAAGTAGCATACAAAATTTCTTTCAGCAGACTTGTGTACTCAGTGCAGCAGATTTTGTTAGTTGAAATAGCAGTGAGAAATGTTTGCTAATACATCCGCCCTATGGTTGCTGAAACGGCAGTAATGTCTGCCCATTTCCCATTTTCAGCAGACAAAAACTGCTGTTTAAGCAAACATTTTTGCTGTTTTGAATAACAAATTTGGTTGTGTGTACATCGAACCAGGAAGTAAATATCATGTACTTTTAGGAATATAAACAGTTTGATTAAGCTATAAATACCCAGCTTCCTCCTGTCCTTTAGTGGAGTGTTCATGGGCAAAATTTGCATAAATACCATGTAGGATATTAAAAAAAAAACAAATTCTTCAATTTTTTTTACATTTTGTGAAAAGGTGCTCATTTTCAGCTATTTGCGGTGTTTTGTATTTGTATTGTACAATACAATATTAAACCATAACCGCCCTTTATGCTTCGATGCCAAGTCTGGCGATGCAACATTTTTCCAGTTGTAGTTTTCCCCTCACTGTTTGTATGTCAAACTTTTCTATAAAAGTGGGGTTTTCAGAGTCGTTGACCCAAAAGTCTTCGGCCAACATTTGTTAACGTGAAATATGTCTTCCCGCTATTTCTCAATTGGGTGTTCATGGAAATTTTTTTATTAAAATCACTAGCTCAAATGGAAAATCTCGTATTGTAATAGGTTCTACGCCTTACTGCCAGCATAAGATATGACTACCCCTAATTATTTTTTTCCGCCAGCTTATCCTTTCTTTGAAAATATGCTCTAATCAATGCTAATTAATCAAACAAAATGCTTTATCCAACTAATGGCTAATTCTCAAAAGTTTTTTAATGAAATTTCAAAAGGAATTCTAACTTTATTTTGCTACCAACATTCATTTCAAATTTTTCTCAAAACGAAAACGAAAAATCGCTCCAATACAATCCAAACTAAAACGAAATAAATTTCAACGAAACTTTATGTCCTGGTGATGGTTGCATAGTTATTCATGTGTCACCAAATGGCCATGAAGAAGGAGGCTAATGAGAAACAAAAAGCTGACGAAGTACGAAGGCAACAAATTGGTGTAAGTACCAAAGCAATCAATACCTACCAAACCAACAAAACCAAAACAACAAATGGACGATTCCATTACAACCTCCCCAAGGCATATTGCCAAAGGAGGGAATCGTACCACAAATGCGTTGTAGCTGGATGGGTGTCTGTGTGACTGTGTATGTTGTGCCAAATTAACCCCTTTAAAAAATGAGTAAGAAATCTAAACCCTTATAGGCATGCATGTGGGCATAAATATTTTTAGTACTAAATAAAATTTATAACAAAAGACGGAAAAAAACTAATCCTTATTGCCTTCAATGCTGAACTAAAATTTAACTGCAGTGTTTTGTATGAAAACTGCTCTCTAAAGATTGCAGAGACTCTTGCTATGCGATCTGAGGATCCACAGCTGTTTTTTTTTTTGCTGCTTCCAACTGCCCTTGATATTGTGAAATTCCGTACTCCGTATAAACATTTATGTCGTATAAATATCCCTCGAACCCTATGTATACCCCTATTTGACGAATACTTTCATTCTCTTCTTAAAATTATAGATTGGTGTACCAATTATCTGGGTTTTGGGTGGTCCCGGCTGTGGCAAGGGTACTCAATGTGCCAAAATTGTTGAGAAATACGGTTTCGTCCATTTGTCCAGTGGCGATTTGTTGCGTGATGAGGTAAGTTTCTCCTCGAGGACTTTAGTTTTAAAGTTCTTTGCAGTAGGGTGCTTCAATGTGATTTTCTTTGCAGGTTGCTTCCGGTTCCCCCAAAGGCCAAGAATTGGCTGCCATCATGAAGGAAGGCAAGTTGGTATCCAACGATGACGTTTTGGGTCTATTGGAGAAGGCCATTCGCGAACGATTGGAGGGCGCCAAGGGTTTCCTGATCGACGGGTAAGTAAATGTGTGCAGCAAATATCACACCTTGAAGTAAAAAGGCGCTAAGTTCGGCCGAGCCGAACTTAGGATACCCACCACCTCGGGTATATATGTAAATCACCTTTCGTCAAAATCCGGTGAAAAATTCATACCTTATACCCCATAGCAGCTATACCCCATATATTGGTGTTTTTAGTAACTATATCTAAAAATAAACCGATCTGAACCATAAACGACACGGATGTCGAAAAGCCTAACATAAGTCATTGTGTCAAATTTCAGTGAAATCGGATTATAATGCGCCTTTTATGGGGCCAAGACCTTAAATCGAGCTATATCCAAATCTCGACCGATCTGAGCCAAATTGAAGAAGAATGTCGAAAATTTCGGCGAAATCGGACAATAAATGCGCCTTTTATGAGCCCAAAACCTTAAATCAAGAGATCGGTCTATATGGCAGCTCTATCCAAATCTGGACTGATCTTTGCCATATTGCAGAAGTATGTCGAGGGGCTTAACTCATCTCACAGTCCCAAATGTCGGCGCCATCGGACAATAAATGCTCCTTTTATTGGCCCAAAGTTTTTAATCGAGAATTCGGTCTATATGGCAGCTATATCCAAATCTGGACCGATCTGGGCCACATTGAAGAAGGATGTCGCAGGGTCCAACACAACTCACTGTACCAAATTTTGAAAAAATCAGACAATAACTGCGCCTTTAATGGGCCCAGACTAAAATCGAAAGATCTGTCTATATGGCAGCTATATCCAAATCTGAACCGATCTGGGCCAAATTAAAGAAGGATATTGAAGGGCCCTACACAACTCACTGTCCCGAATTTCAGCAAAATCGGATAATGAAAGTGGCTTTTATGGGCCTAAGACCCTAAATCGTTGGATCGGTCTATATGGCAACTATATCCAAAACTGAACCGATCTGGGCCAAATTGAAGAAGGATGTCAAAGGACCTAACACAAGTCACTGACCCAAATTTTGTCAAGTCATTGGACAAAAAAAGAATCTGTGCAAAGTTTTAGTTCAATATCTCTATTTTTAAGGACTGTAGTGTGATTTCAACAGACAGACGGACGGGCATGGCTAGATCGTCTTAGATTTTTACACTGATCAAGAATATATATACTATATAGGGTCGGAAATGGATATTTCAATGTGTTGTAAACGGAATGACAAAATGAATATATCCCCATCCTTCGGTGGTGGGTATAAAACACACTGAGTTGATTATACGAGGGTTGCCTTGTATTGAGTTGATTATACGAGGGTTGCCTTGTATATTTCGGGATCAGAGAACACAAATACAAGTATTAATCATGGAAAATAGCCTTATTGTTTTTCAAAATATTCCTCATTAAGATCTATACACTTTTGCTTGCGTTTGAACCAATGGTCGATGCACTTTTCCGCTCTGATTGAAGTATCTCCAAAACATGCATTCTGAACGCATCAACCGCTTCTTCGGGTGTCGAAAAACGTTGATCTCTCATTTTATTTTTTATGTACGGGAATGAAAAGAAGTCATTCGGCGACGGAGGCCATAAGCGCAGAGGTAAGCATGTCCGCTTATGACGCTGAACGCCTCGGTTCGAATCCTAGCGAGGCCATCAGATAAAATTTCAGCGGTGGTTTTCCCCTCAACATTTGTGAGGTACTATGCCATGTAAAACCTCTCCAAAGAGGTGTCGCACTGCGGCACGCCGTTCGGACTCGGCTATAAAAAGGGGGCCCCTTATCATTGAGCTTAAAACTTAAATCGGACTGCACTCATTGATATGGGAGATGTTTGCCCCTGTTCCTTAGTGTAATGTTCATGGGCAAAATTTGCAATTTGCATTCGGCGGATGACTCATCAAATCGATGTTTTGCGTGCGCAAAAATACAGTTGTTTAAGCCAATGTGTGAGAGCTCGCATTGTCGTGGTGAAGAGTGATCCGTCTTCGGCGCTTGGTTTTCCTGCTTTCTTGGCAAACAAATGGCTGTGTATCCACTAAAAATTTACTGTGCTGTGTTTTTTTAGTGGTACGATTGCGACATGTCTAGTTTTTCCGAAAAAACAGGCGATCATTTGCTTGGAAGTGATACGTGCGCAAGAAACCTTTGTTGGATTTGGCTCATCTTGAAACACCCATATAGTCGACTGTTGTTTACTTTCGGGCTTATACGTGTAAATCCACGATTCATCAGCTGTCACCATGTCATAGGCGTGTTTCGAAGCACCGCGATGGTACTTTTGGAGCTTTGCTTTCGACCAATCAACACTAGCCTTTTTTTGAGCGATTGACAAATTGTGTGGGAACGCAAACAAATTATTTTGACGGTCAAATTTGCATGCAATATTGAATGTATGCTGGTCCCATTAATACCTAAGGTGGTCTCAACCTTACGATAGGTCACATGACGATCTTGCAATATCAGTTGGCGCACAGCATCAATGGTTTTTGAAACAACTTCACGAAATTCGTCTTGGAGTGAACTAGGATCTTGATTGAATTCACCATACCATCGATAAACACTGGTCCTTGATGGAGCTTCGTCGTCAAAAATTGAATTAAGTTCATCGATGCACTGTTGTTGAGTTAAACCACGTCGAAAGTTGTTCAAAATAATCGCACGAAAGTGTTCACGGTTTAAATCCATTTTTTGGGTGAGATGAATCTTTTAAGTTACTGTAAACAACACAAAAAGCGCTCGTATGTCAAAACGTTCTGAGTACGTATAACTCCAAAAATGTCAATTTTTACGATGGAGCTGTCAGTTGGCAAATTGCCACACAAGGGTTGTCCAATCCCGAAATATAAAAGGCAACACTCGTAAATGGGTTTGCAAAGGCTCTAGAAGTAAAAATCGGGCAATACATATGTGTGGAAGCTATTTCTAAAACTTAATCGATTTCTATGAAATTCACCAATAGTGTGGAGACTCGTGCAAAATTACGTGAGAATCGGTTTACAAATGACGATGTAATTGCAAGTTTAGTCCAAATCGGCCAAACATATATAGGCACCTATATCCAAATCTGAACCGGTTTTTTTTCCAATTTCAATAGGCTTCGTCTCTAGGCCCAAGAAAATGGTTATTGACTTTTTGAGCCCTTGGAAGTCTCAATTTTCATCCGCTTTGGCTGAAATGTGGAACAAAGACTTGAGGTATGACTTCCAACATTCATTCCAAGTATGATCCGAGTCGGTTTATAAACAGATATAGCCCCCATATAAACCGATCCCCGCATATGACTTCTTAATCCCTTAGAAGCCTCAATTTTCATGGGATTTGGCTGAAATTTGAACAAAGACTTGAGTTACGACTTCCACCATCCATGCCAAGTATGATCCGAATCGGTTGATATACTGATATAGCCCCTATATAAACCGATCCCCGATTTGACTTCTTGAGCCGTTAGAAGCCTCAATGTTCATCCGATTTTGCTGAAATTCGGTACATAGGCTTGAGATACGACTTCCAACATCTATGTCAATATATATATATATATACATATTTCGATAGATAGACTCGACTCGACTCTACGTGTGTCAAAATATGTAAATATGTATGAAAGTGTTGTAGAAAGCTTTGTGAGATCAATAAATGCGCTTGTAATGGCTACAGAAGTTAAAATCGGGCGATACATATATTTGGAAGCTATACGATATTTTTTTCTAAAACGATTTCAATGAAATTCATAAGTAATGTCAATACTTATAAGCGAATCCTTAACAAATAAAATATAAGTTCAAATCGGATGAACATTTACAGTGGCACAGATATATCCACATACCTTTTTATCAATACACTCATAGAAAAAAGTTAGCTAAAAATAGCAAACACTGTTCGCTGAATATTAGTACTTAATTTTGCTGCTATTGTAGCAGTAGTTCTGCTATTATAGCAGTAATACCGAAATTTCAGAATAGCAGGCGTACTGCTGAAAAGTCTCTTGTTTGCTGAAAATGACTGCTGCTTAATTATGAAGGGGATGTTAATACTATACACCCAATTCCCTTTTATTTGAGTCCCATATTGCTCCGATCGGTCCACTTTTGATTTTGGGCGCTACTTTTGGGTCGGTTTTGGGCTTCGGGCGGCCTTAAGTACTTCGACCCAAATTTTAATACCATATTCGTATTTAACTCCGAAACATCTTTCATTTCAGTTCCATATCGTCCCAATCGGTAAATGTATCCTGCTGGGAGGTTTTGTGGGATAGGGAGGCCCCTCAGACACCAAGGAATAAGTTTGAAAGTCAAATTTGTACTCTACTTCCAAATACCTTTCATTTGATGCCCATATTGCTCAAAGCGATAAATGTGTCCTGTTGGGTAGTGTTTTTGGGTGTGGCGGACTTCCCCGACACTTAAGGTGAAATTTTTATGCCAAGTTCGTACTCTACTCTTAAATACCTTTCATTTGATACCCATTTTGGCCCAATCGGTAAACATGTCCGTTTGCGTGGGTTTTGGGATGGGGCGTCCCCCTACTTTTTTGACGAAATGACATACAAAATTTCGCTAAAATCGGTGCACCCATCTCCGAGATCTGGCGTTTTTGAAAATTAAAGTATGGGGGAGGGTCCGCCCCCTTCGGATATCAAACAAGTAAAATAGCGTTAAGTTCGGCCGGGCCGAACTTTGGATACCCACCACCTCGGTTATATATGTAAACCACCTTTCCTCATAATCCGCTGAAAAATGCATAATTTATGCTTCCATAGCCACCCTAGCGCACAGGTTAGCATGTCCGCCTATGACGCTGAACGCCTGGGTTCGAATCCTGGCGAGACTAAAAAAAAATTTTCAGTGGTGGTTTTCCTCTCCTAACGCTGGCAACATTTGTGAGATACAATGCCATGTAAAACTTCTCTCCAAAAAGGTGTCACACTGCGGCAGGCCGTTCGGACTCGGCTTTAATACGGAGGCCCCTTATCATTGAGCTTAAACTTGAATCGGACTGCATTCATTGATATGTGAGAAGTTTGCCCCTGTTCCTTAGTGGAATGCTCATGGGCAAAATTTACATTTGCATGCTCCCATAGCAGCTTTATCTAAATATGGTCCTATTTGGACCAAATTCGATACGGAAATTCAAAAGTCTAATAAGTAGAAGTCATTGTTCAATTTTGTAGGACAAAATATTGGTCTATTTGGTAGCCATATACAAATATAGACCGATCTGAACCATATACGACACGGATGTCGACTAACAAGCCTAAAAAAAGGCACTGCGTAAAATTTCAGCGAAATCGGATTCTACATTCGCCTTTTATGGGCTGAAGGCACTAAATCGTCGGATCGGTCAATACGGCAGCTATATCCAAATCTGGACCGATTTGAGCCAAATCGAAGAAGGATGTCGACCGGCCTAACACAACTCATTGTCCCAAATTTGAGCAAAATCGGGTAATAAATGTGGCTTTTATGCGCCGTTCGGTCTATATGGGGACTATATCAAGATATAGCCCATCTTCGAACTTAACCTGCCCTTGGACAAAACTATATGTATAAAGTTTCAGCTCAATGTCTCTATTTTTAAAGACTGTAGCATGATTTCAACATACGGACGGACGGACAAGGCTAGATCGTCTTAGATTTTTACTCTGATCAAGAATATATATACTTTATATTTCGATGTGTTGCAAACGGAATGACAAAATGAGTATGCCCCCATCCTTCGGTGGGCGGTATAAAATTTCAATACCCTATTTTCACTGGGGGCTCAAACTCTACCATCTGTGATAATTTCATGAAAATCGGTTCACACCTTTTTGAGACTATACGGAACAGACAAACAAACAAAACGCAACAATTCCATTTTTAAAAAAATATATTGATTTGATATTGATATTTTGTATGAAACTTTAATGTCCACAGTGGCGTATGATGTATGACTTACCTGGGAATAGTTATCAAATAGTCATCATACGCACCATTGTCCAATGAATTTTATGAAGAAAGCATTTTAATCATTTAATCACGAAGTTTATGGGCATCACTTTTACCGTTGGGCCACAACAGTAGACGTAGAACGCATTTCTGACATACACATATTATGATGAATGCATGACTTGTCCTGATGACGTAATTCTATTAGAAAGTGCTGATAAGCATTTTTTACAAAGTCCGAGAAATTGCATATATACAGCAGCAATTTAATTTAATTATAATTAAATGTTTCTATTTTTCAGCTATCCCCGTGAAAAGGACCAAGGTGTAGCATTCGAAAAGAAAATTGCTCCTGCTGATTTGGTTTTGTTCTTCGATTGTGCTGATGTAAGGTTTGCATGATTTGGAAAAACCAAAAATAATAATTCAAATTTCAACATTATAGGCCACCTTGGTAAGCCGTGTGATGGCTCGTGCCGCTGCCTCCACTGAAAAACGTGCCGATGATAATGAGGAGACCATTAAGACCCGCATTGCCACTTTCAGATCAAACACCAATGCTATCCTCTCACAATACACCGATAAGACCTTAACCGTAAGTTTGTGGGAAACGAGGCGAAAACCCTCAATTTTTAATTTTTTGCTATTTGGTCGCCCATAACTCATTACAGATCAATGCCGAACGCGGTGTCGATGAAATTTTCAACGATGTCACCTGTGCCTTGGACTGTGTTATTCAAAAGAAAAATGTCATTGTTGCCAGTGCATAAGAGCCACCAAGAAAGAGAGCGTAGAGAGTGTGTGTGAGAGAGAGAGAGAGAGAGAAGGAGAAGCCAATGATTTCATTTGTAATAAATGGTTTTGTTTTTTTATTTAAAAATTTTTAAGTATCCATGCTAAAGCACAAAATATACCAAAGAACATAAATTTTAGCAGAAACCAAGTGAGAAATCCAATTTCAGATAAAGAAACAGAGAATAATTTACACAGAGATAGATGAATTTAAAGGTGCCATGATAGTTAGCATGCCAAGTAACTGTTATAAACCTGTTATCTAACGTTTTCACTTGTAACAGCGTAAAAGAAGAAAGATTGACCCACATGTACATCCTTAAATATTCAAAACTTTAAGAAATGTCACAAGCAGTACATGCTGCCTTGGGCTGTTTTGTTTGTGAAAACCTTAGAGTATATGGTCTCTGTTATTATGCTCACTTTTATAAGACAAAATGTTGCTAAAATTAAAAGAAATGGAAATAAAAGCTTTATTGCCCACACGTACATACCTTAGAACAATAATAATATGTCCTTATCTTAAAAAAGTCCTACCAAAACAAAAGTGCCCCCTTACCCTCAATTAAAGAAGCAATATTAATAGTTTTTTATTATTATTACTGTTGTGAGACGCATAATGAAAGCGTGCTAGTTCAATTTGTATTAAATTTAAGCAAATTTTAATTTTAAATAAACAATAAATAAAAGAAGAAAAAAAAAACACAAAACAAAACAAAACGAAACAATAACAACAGAACGCACACACATTAAATCACACTGACTGGCGCTGGCTATTGCTTAAGTTATGGGCGGTGGGAAAAAAAAAGAAAGATTTGTTTTGCCCATAAAGCTCAACTGGTGTTGGCGATGGCAAGAGATGATAAAGTTAATGTGTTGGAATATTTTTCCAACTTTTTGGCATTTGGTACTTTTTGCAAAAATAACCAGTAAGGATATTTAAAAGTCGACTGACTGTATATATCTATTTCGGAATCATTTTGGAAGGGTCTCGGTGAAATTTTCCGGATGGGTTATTAAACAATCTGTATCAAATTTGGAGCAAAAACCAGTAAGGAAAGTCAAAAGTCTGGCGATGCCGACTGTATAATACCCTACACCTACCTTATTTATACAAAGTGAAAGCTACATCTAATTCCGAACCATTTTGAAGGGTCTCGCTGAAAGTTTCCAGATGGGTTATTAAACAATCTGTATCAAATTTGGAGCAAAACCCAGTAAGGAAAGTCAAAAGTCGGGCGATGCCGACTGTATAATACCCTACATCTACCTTATTTATACAAAGTGGAAGCTGTATCTTATTTGGAACCATTTTCGAAGGGCCTCGGCGAAAGTTTTCAGATGGGTTATTAAACAATCTGTATCAAATTTGGAGCAAAAACCAGTAAGGAAAGGCAAAAGTCGAGCGTCGCCGACTGTATAATACCCTACACCTTTTGGAGCAAGTATGTTCAAACTGTAATAACTACGGTTGACAAATGACAACATTATTGCAAATTACCCAAAATCTGACGAACATATATATGGCAGCTATATCTAAATCTGAACCAAAATCCGACCAAACTTCTAAGATATTGCGGTAGTCGTCGAGGAAAGCATTGTACAACATTTTGGCAAGATTGGTCAATAAATGCCCTTGCTGTGGCTCTGGAAGTGAAAATCGGACGATATACATATATATGGCAGCTATATCTTAATCTGGAACGATTTCTATGAAATATATTGCAATATTTCTCAAAATCAGACAAATATATATATGGCAGCTATATTTTAATCTGAACCGATTTCGAGCAAACTTCTCAGATATTGTGGTAGTCGTCGAGGCAAGCATTATACGAAATTTTTGGAAGATTGGTCAATAAATGCGTTTGCAGTGGCTCTATAAGCGAAAATCGGGAAAGGGAAAATTGGAAGATCGGTCTATAAGGAAGCTATATCTAAAAATTGTCTGAACTGGCCCATATGCTGGTCGGATGAAGGGAGACTTTGTACAAGTCGCTGTGTCAAAGCATCCAGCGAAATCAGGTAATAAATGCAGCTTTTATGGGCTTAAGTCCCTTAATCGTTAGAGCGGTCTATATGGCAACTATCTTTCTTATATATAATAAGTAAAAAGCATTCGGCCGGGCCGAATCTTGAGAACCCACCATCATGGATTCTGCTAAAAATATGGGAGCTATATCTGGTTATAGACCGATTCGGGTCGTACTTGGTACAGTTGTTGAGACGCGTAACATAAAATTTCAGCCAAATCGGATAAAAATCGCGGTTTCCAGGGACTCAAGAAGTCAAATCGGGCGAACGGTTTATATGGTTCAGGTTCAGGTTATAGACCGATTAAAACCGTAGTTGGCACAGTTGTTTGAAGTCATAACAAAACACCATGTGCAAAATTTCAGACAAATCGGGTTAAAACTGAAGCTTCCGGGGGCTCAAGAAGTCAAATCGAGAGATCGGTTTATATGGGAGCTATATCAGGTTATAGACTGATTCGGACCGTACTTGGCTCAGTTGTTGAAGTCCTAACAGAACACTATGTGCGAAATTTCAGACAAATCGGGAGAAAACTGAGGCTTTCGGGGGCTCAAGAAGTCAAATCGGGAAATCGGTTTATATGGGAGCTATACCAGGTTTTAGACTGAAAGCTCAAGAAGTCGAATCGGGAAATCGGTTTATGTGGGAGCTATACCAGGTTATAGACTGATTACCGTACTTGCGAAATTTCAGACAAATCGGGTGAAAACTGAGGCTTTCGGGGGCTCAAGAAGTCAAGTCGGGAGATCGGTTTATATGGGAGCTATACCAGGTTATAGACTGATTCGGACCGTACTTGGCTCAGTTGTTGGAAGTCCTAACAGAACACTATGTGTGAAATTTCAGACGAATCGGGTGAAAACTGAGGCTTTCGGGGGCTCAAGAAGTCAAATCGGGAAATCGGTTTATATGGGACCTATATCAGGTTATAGACTGATTCAGACCGTGCTTGGCTCAGTTTCAGGTAGTCATAACGCAACACTATGTGCAAAATTTTAGCAAAATCGGATGAAAATTGAGGCTTCCAGGAACTCAAAAAGTCAAATCGGGAGATCGGTTTATATGGGAGCTATATCCAAATCTAAACCGATATGGCCCATGTGCAATCCCCAATGACCTACATCAATTTTAAGCATCTGTGCAAAATTTCAAGCGGCTAGCTTTACGCGTGCTACCATGATTTCGACAGACGGATGGGCATGGCTAGTTCGACTCAGAATGTCGAGACGATCAAGAATATATATACCTTGTGGGGTCCTAGATCAATATTTCGAGATGTTACAAATGATTGTTTGTTCCGTATAGACTAAAAAACGGCTAAACCGATTACCATGAAATTTTTAAAGATTGGTTAAAGATTGGTCTGGGAGGAAACATAGGCTATATAATTTTTTGATATCGGAAGGGGGGCGGTCCCTCCCCCAAACCCTAAAAGTACTGCCCAAAAATAAAAGTGTACCGATCAGGACAATATGGGACTCAAATGAAAGGTATTCAGGAGTCCAATACGAATTTCATATTAAAAATTGGGTCCTACATGGACTGGGGGCCGCCCCAAACCCAGAATATATATTTATATATATATATATATATATATATATATATATATATATATATATATATATATATATATATGTATATAAATATATATATATATATATATATATATATATATATATATATATATATAGGTACATTGGACGAGAATGACAATATGGGACTCACCTGAAAGGTATTCGGGAGTAGATCACGAATATAGTCAGGAAGAAGGAAAAGGCTTTATAAATTGTTGATATCGGAAGGGGGCGGACCCTTCCCTATTACCCCAAAAACACCACCGAAAATCAAAAGCGGATCAATAAGGACAATATGGATGGACAATATGGACAATATCAAATGAAAGGTATTGAAGAGTAGAATACGGTTGTTTACTTAATGTTTGGGAATGTTTAACATAAATGGTAGTGCAATAGATTTTCGCTTTGTGTGTTTTTATTTAAAATAAAAACTTTTGGATTGAAGGCCAAAATACCGTTAAAGGCAAGAAATTTGAATTTGGGAAAAACGAAGATACTGAGAGTCATTTGCGACGTATGAAGTCAGCGAGCAAAATTTAAATCTTTAAAGTCTTGACGCTCAAAATTAATACCATAATCCTTCGATCAAGGAAAAAATCTTTAATCTAAAGTTTCCTATTTTTCGTAGAATCAAAGCTAAATCAAAGTGATTTTTATTTGAATTTTTCGATAAAAACAAAGTTTCAAATAGATTCGAATTATATTTGCCCGGCACAGAAAAACAGACTTTGCTTTTGTGCAAATATATTCGTTTCGAGTGTTTCAAAAGACAACATTTTGTATAGTTCAATGCCAGATTTTATTCCCATCACTGGCACTCTGTGGCATGTGATTAGCTTCTCTAGAATGATGTGCCAGCAATTCGTAGGAGTTTGTGACGTAATTGGCAGTGTGTTTTTTTTTTAACAAAACATTTCACCTGTTGCCCATTATCTTCGGAAATTAATTTCTACATCCGCACTGGTCTCCCGCTGAATCTTTTAACGTATATTTATGCTTTCTGGATGTTTGATTTTGTTTGCCAAGGTAGATGGTGTTTAATATCATCCCGTTTTGTTAAACAGGCACGTACGCCTGGAGAGTGTTGTTAGAGCTGTTATTAATTGGCCCGAATAGATTATACACACACAATTGTTAATTATGGCAAGAGGGGTGAAAAGTGCAGTGCAAAATGTAAAGGCATATTTGGGCAATGTGATAAACAGCAAGCAAAAATAATGGGTCTTAGAAAATGTAATGTAGAGTACAAACAGTCGTAATTGCTGCCCTCTTACCCTTACTTTTTCCACCCTACACCACTACTGAGGTACAGGGTATTATAACTTAGTGCATTTGTTTGTAACACCCAAAAGGAAGAGAGATAGACCCATTGGTAAGTATACCGATTGACTCAAAATCACTTTCTGATTCGATTTACCTATGTCCGTCTGTCTGTCCATGTTAATTTGTGCACAAACTACAGGTCGCAATTTTCATCCGATCGTCTTAAAATTTGGTATGGGAATGCTTTTCGGCCTAGAGATGAAGCCTATTGAAATTGGAAAAAATCGGTTCAGATTTGGATATAGATCCCATATATATGTTCGTCCGATTTGCAGAAATAATGCAATAAAATAGTCATTTGTTAACCGATTCTCTCGAAATTTGGCAGGAGAGATTTTCTTATGACTCTCGATACTAGTGTTAGATTTTATAGAAATCGGTTCAGATTTGGATATAGCTCCCATATATATGTTCGTCCGATTTGCAATAATACAGCAATAAAATAGTCATTTGTTAACCGATTCTCTCGAAATTTCGCAGGAAGGATTTTCTTATGACTCTCGATACTAGTGTTAGATTTTATAGAAATCGGTTCAGATTTGGATATAGCTCCCATATATATGTTCGTATGATTTGCAGAAATACAGCAATAAAATAGTCATTTGTTAGCCGATTCTCTCGAAATTGGCAGGAAGGATTTTCTTATAACTCTCGATATTACTGGTGAATTTCATAGAAATCGATTCAGATTTACATAAAGCCATCATATACATATATATCGCCCGATTTTCACTCCTAGACCCACTGCAAGCGCATTTATTGACCAATCTTCCCAAAATTTTGTACAACGCTTTCCTCGGCGACTTCCACAATATCCATAAAGTTTGACCGAAATCGATTCAGATTTAGATATAGCTCCCATCTGTATGTTTGTCACATTTTGGGTAATTTTTTGTCATTTGTCAACCATAGTTATTACATTTTGAACATATATGCTCGAAATTTGAAACAGTAATTTTACAAACCTATCTGAATACATCTGCCGAGGTCCATCAAAGCTCAGAATTAGATATAGCCCGCTTTTGTATTTATAGGGTAGGGGCCTTACTGGTTTTTATGTGATAATGTCGCAAATAGATGTGAAAAGAGTTTTACTTTTATAAGGTAGCGATGGTTAAACATATAAAAAGAGGAACTCTTGATGCAGAAACAAGTTGTAATGGTCTCTTCTACTAGATGCGTAATACATTATTTACCTTAAAGCTGGTACTTTGTTCGCTTCTCGTTACAAAAATTAATATTTTTCATGATGTGTACTCACCAAATTTTTGTTGGAAGGCATATTACCTGCAAAAATATACAAAATTTATTTTTTATAATCTTTCTACTTCGAATATTTTGTATCTTAAATACGCTGTGTAACTTAACAAAAAACAAGTGAGAAAGGGCCAAAATCGGGGCGGTGCCTACTGTATAATCCCTACACCTACCCTATAAGTACTATGTGGGAGCAATACTAATTCCGATCCAATTTTGATAGACCTCGGCGGATGTTGTCAGGTGGGTTATTAAACAATTCCTCTCTAATTTTAAACGTACGGTTGACAAATGGCAACATTGCTGTAAATTACCCAAAATCTGGCGAACATAAATATGGGAGATATATCTAAATCTGCACCGATTTTGAGCAAACTTCTCAGATATTGTGGAAGTCGTCGAGGAAAGCGTTATGAAAATTTTGGCAAGATTGGTCAATAAATGCGCTTGCAGTGGCTCCTGGAGTGAAGATCGGGCAATATACATATATGAGAACTATATGTAAATCTGGGCCGATTTCTATGAAATTCACCAGAAATGTCGAGAGTCAAGAGAAAATCCTTCCTGCCAAATTTCGAGAGAATCGGTAAACAAAAGAGCACTTTATTGCAATATTTATCAAAATCGGACGAACATATATGTGGGAGCTATATCTAAATCAGAACCAATTTCGCGAAAAGTTCTCCAATACTGTGGCAGTCATCTAGGAAAGCGTTTTCCAAAGTTTTGGCAAGATTGGTCAATAAATGCGCTTGTTGCAACTCTAGAAGTAAAAACCGGCGGTATGTACATATGAGAGCTATATCTTTATCTGAACCGATTTCTATGATATTTACCAGAAATGTCGAGAGTCAAGAGAAAATCCTTCCTGCCAAATTTCGAGAGAATCAGTTAACAAATTACCATTTTATTGCATTATTACTGCAAATCGGACGAACATGTATATGGGAGATATATCCAAATATGAACCGATTTTTTCCAATTTCAGTAGGCTTCGTCTCTAGGCCGAAAAACATGCCTGTAACGAATTTGAAGATGATCGGATGAAAACTGCGACCTGTAGTTTGTACACAAATTAACATGGACAGATGGCCAGACGGACAGACAGACATACGGACATAGCTAAATCGAGTCAGAAAGTGATCCTGAGTCGATCGGGTCTCAATCTCTCTTCCTTCCGGGTCTATCTGTCTTCCTTCCGGGTGTTACAAACAAATGCACTAAGTTATAATACCATGTACCACAGTGTGGTGTAGGGTATAATAACGGGAAAAAACTCCACAGTTTATGAAAGAGGAGGCAAACAGAGAATAATTTGGTTACTTTTCGATACCCGAATCTGAATTGACTTTGATAAAATTTAGCAAAGGCTTCCAGATGAGACCTGCAAACATTCCATACCAAATTTCATGCAAATTCGTTGAAAACTGTAGTAACTACGCTCCGATTATTGTAAATCGGACGAATTATATATATGGGAGTTATATCTAAATCTGAACCTAATTTTACCAAAACTGGTAGTGTTTGTCTTGGGCTAAAGAACGTGATTTATGAAAATTTTCGTAATGATTGGATAACAAATGTGATCTCCACCACCTTAGTCACCTTAAGTTCGGCCGGGCTGAACTTTGGATGCCCACCACCTCGGGTATATATGTAAACCCCCTTTCGACACAATCCGATGAAAATTGGATATCTTATGCACCCAAATCCGGCACGGACATTGAGTGGTCTTATACATATATAAGTCAATTTTGAATTTTGTATTTCAAATTCCAACAAAATCGGGTTATAAATAAAGCTTTTATGAGCTTAAGACCCTTAACCGACATATCGGTCTATATGACAGCTCCATCTAAATACAGTCCTATTTTTACCATATTTGGGTCGAATGGAGGGTGGCCTAAAACTACTCATTGTTTCAAACTTCAGTGAAATTGAATAAAATATAATGCTTTTATAGGCTTCAGACCCTTTATCGGGAAATCAGTCTAAATGGCAGCTATATCTAAATATAGTCCGAGCCGAACCACACTTAAGTCAGATGTGGGGAGGCTTAAAATTACTGACTGTTTAAAATTTCAGCAAAATCGGATTAAAAATTGAGTTTTTATGGTCATTAGACCCTTTATCGGAAAATCGGTCTATATAGCAGCTATATCCAAATACGGTCCGATTTCCCCCGTTCAAGAAGTTAACCAGCGTGCATCAAAATAAGGTATCTGTGCTAAATTTCAGCTCAATGTCTCAATTTTTGAAGCCTGTAGACTGATTACAACAGACGGATAGACGGACAGACACACGGACATCGTTTAATCATCTTAGAATTTTACGACGATCCGAAATATATATACTTTGTGGGGTCGGAAATTGATATTTCGATGTGTTGCAAATGGAATGACTAAATGAATATACCCCTATCCTAAGGTGGTGGGTATAAAAACGACAGACGAATTATCAGCACAGAAAGGATAAGCGGACAGACGGACATGGCTAAGCCGAATCAGCAAGACTTTCTGAGTTGAATTACACATTTTATCACAGTCACAGTAGTGGTACAGGGTACAGTTTGTTGTTTTGTAATAAATTCTATATAAATGTATACTTAGTTTACAAATTTTAGGCTAGGACCTGAAATATTCAACTGGATTTCTTTCTTCTTATCGTAAACCTATCGCCGTAATATTTTCCGATCCCCTAGGATCAAAAGGGAAAAAATGGAAAAGGAAATGCGTTTCAAATAAAAATATTTTTTTTTTTCATTAAAGCTTCTAGGAACCGAATAAAAATGATCGAGAGACCGGCTTACATGGGATCCATATCAGGTTATAGACTGATTTGGACCGAATTTGGCACAGTTGTTGGAAGTCATAACAAAACACTTCATGCTCAATTTCAGCCAAATGGGACAAAAATTGCGGCTTGCAAGGGTTCAAGAAGTAAAATCGGGAGATCGGTTCATATGGGAGCTATTTCAGTTTATAGAACGATTTAGACCCTGCTTAACACAGTTGTTGGAAGTCATAAGGGAACACCACGTGCGAAATTTCAGCTAAATCGGACAAAAATTACGGCTTGTAAGAACTCAAGAAGTCAAATCGGGAGATTGGTTCATATGGAAGCTATATCAGGTTATAGACCGATTTGAACCGTACTAGGCACAGAGTTGTTATAACAGAACACCACATGTATAATTTCAGCCAAATCGGACAAAAATTTAGGCTAGTAAGGACTCAAGAAGTCAAATCGGAAGATATGTTTATATGGGAGCTATATCAGGTTATACACAGATTTAAACCGTAATTGGCACAATTATTGGAAGTCAAAATATTAGAACACTTTGTGCAAAATTTCAAGTAAATCGGACAACAATCGCGGCTTCCAGGGGCTCAGGAAGTCAAATATGAAGATCGGTTTATATGGGAGCTATATCAGGTTATAAACCGATTTGGACCGTACTTGGCTTCTTTGTTGAGAATCATAACAAAATGCTTTATGCAAAATTTCAGCCAAATCGGATGAAAATTGAGGCTTCCAGGGGCTCCAGAAGTCAAATGGCGAGATCGGTTCATATGGGAGCTATACAAGATTCTTGACCGATTTGAACCGTACTCGGCACAGTTATTGAAAGTCACAACGGAACGCCACATGCAAATTACGGTTTCCAGGGGCTCAAGAAGTCATATACGGAGATCTGTTTATATGGGAGCTAAATCTAAATCTGAACCGATATGACACATTCACAAACCCCAACGACCAACAACAATATTATGTATCTGTACAAAATTTTAAGCGGCTAGCTTTACGCGTTCGACCACTATCGTGATTTCAACAGAGGGGCAGACGGACACGGCTAGATCGACTCAGAACGTCGAGACGATCATGTGCTCGGCTAAACCTAGGGGTCTCAATGTTAACCCAGAAAAGACCAAAATATGCCTGTTCACGAGAAAGACAACAGTGGACCAATTTAACGCTATCCGACAAGGTCAAATACTTAAGTGTGATCTAGGACAGGAAACTGAATTGGAAGTGTTACATTCAGCAGCGTATCGAGAAGGCTGACAGATGTTGGTCACTATGTAGACAGGCCGTAGGTTCGAAATGGGTCCTGAATCCGAGGAAAGTCCACTGGATCTTTAGGAGAGTGATTAGACCAATACTTACTTACACCTCAGTAGTTTGGTGGACTGCTATGGAAAAAAAGTGTAACTTAAGGACCATACAACAGGTTCAGAAAACATGTTGTCTTGGCATAGGCGGAACGATGACCATGCCCACTAGGGCACTGGAGACTATTCAAGATATCCGACTCATAGGCATACATGTTAAGTGCAAAGCAGCCATTGTGGCTAAGAGACTTAGGGCTGGAAGCTATATCTAAATCTGAATCGATTTCTGTGAAATTCAACAGCGATTTCGGAAGTAATAAGGGAATCGTATGTGCCAAATTTTTTGGGAATCGGTTAAGAAATGAAGAAATTTTTGCAATATTACCCCAAATCAGATGAATTTAATATGGGAGCTACATTCAAATCTGAACCGATTTTGACCAAAATCCCCATGTTTCGTTGTAGGCGTAGTAGTAAGCATTATGTTAAATTTAGAGAAGATCGATTGATAAACCCAAGGGCTGTAGAAGTGAAAATCGGGCGAAACATACAGCGATGAACGAATAGATTGCGCAAAGGAACAGTTCATGCCAAAGCGGTATAAACGAGGCGACGATAGGAAACTTGGGAGGAATGAAAGAGGTTTCCGATCGGATAACTAAGACAACACTTGAGGTCGTGTGCTAGGCCCTGCAGCCAGCGGCACAGTCTTGGATTGGCGAAACCCTAATATTGCCATGGATGGATCAAAGCTAGAGGACAGAGTGGGCCTGGGGGTCTACATTGGGAATCCAGGGACTGAGATCTTATTTTAGACTGCCTGACCATAAAACGGTTCTGCAGGCGGAGATCCAGGCGATCACGGAATGGGTGAAGTGATGTGGTGTTAGCGGGAGGTCGTCGTGTGTGAATGTCTTTGTGGATAGTAAACTGGCCTTCTGGGCAGTAAAAAGCAGGACGGTAAGATTAACAACAGTCTTGCAGTGTATAAAGGAGATGAACGCCTTCTCTGAGAATGACACAATCCGCATCGTTTGGTTGCCGGGCCATAATGGAGTGAAAGGGAATGCAAAAGCAGACGATTTGGCAGTGAAGGCCAGAGAACGTCCGTCAATAAACTTGGTTAATCTGAAGCCTTTTGGGTCGACGCAATCTGAGTTAACGGCGTGGGCGACGAAGGCCCATTGTAATCCTGAGGAACAGCGAAACGGTCGGTAGGACGGCGAAAATCCTATGGGGCGATCCGTTTCGTGAGATGACGAGGCTATTACTGAATGGAGGTAAGAAGGAGGTCAGTATAGCTATTGGTATCATAACGGGACACATAGGACTACGAGCTCACTTATGTAATATCGGTGCGGCAAGTGATAGCGTGTGTAGGGCATGCGAGGAAGATGATGACATGTTGGAGCATTTCTTATGTCATCGCCCGGCTGTCGCGTCTAACAGATACCAGCACTTAAGTGGCGACACAACACCAAACATGAACTAACTTAGGGCCGTGGCATGAATAACATTTAAGGACTTTGTAAGTAGCACCAAATCCCTAAATTAAAATTTTCTTTTTAGAGGTTACTTTATAGTTTTTAGAGCACAACAAGCCGATTACTAGCTTAGGTGTATATCCATAATGGCATGGGGCAGATTCATATACGCACCCTTTTTTCAACCTACCCTTTTTTAAGAAAGGAACCTAAAACACCACCTTAGCAAGTCGGTTGAGGGCTAAAATATTCTACAACAATATTGCTCACAGTCTTGTCATTAATATAGCCAAATACAGTAACAATAAAACGAAATTTAAGACTAATGTCTGGAAGAAGAAACTACCCTCCATCTTGTTTGGTTACTTTACGACGGAAACTTTTAAAATGCTGATACACGTGTCTTCTCTTTTTTCCCCCTCTTTCATAATCCGTTCAGTTTTTCCTGTTATTTTGGAAAAAGTTGAATTTTGTCCCACAGTGATATTAAAACTAAAATACAATTTATAAAATTAATTTCACATTGAATATAACTACCCGTATCGAAAAGCAACTAGTTTAATCAAACACCTTAACCCATTAACGTCTGACCCTCGATTCCCCCCCGTCAAAAGTAGTAGGCTTATGGGTATAAAAATAAATTTATGGCGTTTAGTTTTTATACCCGCCACCATAGGATGGGGGTATACTAATTTCGTCATTTCGTTTGTAACACTTCGCAATATTCGTCTAAGATCTTATAAAGTATATATATTCCTGATCGTAATGACGTTTTAAGACGATCTAGCCATGTCCGTCCGTCCATACGTCTGTCGAAATCACGCTAACTTTCGACGGAGTAAAGCTAGGCGCTTGAAATTTTGCACAAATTTCAAAACTTCTTGCCAATGTAGGTCGATTGGTATTATAAATGGGTCATATGGGTTAATGTTTTGATATAGCTGCCATATAAACCGATTTTGGATCTTGACATCTTGAGCCACTAGAGGGCGCAATTCTTATCCGATTTGGCTGAAATTTTGCATTAAGTTTTCTGTTACGAATTCTAACACCTGTGTCAAGTATGGTTGAAATCGGTGCACAACCTGATATAGCTGCCATATAAACCGATCTTGGATCTTGACTTCTTGGGCCACTAGAGGGCGCAATTCTCATCCGATTTGTCTGAAATTTTGCACGAAGTGTTTTGTTATGTTTCCCAACAACTGTGCTAAGTATGGTCCAAATCCATCCATAACCTGATATAGCTGTCATATAAACCGATATTTGATCTTGACACCTTGAGCCACTAGAGGGCGCAATTCTCATCCGATTTGTCTGAAATTTTGCACGAAGTGTTTTGTTATGTTTCCCAACAACTGTGCTAAGTATGGTTCAAATCCGTCCATAACCTGATATAGCTGCCACATAAACCGATCTGCGATCGTTATTTCTTGAGCCACTAGAGGGCGCAATTCTTATCCAATTTGGCTGAAATTTTGCATGAAGTGCTTTGTTACGACTTACAACAACTGTGTCAAGTATGGTTGAAATCGGTGCACAACCTGATATAGCTGCCATATAAACCGATCTTGGATCTTAACATCTTGTGCAACTAGAGGGCCCAATTCCTATCCTATTTGGCTGAAATTTTGCATGAAGTGTTTTGTTATGTTTCCCAAAAACTGTTCATAGTATGGTTGAAATCGGTCTATATTCTGATATAACTGCCATATAAACCGATCTTGGATCTTGACATCTTGGGCCACTAGAGGGAGCAATTCTCATCCGATTTGTCTGAAATTTTGCACGAAGTGTTTTGTTATGTTTCCCAACAACTGTGCTAAGTATGGTTCAAATCCGTCGATAACCTGATATAGCTACCTCATAACCCGATCTGGGATCTTGACTTCTTGAGCCACTGGAGGGCGTATTTCCTATCCAATTTGACTGAAATTCAGCATGAAGTGTTCTGTTATGATTTTCAACAACTGTGTTAAGAATGGCTCAAATCGGTCCATAACCTGATATAACTGCGATATAAACCGATCTGGGATCTTGACTTCTTGAACCACTAGAGGGCGCAATTCTTATCCGATTTGGCTGAAATTTTGCATGAAGTGTTCCGTTACGACTTCCAACAACTATGATAAGTTTGGTTTAAATCAGTCCATAACCTGAAATAGCTGCCATATAAACCGATCTTGGATCGTGACATCTTGAGCCACTAGAGGGCGCAATTCTCATCCGATTTGTCTGAAGTGTTTTGTTATATCTCCCAACAACTGTCCTGATACAGCTGCCATATAAACCGATCTCCCGGTTATGTGTTTCTTGAGCCCCTACAAGGCGCAATTCTTATTCGAATGGACTGAAAGATTACCCAATGATTTCTACTATGGTTTTCAACATTCAATTCATTTATGGCCCGAATCGGTCTATAGCTCCAATAGCATAAAAATTATTATCCATTATTCTTTGTTTGCCTAAAAAGAGCTACTGTTCAAAAAACTCGACATATGAGATGGTCGAGGGTATATAAGATTCGGCCCGGCCGAACTTAGCACACTCTTGCAAATTTCGCCCATGAACATTCCACTAAGAAACAGGAGCAAACTTATCGCATATCAATGAGTGCAGTCCGATTTAAGTTTAAGCTCAATGATAAGGGGCCTCCTTATTATAGCCGAGTCAGAACGGCATGCCGTCGTGCGACACCTCTTTGGAGATAGTACCTCATAAATGTTGCCAGCAGTAGGAGGGGAAAACCATCGCTAAAAATTATTTTCGATGGTCTCGCCAGGATTCGAACCCTAGGGTTCAGCGTCATAGCCGACTCCGAACGGCGTGCCGTAGTGCGACACCTCTTTGGAGAGAAGTTTTACATGGCATAGTACCTCATAAATGTTGCCAGCAGTAGGAGGGGAAAACCATCGCTAAAAATTATTTTCGATGGTCTCGCCAGGATTCGAACCCAAGGGTTCAGCGTCATAGGCGGACATGCTAACCTCTGTGCTACGGTAGCACACTCTTACTTGTTTTAATATATTTAGAACCCATTAAATGCAACAAGACAAAAAATGGTTTCCCGAACTCTTACTCAAAAATTATTTGTTTGAATTTTTTTTTTTGATATACAAAATTTGCGTCTTTCGACAAGTCAATTGTCCTCCAAAACATGACCTTACATGAGGGAGAAAAATATTTTTGACAAGTTTCATTCGTCTACTTTACGTCAATTCAAATTTCATAAGGATACCTCTTTCTTTACTCGAGTTGGAATTTCTATAAGACACCTCTATTCTTGGGAATTTTTTCTACCCATTCGTTGTTAATGGGTTAATGTTCCTCTAAATTCGTAATGCCCATAGTTCACTGAACTACAATAGAATTATTAACAGAAAAAAAAACTCAATACGCAAATGCCAAACAATGTGTTTATTGAGATATTCTCAAGGGGATTATTTACGGATTATAATACGTCGCTTCATTTAAGTAAATTCCGGTATTGTCTAAACCTTCATTAGAATGAATTTAGAAAATAAAACGCTATTCAGCAAAAATCTAATTAGAAAATTATCAATGAGTAACTTCTGCCCGGCTGCCGTCTCTACAGCAAGAGATCAATGGCGCAGCTGTCGCCACAACTCCAAAAAGGGGAAAAATGGAAACATTTAAAAAGCCATAAAATCCAAATTAGAATTTAGAATAAAAATAAAAAAATAAATATTCAGCATTGGCACCTTTCGCAAACCAACAAAGACGAATATAAATTTCTTCAATTTAAACATAACAAACATAAAAATTTGTAAGATTTTATTTAATGAGGGACAGACGGACAAACATTGGGCCCATATATTGCCAGCGATATGGAATTGCCAAAAACCAGATGACCCCAGACATTTAATCAAGAATCACGTAGCACCTTTGTGGAGATTCCTTAGCGCTTGTTGTGGTTGTTGTTGTTGTTGGCTTCATAATAAATTCAATAGAATCTCAGTGAAGGCAATCCATAATACGTATGTATCTGATTTAAGTTTTATATTGATTACCATCATAGCGCGGTGTTCTGGCCAGCTTGGCCAAGGTTACCGTGGAAAGTTCCAGTCTAGAATAAGTGTTGGTGGAATTGGATTAATCTAATCCGGCAAAGCAAGGTGAAAATATTTTCGGCATATATTAAAGAACTGGTAAATTTCAAAAAAAAAAAAAAGTTTCACACATAATTTTTCAAGCATTTCACAATCAAATATTCAAGCCATTTGAAAGTAGAGGAAATGTTTCTAACAGCCTTTTGTTTGGGCAGATAATGTAAAGGAAAAATACAAAACAAAATTGTTTTTCATTACGGCATAATTAAGAAAAAGTTGCTTTGGAAATATTTCCAAACCCTTTATGATCTTGCGATAACTTTTTTTACGTGTTCCGAAATAGAATAGAGACACTGCCTCGTGCATCTTTAGAACGAATAAGGATAGTAACTTGAAAGTTTGCATCAATGCCTCTTATTGATATAGAATGGTTAGAATTCTAAATAACCCAAATAGATGATATTAGACCCATAAAAATCGACCCCTCGATTTGACTTATTGAAACTTCAATGTAAAGAGGATCCTCCATTATCTCAACCGCGGACACTGACCTACCAGTGGTGTCACCGGACGTAGCTACGAGATACACATTTTCTATAGTTCTCTATATAGGGGTCGTGTAGCGCAAAGGTTAGCATGTCCTACAACAACTTTCAATAATTGACTAGTTCTCAAAGAAAACGTATAAAAGCTGCCCCGAAGATGACAATAGAAACCCGCTGGGAAATTCTAATGCCATGGTTGGGAAAGTATCTGTGGTCCAACTGTCGGAAAATGTTTACTTCTCTAGAGAAAGTTCAATAAGAGATTGAGGCTAATAGATTTCGCCGCTGCAAAAAAAAAATGGTAGTAAGCAGCAACGGATTTCAACATTGTGATAAACAATGGTTAACCTTCGATCAAAAGGTGAGCAACCAAATTGTTCACATTGTGATAGATGACTATCGACTCGAGGATCATTAGCTTGTTGCAGCAAAGATTGACACCTGTCTAAGCGTAGCGGAAAACGATACCAATGATGCACAGCTGCTAGAAGAAATCACTCCTTGTTCGACGCACAGACCAAATCATGCATAACAAGTAAAAGCGTGCTAAGTTTGGCCGGGCCGAATCTTATATATCCTCCACCATGGATCGCATTTTTCGAGTTCTTTTCCCGGCATCTCTTCTTAGCCAAAAAAAGGATAAAATAAAAGATTTGCTCTACTATTAGAGCGATATCAAGATATGATCCGTTTCGGACCACAATTAAATTATATGTTGGAGATTTGCCAATTCGAATAAGAATGGCACAATTTAGGGACTCAAGAAGTAAAATAGAGAGATCGATTTATTTGGGAGCTGTATCGGGCTATAGACCGATTTAGACCATAATAAACACGTACGTTGATGGTCATGAGAGCATCCGTCATACAAAATTTCAGGCAAATTGGATAATAATTGCGACCTCTAATGGCTCAAGAAGTCAAGGTCCCAGATCGGTTTATATGGCAGCTATATCAGGTTGTGAACCGATTGGCACAGTTGTTGAAAGTCATAACAAAATACGTCGTGCAAAATTTCATTCCAATCAGATAAGAATTACGCCCCCTAGGGGCTCAAGAAGTCAAGACCCAAGATCGATTTATATGGCAGCTATATCAGGTTATGGACCGATTTGAACCATACTTGACACTGTTATTGGATACTATAACAAAACACGTCGTGCAAAATTTCTTTCCAATCGGATTAGAATTGCGCCCTCAAGAGGCTGAAGAAGTCAAGAGCCAAGATCGATTTATATGGCAGCTATATCAGGTTATTGACCGATTTGAACCTAACATAGCACAGTTGTTGGATACCATAACAAAACACATCGTGCAAAATTGCATTTCAATCGGATAAGAATTGCGCACTCTAGTGGATCAAGAAGTCAAGACCCCAGATCGGTTTATATGGCAGCTATATCAGGTTATTGACCGATTTTAACCTAACTTTGCACAGTTGTTGGAAGTCATAGCAAAATTTCATTCCAATCGGATAAGAATTGCGTCCTCTAGAAGCTCAAGAAGTCAAGACCCAAGATCGGTTTATATGGCAGCTATATCAGGTTATTGGCCGATTTGAACCATACTTGGCACAGTTGTTGGATACCATAACAAAACACGTCGTGCAAAATTACATTCCAATCGTATAAGAATTGCGCCCTCTAGAGGCTGAAGTAGCGCAGAGGTTAGCATGTTCGCCTATGACGAAACCTGGCGAGACCATCAGAAAAAAAATTTCAGCGGTGGTTTTCCCCTCCTAATGCTGACAACATTTGAGAGGTACTATGCCATGTAAAACTTCTCTCCAAAAGAGGTGTCGCACTGGGGCACGCCGTTCGGACTCGGCTATAAAAAGGAGGCCCCTTATCATTGAGCTTAAACTTGAATCGGACAGCACTCATCGATATGTGAGAAGTTTGCCCCTGTTCCTTAGTGGAATGTGCATGGGCAGAATTTGCATTTGCAGAGGCTCAAGAAGTCAAGACCCCAGATCGGTTTATATGGCAGCTATATCCAAACATGGACCGATATGGCCCATTTACAATACCAACTGACCTACACTAATAAGAAGTATTGGATTGCCCAAAAATTAATTGCGGATTTTTTAAAAGAAAGTAAATGCATTTTTAATAAAACTTAGAATGAACTATAATCAAATATACTTTTTTTACACTTTTTTTCTAAAGCAAGCTAAAAGTAACAGCTGATAACTGACAGAAGAAAGAATGCAATTACAGAGTCACAAGCTGTGAAAAAATTTGTCAACGCCGACTATATGAAAAATCCGCAATTACTTTTTGGGCAACCAATATTTGTGCAAAATTTCAAGAGGCTAGCTTTACTCCTTCAAAAGTTAGCATGCTTTCGACAGACAGACGGACATGGCTAGATCGACATAAAATGTCACGACGATCAAGAATATATAAACTTTATGGGGTCTCAAACGAATATTTCGAGTAGTTACAAACAGAATGACGAAATAAGTATACCTCCATCCTGTGGTGGAGGGTATAAAAATGAAAATCGAACGACAAATGCCTTCATTAATAGCAAAATACGAAGCCAATCTCGGACAAAATTTCAACAAATAAAAATTAAAACTCGTTTATGCCCGAAACCGGTAGAGTTTTGTATACCTCAAGCCGACTTTTTTTGTAGAGATGTTTAAGCACTATCCAGGAAGAAAAGAATGTTTGAAAATCGGACCACAAATAAAAATGTGGCAACCCCAACAATTTTTCGAATTGCCGAGGTGACCAACATTAAAGGCCTGCAAAGAAGCGCCCGGACCACTGGGGGCCTTGAAACCATTCCAAATTTCTAGTTTTTTTTTCGATTTTCTCCCACTGTGCGACGCAAGGGCTAAGTGTTGCGCACTCTATGGAAATGCTTCGAAGTCCATACTTGGGTATCCAAAGCTTTCCCCAAGTAGCCCATGGGAAGACAAGGGACGTCATAGCAACCCTGCAGTGAGTAGCAATACGCCAGGCAAAAAAAAGGTATTAGGAGACACGTAAAAACGCATATAATTCGGCGGTGCCGAACTTTTGATAACCACCACCATGGACATTCCTATTTTATTATAACTCTACTATATCCATATTACTTTCCAAATATAAGCCGACCTTAATCATATTTGGTTCAGGTGCCGAGAAGCTTTATATAAGTAACAGTTCCAAATTACAGCGAAATCGGGTAATAAATTCGCTTCAGACCCTAAATCGCCAGATCGGTTTATATGACAGCTATATCTAAATACTAACATATTCGGGTAGGATGTCGGGAGTCTTAAAGCAGCCCTCTATTTGAAATTTCGACGAAATGGGAAAACAAAATGCGCATTTAATGGTCCTAAGACCCTTAAGTTGAAGGTCTGTCTTTATGGTAGCTATATCTAAATATAGCGCGATCTGGACCATATTCGGGAGGCCTAGTCCTACTTACTGCTTAAAATTTTAGCGAAATCTGAAAAAATGCGTCTTTATACAACTCACAGTTGCAAATTTCAGTGATAACGGGTAATAAGTGCTCCCTTTGCAGATCTAAGAATCAAAATTGGCAGATCGGTCTATATGGCAATTATAACCAAATATTTTCTGATCTGGACCATGTTTGGTTCGGATATCGACGACCTAACAAAATGCTTTATTCTGAATTTCAGCAAAATCCTGTTATGGACCTGAGACCCTAATTAGGAAGATCGGTCTATATGACTGCTGTATATAAATATGGCCCGATATGGATCATATTCGGATCGAAAGTCGATGGGCCTAATAAAGCTTACTGAATTACCGAATTTCAACCAACTCGGGTAATAAATGCGCCAGTTAAATGCTAAATCGGCATATCGGTTTATATGGCAACTACAACCATATATTGGGTTGCCCAAAAAGTAATTGCGGATTTTTTAAAAGAAAGTAAATGCATTTTTAATAAAACTTAGAATGAACTTTAATCATATATACTTTTTTACACTTTTTTTCTAAAGCAAGCTAAAAGTAACAGCTGATAACCGACAGAAGAAAGTATGCAATTACAGAGTCACAAACTGTGAAAAAATTTGTCAACGCCGACTATATGAAAAATCCGCAATTACTTTTTGGGCAACCCAATATAATACGATCTGGACCATACTCGGGTCGGCTGACGGGAGGCCTAGTCCAACTCACTGTTTCAAATTTTAGCGAAATTTAAAAAAAAATTGCCAGATTGTTCTATTTGGCAGCTATATCCAAATATATAGTCCAACTTCACCTATTCAAGAATTTAACCTGCGTGTAGAAGAAATGTGAGTCTAAGCAAAATTTCAACTCATTATTTAAATGTTTAAAGATTGTAGCGTGATTACAACTGATTCACAGTGGGATAGAAATGAAAAAAAAAAAAAAACTTTAAAAAATATGTCATGTGACAACAGGTAAGATATCTCTTTGAAATTTAGAATAAAAAGAGCCGAGGTATTAGCAAGATTGTGTGCAAAATGTAAAGGCCCTAGGTTGTCCGGGCGCCTTTTGGCAGGCCCCTAAAGTTGTTTACCTCGGTATTTCGAAATTTTGTTGGGGCTGCCCTAAAAAAATGTCATCTTCAAAATTTCAGGCAAATCGGTTGCTATGTCACGTTATATAGCGATTTGGGTCATACTTGGCATGGTTGTTGGAAGTCATAGTAAAACAATATGTGCAAAACCTCAGTAAAACTGATGGTTATTGCGCCTTCTAGAGGCTCAAGAAGTCTTTTCTTACGTTATGGGCCAAGTTGGATAGTACTAAGCGCATAGTTAAGAAAAAAAGCTATGTGCAAAATTTTAACCAAATCGGCTAATAATTGCCGATTTGGTTAAAACCGGTCGATCGGTTTATATAGGAGCTATATCAGGATTTGGATCGATTTGGAAGTCATAGCGAAATCTTATGTGCAAAATTTCAGCTAAATCGGATAAGGATTGCACCCTCTTGGGTCTCAAGAAGTCAAGATCCGAGATTGGTTTATATTGCAGTTGGGCCCATTTACAATCCCAACTTACCTACACTAATAGTGAGTATTTGTGCAAAATTTCAAGAGCCTAACTTTGCAAATTTACCCATGATCAAACCATTACGGAACTGGAGCAAACTTCTCACATATCACTGAGTTCAATGTTAAGCTCAATGGTAAGGGGCCTCCTTTTTATAGCCGAGTCCGAACGGCGTGCCGCAGAACGACACCTCTTTGGGAAGAAGTTTTAACTCATGAATGTCGCCAGCATTAGTAGGGAATAACCACCGCTGACAAAAGTTTCTGATGTTCTTCAAAGGATTCGAACCCAGGCGTTCAGCGTCAGAGGCGCACATGCTAACCTCAGCGCAACGGTGGACTCCGAAAGAGCTTCCGGCAGACAGACAGACGGACGGACAGACATGCCTAAATCGACATGGAATATCAAAACGATCAAGAATATACACTTTTAGTAAGGACGGGCTAAACTGAGGCGTAGCCGACCTTTTGACACCTTACACCACATTGGATATGCAGGCTGAGTGGTCGAATTTAAAATTTGCTTAAATCAGATCTGTAGAAATTCGATCAAAATACGAACATATTGTAGAAGCCATAGAGTAAATCGCTGTGCAAATTTTTGAGAAGATCGATTGATAAATGGGTTAGCAAAGGTCTTAAAAGAATCGGGAGATGGGAGCTATATCTAAATCTGAACCGATTTCTATTAAATTCAATATCAATACCGGGAGTCATAAGGGAATCCTTTGTGCCAATTTTCGTGTGAATCGGTTAACAAATGACCAAATCATTGCAATACTAGTCCAAATCGAACGAACATATATATGGGAGCTACATCTAAATCTGAACCGATTTCTTTGAAATTCACCAATAATGTCGAGACTTATAAAAAAATCACTCGTGCAAAATTTCGTGAGAATCTTTTCACAATTGATGATGTAATTGCAATTTTAGTCCAAATGGGAGCTATATCTGAACCGATTTCTTTGAAATTCACCAATAATGTCGAGACTTATGAGAGAACCCCTCGTGCAAAATTTTGTGAGAATTGGCTAACAAATAACGATATGAATGCAATTTAAGTCTAAATCGGGCGAAAATTGCAAACTGTGATTCTGAATCGATCGGTATACTTATCAATGGGTCTATACCTCTTCCTTCTGGGTGTTACAAATAAATTGGCTAAGTTATAATACCCTGTACCACATTAGTGGTGTAGTGTATAAAAACGGAGGTGAAGGGTATCCAAATGATAATGGGAGGTCATAACCAGAAATCTTTATGGTTTCACTTAGTCATTCTGTTTGCAACACATCGAAATATCCATTTTCGACCTTTTCGGTTTGCCTGTACCACAGTGTTTGTCTGCAAAAGAATTCTTTACTGGAGTATCTTCATCCATTCTGACAGCATGATCTAGCCAACGCAGCCGTTATATTTTGATATGCGTAACTATGCTATTGTCGTCATACAGCTCATTTATTTTTCGGAGAATCTTTCTCTCAAACACTCCAAGCACTGCCTCGCCTGCTTTCACAAGTACACATGCCTCAGAACCATATAACAACACCACGGGTAGTATCAGTGTCTTGTGTAGTGTAATCGTCGTCTGTCGAGAGGTGGCCTTATTTTTAAACTGCCTACTTAATCCAAATTACTTTTTGTTTGTCAGTATGAGTATGATTCTTCGCTTAATTTCAAAACTGGTATCATTCGTTTCGACTACGGCGGTGCCGAGGTAGATAAAGATGCTGACCATCTCAAAGTTGTGGTTCCCAACTTTCTCCATTTTCTTTATCTGAACGGTTGAACAGGGCGTTTTGCGAGTCTATACCATCCATTTCGTCTTATCTCCATTTCTCTGCAGTTACTACTATCGGTGACCGATATCAATCAATGTCGTCTGCATAGGCGAGTAGCGTGTGTACTCTTGTGATTTGTGTGCCGTATCTATTCAAATCTGCATCTCGTATAATCTTCTCCAGCAGAATATTAAAGAGATCACACGATAGGCTGTCTCCTGGTCTGAAACCTTCTTTGGTATTGAACGGTTCGGAAAGTTTCTTTCCTATTCTAACTGAGTAGCGTGTACCAGCAAGCGTCACCCTGCAAAGTCGTATCAGTTTTGCAGGAATACCAAACACGGAAATGATTTGAAATACCTTTGAACGTATGGGGCTGTCGAAAGCGGTTTGGCAGAAAACCAAGAGATGGTAGATGTTCATTTGTCCTTCTCGTGTCTTTTTTAAGATTTGGCGCAGTGAGAATATCTGGTCCAGGGTGGATTTACCAGTTCTAAAGCCACATTGATTATCTCATTGACTTAAGGTTTTAGCCTCTCACACAGTACGCTCGAGAGTATGCGATGCGGAGGAGACTTATTCCTCTGTAGTTGGCACATTCCGTCTTGTCTGCTTTCTTGTGTACGGGACATAGTATGCTGAGGTTCCCATCATCGGGTATGCGTTTTTCTGCTGAAAATGGGAAACTTATTCCTCTGTAGTTGGCACATTTCGTCTTGTCTGCTTTCTTGTGTACGGGACATAGTATGCTGAGGTTTCCATCATCGGGTATGCGTTTTTCTACCTAGATTGTGCAGATAAGCTGAAGCATACGCCTTATCAGCGTGTCGCCTCCGGTTTTACATAGTTCAGAAGGTAACCCGTCGGCTCCTGCTGCCTTATTGTTCTCCAGTAGGGTCACTGCTATTTGGACCTCATTCTGATTATGAGGTAAACATTCTATACCATTATCATTGATTGGTTCTGCGGTATCTACATGCTACACTAGACACCAGAACTGCTACTGTCCAACGTTGGCGGCGAAGAGGATACCGCAGAACCAATCAATGATAATGGTATAGAATGTTTACGTCATAATCAGAATGAGGTCCAAATAGCAGTGACCCTACTGAAGAACAATAAGGCAGCAGGAGCCGACGGTTTACCTGCTGAACTATGAAAAACCGGAGGCGACACGCTGATAAGGCGTATGCTTCAGCTTATCTGCACAATCTAAGTAGAAAAAAATGTTCTTTCCATATCCTCAGCATGTTATCTGTGTCAGCTACCAGATTTTCTATTTTGTCTCTGCAGTAGGATGTGCCTATACCAGAGCCATAAGTTGATGTTGTTGAGTCTTTGGTAGAATTTCCGGACTTCATTCTGACTCCTGGACATCTCAATTCGTTCGCACTCACGTCTTTCCATTTTCTTCTTCTGTGTGCAGAATACGCGTTTCTTCGGCCTTTTTTTCTCCCGAAGCCTCCTCTTATCTGGCGCAATGCTACTGATTGCAGGGTTGCTCTGAATGTCGCATCCTTGGCTTCAGTAGCATCTCGTCACTCTTGGTCGTACCATAGAATTCTTGGGAAATGCCCCATTAAAAAATCAATTTCCAAATACACGAAATCCGGCATATATACCAATCGGTATAAAAAGGGGCTTAAATTAAAGATATTTGGGAATAGAGTTTGATGTTAATACAAAAATTAGAAGAAAAATGTCGGAGGGCCTCCCCAATCGAAAATATATCCCCAAAAAACCGCACTAACTTGCATATATACCGATAGGTCTGACACTGCAACCCATATCTGATACTTAAACATGGGTTCAATAATCTGGGCGAGCATATATATCAATTCGGACAATATGGTACCATAATGAAAGGCATTTGAGCACGAACCGTCCGACTCCCTAATACCTTTAACTTGAGCCCCATATTGTACCGATCGGTATACTTAACCAAATTTGTTATTCAAAACAGCAAAAATGTTTGCAAAAACAGCCGTTTTTGTCTGCTGACAATGGGAAAGCAGACATTACTGCTGTATCAGCAAACGTAGGGCTCCTGTATTAGCAAACATTTCTTACTGCTGTTTCAACTAACAAAATCTGCAATGTTGAGTACACAAGTCTGCTGAATAAAACAAATTTGTATGCTACTTTTTATGGTTGCCTGTTACTTGTTATGATTACTTTAGGCATTTTTTAGCTTTTTTTTTAGAAATTTTGTTAAAAGAGATGATTTTAATTTGTGGAATATTACTGTACAGAAGCTATCTGCTCCATCCATTGGTTTACATTTTGAAATGTGGCTGAGCTAGCTCGCATTTTTTGTTATTGCTCTACTAATGTGCACATGACTGGCATGGCCTTATGTATCTAAACTTTGTTTTTTTTGTATCCACTGAGACAAACATATATATGTGTGTTCTATTTTTCTTCTAACATCCCCTTCATAATTAAGCAGCAGTCATTTTCTGCAAACAACAGACTTTTCAGCAGTAAGCCTGCTGCTCTGAAATTGCAGTACTACAGCTGTTATAGCAGAACTACTGCTACAATAGCAGTAAAATTAACTACTAATATTCAGCAGACAGAGTTTGCTATTTTCAGCAAACTTTTTTCTATTAGTGTATACATATATGCCAGTTTGATGGTGGTATAGAATGTATACCGCCTTGTCCGAATAAGATCAGCTTAATAGACTGGCTTGAACAGTAGCAGCGGACTTTCATCCACCCTGTGCCACTGCTATGCACATACAACTTAGCCAGTATTTGGCTTGTGAGTGATGCTCACAAATGCTTTAATCGTTCTCCATTCTATACCCCAAAGTTGGTTGAAGTCTGTTAATGCATCGCCGCCTTAGTACTATAAGCCGCGAAAGTCGGGCATTGGCTTAGGAAATACTGCAACATTTCGTCACCTTTCCCACATCCCCTTCACACGCATTTACTTGCAGCACCTATTTTGCATAAGCGAAAGCCATAGTGATGTACTTCTTCCTTACTTACAATATTTGCCTCGTCATTTTGTCTTTCTCGCCCCTTCGTCTTTTACTTTTCCAAAGTACTATATGAGCGCTCGTCACACCCGCCCTTGACTCGGAATGCATCATCCTGAAAGGGTTCATTCATTAAGTTCGGATAACAGTGCTTCGGTAATTACATCCAATTAGTTTGCCCTCTCAGTCCGTTTACTTTGCTATGGTGTGACATTTCAACGATGTGGATTGTATCATCTTCAGAAGTAGTCAATCTCTTTACACTCCAAGGCCGTTCGTCGCCCGTCCGCGCAGTAACCCAGCCAGAGAACAAGAAAGCAGCAGGAGCCTATGGGTTGCCAGCTGTGCGATGGCTTGGCATCCAAACGATGCGGTTTGTCAATCTCTTTACACTCCAAGGCCGTTCGTCTCCCGTCCGCACAGTAACCCAGCTAGAGAACAAGAAAGCAGGAGGAGCCTATGGGTTGCCAGCTGTGGGATGGCTTGGCACCCAATCGATGTAGATTATGCCATCTTCAGAACAGTCATTGATCTCCTTCTTACACTCCAAGACCTTTCGTCTTTCGTGCGCGTAATAACACAGCAATGAAAATACAAGGCAGCAGGAGCCTACGGGTTGCCAGCTGAACTGTTTAAGAACGAAGGGGTAACCTGACGAGACGAACATTAGTATACTATGTCCCGTGAACAAGAAAGGAAACAAGAAAGCTTACTTCAGCTCACTGAGCTAATTTCTTCACTAGTTCAATAAGCTCATTCAAACTTTTTCGTTTATCAGCAACTCTTTTGTATCTCTAGCATCTCTTCGTTCGCTCTCTCTCTCTGTTCTGGCACAAAAGGTTAATTATTCATTGCTTAAATGTTTCTCAGTGGTTTCTACATTCTCCAAGTGAATTACCATTGACGTACTTTGGCATAGTCAAAATGCTTGCGAGGCAATATATCTTCTTTATGGCTACCTACCTTCAAGCCTAACTCACCCCCAACACGAAGTTTATGCAAATAAGCTACAGCTACTAATTAATTAATTAAGCGATCATAAATTTATCCCTTGACGTGGTGGTATAGTTTCCACATTATAATGCATGGGAGGCAGGCGGCGGAATGCAATGGAATCAAAGAATTCGAGATCAGCCTGTGATATTCAAACTGGGATACTAAAAACAAAAATTTGTTATGCGCAGTGGTCAATATTTAAATTTGTAATGCCAAAAATAATCTGTCAGAATCACACCATAAATTAAAGTTTATAACAAAAAAGTTTTAAATTGTTTTCTAATGATATTCGGGCTGTTGGGAAATTGGATTTTTTTTTAATTATATGGGAATAATAAGCAAAGCTTGAAGATCAATCTTTATAGTTTTCTCCTGATTTGCCAAAAAAAAAACTGAACCTACTCATTACGTACCTACGCAACCAAATATTATTGACACTAAGCTCTTCATCACATATCAACATCTTCATACGTCTCCAATCCAAGCGACTGAAGTACTTTATAGCAGCATAGCAAGAGCATACAACTTTCAAATTGAATTGTTTAACCATAGAAAACAGATCGATCAAGAATTTTGATCAGATGCTAATGAGCTAAAATGTTTTGAAAACAAAAACGTGATTATTACGACTTGTTTTTATGGTGTGGCGAAATAATTTGGAATCTAACATAATTTACGATGGCCGAAAATCAAACGTTTCAATAAATTTATCATACTATACTCAGTACTCAGAACAGTGGAACATTTCGAAAATCCCATACTAAACTGACAAGAAGGCCAGCCGGCCGGCCTCTCTGCCATGTGTGTGTCATCCATCGAACGCATGCATGGATGGGTGAATTTGAATTTCGAAGCGTGCGACTTGTCGTCATCTCTGTCAGAATTCATGAAGAAGAGATCAAGTTGACGGAACTACATTCCTTTGGGTATTGGCTAAAATCTTAGATGAGTTTTTTTGTGCTTTTATTCTGAATTTGGTTGGTAGTTTCTGGTGTTCTTGCTTCGCTGGGTTCTAAGTGATAAGCGTTAAATATTTTTCTCTTCGCGTTTTAATTTATGCAAGAATGCGAAGAAATGCAAATTTCAGCCATTCGTAATCCGTCAACTGGCGTCTTGCTTTATCGTTGAAATCTTAGAATTTATCTGTAGGAATTAAAGCGAAATACGCATGAAACTGGCTAGGTCTAAGATGGCTATTTTGGTCTTTTTTATCTTAGATTTGGGCAGCAAAACAAATGGTTAATATCTAAGTTACAATAATTTTTTGTTGGATTCTATAAAATACCTATAGCCCATCCAAGAACGCTCCGCTGTGTTATCTTTTGCAATACACAGAACATAAATGTTCTTCTTATACCCTCCACCATAGGATGGGGGTATACTAATTTCGTCATTCTGTTTGTAGCACCTCGAAATATTCGTCCACATAAAGTATTGGGTTGCCCAAAAAGTAATTGCGGATTTTTTAAAAGAAAGTAAATGCATTTTTTATAAAACTTAGAATGAACTTTAATCAAATATACTTTTTTTACACTTTTTTCTAAAGCAAGCTAAAAGTAACAGCTGATAACTGACAGAAGAAAGAATGCAATTACAGGGTCACAAGCTGTGAAAAAATTTGTCAACGCCGACTATATGAAAAATCCGCAATTACTTTTTGGGCAACCCAATACTTCTTGAGCCCACAAATGGCGCAATTCTTATTCGAATTGGCTGACATTTTACACAGATCTCCAACATATAATTTAATTGTGGTCCAAACCGGACCATATCTTGATATCGCTCTAATAGCAGAGCAAATCTTTTCTTATATCCTTTTTTTGCCTAAGAAGAGATGCCGGGAAAAGAACTCGAAAAATGCGATTCATGGTCATTTTATGTCGATCTAGCCATGTCTATCCGTCCGTTTGTCTGTCCGTCCGTCCGACTGTCTATCGAAAGCACGCTAACTTTTGAAAGAGATAAGCTAGCAGCTTGAAATTTTGCACAAATACTTTTTATTAGCGCAGGTCGGTTGGGATTGTAAATAGGCCAAATCGGTCCATGTTTTGATATAGCTTTAAGTGCAGGTCGGTTGGTATTGTAAATGGGCCAAATCGGTTCATGTTTTGGAATAGCTGCCATATAAACCGATCTTGGGTCTTGACTTCTTGAGCCTCTAGAGGGGCAATTCTCGTCCGATTTGACTGAAATTTTGCACGTGGTGTTTTGGTATCACTTCCAACAATTCCAGCAAAGTATGGTTCAAATCGGTCTACGTTTTGATATAGCTGCCATATAAGCCGATCTTGAGTCTTGACTTCTTGAGCGTCTAGAGGGGGCAATTCTTGTACGATTTGACTGAAATTTTGCCCGTAGTGTTTTGGTATCACTTCGAATAACTGTTTTAAGTATGATTCAAATCGGTTCATAATCTGGTATAGCTGTCATATAAACCGATCTTGGATCTTGACTTCTTGAGCCAATGGAGCGCGCAATTCTCATCCGATTTGGCTGAAATTTTGCATGAGGTGTTTTGTTATGACTTCCAATATCTTTGCTAAGTATGGCCCAAATCGTTACATTACCTAATATAGCTGCCATATAAACCGATCTGGGATCTTGACTTCTTGAGCAATTCTCATCCGAAATATGAGAAATATTGTACAACGGCATCATGACCTTCAACATACGCGTGGTCTGAATCGATCAATAGCTTGATACAGCTCCCATATAAACCGATCTCCCGATTTTGCTTCTTGAGCCCCTACAAATCGTAATTCTTATCCGAATGAACTGAAAAAGAGATACTGCGCATAGAACTCGACATATGCGATCCATGGTGGAGGATATATATAACACTCGGCCCGGCCGAACTTAGCACACTCTTACTCGTATTTGTAATCTAAATAGTTTCATGTTGGCTTCAATGGTTTGTGTTTAATGATCTGCTGGGAATAGGAATGGGGGTATATTCATTTTGTCATTCCGTTTGCAACACATCGAAATATCCATTTCCGATCCTATAAAGTAAATATGTTCTTGATCAGCGTAAAAATCTAAGACGATCTAACCATGTCCGTCCGTCTGTCTGTTGAATATCACGCTACAATCTTTAAAAATAGAGATGTTGAGCTGAAACTTTGCAGAGATTCCTTTTTTTCCATAAACAGGTAAAGTTTGAAGATGAACTTGATAGAGCCCCCATATAGACCGATCCGCCGATTTATGGTCTAAGGCCCATAAAAGCCACATTTATTATCAGATTTTGCTGAAATTTGGGACAGTGAGTCGAAGGAACAGATCGGTCCAGATTTGGATATAGCTGCCATATAGACCGATCACTCGATTTAAGGTTTTGGGCTCATAAAAGGCGCATTTATTGTCCGATGTCGCCGAAATTTGGGACAGTGAGTTAAGCTAGACTCTCCGACATACTTCTTCAGTTTGGCTCTGATCGGTCCAGATTTGGATATAACTGCCATACTTTCAAAAGTCCCGGCATTAACACAAGAAAATTTTTCAGCTGTGGATTGCCTTACTTATGCTGGCAATATCTGTGAGGTATCCTGCTATGCGGCAAGCCATTCGGACTCGGAAATAAAATGGAGGCTTCTTATCATTGAACTTAAAGGTTAATCGTACTACACTCATTGATATGAGATAAGTAACCCCTGTTCCTTAATGGAATGTTCATGGAAAATTTGATACTAGTAGAACTTTAACAAGTAAAAAGGCATTAAGTTCGGACGGACCGAACTTTGGATATCCACCACCTCGGGTATATATATGTAAACCACATTTAGTCATAGTCCGGTGAAAAATGCATAATTTATGTACCCATAGCAGTTATATCGAAATATGGTCCGATTTGGACAAAATTCGTCACAAACATTGAGTTGTCTAATAAATACAAGTCATTGTTCAATTTTATAGAAAAAAAATATTGCTCTTTTTGGTAGCTATATCCAAACATAGACCGATCGGAACCGAATAGGACACGGGCGGAAACAAGTAAAAGCGTGCTAAGTTCGGCAGGGCCGAATCTTGGGTACCCACCACCATGGATTCCGCTAAAAATGTATCCTTATTAACTGAGTTTGTATTTAAATTATTTTGGTTGCAATAAGTCGGGATATCGGTAAACTCTGCAAATTGAGCTAAATTTCAGTCTGACATTTTAAGGACTCGCATGTGTGCCAGATCGAAAGGTGATGATAGCATTGCATATGTGTTCATCGAAATATCTGCTGTGGAAAGGAAGCTGTTACTTGGTTATGTCTATATAGGCCAAACAACAACACTGACATGGGACCATTCATGGAAGTAGTGGAACACCTCACTATTACCTACTCGGATGTCATTATAGCAGGTGATTTTAATTCTAAACATCCTTTTGGACACAGGTGTCATCGTGCAGATGTCTTCATTGGGCTTATTACCGACCAACACATCCATGCCGACTCATTTTTCGTCCAGTTCCTGCACCCTTCTAGATTTGTTCTTTGCCAGTGAGATTTCAAATGTTTCCTTGTATGACCAACCCTCTTATACTCCCGGTCAGAATGAAACAAATTTGCCAAAGGACTAAACCTTGGTTTTCGGCAGATATTCGTGTTGCAATTGAGACCCGAAATACTGCATACCGTAGATGGAAGCGTTTAAAGATGTCGCACCAACGAGAGGGATATCGCTCCAACACAGCACGTGTCAATAAGTTGATAAAATCTGCCAAAGTCAACTACTACCTCAGACGTTTCAACTCGCCGATCGGTTCGAAGAAGACTTGGAAGGCCATTCATGACATTGGCATCGGTCAGAGATCCCCTGATAACTTCCCTGATGAGGATGTGGACGAACTTAATGCTACCTTCACGAATATCCCAGCAAACTCCATAGATCCTAGTTTCTATGGTTTTAATTTCGCTCTTGAGGTTCGTCACAGTGACGGTTTTGAATTCTCGTTTATAGAACAAAGCGATGTAGTATTTGGTTTCTCATGGTGAAATCAGATGCAGTTGGAGTCGATGGCATTGAACTAAAATTTCTTAAGGCACTGTTGTCATATATTTTGCCACACATTACCCACATTTTTAATAGGAGTTCATTTCCTGTGGCTTGTAAGTACATTAAGGTTATACCCTTACCCAAGAATTCCAGGGAGTTTCGGCCCATTTCCTTTTTGTGTTTTCTGTCCAAAGTATTTGAAAAAATAATGTAGAGGCAGATGTCTTTGTATCTAAATGAAAACTCTCTTTTTTATATGAGAAGCAGTTAGGTTTCCGACCCGGACGTTGCTGAATAAGTGCTCTAGCAGATGTCGTGGAGGATATTAGAAACAACTTGGAGAGTGACGAATTGAACCTCCTTGTTCTCCTCAACCATTCAAAGGCATTCGATACAGTCGATCACAATATGTTTCGTTTCTCGTCTTCGTCTGTTCGCTTAATTATGTCATATCGCTCCAATCATACCCAATCCATGATTTCGAAGTCAGCTGTTTCAAGTCCCTTGTCTGTTATTCGAGGAGTGCCCCAGAGATCAATTTTGGGTCCTATTCCATTTTCTTTATACAGCAATGACCTGCCAGACCAGCTCTCATTTTGCAAGGCCCACATGTATGCGAATGATGTGCAGGTCTAAATAAGTAGTCCTAAGGAATATCTATAAGACCATGTCGGGATGCTGAACCATAATTGTCCAAGTCCAAGTGCATGGTTATTAAGAAAAGGGTTTCACGTTACACTTGCAACCCTGTTGTTGTTGTGGCTAATCAGAGATGAGAGATCGTGGCTTGTGCGAAGAACATGGGGGTGACATTCAACAGTACCATGTCATGGACAGACCATATTACAGCTGATGTTGGCCAAGGGTATTCTAAGCTTCGCTCGTTTTGGGCCACTCAACAATTTACTCCTCTTTGGGTAAGAATACTGTTGGCAAAGTGATACATCATACCTAGACTTCTCTACGGTTGCGATCTATTTGCTAACTGCGATTCTCAAAGCAGCCGAAAGATCGATACGTTCGACAACAGTGTAGTACGCTAGGTATACGGTCTTAGTCGCCGTGACTCCACATTCCGTTACTCCAGATCTTTATATGGTGTATTTCGTTCGTGTTGCTCACGAGGTTGTTGATCTTTTTTACATAAGATTATGTAAAAAATCTAATGAAAATTGAGGCTTTAGCTCCTGGCTAAAGAAGTCAAATCCTGCGATAGGTTTATATGAGGGGTATATCTGTTTGCAAGCCGATTCGGATCAAACTTGGCAAGGATGTTGGAAGTCATAACTCAAGTCTTTGTTCCAAATATAAGCCAAATCGCATACAAATTAAAGCGTCTAAGGTCTCAAGAAGTCAAATCCGGGGATCGTTTTATATGGGAGCTTTATCTGTTTACAGACCGATTCAGATAATATTTAGCGTGGAAGTTTGAAGTCTTAACACAAGTCTTTGTTTTAAATTTCAGCCAAATCAGATGAAAATTTAGGCTTCTAGTGGTTAAAGAAGTCAAATCCGGTGAAGGTTTATATGGGGCCTATATCCAAATCTGAACCGATATGCCCCATTTGTAATCCGCAACGACCTACATCATTAAGAAGTACCTGTGCAAAATTTCAAGCGGGTAGCTTTACGCGTTCGATTTCGCTATCGTGATTCCAATGGACGGACATGGCTAGTTCGACTCAAAATTTCGAGACTTTATGGGGTCGCAAATCAATATTTCGAAGACTACAAACGGAATGATTAGATTAGTATACGCCCATCCTATGATGGTGGGTATAAAAAGAATTTCGAAGGGCTTAATGAAACTCACTGTCACAAATTTCAACGAAATCGGACAATAAATGCACCACTTATAGACCCAACACCTTAAATCGAGAGATCGGTCTATATCGCAGCTTTCTTCAAATCTGTAGCGATCTAGTCCAAATTGTCCCAAATCTCAGTGAAATCGGACAATAATATATGAAAGCTACATCCAAATCTGTACCGATCTGGGCCAAACTGAAGAAGGCTGTCGAGTGGCGTAACACACTATCCCTAATTTCGTCAAAATCGGACAATAAATGTAGCTTTTATGAATCTAAGATCTTAACTCGGCAGATCGGTCTATATGGTGGCTTTATATGAAATATTGTCCGATATAGCCCATCTTCTTGTTGTTGTAGCAGTTTGTGGTGTTCTTTCGTCTGCTTGATTCTGTTGAGTGTCAAGAACCAGGAACTCTGCGACTAAGATGGGATGCGTCCACAGGGATCTGGGGCTGAGTCGAGTGGGTCTGGCTGGGCAGTTAAACAGGTGACGTGTATCGTGTGGTCCCTGGTTACAATCGGGACATACATCTTGCACGTCGGCATCAATCCTTGCTCTGTAGGAGTTGAGGCGGCCGCATCTAAAGGAAAGTAATTGAGCCAGAACTTCTCTGGTTTGCCGGGGGAGGTAAATTTCGTCGGGATCACTCCGTCTATTTTCCAGACATCGGGAACTATAAGAGTGATCAAAGACAGATTGAGGACAATTGTAGGGTACTCAACACCAGCTAAATCCAGATTTTTCAGCATCAATGTAGAGATTCCGTCGAGGTCCAACGCCTTAGATGATTTGGTGCAGTGGATGACATTCGTAACTTCGCCCACGGTAAATTGTGATGGCTGTCGATCGGCTCGGAGACCATGGATACAGCGAATGGCTCTCCTCCTTGTCCTGCCACTCTCGGGATGCACAATAAATTGACGGTTGAACAACCTGGCGCATCTCTTCGATTCAGTCACGGAAACTTCGCCAAAAGTGACTAAGGTCCTGTCATCCCGTCTATTGGGGTTCGAGAGTGACTTAACAGTAGACCACAGCTCACCTAAATCGGTGCCTAAGTTACATTGCTCCAAGTGTTCCAGCCACAAATTCCGCTAATGTTCGTTGACCACCCTGTTTATCTCCAGATTCATCTCGCTGATTCTGTGGTTAGTGGGATCCGTACAACGAATCCCATCACGCTCGTCTGCAAGTACCACTACCCGCGCCGGGAAATTGGGCCACACTTAGGGTATTCGACCGACTGGTATTAAGCAAGCGGCTGCTGCGTTAATGTCTCGGAATTTCCTCTCGCCAACTAGCACATCCGAGGGTGGTGGCAGTTGAATGAACCGGCAATTGGTGTACTCTCGGAAGCCAGCCCAATCGGCCTTCTTCTGATTGATAAACGTCCGGCGCTCAGATGTTATGAAGTCGGGTGGTCGTTTGATGGTGAGAATTATGGGGAGGTGGTCTGACCCTAAAAAGATGGCGGCTTGCCCGGATAATTCACTCAGGAGATCAGTGGATGCAATGGAAATGTCTGGCGAGCTGCTGCACCTCCTCGTAAACCTAGTGGGGGCATCCTTATTCACCATGCAAAACGTGGAGCCTTAAATCTCCCTTGCCAAAGCTATGCCACGCTGGCCGTTACCTAGGGGAGAATGCCATGAAATGTGATGTGCATTAAAGTCCCCTAGAACTAGACGATTATGGCCAGATAGTAACCCCCTTATGTCGGGGTTGTAAGCTTGGCCATTAATTGGGACACAGCTACCAACCGGCGGTATGTACACGTGGTATAGCTCTATCTGGGCAGTACCGGACCTGACTGCTATTCCCATGCACTCCATGTAGGGGTCAATAGCGTCAGGCGCAGGCGAGATGGATCCATATTGCAAGGAATGGTCTATCACGAAGGCCAATCTCCCACCTCCATTTTTTGAGCGATCCTTACGTAACACATTGTATCCGTGACAACTGTGCAAGCTGCAGGTGATGGTCAGCTATGTCTTCTGGATCGTTGCGACCAATATGTTCTACCGACTCTTAAAATCCACAGTCTCATCGATCTTGCCACGGAGACCAATTCAGCTGCAAAAAATGATACACTTCCCGGCACTGGCCTGGCAATTTTTGGGACTGGGATGCTGCTGTTGCGTATATTGCCGCACGAGAGAGGTCGGGGGTGGCACATTGTCGGACAGCGAGGACCCAGAAGGCGACGACGACGACGCTTTTGAACCACTGCAGTCTATGTTTGCACAGCATCTTGCAACATATTTAGTATGACTATACACCCGTAGTGATGTGATGTCTATGTTCTCACAGCACCTTGCAACAGAGCAGGATCGGTAATGTACCCACTCCACGTACCGGTTACACTTCACCGACACCGACCGATGATGGAGGCGGTTCTGGCAAACCGAACAGAACCAGGGTTCGGGGTTCTTTTCAATCCGGGCACGGACCAGAAGCGTGTGGAGAAGGCACTCCGGGATGTGCCTCTCCCATGACGAAAAAAAGACGAACACGTGCACTGAGGCGGCAGCCCTTGCCGATAAGGGATTCCATTGGCTCAAACCGGCTGCCATGGGATGGGCAAATACGCGCCCATGATTGCGTATTAATGTGTAGATACAGAAAATGTTCATCCAGAACATCGAACGTGCACTGGATAGCGATACAAGAAAACACTACAAATAATCTTCTGATCAAAAATCTTGGCCTCATTTTCAGAAAAATAACACAAATTATTTGATTTCTTTAACAAAATTCGCTAAGATAGTCTGAATTATTGGCTCATTACACCGACAGATGCTGGAAATTGAAAAATCTATATTTCTTCTTCATTCAATTTTGTTTATATGTACCAAACCAACTAGGAAATACCAATCGTTAATGCGATTTGTTTACTGTGCCATCAACATAATCAACTTGGACTTGAGAAATGCTGTCAACTTTTATGGCCGGTATAAAATAAGACAAAACTGCAAAACAAACCGAAACTTCAAAAACAAGAAAATAATAAAAACAAACGGAGACAACAACGAGGTTACCCTCATTCCACACACATTTATAATTATAAGCGAAATGCCTGGAAAATCCCGCAAAAGCTACAAAATTTCACCTGACTTCATTGTATGCAGGGGTCTGCTGTCTGCTTGACTCTGATCTATGTGAAATAAATAACGACGGCAATGGCATTGGTAACGGCAACGGCCACAACACAACGCAACGCAATGCCGACAACGACTTACAACTAAACCAGATCTAAACGAAATTCGTATGTTAACCGGCATTTTGTGGCGCCAAATCGAGACAAAAACCCTCAAAAAATATGCAAATATTTTGGTGGTTGTACCAAAAAAACAAAATAACAAAAAATTATAAACAATTATTATTATATCACAGAGGATCTTAACCTTTCACAAAACCTACATCAAACTCTAGCAAATCAAGCGGACTCCCGCAAAAAACAAAAAATAAACAATGGCAACAACAGCAACAAATGCAAAAACAATACAACAAACAAACTCCCCATTCATGGCTAGCTTATGAGAAATGAGATGGTAAAATCCCAGAGCGCCGGAAGAAGAAGAAATTGTATGGCAATTAAGCAAAAAAACAATAACAAACACTCAACACAGCGACACAAAGTTTCTTTGGCATCTATTTTGATAGCTTTTTCTACATTTGTTCTCTCTCTCTCTCTCTCTTCTACTCTCTGGCTCTTTAAATATGTTAATTGTAAACAAATGAATTGATTTAAAAGACGTTGATGTTGCTTAAATGGCAAAAATAACAAACAGCAAAACAAAAAACTGTTTTTTTTTTGCAATAGAAAGGGGAACAGAAGAATTTATAATGAATACAAAGTCGCGCCGAACTGAACAAAATGCTATGCAGTTGGTTATAATTAATTGAGCTTGCAATTCTGCTTTGATGCCTATTCTAACTGATAGAGTAATTAATTTATTGTCAATGGAGGTGATCACTGTAAATTAATTGGCAAAACTATTAATTAGACTGTTTTCTGTTTCATCTCAATCTAAACAAGTTGCAAAGGGCCCATGGGCCGAACTTTGTAAACTCACCGCTGGATGTTGTGTCATGGGTAGTTGCATCTAGATGTCCTACAAATCTCTGCTCTATCCTACCTGTTCACGATTTTTTTAGGTGGTTAATGAAAATATTCTTTTAGCAATCCCTATATGAGAGTTTCGCTTGATCCTGTTTTGTTCAGCCCCCAAGTCCCCTGTGCCCAGGGTTCCAATTCTACTTTTGATTGCTGGCTTAACTTAGTTCCTTCTTACAGGCAGTTATGTCTTACAGTTCACTACGACGCTGGGTCTTGGAGCTTGGAGAGATAGTTACCTCAGAAACATTGCAGTAGACAGCTTTTGTTCGTTTCTTACTTGGCACATTTAAACTTCTATTATGACTTTCAACAGCTGTGCCAAGTACGGTCCAAATCGATCTATAACCTAATATAGCTCCCATATATACCGATCTCCGATTTGACTTCTTGAGCATCTGGAAGCCGCAATATTTGCCCAATTAAGCTGAAATTTTGCATGTGGTGTTCTGTTACGGCTTCGGTCAAGAACCTGATATAGCTCCAATATAAACCGATCTTCCGATTTGACTTCTTGAGCCCCTGTAAGCCTCAATTTTCATCCGATTTGGATAAAATTTTACATGTGGTGTTCTGTTACGAAATCGGTAAAGAACCTGATATAGCTGCCATATAAACCGATCCCCCGATTAGACTTCTTCGGTCCCGGGAAGCCGCAATTTTTGTCCGATTTGGCTGAAGTTTTACATGTGGTGTTCTGTTATGACTTTCTACAACTGTGCCCAGTACGTTCCAAATCGGTTATGAACCTGGTATAGCTCCCATATAAACCAATCCCCCAAATTGACTTCTTGAAACCCTGGAAGCCCCAACTTTCATCCGATTGGGCTGAAATGTTGCACATTGTGTGTTGTTATGACTTCTAACAACTGTACCAAGTAGGGTATAAATCAGTCAAGAACCTCATATAGCTCACATATAAACCGATCTCCCGATTTGACTTCTAAGCCAAACTGTTCACAGCGCTGTCTGATTCAAGTTTTAGCTCAAAGTTAAGGGTCCTCCTTTTTATAGCCGAGTCCGAACAGAGTACCGCAGAACGATAACTCTATGGGGAGAATTTTTTACATGGCTTCTCTGCATGTACTTCACAAATGTCTCCAGCATTAGGAGGTGATAACCACCGCCATCTCACCATCGACCGACTTCATAATCTCTGAAGAGAGTAGTATACCAAGAGTATACCAATCGCCGATTCAGTGAACTGCCACCCCCCTCGGATGGGCTAGTTGCCTAGAGGAAATTCTGAGACATCATTAAATTAAGGAGGCCCCTTATCATTAAGTTTAAACTTGAATCGGACCGCACTCATTGATATGTGAGAAGTTTGCCCCTGTTCCTTAGTGGAATGTTCTTAGGCAAAATTTGCAATTTATTTTTAACACTTGGAGCAATGTTGGTTAGGCACCGGTTTAGGTAAGCTGTGGTCTACTGTTAAGTCACTCTCGAACGCCAATAGACGGGATGATGACTGATTCGAAGAGATGCGCCAGGTTGTTCAACCGTCAAATAATTGTGCATCCCGAGAGTGACAGGGCAAGGAGGAGGGCCATTCGTCCTATCCGTGGTTTCCGAGCCGAAGAACAGCCATCACAATTTACCGTGGAAGAAGTTACGAATGCTATCCGTGGCGCCAAATCATCCAAGGCGTTGGACCCCGACGAAATCTCTATATTGATTTGAAGAATCTGGATTTACCTGGAGTTGAGTACATTACTACTGTCCTCAACCTGTCTTTAAACACTTTTATAGTTACCGATGTCGGAAAAATGGGCAGAGTGATCCCACTATTGAAGCCTGGAAAGGTCACGAGTTTGGGGGAGTCGTACAAACCGATCTCCCTTCTCTCACCAGTAGCAAAGGCGCTTGAGGCATTACTCCTCCCGAGCCTCGTTGGAGAATTACCATCCGCCGAGCATCAACATGGATTTCAAAGACTGCATAGCACAACAACTGCATTGCATGCCATTACCGCAAACATTTGCCGTGGCTTCAATCAGCCGGACGGTCCTCATGGCACTGGACCTATCGAAGGCATTCGACACGGTCAGCCATGCCAAACTATTTGAGAACATCGCCAACACGTCTCTCCAGCCAGGCTTGAAACGCTGGCTAGCGAATTATCCGTGTGGTCGCCAGTCATTTGTGGAATTTAGGTATAATAAGTCGAAGCACCGTAGAGTGAACCAGGGAGTTCCCCAAGGTGGATCGTATCATATGCAGATGACTGTACGAACATGGCATCAGGCCCCCCCACCCATTTTTGACATCTGCGAAAAGTTGAGCATCTATCTCAACGAACTTGCCCCATAATTCGCTGCAAGAAATCTAAAGATATCTGCCACCAAATCTTCAGCCAGATTGTTCACTACAAATATGCGTGAGGTGATTACCGAGCTGACTGTGATGGTCGATGGAGAAATGTCCCAAAATACTTGGCGTTGCATTTGACAGCTCTTACACATTCTCCCCACATGCCACAGCAGTTTACGATAAACTCAAAAGTAGAAACAAGGTCCTCAAGTCACTTGCTGGCAGCACCTGGGGTACAGACAAAGAAACCTTGTTGAGCACCTACGCAAATGGCCGGTCTGTGGTAATTTATGCAGCGCCAGTGTGGTCTCGGCTGGAATAATATTCAGATCTCTCAAAATGCCGCCTTCCGAACGGCAACGGGCTGTCTCCTCAGTTCTGATGTAGACCACCTCCATCAGGAGACAAAGATCCTACCAGTGCGAAGACATAACCACATGCTGTCTAAGCAATACCTTTTGGACCATCCAAATCATCATCTTGTGGATAGATATCCACCGCACAGAAGCCTTAAGGTAGATCTACATGATCTAGAGCGTGAAGTTCAGCGCTACAAGAGAAAACCTCTAGATCAAGCGGCATATCAAGCAGGTCTAGACAACATTCATGCATACACGGTAGCAGATCCAGTAAATAGCTACCGTGTGAATGTAGTCCTTGGAGGGCGACCGCCTCCCATTGCACCTGAAGAAAATGACTTCCCTCGGCAAACCAGAGTAGTTCTGGCTCAATTACGTTCCGGCAGATGCAGCCACCTGAACTCCTTTAGAGCAAGGATTGATGCGGATGTGCAAGATGTATATCCCGATTGTAACTAGAGACCACACGAAACACGTCACCTGTTTAACTGCCCAGCTAGGCCCACCCGACGCACTTCATCTTAGTCGCAGAATTCCTGGGCCTTGGCACTCAACAGAATCAAGCAGACGAAAGATAGAACACAACAAACTGCTGCAACAACAACAACCGCTGTAAATTTTTTCTGATGTTCTCCCAGGATTCGAACCCAGGCGTTCGGCGTAATGGGCGAACATGAAAAGCTCTGCGCTACGGTAGCCTCCTGAATGTTTGGAAACGCTTATTTTGTCCTTGTCCTATGTCTTATACATATGTATGTTAAAAAATGAACAACGATATTCACAAGACTTAATGCAGTTTTAGAGTTGGTTTATTTGACAGTTCTATAAATAATATAAAAAGTTAATTGGAGTTTGGAACACATTCAATTATTTTATTTTTTACTTTTCAAGTTCCGCATATAAACATGGTCGATTGAAAATGAAAGAAGTGCAATACTTTGAAAGGATTAGGGCGACATTTGCAAAATGTTGTACCGTATAAGTGTCAGATCGGTGTAACATTTTTCCCTAGAATTAAAATCACCATTAAATGCAATAGTGTGCAAACATAATAAATAACTTACTCTCTTTCTCTCTCTCCCTCTTTCTCTCTTATGGTCTTTCTCTCAGTTTTCGATATTTCTCTCTAAATTCTATTTGACAAGAGACAGAGATGGACAAAACACGATTTCAACATTCAATGCCTTTGAGTAATCAGCTGTTCTTTGCTAACACCTGTTATTAACGCTTAGCTACAGGTTTCTTTTTGGTTTGTTTTTGTTCTTTTAATTAAAATCTCAATAGAATTGTTGTAATTAAAGATTTGTTTAATTTTTTTTTTATTATAACAATTAAGTGACTATCAATGGGTTATATATATACGTATATAGCCTCATCATCAAAGATTTATGATATCAGACCGGCATTATAGAAAAAGTGAAAGATGCCTATAAATTAAACAACTTTTAGTGAAAAGTAAAATAATTAAAAGCAAATCTTAACATAATTGAATTAAAATGAAAGCAAAAATAGAAAAATAAACGTTATAAAATTATAACAAATCGAGAATTCAGATTAATTAAAGATTTTCTTATGGTCATTAATAAATACGAACATATATGGTAAATAAAATAAAAAATTTTCCAAAATGGTCATGTATTACGTATAATGTTTGGGCGCCCCCTGTAATCGAGTTGGTAGCGTGCTTGGATTACCAGTGCAGGGGGCGTGGATTCGATTCATGCCAGAAGCCTTGGTCTGTCGCTACTGTGGTAAAGGACTGCCACTCTTACCTAACCTACGTATAACGTTTTGAAAAATGCTAAGTTTAAGTATGAACGAACACCCAGTCAGACCAAGAAGAGAGACAAGGACACCAGAAAAAAGAGAGAGAGAGAGCAAGCCTTTGTCTTGAGCCAAATGTTAAATATGTTATTTTTCCAGAACAGGGAAAAGAAAACGCCTTATAAAGGGTAATTTTTTAGCTATTATCTTTTTAGAAGCACTGGTTTAAACAGCTCACGCACGTTTTGTGTTTTGTTTTACTGTCAAACATCTTCACGTTTGGTCTATAATTAAGCCATGAATCGTCTTACAAACGAACAACACTTGAAAATTATTGAATTTTGTTATCTAAATGCATACGCTGAATGGAAGAATCTCATTTTTGGCTCAATGGGTACGTAAATAAACACAATTATCGATTTTGGAGTGAAGATCAGCCAGAAGAGCCTCCAGAATGCCTCCAGAAAAAGTTACAGTTTAGTGCGGTTTATGAGCATTGGACCGTACTTCTTCAAAGCCGATGCGAATTGTAATATAACAGTGAATGGTAAGCGCTATCGTGAGATGATATTCAACTTTTTTTGCCCAAACTGCAAGAGTTTGAGTTGCATGACATGTGGTATCAACAAGACGGTGCCACATGCCAACCAACACGCGTAACTTTGGACTTATTGAGAGGCGAGTTTGGTGAACATTTTATTTCACGTTCAGGACCGGTAAATAGACCGCCGAGATCGTGCGATTTAACGCCTTTAGACTATTTTTGTGGGGCTGTGTTAAAGCTCATGTCTATACAGACAATAATCTTCAAACATAAATTATATGGAGGTGTGGAACTAACGCTAGGACGTCGAGTGTGAACATCTTTACGGACAGTAAAACGGTCCAAAATGGCAATAACAACCATATAAACCGATCTTGAGGTCACGAACAGTCTTGCAGTGTAAGAAGGAGATTTACGCTCTCCGAGGATGGCAAAATCCGTATCGTTTGGGAGCCGGGCCATAACGGAGTAAGTGGGAATGAAAGGGCAGACGATTTGGCAGTGAAGATCAGAGAACTGCCGTCCATAAACTTGGTTAACCCGAAGCCTTTCGGGTCGTCCTCGCGTAAGCACCACACACTTCATGCATTCCGTGATTGCCCGGATCTCCGCCTGCAGGACCGTATTATGGCCAGGCAGCCTAAAACAGATCTCAGTCCCTGGGTTTTAAATGTAGACCCCAGGTCCACTCTGTCCCCTGGCTTTGATCCATCCGTGTAACATGATCTTCCAGACGGCAATACTAGGGTTCCATCAGTCCAAGACTGTGCCGCTGGCAGCAGTGTCTCGCATTCGATCTCAAGTGGCGTTTCAGATATCCGATCGGAAACCTCTTCTCGTTCTTTCAGGTTTCCTATCGTAGCCTCGATTATACCGTATGTAAAAAAAGATTTTTAAAAATAATTTTGCTTGATCAAGAATGTCTGAAAGTTTTTATAGGATCTAGTAATCTTTTATAAATCGATGATTCATGAAAAAGTTATTGCAAAGATGTAAACAAACATTGGAATTTTTATAGAAAAAATAACAAATTTGTATCTCGCCGCTAAACAGGTTTTGGCGCTCTCTGAGAATGTGACCAACTCTTGTCTGCGCATGCCATGTGACAGCTAGATAGAGATAGCGGGAGAGTAGAAAGATAGAGAAATATTCTCATTTGCACTTCTATAAAATATGGTTTGTTTACATTTCTTTTAATAGAGAATAGAGGGAGAACTATACAAAAAGAGAGCAATCGATAATTCGATAACAAGGAATCCTTTAAACATTTTATGAAGTGAAACCCCAATTTAATTAAAAAAAAAAACACACAAAACCTTTTAAATTGTTCTTTTTTCATATATTAGTTTCTTTTAAAACATCATTAACAATTGTCTTCTTTTCTTTTGTTTACATTATCACAAATAAAACGTGGTCTTTTGCAGAATTATCGATAAATTCTCAAAATAAAATAGCTACAGATCAGCTGTTTCTTTTTCTTGTTTTGGCTTTTAAATGCTTTCTCTGCATAATTAACAATGTTTTGATTTTGTTTTGTTTGATTTTGTTTCTTTTTTGGTTTAAACAATAACTTAACAATAAAAAATAAATAAATAATTGTAAATGCTAACAATTTCCTTAGGGACTAATAATTACTGGATAGGATTCTAAAATAAAGCTATTCGGTTCAGTCAGTCATTTGAGATGAGATACAGCAATTGTAGGAGAGGGGCAACTCCCCCAAGTAGTTTTTCGTTTTTTTTTTTTCAAAACTCACACCATCCAATATCCAATTCAAACATTATTGGGATGTTCTCTGACATTGGATGGGGATTTTTGATAAACTTGATGAATATAACGGCCATCCTGATGTTTGTGATGAACGTTTTGCGTTTGTTGCTGTTGATAGTTGGTCTGACTGTTACCAATTTTAGAATCTATCCAATCCAGATAATGGGTGACACGTGTAAAACCTCCAGGAATATTTGTTTCACAACCATCGGCAGGACCAAAACTGGTAATACCCACTACCATTTGGCTGCCCTTTAGCACGAGGGGGCCACCAGAATCACCGGTGCACACTGTCTCATCCTTTAGACCTTTGGCACAGAGTACACCATCGGTGACCACATCGAATTCATCGGCGCACTCTTCATTGGAGATGATTCGCAATTCTGTAAATTGCATGGGATCTGAGTTTGAGGTTTCACCGGCAGCACCCCAGCCTGTGGCCACCACACGTGATCCCACAAATTGATCATTTCTCATGGCATGTGGCAATGTGGCGGGCTTAATGCGAGATGTAAAGACCACATCCTCGGGCAATTTCACCAGGGCAATGTCATTGGCTGCTGTTGAGGGATTAAAATGTTCATGGACTATGAACTTATTGCTGCGCAAAACCACTTTGCCAGCTTCTACAGATTCGTCAACACTTCTGGTGCCCAGGTAAACATCGAAGTGTGTTACACCCATGGTACAATGTCCTGCGGTAAGGACCCAACGATTATCCAGCAAAGTACCGCCACATAATATGCGCTTGCGCCACAACTGTTTGCCAATCAACATGACTTGGTAGGGAAATTTCTCAATGTGTCCGTATTTGGATTGGCCCACGGCATAGGAGGCAGCACCATCCAATAGACTCAAGGCCCATATAAGGCCACAGCACATAAAGAACAGGCGTAACGACATGTTTGTATTTTTGAACTTTGAGTTTATTTTTATTACAGGCACTTGATTTAGGTAATAAATCCGCAACTTTTCCCTTTAAGAGTTCTTTAGAAGTTCTTGGTAATTTCACTTTTTGTTCAGTTTTTCTTTAAACTTTCCCTCTTTTTCTTGTTTTTGGTTTCTTTGGGGAAATTTTTGTCCGTTAATTTAGATTCGAATTGAATATGTCTTTTCTTTTTTTTGTTGTAAAATAAGCTTTAAGCTTGCTTTTGATTTTTGCTTGGTGTGTTGTTCACTATTCAAACTCCCGTTTAAATCTAAACTCATTCTAAGTGAGCACTGAAATTTTATTTCAAAATGCCCTGTGCCCACAGTCGCCGCTCTTCTTCGGCTCTGCGATATGAAAAAGTCGGCAAACAAGTCGGCGTCTTCGTCGCGCGAGCATGGCCAACAACAATTCCCGTTTTACGTTTCAAAATCTGTGAATATTTTGTTTTGTGTGAATTTTGTGCTCATTTCTGAGATATTTTTTATGTTTTTATTTTTATTTTTTTTTTTTGGGGGAATTTCGTTGGGCTCGATGATGATCATGATGATGAGTCTTTTTGTTTTTCGACGTAGTCAACAATGACAGCGTCATTGTTATTGCCCTGAACATCCCGGCGATTTTATGGGCTAATCTTGGATTGATTTGCTAGCCATTCCAATTGCCTCCGTTTTATTTTTATACGCAAAATTTTGATTGTTTTATTGATAACAACAAATTTTAGTGACAAGGTGGTGGTCAGAGGTCAGTTTTTAGTCCACTTAAAAAAAAAAAACACTGCGACTACCAAAAGAAGTAGCGAATGGCGCAGATTTTTTGACTTCCGGATAATGTAAAATAGGTCAGAGCGACATAGAATATTTTTATTCTAATCAGCATGCTAGGAATTCTTAATTCTTGCAAAAAAATAAATTAGGCGAAGGTAATGTCAACAGAGGCATGCATAGATCTAAGTTCCGTTAGCGATTATTTATACAATTTAGGACTAAAGTGTTTGTCATGATAAGATTTCAAATGAAAAATATTTTTTATGTTTTAGCTTCCCAGAAATCTTTTCTAAACCCCATTAGAAAAACCTAAAACGGATATTTTTGCACCTACGCATCAGACATTCAAAATATTTGCCCACTGAATTTTATATGCAGATGGCGCATTACCCATCATATTTTGCATAGACAAATTTTGGTGTGAGACAACAAGTAGAAAGGCGTTAAGTTCGGCAGGGACGAACTTTGGATACCTACCACCTCGGGTATATATGTAAACCACCTTTCAATATAAACCGGAGAAAAATGCATAATTTATGGCCCCATAGCAGCCTTATCGAAATATGGTCCGATTTTCGATATGGATATTGAGTGGTCTATTAAGTACAAGTTTTTATTCAATTTTGTATAACAAAATATTGGTCTCTTTGGTAGCCATATCCAAATATAGACCCATCTGAACCATATGCGACACGGATGTCGATAAGCCTAACCTTAGTCACTGTGTCAAATTTCCATGAAATCGGATTATAAATGTGCCATTTATGGGGCCAAGACTTTAAATCGAGAGATCGGTTTATATGACAGCTATATCCAAATCTGAACCGATCTGGGCCAAATTGAAGAGGGCTGACGAAGGGCCTAACACAACTCATTGGCCCAAATTTCGGCGAAATTGGACAATAAATGTGCATTTTATGGGCCCAAAACATTAAATCTAGAGATCAGTCTATATGGCAGCTATATCGAAATCTGGACCGATCTGGGCCAAATTACAGAAATTTGTCGAAGAACTAACGCAACTCACTGCCCACATTTCGGCGAAATAGGACAATAAATGCGCCTTTTATGAGCCCAAAACCATACATCGAGAGATCGGGGTATATGACAGCTGAGCCGATCTGAATCAATTTGAAGAAGATGTTGAAAGGCTTAACACAACTCACTGTCTCAAATTTCGGCGAAATCGGACAATAAATGCGACATTTATTGGTCGAAGACCCTAAATCGAAAGATCGCTCTATATGGCAGCAATATCCAAATCTGGACCGATCTCTGCCACAACGCTGAAAAATATCGAGGGGCCTAACACAAATCACTGTCCCAAGTTTCGGCGACATCGGATAATAAATGCCCCATTTATGGGCCCAAAACCTTAAAACAAGATCGGTCTACATGGCAGCTATATCCAAATCTGAACCGATCTGGGCCAATAATTGTGGCTTTTATGGGCCTATGACCCTAAACCGGCTGATCGGTATATATGGGGCTATATCAAGACATAGTCCGATATAGCACATCTTCGAACTTAACCTGCTTATGTGCAGATATTAATCCGCCCCATGCCACTATGGACATACACCTAAGCCAGTAATCGGATTGTTGTGCGCTCTACCAACTATAAAGTAACCTCTAAAAAGAAAATTTAAATTAGGAATTCTGTTCTACTTACAAAATCCTTAATTGTTTTCAATACCACTCCCCTAAGTAGGTTTATGTCTGATATTGTGTCTCCACCTAAGTACCGGTATTTGTTGGACGCGAAAGCCGGGCAATGACAAAGGAAATGCTGCAAAGTCTCTTCATCTTCCCCGCATGCACTACATATCACCGATTTTACATAAGTGAGCTCGTAGTCCTATGTGTCCCGTTATGATACCAATAGCTATGCTGACCTCATTCTTGCTTCCTTTCAGTAATAGCCTCGTCTTCTCACGATCTGAATCCCCCACCATAGGATTTTCGCAGTCCTACCGACCGTTTCGCTGTTCCACAATGTTGCATGCGCCTTCGTCGCCCACTCCCTTAACTCGGGTTAACCAAGTTTATTGGCGGCAGTTCTCTGGCCTTCACTGCCAATCGTCTGCTCTTTCATTTCCCCTTACTCCGTTATGGCCCGGCACCGGCAACGATGCGGATTTTGCCATCCTCAGAGAAGGCGTTAATCTTCTTCTTACACTGTTTTGGGCCCATAAAAGGCGCATTTATTATCCGATTTCACCGAAATTTGGGACAGTGAGTTGTATTAAGCCAGTCGAAATCTCACTTCAATTTGGCTCAGATCGGTTTAGATTTGGATATAGCTGCCATATAGACCGATCTCTCGATTTAAGGTTATAGACCCATGAAAGCCACATTTATTATCCGTTTTTGCTGAAATTTGGGACAGCGAGTTGTGTTAGGCCGTTCAACGGCCCCCTTCAATTTGGCCCGGATCGGTCCAGATTTGGATATAGCTGTCATATAGACTGATCTCTCGATTTAAGGTTTTGGGCCCCTAAAAGGCGCATTTATTACCTGATTTCGCCGAAATTTGGGACGGTGAGTTACGTAAGGCTCTTCAACAACTTTCTGAAATTTGGCCCACATCGGTCCAGATTTGGATATAGCTATCATATAGACCGATCTCTCGATTTAAGGTTTTGGACCCATAATAGGCGCATTTATTATCCGATGTTGCCAAAATTTGGGACAGTGAGTTAAATTAGGCATCTCGACATCTTTTTGCAAAATGGCACAGATCGGTCCTGATTTTGATGTATCTGCCATATGGACCGATCTCTCGATTTAAGGTTTTGGGCCATATAAGGCGCATTTATTGCCCGACTTCGCCAAAATATGGGACAGTGAGTTGTGTTAGGCCCTTCGACAGCCCTTTTAATTTGGCCCAAATCAGTTCAGATTTGGATATAACTGCCATATAGACCGATCTCTCGATTTAAAGTCTTGGCCCCATAAAAAGCACATTAATAATCCGATTTCGCTGAAATTTGGGACAGTGGCTTATGTTAGGTTATATGGTTCAGATCGGTCAATATTTGGATATGGCTACCAAAAAGAGCAATATTTTGTTCTACAAAATTGAACAATGATATGTACTTATTAGACCTCTCAATATCCGTGTCGAATGTGGTCAAAATCGGATCATATTTCGATAAAGCGGCTATGGGGGCATAAATTGAGCATTTTTCACCGGATTATGACCAAAGATGGTTTTTTATATTTAACTATATGACTATCTATAAAATAGCCATCATTTAGTCTTCTTTAAATCAAATCAAATTGCCATATTCAACGATTCACTGTGGTATAGAACTAATTTGCCGGTCTATATAGTTAGTGCGGTGACGACAGTTCTCAGTGATTAAACCATGTAAAACGTTTGAACAAAAAAGTGTTGCATAGCAGCACGTCGTTTGGACTGGTCTAGGAAAAGACGGGCCCTTATCGATGAGCTAAAAATTGGGGCCACCTTGACGTTAAGGTTTGCAACTCCTTTTATCACACTGAACGTCATAACTTTGGGGGTATGGCAGCCTTCATTAACGTATGTCCCCAAATTTACAAATCACACAGTGTCCTGTTGGGTCATTATGATTGATCAACTGTTTTGGGATGAGGTGGCCCGCTAGATATATGAGCAGATATCACAAGCTTACATATTGGGTTGCCTAAAAAGTAATTGCGGATTTTTTAAAAGAAAGTAAATGCATTTTTAATAAAACTTAGAATGAACTTTAATCAAATATATAATTGCTATTTTGTTCGATAACCTTTTGCCATCTTCCTGGCAAATTTAGTATTCCACGCTCATAGAACTTCTGGCCTTTATCTGCAATAAACTGAACCAAGTGCGATTTTATAGCCTCATCATTGCCGAAAGTTTTACCATTTAAGGAGTTCTGCAAAGATCGAAATAAATGGTAGTCTGATGGTGCAAGGTCAGGGCTATATGGTGGATGCATCAAAAGTTCCCAGCCAAGCTCATTCAGTTTTTGGCGAGTGACCAAAGATGTGTGCGGTCTAGCGTTGTCCTGGTGGAATATGACACCTTTACGATTGACCAATTCTGGTCGCTTCTCCTTGATGGCTGTATTCAATTTGTCCAATTGTTGACAGTTAACATCCGAATTAATCGTTTGGTTCCTTGGAAGCAGCTCAAAATATACCACACCCTTCCAATCCCACCAAATAGACAGCATAACCTTCTTTTGGTGGATATCAGCCTTTGAAGTGGTTTAAGCTGGTCCACCATGTTTGGACCATGATCGTTTTCGACTAACGTTATCCATTTTTCATCTCCAGTTATGATTCGTTTTAAAAACGGATCGAAATCATTGCGTTTAAGGTGCATATCACAAGCGTTGATTCGGTTTGTTAAATGAATTTCTTTCAATACATGTGGTATCCATATTAAAATTGATGCCAAACAAATAAATGTAAACAAAATTTCGCGCACTTTTTTTCTAAAGCAAGCTAAAAGTAACAGCTGATAACTGACAGAAGAAAGAATGCAATTGCAGAGTCACAAGCCGTTGAAAAAATTTGTCAACGCCGACTATATTACTACTATATTACCGACAATCACTTTTTGGGGAATCCAATATTTTATTTAACCCCATATTGTCTTGATTGGTGTATACAGCCGTTTGGTATAGGGCGTCTATAGGAGGGTTGTGCGCCACACCCCATCTGCCACTTGAGCACAAATTTGAATGACGCACTCCACTCAAAAATATCCATCCCTTGATTCTTCATTGTTTTAATGGGTCACATATCCTATTGGAGGTGATTTTAGGATGTAAGGCACCATTTGGATTCTTGAACGCAATGTTTTATGTCATATTCGCTATCTGCTCCCAAATCCATTTCATTTGAGTCAGATCTAGCTATGGGAGCTCTATCAAAGAACGTTGGAAGTCGTAATAGAACACTAAGGGCAAAATAATCAGTTAATAATTGCAGCTTCTAGGGGCTCAAGAAGTCAAGTCGAAGGACCAATATATATTCAAATCTGAACAGATATAGCTTATTTTAAATCTCCAACGTCCTACATTTATAAGAAGTATGTGTGAAAAGATTCAAGCTGCTAGCTTTAGGCTTTAATCCGCTATCGTGATTTCCACAGACGGACGGACATGGCAAGTTCGACTTAGAATGACACGACGATCAAGAATATATATTCGTTACGGCGTACCAGATCTAAATTTCGATGTGTTACAAAGGGAATGACCCCCCCTCATATGATGGTGGGTATTACAACTGTTTCTCGTAAACTCACTCAAACAACAAAACAATACATTACTTCAAAAATATAAGGAATATTCTTTGATCTCCCACTTTACTGTGAACGAACAATTCTTTTAAATATTTTCCAAAAACATTCCCTCATTTTTCCAAAAAGTCTTTGGTAACAGAAAAATCCCCGATATTTGATAACTTTATAAGCAGCTGATTCAGTTTTATAAGCACCAATCTTAACAAAAGCGCAAATATCTTAATTCCAGCTAAAAATCCAACGATTTTCACTAGAAACGTGCCTGCCTATGCGCACTAATAAATGACCGAATTAGATGGCGCCTTTGACTAATTCACATTTCCAAAAATTAATAAATAAAATCATAAACAAAAATATCTTCGCGACACTCGCAATTAAATTTAAAACAACGCTTAAAACCACTAAAGACACAACAATGCGAATGCTCGCTCGCTCGAAGTGTGAGATTCCTAAAGGCAGGTGCGGACTTCGACACCTGATGCCGCTCACAAGAATTAGAGAATGCTGCGCTGCGTAGGGAATTCTTACGAATTCTGGCGAACAAAACAAAAGTCTGAGAGATAGACGGCGACTTTATTTTGTTATTTGGCGTCTTACAAAGAATGCGTTTGACGTCAAAACCGGAGGCCAACATCAAAACAAAAGAATCAAAATGAGAAGAAGAGGAAGATTAAGATGAAGAGCCTTCCCTTTGATAAGGCAGCGAAATTGTTTGTTGCCAATTTATTTTTTTATTTTAGAGATAGAGATAGAATCCAGCAAAAAACTATAGATAATCGAAAATCAAACTGGATTTAAAAGCCGACTGGAGCCAGACATCAAGCCAAACGCAAACATTCAATTCTATAGCCGGCAACCAGCCAGTTAGCCAGCCCACAGCGGGTCTGTGAGATATTAGAAAAAATTATCATAATTTAGTGGCTTTTCAAAAGAAATGAAAATAAAAATAAAATAAAAAAAAAATAGTCAGTCACTGGAGACAATCGCAAGCGATAAATTCCGAAATAACTTTATTGCTGCCCACAATGAAAAGTCATCATCATTTAGCTGGAATTTGCAGAGCCTCATCCGTTGAGGCTCTGAGGCGCGGATGTCTGACGCCAAACGGGATTTGTTATTTCTAGCAAATTGGATTGACCATTAGCCACTTGGCAACAGTTAACCTATCCTCATCTTAGCCCCACCATGGTTCCCCGTTTTTGGGAATTCCTTCGTTTTCCATTGGGCCACAATTGAGACATCAGCTGGTCAAAGCGCTCCAAATGTGTGCCCATCCGTGTTCGCCGCTTCATGTAGCCAATCAAGTTCAAGCTTCAATCGATCGTAAAGATGCAAATTAATTACCCCCAAAGTGTGAATAGAAAAATTCCTCACCCATATGCAAACAACTGCGAATCGGCCATACATAAATTATATGACAAATAAAGACCAAAATAGGAAATGTCTTATGTTGATTAGATAAACTGATCAATTCATACTTCTGTCGCCAAAAAAATGCGATTTAATATAAAAGAAATTATGATCAAAACAAATAATAAAGCAAATGTGTTAAAAATCAGTTTTGTTTTTATCTTAAGACAAAAGCATTGCAGAATCGCTAAAACATATGAATTAGGGCTACACTCAAAGAAAAAATGTTTTTCTTATTTTAGAAAGAAGAAAGTAAAAAATTTTAATGAGTAAAAACGCATTAAAATTTCATCGAAATCAAAAGAAAAATGCGCATTTTAAGAAACCAATGCGATAGTTAGCGATATCGGTCTCTATACAGCTATGCTCCCAATATAATTAGATCTAGACCACATCGCGCAAGAATTTCGAGAGATCTCGACAACTCAATTCTCTCAAATTTCGCCAATATTAAACCTTAAATCGGGAGATCTGTTGAAATATGTTCCCATCAAGACCATATGGGCCAAGGATGGGTAACGTGACAAATTACATTTCCTAGTACAATGTTACTCTTCACCCCACACTACTTATATTTAAAGGCTACTTACGACTGATTCTACCAATCGTACATGCCTCGTGTATGCTCATTGCCCACCAATGATTTGATCTTCCGAAACGTGCGATTTGTTTATTCCTCGGCTATTTCATTCCGTCGGATGAACCTGCCTCGTATGTGCTACTCCCCGAATGCCTACTGCTGATTCGGTCAAACACACACACACACAGACGGCTCGCCTTTACTCATAAAAACTCTGCCAACGAGTTGTGCGAACAAGCAATGTGGAGACCATTGAATGTTGGTGTAATATTGGGTGTTCATTTTATTGTTTGCATTTTTTCCAACGCTGGGGATAATTTCCAAACCGTCTGTTTTCGTTAGTTCTCTTAAGTTTGAGTCTTTGCTGTCATCGGCGTGAACTCTCTGGTTCTACAGAAAGACAGACTAAGGTAGATTAGTGGCAGTGTTCGCAATCAAAATAACTTATCCTGACATAGCTCCAGATGTTTGCCCCGCAGTTAGCTTGCATCCGCACCTAGTTTGCATTCGCGCTAAGCTTGATTAGCTCGCATTCGCACTTAGTTGCATCAGCACCTAGTTTGTTTCCGCGCTTAGCTCATATCCGCACTTAGCTTGCAACTGCAACCTGTTACATCCGTGCTTAGCTCGCATCCGCTTTTAGCTTACATATGCTCCTAGTTTGCATTCGCACTTAGCTTGCATCCGCACCTAGCTTGCATCCGCACCTAAATTACATCCGCACTTAGTTGAATCCGTACTTAGCTCACATCCGTACATAGCTTGAATCCGCACTTAGGTTGAATCTGCACCCAGTAGCATCCGCGCTTAGATCGCATCCGCTCTTAGCTTACATACGCACCTAGTTTGCCTTCGCGCTTTGATCGCATCCGCACCTAGTTTACATCCGCAATTAGCTTGAATCCGTACTTAGCTCACATCCGCACATAGCTTGCATCCGCACTTGGCTTGAATCTGCACGCAGTTGCATCCGCGCTTAGCTCGCATCAGTTCTCAGCTTGCATACGCACCTAGTATGCATCCGCACCTAGTTTACATCCGCACTTAGCTTAAATCCGTACTTAGCTCACATTCGTGCATAGCTCACATCCGCACATAGCTTGCATCCGCCCTTAGCTCGCATTCGCGCTTAGCTCGCATCTGCACCTATCTTGCATCCGCACCTAGTTTACATCCGCACTTAGCTTGAATCCGTACTTAACTCACATCCGTGCATAGCTTGCATCCACGCTTAGCTCGCATCCGCTCTTATCTACATACGCACCTAGTTTTCCTTCGCGCTTTACACGCATCCGCACCTAGCTTGCATCCGAACCTTGTTTGCATCCGCTCTTAGCTTGAATCCGCATCGCCTTTGCATTCTTTGCGTTAAGCTCGATATCGCACTTAGTTGCATCCGCACCTAGTTTGTATCCGCGTTTAGTTCTCCTCCGCATTTAGCTTGTATCTGCACTTAGTTGCATCCGCACCTAGTTTGTATCCGCGTTTAGTTCTCCTCCGCATTTAGCTTGTATCTGCACTTAGTTGCATCCGCACCCAGTTGTATCCGCGCTTAACGCTAGTTTGCAGCCACGCATAGCTCGCATCTGTACTTAGCTCGCATCCGTACTTAGCTTGCATCTGCACTTAGCTTTAATCTGCACCTAATAGTTGAATCCGCTCTTAGCTTGCATCCGCGCTTAGATCGCATCCGCCTAATCGTCGAGATAACACCAACCGAGCCCGCATCAACGCCCATCAAAAGTTCCCCATCCACCGCAAATCCACCGTTGGCAACTGCAACGACGAGGGCTTCTCTGTCGAGCTAAATCCACCCATCCTCCAAGAGACACTTCTACAGCCGAACACACATATGTAAGCCGAAGACGACAACCTACTAAACCTTCGATTCTAATTAACTTGTGTTATCTTTTATGGTTTGTGGGTCCTCTGTGGGTTGACTCTGGAGACGACTGAACTTACCTCAGCCTTCGGCCATGTCGAGGGATAAAAAGAAACGTTTTGTTCAAAATGTCGTAGAAAACTTTGACAAAATTTCACCTTAAACCATTGGATTTGGGTACACTTATTTCGTCATTCTTTTTGTAAGACCTCGAAATATTCATATAAGACCCCATAAGCTATATATATTCATGATCGCCATGACATTTTAAGTCGATCTAGCCATGTCCGTCCATTCATCCGTCCGTCTGTGCCTCGTTGAAGAATTTGAAGAAGACTGAACAGCTCGACAACTCCTTTGCATGCCATCGCCGCACACAAATGTCGTAGCTTCAATCAGCTTAGGCCATGTGCTAGAATAGTCCTCGTGGCACCGGACCCATCGAAAGTTTTCGACACCGTCAGCCATGCCAAACTATTTCAGGACATTACCAACACGTCCCTCTTGGAGCTATATCAAGTTATAGTCCGATTCGGACTATAAATGAATTGAATGCTGAACATTGTAGAAGTCATTGTATAATATTTCAGTCCATTCGGATAAGAATTGCGACTTGTAGAGACTCAAGAAGCAAAATCGGGAGATCGATTTATATGGGAGCTGTATTAAGCTATTTAGCCCATGTTGGAAACATATGTTGAAGGTCGTGGAAGAAGCCGTTGTACAAAATATCTGCCAAATCGGATGAGAATTGCGCACTCTAGAGGCTCAAGAAGTCAATATCCCAGATCGGTTTATATGGCAGATATATCAGATTAGGTACCTTCGAAAATTTGTGTGCTTTCTACAGAGAGACGGACGGACGGATGGACAGACGGACAGACATGGCTAGATCGACTTGAAATGACATGACGATCAAGAATATATATACTTTAGGGGTCTAAGACTCCATAAAGTACAATATATTGGGTTGCCCAAAAAGTAATTGCGGATTTTGTAAAAGAAAGTAAATGCATTTTTAATAAAACTTAGAATGAACTTGAATCAAATATACTTTTTTACACTTTTTTTCTAAAGCAAGCTAAAAGTAGCAGCTGATGACTGCCAGAAGAAAGAATGCAATTACAGAGCCACAAGCTGTAAAAAAAATTGTCAACGCCGACTATATGAAAAATCCGCAATTACTTTTTGGGCAACCCAATATATATTCTTACAAATCAGTATACCCCCATCCTATGGTTGAGGGTATCAATATGCCAAGTGAGAACGGACCACAAGCGACGATTTGACAGTTCGAGCAAATTTTCGAAGTACCGAAGTGGCCAACATCCTAGTCCCACACGATCTCGCTACCACCTCAGCTCTAACAAAATTTCCAAATTTTAAAGATATAGCTCTACCCGTTCTCATATGGCATATTTTTTACTAGGTTTTCAGGTTTCTATCCGACTGTGCAATGTAATGCCGTAAGTGGTTATCACGGGTATGGGTTCGTTGGGGATGGTTGAGGAATTTGCATCTAAGGCAAGACATCTTTCGGCGATCAAAAGCTCTGACGTCTTTAAATCGCCAAAATCAGAAATACATCACAGGTTGAACTACAAGCTGTATATGCTGTGTATGGGTGGAGAGACATAAAAGTTGTTTTCGTTTTAAAAGCAAGAAAACCGTACCACACGAAGACAAAACAAGTAAAAGCGTGCTAAGTTCGGCCGGGCCGAATCTTATATACCCTCCACCAGGACCGCATTTGTCGAGTTCTTTTCCCGGTATCTCTTTTTAAGCAAACAAAGGATAAAAGAAAAGAATTACTACAGCGGTCAAAAAAAGTATTCATCATTCAATGTTTTTTTTTTAATAAGTCTACAAAAGACAATTGGAATAAAAACATATTAAACTAATGATGCAGTAGTGCTTGTGTGATATATATGTACACAATTTCATTGTTTTTAAAGAAAAAAATAGTATTTATTGGAACAAAAAGGGCCATTTTACAGCTGAACACAAAAAATTAAACAAAAAAAGCATTCATCATTGCAAAAAAACAAAAAAATAAATAACATAATTTAAAAAAATTAATACTTTGTTATTCGACCACCGCGTCTTATAACTTCTTTTAAACGGTTTGACATCGATTGGACTAATTTAGCGGTTATATTTTGGTCTATATTAGTCCATTCCTCCATTATCACCTGTTGCATTTGACTCTTGCTCGAAAAATTGCGCGTTCTCAATTTGCGTTCGAGATGTTCCCAAAGATGTTCAATTGGGTTCAAGTCGCGACTTTGAGGAGGAGTTTTAATGACTTTGGGGCAGTTATACAGCATCCACATCTTGGTATTTAAAGCAGAATGTTTGGGGTCATTATCTTGATAATATTGAAAGTTATTACCAAGCCCAAGTTTTACAGCACTATCTTTTAAATTCCTCTTTAAAATGTCAATGTAATACTTATGATCCATTACTCCATTAATAATTTCAAGATTTCCCGCTCCTGAAGCCGCCATACACCCCCAAACCATTAAACCTCCACCATGTTTTACAGTAGCAACTGTGTTTCGTTCTTCAAGCTCTGTATTTGGTTTTCTGTACACTATGACCTTTCCATCGCACCCAAAAAGATTAAACTTGCTCTCGTCTGCAAAAATGACTGTTTTCCAAAATGATTCGGGCTGTTTTACATACATTTTTGCGAAGTTTAGCCTTTTCACTCGGTTTATTTTATTTATAAAGGTGCAGTTCTTCCTCTGTAACTATGCCTTTTGAGTGTATTTCGAATTGTTTGTGTAGTAACTTCCTTCCCTAAATATTCCATAGTGTTTTTACGAAGAATGGTCGCATTTGTCTTCGGAGTTTTCTGAACTTGCCGCACTAGCCAACGCACATCTCCAACTGAAAGTGCTTTTGGTCGACCAGATCTTGGTTTATTGTCAACAGTTTTCGTTTCTGTCCACTTTCTGATGATGGATTGTATAGTAGATCGTGGTCTATTTAATATTTCACTGATAGTTTTTTGAGTTAAACCATTCCTGTGGTGTTTTATTATTAAAACTTTTACCTCATCAGAAACCTCGTTTTGCTTACGACCCATTTTGACAAAAACTATATTTTCAATGAAATTAAATATTTGCTGTCAAGGGCAAAGCCTCCTTTACTAAATAAAACAGAAAAGGGGGATTCCCAAATAATATTTGAATTTGACTTTGATGATAGCACATCAATGATGAATACTTTTTTTGTTCTGTTTTTGGTGTTATTATATAAAATTGCATTTTTTGCGCTAATTAAATTTATTTTTTGAATTTATTTTAAAACATATTACGAAAAATAAACTATTGCATAAAACTGCATTATTTGTTTACTTTAAATTTTCTTCAATTACCCAAAATAAGTGAATTTATTATCAATTTTGCTAATGATGAATACTTTTTTTGACCGCTGTATGTCATTAAAGCTTTATGAAGTTATGGTCCGATTCGGACCATAATTGAACTTAATGTTGGAGACAACAGTAGAAGTCATTTTGTTCAATTTCAGTCAATTCGAATAAGAATAGCGCCATTTTGAGGTCAAAAAGTAAAATAGGGAGACAAGTTCATATGGGAGCTGTATCAGGTTAAAAACCGATTCAGTCCATATAAGACACGTATCTTGACGGTCATGGGAGAAGCCGTTGTTCAAAATTTCAACCAAATCGGATAATAATTGCGCACTCTAGAGGCTCAAGAAGTCAACATTCAAGATCGGTTTATATGACAGCTATATCAGGTTAAGGGCCGATTTGAATCATACTCAGCATAGTTGTTAGATGTCATAGCGAAAGACGTCATGAATAATTTCAGCCAAATCGGATAGGAATTGTGCCCTCTAGTGGCTCAAAAAGTCAAGATCCAAGATCGGTTTATATGGCAGCTATATCGAAACATGGACCGATATGACCCATTTACAATCCCAACTGACCTACACTAATAAGAAGTATTTCTGCAAAATTTTTTAACGGATAGCTATACTCCTTCGAAAGTTAGCGTGCTTTCGACAGACAGACATACGGACATGGCTAGATTGACTTAAAATATCACGACGATCAAGAATATATATACTTTATGGGGTCTTATACGAATATTTGGAGGAGTTACAAACAGCATGACGAAATTAGCATACCCCCATCCTATGGTGAGGGTATAAAAATGTTCTCTTTAATAACATGGTTTGTCATACTTTATGTTGATACATACATATCTTAGAGCGAAGACTCTTAAAGAACGCCTGTCTCAATAACATATAAACCGATCTCTCTATTATACTTCATAATCCTCTACACGCAAAAAAATAATTCGTTTCACATTAAAGAAATTTTCGACAAGCAAACTTCTTTTGTGAAAAACGTTGGACTTTGTTTACGATGAAAGTACATATTTTTTGCAGGAATTTGTGACATATATAAAGCTATTTTACCCTGACAATACCTTTCACCCTTCATATATAGAATTTTTGCACCTGTAGCGACACTTTTTCACTTTCCGAATTTAGGTCAGTCAAAACAAAAAAGAGAAACATTTGTTGTGTACGAGTCTATGTGTGTCAATACCAGCGACGAGCACACAATTGCGATAATGTGCAAGCCCATGGGCATGCTTGGAATTATTAAATGTGTACTGTCACAGTTGTTGTTTTTGTAGCAGTTTGTTGTGTTCTATCTTTCGTCTGCTTGATTCTGTTGAGTGTCAAGACTCAGGAACTCTGCGACTAAGATGGGGTGCGTCCACAAGGATCTGGGTCTGAGTCGAGTGGGTCTGGCCGGGCAGTTAAACAGGTGATGTGTATCGTGCGGTCCCTGGTCACAATCGGGACATACATTTTGCACGTCGGCATCAATCCTTGCCCTGTAGGAGTTGAGGCGGCTGCATCTGCCAGAACGTAATTGAGCCAGAACTACTCTGGTTTGACGGGGGAGGCCAATTTCTTCAGGTGTAATGGGAGGCCGTCATTCTCCAAGGACTACATTCACCCGGTAGCCATTTACCGCATCTGCTACCGTGTCTGCATAAATGTTGTCAAGACGTGCTTGATATGCCGCTTGATCTAGGGGTTCTCTTTTGTAGCGCTGAACCTCACGCTCCAGATCATGTAGATCTACCTTAAGGCTTCTCGGCGGTGGATATCTATCCACAAGATGATGATTTGGATGGTCTCTGCGATAACAGCCCAAAAGGTATTGCTTAGACAGCATGTAGTTATGTCTTCCCACTGGTAGGATCTTAGTCTGCTGATGGAACAAAGAAATGGTCTGAGGAGACAGCCCGTCGCAGTTTGGAGGGCGGCATTCTGACAGATCTGAATATTAATCCACTGCGTGTCACAAAGCTGTTGAGACCACACTTGCGTGGCATAACTTACCACACACCGGCCAATTTAACTGTACGTGGTCAACAAGGTTTCTTTGTCTGCACCCCAATTGCTGCCAGCAAGTGACTTGAGGACCTTGTTTCTACAATATTTTGACTTTATCGCAAATTGCAGTGGCGTGTGGGGAGAATGTGTAAGAGCTCTCAAATGTAACGCCAAGTATTTTGGGTCATTTCTCCAGCGACCATCACAGTCAGCTCAGTATTTACCTTGTAGTAAACAATGTGGCTGAAAATTTGGTGGCAGATATCTTCAGATTTCTTGCAGCGAAATATGAGGCAAGTTCGTTGATGTAGACGTTCAACCTATCGCAGATGCCACATAGTCCGACGGCGAGGACGCAGAAGGCGACGACGACGACGCTTGTAATCCGCTGGCGGTTAACAAATAAACGTTTGCGTCAATCGGTTTTACAACAAAAAAAAAGGTCCTTTCACCATAGGTGGAACTGCTAGAAGGTTTACAATAAACAAAGTTAGTTACGTCCAATAATGCGACGTTTATGGCTAACGTTTGATAAGTTGAAGCGAAACGTTATAAAGTTAAAATAAAAGAACAATTCTGTAATAAATGTTTTTTGTTTGTGTTAAAAATTTACCAAACGTTTTACTTTTTTGCGTGTAGGAACCCCAATTCTTAACTGATTTGGGTGAAATTTTCCACGATGACTTCTCCTATAACCTTCAATCATTTAGTTCCCATATAATTGGGCTGGACTTTTTAAACATCTAAGTGGATACATTTAGTAACAATTGCTAAAAATTCGCCTATCTTAATTTTTTTATAGCGGTGCATTTATAGAAATAACGATATCCATTTATAGATATTTGCATGTTTTTGAACTTCTATTTTTACTTCTACGGAAGGCTGTTATACCAACATGACCTTTTGAATAAAACATATTTTTTCTTTATTTGCTGTGATACAAAAATATGCAAAGAATTTCATATCGAAAAATCTTTTCCGTTAGCCAAATTAAAACCATAACATAAAATTAACTATAGAACATTCCATTAATTTATTCTTTCTTTTAAAAAATCTGCCCCCTCAGCAATCAAAATGGCTAAAATATTAAAATTATGATGATCATCACAGCGCCAGTCAACCAAAGACTCATCAATCTGAAATCATTCACACATTTGAACATCGGCCGTGCTCCGTAAAGTTTACTCATTCATGAAATTTATTGTTTTATTTTGTGGAATTCCTTTGTTCGTACTTTTTAAAACTTGAATGTAAGTGTGAAATATTCAAGTTGGGGAATTTTGCCAATCGTGCGCATGTTTTCTTATGCTTGAATTGAGAGAAGATGCCGTTTTCCCGCATTTTTAGATGCCATTCAAAATAGCTTAGAGCACCTGAATCTTTCTTTTGTTTAAGAGGAGTACAATAAAGGCAGTAATTTATTAGATTAGGAGCAGATTAATGGGGCCATTGATGGATTTTGCATCATAAATGTCTAATAAATAGTCGTATTAAAAAAGTTTTATATTAGGCTGATGACTGATGCTTGGTGTGTTGCGACATCAATGCCAAAAATATATATTTTTTTGCCCAATCAACCATGTTGTCTTCGTACTACAAAAGTAGACGACAAGAAAAATACTTTATCTGAAGGAAAATGAAACCGAATACATACATTGTACAACGTGCACTCACTGAAATCTGATTCAATCTTTCTTTTTGCTGAAGGGATCTTTTTTGCATTCACTCATCTTGTTGCCTTGGTGTCTTGTTATCTGTTTTACTCAGTTCTCAATTGTCTCATACAATGTTGTATTTTTAAATGAAGAGTTAAGTTCTTGAAATACCCTACGATGGTCTTGCGCAGGCCTTTGGTGCAAATGTGTTCAAGTTCCATCACTGCTCTACGAATATCCACATGACAACTCACTTTTGGTCTGCATATGGGTTTTTATACCTTCCACCATAGAATGGAGGTATACTTATTTCGTCATTCTGTTTGTAACTCCTTGAAATAATTGTCTAACACCCCATATATATTATTGATCTGCATGACATTATGACGATCTTGCCATGTCCGGCCGTCTGACTGTCGAAAGCACGCTAAATTTCGAAGGAGTAAAGCTAGCTGCTCGAACTTGCAAGCAAGAATATTTCTTATTAGTGTAGGTGGGTTGGGATAGTAAATGGGCCATATCTGAAATTGATCTTGGATCTTGACTTCTTGAGCCTGTAGAGGGCGCAATTCCTTCCAACAACTTTACTAACTATGGTTCATAACCTGATATAGCTGCCATATAAACCGATCTGGGATCTTGACTTCTTGAGCCTCTAGAGGGCGCAATTATTAACCGATTTGGCTGAAATTTTGTACAACGGCTTCTCCCATGACCTTCAACATACGTGTCAAATATGTTCTGAATCGGTCTATAGTCTGAAACAGCACCGGTCTATAGCCTGAAACAGCACAACAGAGATACCGGGAAAAGAACTCAACAAATTTCATCCATGGTGGAGGGTATATAAGATTCGGCCCGGCCGGACTAAGTATTTTTACATTCCGTTTCCAGCACATCGAAATATCTATTTCCGACCCCTTAAAGCATATATATTTTTGATCGTCGTAAAAATCTATGACGATCTAGCCATGTCCGTCCGTCTGTCTGCTGAACTCACGCTACAGTCTTTAAAAATAGAGATATTGTGGTGACATTTGGCTCAGATTCTTTTTTTGTCCATATGCAAGTTAAATTCGAAAATGGGCTATATCGGACTAAATCTTGGTATAGACCGAAACGCCGATTTAAGGTCTTAGGCCCATAAAAGCCACATTTACTATCAGATTTTGCTGAAATTTGGGACACTGAGTGGTTTAAGGATCCTCGATAGCCTTTTTTTAATCTGGCCCAGATCGATCCAGATTTGAATATAACTGCCATATAGATCGATCTCAGATTTGAATAAGGCTGACATATACACCGATTTCCCGATTTAAGGTTTTAGGCCCATAAAAAGTGAATTTATTAACCGATTTTGCTGAAACAAGGCACAATGAGTTGCGTTAGGTCCTCGATTTTCGTACCGAGTATGGTTAAGATCGGTCTTTATTGCGATATAACTGCCACATAGATAACAGGCGTATTTATTTTCCAATTTCGCTGAAATTTTGTATACTGAGTTAAGAAAGTATCCCCGATCCGATGCAAAATCCGCATCGTTTTGGGTCCCGGGCCATAACGTAATAAGGGTGAATGGAAGGGCAGACGATTTAGCGGTGAAGGCCAGAGGACTGCCGTCAATAAACTTGGTAAACCTGAAGCCTTCGGAGGCCACCGTGGCGCAGAGGTTAGCATGTCCGCCTATGACGCCGAACGCCTGGGTTCAAATTCCGGCGTGAACATCAACAAAATTTTTAGCGATGGTTATCCCCTTACTAATACTGGCTATATTTGTAAGGTATCCTGCCATGTTAAAACTTCTCTACTAAAAAAGATGTCGCTGTGCGGCACGCCATTCGGACTCGGTATAAAAGAGGAATTCCCTTATCATTAAGCTTAAACTTTAATCGGACTGCACTCATGGATATGAGAGAATTATTCCCCGTTCCTTAATGGAATGTTCGTAGGAAATTTAGTTTATACTTTATATTTATGTAGGTCATTGGGGATTGGAAATGGGCCATATCAGTTCAAATTTGGATATAGCTCCCATATAAAACGATCTCCCGATTTGACTTCTTGAGCCTATGGAAGCCACAAATTTCGTCCGATGTGCTGAAATTTTGCATGCGGTGTTCTGTGATGACTTCTAACAAATGTGCCGAGTGCGGTCAAAATCGGTCTATAAGCTGATATAGCTCCTATATAAACCGATATCCCGATTTGACTTCTTGAGCCCATGGAAGCTGCAATTTTTGACCGATTTTGCTGAATTCTTGCATGTAGTGTTCTTTTATGACTTCCAACAACTCGGTCAAGCACCTGATATAGCTCCCATTTGAACCGATCTCGCGATTTAAGTTCTTGAGCCCCTGGAAGCCTTAATTTTCATCCGCTTTGGCTGAGATTTTGAACATAGTGTTCCGTTATGACTTCCAATAACTGTATCAAGTGCAGTCCAAATCGGTCTATAACTTGATATAGCTCTCATACAAACCGATTTTCCGATTTGACTTCTTGAGCCCCTGGAAGCCGCATTTTTGTTCGGTTCGGCTGAAATTTTGCACATAGTTTTCCGTTGGGATTTCAAAGAACAGTGCTAAATACGGTTCAAATCGATCAAGAACAAGATATAGATCCCATACAAACCGATTTTCCGATTTGACTTCTTGAGCCTCTACAAGCCGCAATTTTTGTCCGATTTGGCTGAAATAGTGTACTGTTATCACACTCAACAACTGAGCCAAGTACGGTCTAAATCGGTCTATAACCATATAGACCTACCATATTTAAGCAGAATCCTTGGTGGTGGGTTCCCAAGATTTGGCCCGACCGAATTTAACACGCTTTTACTTGTTTTATTTTATTTCTGTTTTATTTTGTAGTATTTGATTTTACTTAGTTTTATATTTTACTAGCTGACCCGGGCCCGCTCCGCTGCGCCTTCTTTTACTTTATATGGAACAAAAGTTTGGAAGCAAGGTGTACTCCATTCTTAAAATACTTTATTTCAGTCCGGTGCTCTCATGATATCTGATTTAGGGGTGTTTTCGGGGGGTGAGGTGGTCCCGGCACCCTGAAAAAATATCAGCTTCGTGCTCTTCTTTCAAAAACCATTTATTTAAACCCCATATTGCCATTGGTTTAGGGGAGTTATACGATGAGGCGTCCCCCAAACACATGGCCCACGTCACCCAAAACATAGGTTATCAAATTCGTTTTCTAATCTTAAATGCCACATATTGGCATGGTCGAAAAATTTTTACCCTTTGCGGGGTGTTTTGGGGAAGGGGTGATGCCCTAAATACATGGTCCTAAATTTGGATATCAAATTCGTATTTTACTCCCAAATACCTTTATTTGAGCCCCATTTTGCGATGGTCACAAAAAATTGCTGCTTGTGGGGTATTTTGGGAAAGGGGTTGACCCCCAGAAAATTGGTCCCGAAAGTGGTTATCAATTTTTGCTCTACCCCCCAATGCCTTTAATTTGATCTCCACATTGACATGATCGGTAAATATGTCCGATTTAGTGGTGTTTTGGGGGTTGTTATGGTCCCCCTAGCACTTGGTTGGACAATTGGATATCAGATACGTTTTCTTATCCTAAATACCATTCAGTTGAGTCCCATATTGTCGTGATTGGTCTAAATATATGTTTTGTAGGTTTTAGGGTGGGGCAGCCCCCCTAGGTACCCCATCCGAAATTTGGATACCAAATTTTTATTTTTAGGGTACTATATGAGAGCACACAAAATTTCGCTTAAATTGCACCGCCCATCTCCGAGATCTGGCGTTTCTGAAATTTAGGGTAAAGGGGAGGGTCCGCCCCCCTTCAAATATCAAAAAATGTAGTATCCGATTTTCACCCCGGGATCATTTTGCACCATCTGTGAAAATGTCAAGAAAATCGGTTCAGCCGTTTCTTAGTCTATAAGGAACACACAAACGTACAAACAAACAAACAAATCTACAAACAAACACAAATTGATTTTTATATATAAGATTTTATTCTATAATTATTTTATATATATAATTTAATATATAGTTTAATTTTATTTTATGTAATTTAAATGTATTTCATTTTATTTTTCTTGAATTTATTCTATTTTTATATATTTTCTATATTTCATTTTATTATATTTAATTTTATTATTTTTTTTTATTATATATTATTTAAATTTTTTTTAGTTTATTTAAATTATATGTTATTTAAATTTTTTTATTTTATTATATTTTTGTATTATTTTATTTCATTTCATTTCATTTCATTCCATTTCATTTCATTTCATTTCATTTCATTTTATTTCATTTCATTTCATTTCATTTCATTTCATTTCATTTTATTTTATTTTATTTTATTTTATTTTATTTTATTTTATTTTATTTTATTTCATTTTATTTTATTTTATTTTATTTTATTTTATTTTATTTTATTTTATTTTATTTTATTTTATTTTATTTTATTTTATTTTATTTTATTTTATTTTATTTTATTTTATTTTATTTTATTTTATTTTATTTTATTTTATTTTATTTTATTTTATTTTATTTTATTTTATTTTATTTTATTTTATTTTATTTTATTTTATTTTATTTTATTTTATTTTATTTTATTTTATTTTATTTTATTTTATTTTATTTTATTTTATTTTATTTTATTTTATTTTATTTTATTTTATTTTATTTTATTTTATTTTATTTTATTTTATTTTATTTTATTTTATTTTATTTTATTTTATTTTATTTTATTTTATTTTATTTTATTTTATTTTATTTTATTTTATTGTATTGTATTTTAATGTATTTTATTTTATTTTATTTCATTTTATTTTATTTTATTGCATTTTATTTTATTTTATTTCATTTTGATCTTTAAAATCCTTTCGTGATTTTTCGAACATCTTCCAACTCGAGGTAATTTTCAATGATTTCTTTTCAAAGAAAGTCATAGCAACTTATAAAAGTTGAGCAAGTGTGTCTTACTATTCAAAACACTTTGCCTGGTTCGGGGATCGCGATTTCTGTTATGCCACGTAACTTCATCAGCACCTTGTCAAATTTTGTTTGTTATTTTGTTGTATATCATTTTACTAAATTTTTTTAGTGCATTTTAGCTTACTTATATATTTAAATTTATTTTTTATTTTATAGAATTTTTCATACTATGTTATAACCGATTAATTCTTTTTTTTAATATTGTTCTATTTGATTTCTGTTTGTTTTTAACTTTGTATTTCATTCAATTTACTGCTTCATTTTTATTTGAGTGTGCGCTAACTAAAACTAGTCTAACATATGTCTTCTAATTTCTCCAATATTCAATACTTCAATTGTGATTCAGATTTTTTTTTTAATTTCCAAATCTGCATGAAATTTTAATAACAAAAACCCCACGCATGATTTCTTTAGAATTTTGTCTGCTTGGCGCCGTGTTATGGGGCGCCGGTTTCAAAAAATTGGATGTCTTGGCGCCAGCGGTTAAGATTTGGGATATTAATAAAGCCAATACTTAAGATTTAATTAAGCCGAGATTTGGCATTTGTTTGGATTTGTTTCGAAGAAAGTAATACCACAAAAGGTTTAACGACATTATCAAGGTTGTTTACAATTCTACTTAGACTGGGATTTCGCATGGGGATTTTCGATATTTATACAGAAGAAAAATAATTTTGTTTTATTTTCTGTTTTTAATTTATGACAATTATCGTAAATGCATACATCAAACGATCAATGAATCGTTTGAACGAACATTGCTCCTGAATAACTAAATGTTTTGAAAATTATCGTTTAATTGCAATTGATTTGTTATTTTCGATATTATTGGGCTTGATGTCCTATATGGTGATTCTAATATCGAAAGCATTTGAAATGGAGTTGATCTTTGAACCCTTTCTCAGTAAACGTTTGTTTTGTTTAACATCTTGGCAGCTACTGAATCATCCAGACGGTATTATACTCGTATAATCATTGCAAGATTTTTGGAAATGTATTATAGTTTCTCCTTTAGTCATCTACGTCCAGATTGTTTTCGAATCTTAAATATGAATGAATTGAAATGTTTAGGGGACATTTTAAGTCATGGAATATGTTCAAAGAATTAAGAGATTAACATTTTGATTGACCTATTGAAATTAACTTTTGCCATTTTGAAGCGTATAAATAATTCCCAGAAACAGTAAAACAAACTTTCAAAACAACATGTTGCTCACTTGCATTTAATGAGAAAATCGTAATCGGTGACAAGGAAACGCATATAAAAATTCCGAAAATTTTGCAAAGAAATTCGAAATGATGATAGGGATTCTGCTTAAGGGAGGAATCTTTGATAATTTGGGGACACTTTTGTGCACGATTAAGAGGTTTGCAAAGAAATTCGAAATGATGATAGGGATTCTGCTTAAGGGAAGAATCTTTGAAAATTTGGGGACATTTTTGTGCACGATTTAGAGATTCTGCCCATAAGCCTAATGTTGCTGGTGAAAGTCGGGATGAAGAAATGTGCGTGAAGATAAATTCCGAATTTATCTAGCAGAGACACAAACCGCTTTGTTAACAGAGTGCGAGAGAGAGTAACAGAAGTAATAACAGAGATCCACTGGGGGGTTACCAGAGCTCTCTAAATACTTAACAGAGCCAAAAAATTATTTTATTTATTTTTTTTTTATTTTTTTATTAATTTTTACAAATATTTGTAAGAAAAAAAAAAACATACCAAAATTTGGAGTTTAATATCAATGCTTTGAATCAAAAACGCCAAATGATATATCTATTGCCGTAGTACTGAGCAAAATGACAAATTTAAAAAAAAAAATATTCTGGACAGGATTATGGCCAGTGCTTCTGGAAGACATATAAGAATCTACAAGGTACTACTATACATCGTTGGAAAGATGACGATGTGTGCTTTTCAAAATAAGTCTTTATTTGAAAATCGAGCAGACGGTTTTCTCAAATTCCTCTCTTTTTTAAAAAAATTCTCGAAAAAATTCTGGACAGGATTATGGCCAATGCTCCTGGAGGACATCTAAGAATTCTACAAGGAACTACCATACATCGTTGGAAAGGCCACGATGTGTGCTTTCCAAAACATGTCTTTACTCAAAATAATAGATATTTCATTTGGCGTTTTTGTTCAAAGCATTGATATTAAACTCCAAATTTTGGTATGGTTTTTTTTTTCTTCTCACAAATATTTGCAAAAATTGATAAAAAAAATTAAAGAAATTTAATTACAATAATTTCCTCTCTCTCTCGCACTCTGTTAACAAAGCGGTTTGTGTCTCTACTAGACAAATTTGGAATTTATCTTCACGCACATGAAGAAGAAAATGCTAACGCACTTCACCAAATATGGGAAAATTAAAATTGTAATGAAAGAATTTAAGCTATTTATCGAATTTATTATAAATTTAATACTGGCGACAGACAGTAGGTAGTAGATTTAAGGGCGTGAAGTTAAAGATATTAGTTAAGTTTGTTTCAGCCGAGGCATTAACCAGGAATGGGTGAAATTGAAACAAAAAATTAAAATGAATTTATTTCTGGCGATTTTGATGGGGAATGGCGCATTCTCTTAGCTTTCCGTTGATGCTGAAGTTTTTGTAAAAATTTTCACCAGAAAAGTCCAAACTGTGGCATTAATTCCCAATCGCCTAATTTAAACGAATTTAGTCAATTTGAGGTAATTGAAGTATTCTGCTCCCATCCCAAGTTCGGCCCCCAACTTTAGTCAAATAGTCGGGTCCAATTTTATAAGGTTTTATTAAAGCTACAGAAAATCGTATCATATGAGGTCATATTGCACTTTCTCTTAGCTTTCTGTCCATGCTAAGGTTTTGAAAAAATCCCAACCAGAAATATCAAAACCCCTGGCACCAATGTCCAACAACTTAATTTTAAATATCTCGATTTTTGTAACGAATTCACTCAATTCATTACATTGGCGGATTTTGCTTCTTTAAAGCTTTAATTTTAGAGAGCTAACTTTCCGTTTTATTATTTTTTATTTGAAATCTTTATTTGAAAATCGAGCAGACGGTTTTCTCAAATTCCTCTCTTTTTTAAAAAAATTCTCGAAAAAATTCTGGACAGGATTATGGCCAATGCTCCTGGAGGACATCTAAGAATTCTACAAGGAACTACCATACATCGTTGGAAAGGCCACGATGTGTGCTTTCCAAAACATGTCTTTACTCAAAATAATAGATATTTCATTTGGCGTTTTTGTTCAAAGCATTGATATTAAACTCCAAATTTTGGTATGGTTTTTTTTTTCTTCTCACAAATATTTGCAAAAATTGATAAAAAAAATTAAAGAAATTTAATTACAATAATTTCCTCTCTCTCTCGCACTCTGTTAACAAAGCGGTTTGTGTCTCTACTAGACAAATTTGGAATTTATCTTCACGCACATGAAGAAGAAAATGCTAACGCACTTCACCAAATATGGGAAAATTAAAATTGTAATGAAAGAATTTAAGCTATTTATCGAATTTATTATAAATTTAATACTGGCGACAGACAGTAGGTAGTAGATTTAAGGGCGTGAAGTTAAAGATATTAGTTAAGTTTGTTTCAGCCGAGGCATTAACCAGGAATGGGTGAAATTGAAACAAAAAATTAAAATGAATTTATTTCTGGCGATTTTGATGGGGAATGGCGCATTCTCTTAGCTTTCCGTTGATGCTGAAGTTTTTGTAAAAATTTTCACCAGAAAAGTCCAAACTGTGGCATTAATTCCCAATCGCCTAATTTAAACGAATTTAGTCAATTTGAGGTAATTGAAGTATTCTGCTCCCATCCCAAGTTCGGCCCCCAACTTTAGTCAAATAGTCGGGTCCAATTTTATAAGGTTTTATTAAAGCTACAGAAAATCGTATCATATGAGGTCATATTGCACTTTCTCTTAGCTTTCTGTCCATGCTAAGGTTTTGAAAAAATCCCAACCAGAAATATCAAAACCCCTGGCACCAATGTCCAACAACTTAATTTTAAATATCTCGATTTTTGTAACGAATTCACTCAATTCATTACATTGGCGGATTTTGCTTCTTTAAAGCTTTAATTTTAGAGAGCTAACTTTCCGTTTTATTATTTTTTAAAAATACCCGAAATGTGCCCTTAATTTTATCTACCAAATTTTAATTCTTATTTGTGGCTGAGTGGTTCTACTATGAAAATCTCTTATTGTGACGAATCCTTCGCCTTTGGGACTTTCTTTGCGCACCAAATTTTCCACAATCCGCCCAAAATTGCCAGAGATATATTGATTTAAATGTTCTGTTCCAATTTCACCCATTCCTGGTTCATGACTCGGCTAAAGCAACTTTAACTTCACACCCTCACTAGATGTTACCTTTGTAACGGAGAATATCAAAAATGTAATTTAACCCACGAACACTCCATTAAGGAACGGCGAGAATATTTCTCTCGATACAAGTTTAAGCTCAATGATAAGGGGGACCTCCTTTTTATTATTGAGCCACAACGGATTGCCGCAGAGCGACCCCACTTAGTAGAGAAGTTTACACAGCTGATTACATAAGGTAATTTCCTGTCACGTGTCGCCAGCACTAAGAGGGGTTAATGCAAATGCAAATTTGCCCATGAACATTCCATTAAGGAACAGGGGCAAGCTTCTCACATATCAATGAGTGCTGTCCGATTCAAGTTTAAACTCAATGATAAGGGATCTCCTTTTTTCGGCCGAGTCTGAACGGTGTGGCGCAGTGCGACACGTTTTTGTAGAGGAGTTTTTACATAGCTGCCATACCAAATGGTACAGTACCTCACAAATGTCGCCAGCATTAGTAGGGGATAACCATCGCTGAAAATTTATTCTAATGGTATCGCGAAGATTTGAACCACCCAGGCATTCAGCGTCATAGGAGAACATGCTAACCTCTGCGCTACGGTGGCCTCCAGAGGATAACTACTGTTTAAATTTTTTCTGATGTTCCCTCCATAATTTGAACCCAGCCGTTCAGCATGAAAGGCGAACATGCTTACATCTGAGCTACGCTGATCGGAGAATATCAGCGAAAGAATATGTGACAGAGAAGTCTTGGGTTACAACAGCTTCTCTGATCATCGTTACATTAGTTAACACTGCAGAAGTGATCCCTCCGCCAAACAGTAGAAGGGTGGATTGGAATAAGTTTCGGCACAGCAAACTCTCTTGTAGAATGTGCGTGAAGATTAATTCCGAGTTTAACTAGCAGAGACACAAACCGCTACTATGCCAATACCGGTTGGTATTATTTTATTTGCGTTGTAGGCAAGTATTTTTAATATCATTTGGTATTAATTTAATACCAGACGACGGAGGCTATTAAGAATTGACACCGTCGCAACTGCATTTTTGTTACCGCGGCAAAAGTTTTGTTTAGCTTTGTACTTTAAATATTAACGTCATTATAAAACGGTACTAATCATTTTATATTCCATCCAAACCATGCAGTAATGCTTTGTTACCACACGGTAATGTTTTACTATCAATACCATAGGGTGTACAGGGCATTAATATAATTGTCAAGAAGATTACGCTCTGAACGACTAGCCAAAGTCTGCATGTCTTTGAACCAATCCAGGGGGCAAATTACGACCGCCATGGTGGTCTGCAGAACTAGTATATATAAGAAAGGGTTTAAAGGGCTTTTCAATAAGGCGGAAGCCACAAGAGTACCACAGCACTTTGACATCTACAAGGTTTAGTTGCAAGCGCGAAATTGAAAGAGCTCAGAACAAACTTTGGATAGAATTCCGCAGGGGTTCAAAAGTCAGAGAACGTATGAACAATGTCTATAAAAGGAACACTTGAACTACACTTAGACACTCATTGACTGGAAATCTCTCCAACGAGCAACGAATGCTAGAAGATGTTGTCCCTGTTGTCCTTGTTTAAACTCCAAAGATGATATGAGCGGCGGTAGATCTCCAAGGTTACCATTCATTCGATAGTTCTTCACTGTTTGCGCTACCGTACCCTCGTCAATGCTATTTAGACCGCGCATGATACGTTTCTGGATCTAGAGGTTCTCCATTGCAGTGCTGAACGTCTCACTAAAGTTCAATTCGATCCAGCCTGGCATCTCTGGACGGTGGATGTAGAACAAATATTATCGCGGTGCTTCAAAATACGTTTATAAAATCGTCACAGGTGGCGAATCGTGGATCGATGCGTATGAGCTAGAGCTGGCAAACTATCAATAATCGCAACATTTATGTCGTATAGCTTATTTTTGTCTAATTTTGCCAAAAAATTAATTTTTCCGACAGTATCCATTGGAAAAATATCAATCGATATTCAGTCAAAAAATTATATATCGATAGAGTCATCTATATATTGCCAGCGCTAGTATGAGGCCGAAACAAAACAAGAATCGATCGCGAGAGTCTTCGAAGACGAGCCAAATCTAATGAAAGTTTTTAGTGTAATAATCACTTCGAAGCAAATGATCGCTATAGTCTTCTGGTCATTTGTCGACTGCTCCGTTTGAGCAACGTAGGACGGTCAATTAGAAGTGGTACACCACAATTTGATTGCCTACAGTCTTGGAAGAAATTCGAAAAACGAACATGACGAGGGGAATCATTGTTCACCTTGACAATGCCAGCTATCACACAACGGCTCAAACCAGCGCCTTTTTGAACGGCCGAAACGTCTAACTGATGGGTCATTCGCCATATACCATTGACTAGGCAGCCAAAACCTTTCGTTATTCCCGAACATTAAGATAAAATTGCTTGATCAATGATTTTTCTCGCCATAAAATACTGGTGAAGCGTTCAATTAAAAAGTCTTGGAGGTGTCTGAATCGGAGTGGAAAAAGTGCTTCGAAATTGGTTTTAGCGCATGCAAAAGTGTTTAAATCAAGCTGGAGTATACTTTGAAAAACAATAAACCCATTTTTGATGATAACCTGTAAGGAAAGGCAAAATCGCGCGTAACCGCCTATATAATACCCTACACCACCGAGTCTACGTAATCGTACTACTTTTAATACATCGAACCTATGTCGAAATTAAGTCAGACTTTTATTTTGTATACCAATTGAAATATCGAATAGAACCTTGTAAAAGAGAAACGAGATTGTGGCTACCATAGCCTTAAAGGGACATATCGGATGAATGATATATATGGGAGCTATACTCGTATCCAAATCTGGACCGATTTTAATGAAATATTGCACACCTATTGGGACGTCAAATAGAACATCTCAAGGCATCTACAGCCTTAAAGGTCATGTCTATTGAAAGATATATATGGGAGCTATATCTAAATCAGGATAGATTTTGAGGAAATATTGCACACCTATTGGGACGTCAAATAAAACATCTCATGCAAAATCTTGCAAAGATCAGACCAAAATTAAGGCTTCTATAGCCTTAGAACCCCATATCGGATGAAATATATATACTGGAGCTTTATCTTAATCTAGACCGATTTTGGTGAAATTTTGCACACCTATGGTACATCATTACCCCTGTTCCTTAGTGGAATGTTCATGGGCAAAATTTGTAATTCGTTGTATGGTAAACATCTCACATAAAATCTGGAAAAAAACGGATCAAAATTGCTACTACTACGGACTTTAAAAGCCATAACGGATGAAAGTTTTATTCGGGAGCTATATCTTTTATCTAAATCGGATCCGATTTTATCAAATCGGTCCATAACTAGATATTCCTTCAATAGCAATTTAATTCTTATCCATATTAGAGTGGAAGTTTGTTTTCTTAACAGACATTTTTGTGATTATTATATCCGACTGTTTTATCAACTATCAGCAGGAGCCGAAGGGTTGCCAGTAGACATGACGTGTTCATTCGCTTGTTTGTTTAACATGGCTTTTTCTAGCATACCCAATGAATCTAAGCACACTAGGTCCGAGGTACAAGAAAGTAGAAAACAAGTAAAAACGTGCTAAATTTGTCCAGGCCGAATCACCCTCCACCATGAATCGCATTTGTCAAGTTCTTTGCCCGGTATATCTTTGTAAGCAAATAATACAAAGATATACCGGGCAAAGAACTTGACAAATGCGATTCATGGTGGAGGGTGATTCGGCCTGGACAAATTTAGCACGTTTTTACTTGTTTTCTACTTTCTTGTACCTCGGACCTAGTGTGCTTAGATTCATTGGGTATGCTAGAAAAAGCCATGTTAAACAAACAAGCGAATGAACACGTCATGTCTACTGGCAACCCTTCGGCTCCTGCTGATAGTTGATAAAACAGTCGGATATAATAATCACAAAAATGTCTGTTAAGAAAACAAACTTCCACTCTAACCTTACCCAAAGTCAATAGATAGGCAGTGCTTTGTACAAATAGTTGGTTCAGTCGAGCCACCACGCTACTAACAAGCAGAGTGCTAACAAATAGTCAGGAATAAAACCGATGTCATAAGAGTTTCGCTTGGTACTAGATTAAAATATTCTGATTCAATATCCTAATCAAGACTGGAGGCATTTGGACTACAAATAGTCCGTTACTGGGGGCTTCTGGTCTGGATGATCAAGAACAAGAAAGAGTGTGCTAAGTTCGGCCTGGCCGAATCTTATATACCCTCCACCATGCATAGCATTTGTCGAGTTCTTTGCGTGGTATCTCCTTTTAGGCAAACAAAGAATAATGAATAAGAACTATTATGCTGTTGGAGCTATATCAAGTTATAGTCCGATTCGGACCATAAATGAATTGAATGCTGAACATTATAGAAGTCATTGTGTAATATTTGACACAGTTGTTGGAAGTGATAACAAAACAGTTTATGCAAAATAACAACCAAATCGGATAAGAATTGCGCCCTCTAAAAGCTGAAGAAGTCAAGACCCAAGATCGGTTTATATGGCAAATATATCAAAACATGGACTGATTTGGCCCATTTACAATTCCAACCGAACTACAGTAATTACAAGTATTTTTGCAAAATTTCAAGCGCCTAGATTTTCTCCTTCGAGACCATCAGAAAACATGTTCAGCGGTGGTTTTCCCCTCCTAATGCTGGCAAAATTTGTGAGCTACTATGCCATGTAAAACTTCTCTCCACTGTGGCACGCCGTTCGAACTGGGCTATAAAAAGGAGGCCCCTTATCATTGAGATTTATCTTGAATCGGACTGCACTCATTGATATATACGAAGTTTGCCCCTGTTCCTTAGTGAAATATTCAAGGGCAAAATTTGTATTTGTATTTATACACATCGATAGATCCATTTCCGATCCTATATGTTTATACATTCTTGATCGTCGTAAAAATCTAAGACGATCTAGCTATGTCCATCCGTCAGTCAGTCCGCCCGCCTGCCCGATCAGAAATCTGTTGAAATTACGCTACAGTCCTTTATAATAGAGATATTAAGCTGAAACTGTTCACAGATTCTTTTTTTCCATAGGCAGGTTAAGTTCGAAGATGGGCTATATCGGACTATATCTTGATATAGCCCTATTTAAACCGATCTGCCGATTTAAGGTCTTAGGCCCATAAAAGCAACATTTATTATCCGATTTTGCTGAAATTTCAGACAGTGAGTTGTGTTAGGCCAATCGACAACTTTCTTCAGTTTGGACCAGATCGGTCCTGATTTGGATATAGCTGGCATATAGACCGATCTCTCGATTTAAGGTCTTAGGCCCATAAAAGTCACATTTATTACCCGATTTTGCGGAAATTTGAGTCAGTGATAATCGACATCCTTCTTCAGTTTGGCCCAGATCGGTCCAGATTTGGATATAGCTGCCATATAGACCGACCTCGTTATTTAAGGTCTTGGGCCCATAAAAGGCGCATTTATTGTCTGATTTCGTTGAAATTTGGGACAGTGAGCTGTGTTAGGCCTTTCGACATATTTTCCTAAATTTGGCTCAAATCGGTTAAGAATTGGGTATAGCTATCATATAGACCGATCTCTCGATTTAACGTCTTGGCCTCATAAATGGCGTATTTGTTATGCGATTTCGCTGAAATTTGACACCCTGGCTTGTGTAAGGTTTTTCGACATCCTTATTCTATATGGTTCAGATCGGTCTATATTTGAATATACCTGCCAAAAAAAAAATACCAATATTGAACCAAAATTGAGTAATGACTTGTACTTATTAGACCACTCAATTCCCGAGTCGAATTTGGTCCAACTCGGACCATATTTGGATATAACTGCTATAGGTGCATAATTAATAAATTTTTCACCGGATTATGACGAAAGGTGGCTTACACGTATACCCAATGTGGTGGTTTTCCAAAGTTCGGCCTGGCCTAACTAAATGACTTTTTACTTGTTTTCTTTTTGTCACGGGATCAGTTTAACGTCAGAGATATGAAAATCTGTATCGGCTAGTTAGAACAATACCTTTGATTTTTTAACATTGAGGTAAAAAATTCACAGCGGTTAAAAATCCCATATTAATTTTGGTTAAATAAAATTTTCCTAAAATCCAAGACTTGTTGTCGAACTTTTGAATTGTTTTCCGAATCCCAGAAAATTTAAAAATGTTCTCGGAATGCTGTAGAAAATAACATTAACAAAGAAATCATGCGTAATTCTGAGAAGAAATTGTCTTCCTCTATGCCCATTCATATGAAATTTCAGGGGATATTTTTTACTTTTTTTTTTTGAAAATTTATGAATAAAATATTTTATTTTTAACTGTCTTGTTATTGTTTAATTTTTGTTTTCTTTTTTGTCTGTCTTAACAGAAATGTCTTAATAAATTTTAATGAATGGTCAGGCGTTCATTGTATGCTTATAACCACAAAGTAGCCAAATATCTTAATTTATAATTACAAATTTCAATGCAAATTAACTTGAAGACGCAAAAAACACAAAAAACATCAATGACGTTGATCCGATGGAAATATTGGAAATTTAATTTTTGATCGAGTATTCCCATTAATATTATTACAATGCCTAGGTTGCAAATGATATATCACATTTGACTGGCATATTCGAATCGAGGACAAATTGGAGACCGATATTCCACTGATTAAAAATTAAATTGCGACTGAAATATTGTTACTCAAACTGGCCAGGTTATATATATTTGCGAACTTTGCACAAAACTTAATGAAGCCTTAAAATAGGTTTATTTGACAGTTCTACAAAAGAAATCTGTAAAAAACCTATTTCAAATCTATAAAGTAGATATATTCTTGATAGACTCAAAAATCTAAGACGATCTAGCCATGTCCGTTCGTCTGTCCCTTTATTTGCTGAAATCACGCTACAGTCTTTAAAAATAGAGATATTGAGCTGAAATTGTGGACAGGTTCTTTTTTTTGTCCATAAGCAGGTTAAGTTCGAAGATGAGCTATATCGGACTATATTTCGATATAGCCCCCATATAGACCGATCCGCTGATTTAGGGTCTTAGGCCCATAAAAGACTCATTTATTATCAGATTTTGCTGAAATTTGGGACAGTGAGCCGAAGGCACAGATCGGTCCAGATTTGGATATAGCTGCCATAGAAACCGATCACTCGATTTAAGGTTTTAGGCCCATTAAAAGGGCATTTATTGCCTGATGTCGCCGAAATTTGGGACAGTAAGTTGTATTAGGCCCTTCGACATCCTTCTTCAATTTGGTCCAGGATATAGCTGCCATATGGACCGATCTCTCGATTTAAGGTTTTGGGGCCAAAAAAGGCGTATTTATTGCCTGATGTCGCCGAAATTTGGGACAGTGAGTTGTATTAGGCCCTTCGACATTCTTCTTCAATTTGGTCCAGATCGGTCTAGATTTGAATATAGCTGCCATATAGAACGATCTCTCGATTGAAAGTCTTGCCCCATAAAAGGCGCATGTATAACCCGATTTCACTGAAATTTGACACAGTTAGTGTTAGGTTTTTCGACATCCGTGTCGTATATGGTTCAGATCGGTTTATTTTCAGATATAGCTACTAAAAAGACCAATATTCTGTTATACACAATTGTTTTATTTTTGCCCTTAAGATTACAACATCAAGCAATATTACAATTACAATTGCATATATTCTAGATCGCCGTCTATATCGGACCATATCTTTATAAAGCCTCCGTGTTAACCGATCTCCCGAATTGACTTATTGAGCCTTTAGAGGGTGCCATTCTCATCTGGCTTGGCTAAACTTTAGAAAATCTGTTTCATTTATGTTTTCTAGTCATCCCATAGCTGTATATAGCTCCTATATAAACCTATATTATGGGATTGCATTTCTTGAGCCTCTTGAGAGCGCAATACTTATCCGATTTGGCTGAAATTTTGCATAATTTCTCCTATGACCTCCACCATTTTTGCCAAGCATGGTCTGAACCATTCTATAAACTGATAAAACTCACATATGTATAATCCAACCTCCCGATTTTACTTCCTTGTCCTCTAGAAGGCGCAATTTTTACTTTATTTTGCTTAAATTTTGCTTAATGAATTCTCCTATAACATCAAACATACTTGTCAACCATGGTCTGAAACCGTCCCTAACCTGATATTGCTGCCATAAAAAAAGGGATTATCCAGTTTTACTTCTTAAGCACAAATTGGAAGCAATTCCCAACCAAATTCAAAAATAACAAGTAAAAAGGCGTTAAGTTTGGCCGGGCCGAACATTGGATACCCACCACCTCGGGTATATATGTAAAACACCTTTCGTCAAAATCCGGTGAAAAATGCATACCTTATGGCCTATAGCAGCTATATCGAAATATGTTCCGATTTGGACCAAATACTTATAAGTACAAGTCATTTTTCAATTGCGTTTAACAAAATATTGGTCTTTTAAGTACCTATATCTAAAATTAAACCGATTTGAACCATGCACTAAACGGATGTCGAAATGCTTAGCATAAGTCACTGTGTAAAATTTAAGTGAAATCGGATTATAAATGCGACTTTATGGGACCAAGACTATAAATCGGGATATCGGTCTATATGGCAGACCTGGACGGATCAAACTTAAAAAGGATATCGAAGGGCCTAACACAACTCACCGTCCCAAATTTCGGCGTCATAGGACAATAAACGCGCATTTTATGACCTCAAAACCTTATATCAAGAGATTGGGCTATATGGCAGCTATATCCAAATCTGAACCGATCTGTGCCATATTGCAGAAGTATGTCGAAGGGCTTAATTTAACCCACTGTCCCTAATTTCGGCCACATCGGACAATAAATGCGCCTTTTATGGGCCCAAAACCTTTAATCGAGAGATCGGTCTATATGGCAGCTATATTCAAATCCGGACCGATCTGAGCCAAATTGACAAGGAATGTCGAAAGGCTTATCACAACTCACTGTCCCAAATTTCAGCAAAATCGGATAATAAATGTGGCTTTTATGGGCCTAGGACCCTAAATCGTAGGATCGGTCTATATGGCAGCTATATCCAAATCTGGACCGATCTGGGCCAAATTGACGAAGGATGTTGAGGGGCCTAACATAACTCACGGTCCCAAATTTCAGCAAAATCGGATAATAAATGTGGCTTTTATGGGCCTAAGACCCTAAATCGGCGGATCGGTCTATATGGGGGCTATATCAAGATATAGTCCGATATAGCCCATCTTCGAACTTAACCTGCTTAAGGGCAAAAAAAGAATCTGTGCAAAGTTTCAGCTCAATATCTCCATTTTTGAAGACTGTAGCGTGATTTCAACAGACAGACGGACAGACGGACGGACATGTCTAGATCGTCTTAGATTTTTACGCTGATCAAGAATATATATACTTTATAGGGTCGGAAATGGATATTTCGATGTGTTGCAAACGGAATGAAAAAATTAATATACCCCCATCCTTCGGTGGTGGGTATAAAAAGTTTATGCTTGATCCTTTTTTGTTTCCGCCTATAAAGAGGAACCGTGCAAAGAACTTGACAAATGCGATCAATAGTGGATGGTATACAAGATTCGGTCCGACCCAACATAACTCCTTTTTATGTGTTTAGACTTACGACTAAACCTTTTAAAAGTGGTATATACCGGTTATTTAAAACGTTTTCCATGACGATTTAATGAAAGTTAACTCTACCATGGATAAATTAATTATTCCATTTTATTATCTTCAATATATCCATAGCTATTTCCAAATATGGATCGTGTTCGGTTTAGATAACAAGAAGCTTAATACATGTCCCAGTTTCATATTTCAGCGAAATCGGGTATCAAAGGCTTAAGACCCTAAATTAGCAGACCGGTCTAAATGACAGCTTCCATGTTCGGTTTGGATGTCGGAAGGCTGTGTACAACTCACTGTTTCCAATTTTAAAGAAATCGGATAAAATAGTGCAACTGTTGTGGCTACAAGACCCAATAACGAGTTCATATTTGGCATGGATGACAAAGACCTTTCGGTTCAAAGTTTCAGCGAAATCGGTTAATGAGTGCGCTTCTTTTATGAGCTTAAGACCATAAATCGGCGTATCGGATTGGATTTGGACTACAACTCACTGTTCCATATTTTAACAAAATCCGGTTATAATTGCCCATGTTATGGCCTTGAGACCATATACCGGGAAACGGTCTATTTTGCAGCTGTAACTAAATAGAGTCCGATCGGGATCATATTTGGCAAAAAAATCCACCGTTTTAAATTTCAGCAAATTCTAACAATAAATGAGCGTTTTTTGAACTCATGGCCCTAAACCGATTGCTACGGCAGCTATATCCAAATATAGTCCCGTTTAGCTGTATTAAGAACATAAACTGTGTACTGGTGAAATACGAATCTGTGCCAAATTTCAGCTCAGTATCAAAAATTTTGAAGGCTGTAGCATGATTTCAATCGACGGACAGAAGGACGGATGGACACACGGACATCGTTAAACTAAACTTTGTAGGTTCGCAATTGATATTTCGATGTGTTGCAAACGGAATGACTAAATGAATATATGTATGACCTATCCTATGATGTTGGGTATAAAAATGTGAACTTAAACAAGTAAAAGCGTGCCAAATTCGGCCGGGCCGAATCTTATATGCCCTCCACCATGGATCGCATTTGTCGAGTTCTTTTCGGATAGGATATAGAAAAGATTTGCTCTGCTATTAGAGCGATATCAATATATGGTCCGGTTTGGACCACAATTAAATTATATGTTGGAGACCTGTGTAAAATATCAGTCAATTCGAATAAGAATTGCGCCCTTTGGCGGCTCAAGAAGTAAAATAGAGATATCGATTTATATGGGAGCTGTATCGGGCTATAGGCCGATTCAGACCATAATTAACACGTATGTTGATGATCATGAGAGGATCCGTCGTACAAAATTTCAGGCAAATCGGATAATAATTGCGATCTCTAGAGGCTCAAGAAGTCAAGATCCCAGATCGGTTTATATGGCAGCTATATCAGGTTATGAACCGATTTTAACCATACGAGGCTCATTTGTTGGATATCATAACAAAATACTACGTGCAAAAATTCATTCCAATCGGATAACAATTGCGCCCTCTAGAGGCTTAAGAAGTCAAGACCCATGATCGGTTTATATGGCAGCTATATCAAAACATGGACCGATATGGCCCATTTACAATACCAACCGACCTACACTAATAAGAAGTATTTGTGCAAAATTTCAAGCGGCTAGCTTTACTCCTTCGGAAGTTAGCGTGCTTTCGACAGACAGACGGACGGACGGACAGACGGACGGACGGACAGATGGACGGACGGACGGACGGACAGACGGACGGACATGGCTAGATCGACATAAAATGTCACGACGATCAAGAATATATATACTTTATGGGGTCTCAGACGAATATTTCGAGTAGTTACAAACAGAATGACGAAAATAGTATACCCTCCATCCTATGGTTTTTTGTCGGAGCGGATTCTGAGATTGTAAACCGCTCGACTCCCGCTTCGCTCCGGGTTCTGAAGATTTTACTCCCGCACCGGCAAAACTAGGTCTGCTGTGTTCCTCACTGAATCCCTGAGTGAAACCCTTTTATTGCCCACCACCATAGGATGGGTGTATACTAATCTAGTCATTCTATTTGTAACACCTCGAAATGTTGATATGCGACCACCTAAAGTCTATATATTCTTGATCGTCTTGAAATTCTAAGTTGATAAAACCATGTCCGTCTTTGGAAATCACTGTAGCAGTCGGAAGCGTAAAGCTAGCCGCTCGAAATTTTGCTCAGATCCTTTTTTATTTAATTTGAGTTATTAAGGGTTGCAAACGGACCATTTCGGTTCAGATTTGAATATAGCTCCCACATAAAGTGGTCCTTGAGCCCCAATATTCTGCAAATAATATCCGATTGAGCTGAAATTTTCCATGTATTAGCTTTCTATTATGACTTTCAACAGTCGTGCCAAGTATGGTCCGAATGGGTCTATAACCTGATATAGCTCTCATATAAACTGATCTTCCAATTCAACACATTGAGCCAATAGAAGCCGATTATGCGGAAATTTCGCACCTAGCTTTCCTTTACGACTTCCAACAAACGTGTCAAGTATGATCCAAATCGACTTATAACCTTTCATACACCCAGAAAAAAAAGTTTGCTGACATCAGCAAACAGTCAGATGATTTTATGTTAAGCACTTTCTACCTTTGAGGGAAATACTTTAAAATTTTTGAACATTTACACGATTGTGAAGACATTTCCTATGTATAAACGTAAATTTTTGGTTATGCAAGACGTTAATTGTACCCTTCACCATAGAATGGGGAGTATACTCATTTCGACTTTTTGTTTGTAAGTTAGGTTAGGTTGAAAAGAGGTTGCGCCCCATGCCACTACGGACATACACCTAAGCCAGTAATCGGCTTGTTCTGCGCTCTAACTACTAAAAAGTAACCTCGAGGAAAAAAAATAAGCTAGAAGTTCCGTGTCTTTTACAAAATCCTTAACTGTTTTCCATACCACTTCCTAAGTTGGTTCATGTCTGGTATTATGTGCCCAACTAAGTGCCGATATCTGTTAGCGGCGACAGCCAGGCAATGACATAGAAAATGCTCCAACGTCTCACATATTCCCTATATGCCCTACACATGCTCTCTCTTGCCTCACCTCTTGCATAAGCGAGCTGCTAGTCCTATGTGTTCCTTTATGATACCGAAAGCTATACTGACCTCCTTCCTACTTTCTTTCAGTAATAGCCCCGTCTTCTGGATTCTGGATCTCCCCAGTTTATTGACGGCAGTTCTCTGGCCTTCACTGCCAAATCGTCTGCTTAGGGGGAGAGAGACCCCTTACTCCAAACGATGGGGATCATGCCATACTCAGAGAAGGCGTTAATCTCCTTCTTAAATTCCAAGACTGTTGGTGACCTTACCGTCCTGGTTGTTATTGCCCTGATGGCTAGTTAACTGTCTGTAAAGATGTTTACACTCGACGTCCTCGCATTAACACCACTCCACCTAACGCATTCCATGATCGCCCGGATCTTCGCCTGCAGGATCGTATCTCAGTCCCTGGGTTCAAAATGTTGACCCCCTGGCGCACTCTGTCCTTCAGCTTTAATGCATCCTTTTTACTTGATCTTCCAGATGGCAATACCAGGTTCAGGCAGTGTCGTCTCAGGTATCCAATCGAAAACCTCTTCCATTCCTTCCAGGTTTCCTATCGTCGCCTCGATTATATCGCGATGGTATGAACTGCTGCTATCCTCAATCCATTCTTCCATCGCCTAATGCAGTGGCTGCCTCGCACTTTATCTGTATGTCTATGGGTCGGATATGTAGAATAGTCTCCAGTGCCCTGGGGCGTTTATCCACCTGTACCTTAGCATATGGTTTATCCAATCTCTAAGGACCCGTTCCACCTGGTATTGGTCTAAGGATTAGATCAGTGTGTCGGTTCGCACATGATTTTAGCAATGTGCGGACCGACCCCTCGATGTCAATTCATACCGCCAGTGTGTACGTTTTAGCATCAAAGGATTCTTCTTTTTATGCACGACCTCGTGCAGGGCAGTCTCCACCGACCTTCCCTTGACATAGGCATGCTGTTTGTATTTGAGCAGTTCGCTGAATGTCCTACTCTTTATCATGGTGGTTTTGAGTAGAAAGGACGTAAGGCTTATAAGTCTTGCCTAGTGCCAGGCTTTACGAAGCGCCAGATAGTCTGCCTCTTAAATGGTTAGAAGCTCCTCAAGGATTCCTTCACCATAAATTCCGTAATTATAAACCTTCGATCAACGTCATTATTCCAAGATTCCGGTGTCTCCGTGAGTCCCTTCGTATCCTGTGGAAAATGGGTTTTCATCAAAAGCGTTGTCTCTGCTCTCACTCCCATGTCGCCTACTAAAGTTTCAGTTTGGACATGGGTTTTTAAGAGAAAAGCTTCCAGTAGGCACGTTTTGCCGCTCTGGTAATCTTATTGTATTCCTTGAGCCGTGTTATAATGGAGACCCTCCAATCCTGAACCTCATCGATAAAATTTTCCGAACATATCGTCACATCTAATACCTCCTCCCTAATCCTATTAACAAAGGTAGGAGTGTTACCAATCGAACCCACGACTCCTGCATTGGTAATCCAAGCACGCTACCAACTCCTCTATCGGTGCGCCCGAGCAAACTTCTCACATATTAATAAGTGCAGTCCTTCTTTTTATTGCCGAGTCCGAACGGCGTGCCGCATTGCGACACCTCTTTGGAGAGAAGTTTTACATGGTATTGTACCTCACAAATGTTGCCAGCATTAGGAGGAGAAAATCACTGCTGAAATTTTTTTTGATGGTCTCGCCAGAACTCGAACCTAGGCGTTCAGCGTCTGCGGTACACAATTAGGAAAGGAAAGGACAGGAAAGGACAGGGAAGGCAAGGAAAGGAAAGGAAAGGAAAGGAAAGGAAAGGAAAGGAAAGGAAAGAAAGGAAAGGAAAGGAAAGGAAAGGAAAGGAAAGGAAAGGAAAGGAAAGGAAAGGGAAAGGAAAGGAAAAGGAAAGGAAAGGAAAGGAAAGGAAAGGAAAGGAAAGGAAAGAAAGGAAAGGAAAGGAAAGGAAAGGAAAGGAAAGGAAAGGAAAGGAAAGGAAAGGAAAGGAAAGGAAAGGAAAGGAAAGGAAAGGAAAAGGAAAGGAAAGGAAAGGAAAGGAAAGGAAAGGAAAGGAAAGGAAAAAGGAAAGGAAAGGAAAGGAAAGGAAAGGAAAGGAAAGGAAAGGAAAGGAAAGGAAAGGAAAGGAAAGGAAAGGAAAGGAAAGGAAAGGAAAGGAAAGGAAAGGAAAGGAAAGGAAAGGAAAGAAAAGAAAAGGAAAGGAAGTAAAGGAAGTCAATTACTTCCACAATTTGTTTGTTTGTAGTAAGGATATATTTGTAGTAAAGATTTGTAGATTTGTAGTAAAGATATTCAAATGATTCTTTGTTTGGCTTTCAGGATGTAAAAAAACACCTGTTAGATAAGGTTAGGTTATTGATCTACTATGAGGAGCTCCTGTACCAATCTGTTTCGATTTTGTTAATAAAACCCGGTAATATACAGTCAAATAGTCCCAAATGGGGACTGATTTAAATTAACAATTCTGCCTTTTGCTATTACCCAACGGACCAACATGGCGATCTAATCAAGCGATTTCTAGGGCGCAAAATATAATTGATTTCTTTAAATCGCCACATATTATTTAAGTCTTTTGTAGTGAAAAAAGGCCTACGTGACTTGCGACACATCGTTCATTTCAAAGTAGCTGTAAAGACATTTGATAGGCTTTTTTCCAAGTCCTAACATTTTGTTTTTGGGATAACATTATTTTATGGATTACCACACCAGCAAAACACATTGTGTTGCGGTACCATTACTGGCATTTCAATGTTGAGTCTTAAAACCAGTAGCACTTAAGCCAAGACGTAAGACATTGAAATGAAAATAAAAACAACTTTAAAATCCATAAAAAGAAATTAATTTAAATAAAAATACATTTATATTTATTTCAATACCAAATAGAGGTAAAAGACACTACCAGAAAAAGTTTAAGTCATTTAGATTTGCTTTTGTTTTTTGTAGCGATTCTTTTTAATACCCCTAGGCTTTGACATGCTTTTGTCGTCATGCTACGCTAATCGATAGCAATTTTTCATCTCATATAATTCCAAGTTAACGCGATTAGCGTAGGAATTACCAACTGGTCTATACCGCAGAGTTTACAAGGGCTACATACACGTGTTGCCTGTGGCACAGTGTATGATGGGACAGGAAAAAGAAACAACTTTTTGAGTTGCCCGCACCCTGCAAATATTAAATAGCATTTAATGCTATCAAATAAGATTAACACTTGTTCGCCGACCACCCACCTATGTTTGAAGTTAGGAAATTTGTTTGCAAATCAAAAAAAAGTAGTAGTAGTAGTACCAGGTGTAGTGGAATTTAAGATACTTCAATATTTAAACCAGTTCAAAGATGAACAAGATAATGAATGGAAGGCGGGATGAAAAGGTTCGAATATTGAGGGGGCATTAAACAGCGTGAGGATAATCGATTATCGCCGCATTGGAACATACGTTTATACACGCTTAGATATTTCTATGGACGAATTTCTTGACAAATGACGTGATCAGAAGCCAGGTGAAAAGGGGGACGCCTCAAGGAGGCATAAATGGGTGTTTTGCATAATATCTGGATGTTTTGCTGAACAGGAAATTGCACTTTAAATCCAATATTTTGGAAAGGTTACAAAAAAAGGAAACTCTTTTCTATACACCTGCAAAAGAGCCATTGTCAAATTTGGGACTTGGACTGCGTGTCATGCACTACATGTGTTATCATTTATAAAGGGTGATTATTTAGCTATAATCTTTTTGGGATCACTGGTTTAAACAGCTTACGCACACTTGCAAATTATTAAATTTTACTATCAAAATGCTAGCTCTGTTAAAAAAGTTCATCGTTTCAGCGAAACAATGAGCGACGACGCTCATTTTTGGCTGAATGGGTACGAAAGTAAGCAGAATTGTCGATTTTGGAGTGAAGATCAGACGCAAGCATTGCAAGAGCTACCAATGCATTCAGAAAAAGTCATAGTTTGGTACGGTTTATGGGCTGGTGGCATCATTGGACCGTACTTCTTCACAGTTGATGCGAATCGTAACGTAACTGTGTATGGTGAGCGCTACCGTGAGATGATATGCAACTTTTTTATGCCCAAAATGCAAGAGCTTGACTTGCATGACATGTGGTTTCAACAAGACGGTGCCACATGCCACACAGCACGCGTAACAATGGACTATTTGAGAGGCGAGATCGGTGAACAGTTAACTTCACTTTCGGGACCGGTCAATTGGCCACATAGATAGTGCGATTTAACTACTTTGGACTAGCGATTTAGGGCTATGTTAAAGCTCAAGCCCGCTTCAACGCATTGGAAGACAACACTGAAGCATTTATTCGTGAGATACCGGCCGAAATGTTGGAAAGAGAAAGAAGATTTGAAGCCACGGTCAACATATGCATGAAATAATCATCAAACATTAAATTATATGGACCGTACTACCGTAATAAAGATTTTATGAATTTTATGTGTTTTTTTTTTTTTTGAAAAACTTTCCTATAGCTCTTAAAAAATCACCCTTTATATATATATATATATATATATATATACTTGATCGTTTTTACATTCTAAGTCGATTTAGCCATGTTGTTGTTGATTTCGGAAGGGGGCGGACCCTCCCCCTTTACCCAAACACACCAACAAGATTAGCTCCAAGTAATGGGCGGTCGCCCCACCCCCAAGTACCCCCAAATAGGCATATTAGCCGACCATGTCTATATGGGACTCAAATTGAAGGTATTTGCGAGTAGATTACGAATATGATATTAAAATTTGTGTTCTGGTCTAGGTGACGCTTTTCTTTCCAAAAATAAGTCAAACAGGTTGATTGACCCATTATGACAATATGGGACTCAAATAAAAGGTATTGGAGAGTAGAAAACGAATTTGCTATCCAATTTTGGAGCCAAGTGTTTAGGGGTACGCCCTAAAGCGGCCCCTAAACTGAACTTCATTTCCATTAATGGCAATGTGGAGCTCAAATCAACGATATTTGGGAGTAAAGAACGAATTTGATATCTATCTTCAGGGCAAAGTGCTGGAGGCCTCCCAATCCCCAAAACACCCTTCAAACATTTAATATTTACTGACCATGGCAATATAGGGCTCACATTAAATGGATTTGAGAGTGCAGCACGAATTTGATATCCATATTTGAGTCGAAATGTCTGAGTGCCATCGCTCTCCTAAAAAGCACTTATCATTGCGCTAATTTTCAAAACCACCAGATTTCGGAGATTGGTAATGTGATTCGTTCAACTTTCTATTGTTGGGGTCGGGTGTCTCGGGGGCGGTTCAAATCCCGCCAAATGGGTATATAGATCAATCACTACAATATATAGCTCAAACAAAAGGTGCATGGGAGAAAAAAAGAATTTGATATCCACCTAAAAACACCTCCCTATTATTTAAAAGCTATTTGGTGTTTAAATTGATTGATTTTCGGGAAATTGGCACTCATTTTCGGAACAAAGCCTCTGAGGTCCATCCCACCCCCAAACAGAATTTATTTACCGATCATGCCATTATGGGGCTCATATAAAATGTATTTGAAAGTAGACCACAAAGCGTATATTTACATTAAGGGCCTAGTTTCTCCCTAAACTGAAAATATTTACCACTACGATATGACTCAAAAGAACGGTATTTGGGAGTGGAGTAAAAATTAACCCAGGAACCGAGAAGGGGCACACTTCTCACACAGCAATGAAAGCTTTCCGATGCAAGTTTAAACTCAATGATAAGAGACTTTTTTTTATAGTCGAGTCCGAATGGCTTGCCGCAGTGCGACATCTCTCGGGGGAGAATTTTTTACATGACCATGCATGGCAAATGTCGCCAGCATTAAGAGGGGATCACCACTGCTTTAAATTTTGTCAGATGTTATCGTCAGGATTTGGCGGACATAAGCTACAGTGGCACGAATTCGATATACAGGGCGAAGTACCCCAACCCTAAAAAGATATTAGAGAGTTAAAGAAGGCACAGCGAAGCGGACCCGGTTCGGCTAGTCAGTCTATAAATTTATATAGCCCCCAAATAAATGATCCCCTGATTTGAGTTAATGCGCCCCTAGAAGCTGCAATTTTCATCCGATCTGGCTGAAATTTGGCAAAGTGCACTTATGCCTTCAAAAAAAAAAAAAAATATAGCCTCCATATGGCATATATGGATGATCTCAGAATTTGACTTCTTGAGCTCCTAGAAGATATTTTTTTTGCCAAATTTGCTTGACACTTGGTACGTGAAGTAAAATTATGTCAAATACTCTATTGGTTCATAAGTAGATATAGGCCCTAAACAACTGATACCCCAGTATGACCTTTTGAGACCATAGAGATCTCAATCAATAACCGATTTGGTTGTTAGAAAATAATTTAAATGCAAACTAAGTCATTAAGTGTGCATATTTAGCAGAATTTATGGAGGTGGGTAAACAAGGTTCGCCCCGGCCGAACTTAGCACGTTTTTACTTGTTTGCTATTACAATTACTATAACAAATATCTAGGAATATGGTTACCAGCAAAAATATATTTTCAAAATTTTGAGAGTGTAACACAGCTTCTTTCTGATTATACTAAGCCATGGCGAAAACACCGCCTACACAACATGGTTACCCTAATGACCGACCACACACATTGTGTGGATCTGACTAAATCTAGGATCTACCTACCGGTTTTGTATTCTCTTTTTTTTTTTTTGTTGTTGTTTGTTCCCCATAATTTGTGAAAGGAGACATTTTTGCATGCTTAATTTGTCAAATTAGCCAAAAACTTGATGTATTAAGTGCTTGATTATGCCCATCTCTAATAAGATAAGCTTTTTCTTATTTGAAAACCAAAATTAAAACTTTGAATAATGAGCTGGTGGTCATAATAGGATCAAGTGCCATAAAAAAAGAACAAATAACACCAGCAAGTGACAGCTGGAGTGAGTGATGGAATGCAATAGAAATGTTGATGGATTTTTGATTATTTTCTTGCAAATCAAACGTTTGTTTTTTTGAAACGAAGTAAAGCTGTCTGATGGATGGAATGCAATAGAAATGTTGATTGCTTTTTGATTATGTACAAATTAAACGGTTGTTTTTTTTTTTGAAACGAAGTAAAGCTATCTGGTTTATTCCTACCATACTAAAAACTAAGTCACTGTGGGCTTTAGCTGTGGCAATTAGTTAATGACATTTCCTTTTATAGATCTACTTTGTTTTACAATAATTTTCGGTTTTGCCCACAAATTAACACAAATTTACATATTGTTATTGTAGATAGGAGGAAAAGAAAAAATATATTTTTTTTAAATTTTGTGGCAATGTCATTTCTTTTCCCTTTAAATGACAAGGCAATTTTTCCTTGAATGACTGCTCCATTTTCTGCTATCACCCCAAGCACTTTATCTTCGTTATTGCGTCTGCGTGGTGACTGTGGCGGCAACTCCGGCGCCAGCCATCATCTGTAAAACAGCTACTCTAAAAATATAACAAATGGCCAAATTTATTGGCGCCAAGTAAATTAGCCAAAGATTAACATAATCATAAACAAATATCAGGTAATTTGAACAACCGCAGAGACCACAAAATGCCACGAAATTTTTAAATGCCTTTTGCCACAACAACGAAATGATAAATTACTTCTGCCTTGTGCTGGCGTCGATCATTGGACAGAAACGCCAACTTGGAACAGTTAGTATCTGAGAAAAGCAGCACCAATGTCAAACATAACGCTTTACGATGTCTTGAAGAGTGTGGTAGTCGCGCGTCTTCTTTTACGAAAAGGTTGAAAGAGAAAGAAATTTATACCATTTATCGGACTCATTGTCTTGCGATTTATGTTCTAAAAATGTTTAGAATACAATAAGCATAAATGTCAAGCGCGGCTAAATACTCAAATAGCTTCTAGTTGTCTTAGAATAGCAAACTTTTCCAATATACGGAGGGGTACAACGCTCGATTGTCTGCGATGTAAAGGGAAGCCAAGCTAATAGTCAGTAACTCCATAATGAAAGGAAATGCAACGTTAACGTTAATTACTCTTCATCCCACGCTACTTACATTTACCGACTACTTCCGACCTGTTCTACCAATCGTACATGCTTCGCGGTTACTCTTTGTCCACCTACAGTTTATTCTACCGATATAAAGATTTGTTTATTCCTCAGCTACTACATTCCGTCACACGAACCTGCCTCGTATGTACTGTGACTACTCCCCGAATACCTACTGCCGATTCAATCAGACACACATACACGCGCGAATTGTCTTTACTAGCCCTACAAACACTTTTTATAATGAATAAAACACTCTTCTGGAAAAATGTTCTTCCGTATGACTCCTGAAAGACTCTTTTAGGTTATCATTGGGCAATCCATTGCGTCTGCAGAAGTTTAAGCAACTTTTCGCGACGATTATTACGCAACCCGTTGCGTTATACTCGTCCAGAAGATTTGTGTATTAATCACCTGAGTTAACTTTCCGTGATTATTTTTGTTATCAAGCCTGGTGAGTTTAGAACTTATATTAAACTAGCCGAACCGAAACTCTCCAATATCCTTTTAGGGTTGGGACACTTCGCCTTAAAGTTGTATATCGAATTCGTGCCACTGTAGTCTATGTCCGCCTATAACGCTGAACGCCTGCCATCAAATCCTGGCGATAACATCTGACAAAATTTAAGGCAGTGGTGGTCCTTTTAATGCTGGCGACATTTGCCATGCATGGTCATGTAAAAAATTCTCCCCAAAGAGATATCGCACAGCGGCACGCCATTTGGACTCGGCTATAAAAAGTCCCTTATCATTGAGTTTAAACTTGAATCGAAAAGCTTTCATTGATGTGTGAGAAGTGTGCCCTTTCTCGGTTCCTGGGTAAATTTTTGTCCACTCCCCAAATACCTTTCTTTTGAGTCCTATATTATCGAATTGGTAAATATTTCCGTTTTAGAGGGACACTTGGCCCTAATGTAAATATACGCATTGTGCTCTACTTTCAAATACATTTTATATGAGCCCCATAATGGCATGATCGGTAAATAAATTCTGTTTGAGGGTGAGATGGACCCCAGGGACTTTATCCCTAAAATGAGTATCAATTTCCCGAAAATCTATCAATTTAAACATCAAAAAGCTTATATATAATAGGGAGGTGTTTTCGGGTGGGTCAGTTCCCCAAACACATGACTCTTCAATTCGATATCAAATTCGTTTTTTTCTCTCAAGCACCTTTCGTTTGAGCTCTATATTATCGTGATTGGTCTATATACCCATTTGACGGGTTTTAGACGGCCCCCGAGGCACCTGACCCCAACAATAGAAACCACGTTTTATTTTGACAAATTTTTACAAATTTTAATTTCATATTCGTAGTCTAATCCCAAATATCTTTCATTTGAGTCCCATACAGACATGGTCGGCTAATTTGCCCATTTGGCAATCCCATTACTTGGACCTGATTTTGTATGCCATATTTGTAATCTAATGTCAAATACTTTTCATTTGAGTCCCATATTGACATAAACGTCGAATATATCTGTTTAAAGGAGTTTTTGGGTTGGGGAGTCCCGCTGAGTACTTGGACCCAAATTTTAATACCATATTCGTTTTCTAGTCTCCAATACCTTTCAGTTGATACCCATATTGTGCCTATCGGTCCACTTTTGGTTTTGGATGGCGTTGTTGGGGTAAGGGGGAGGGACCGCCCCATCCTATATCTGCAAATTATATAGCCTATGTTTCCTTCCAGACAAACCGACACAATCTGTGAAAATTTTAAGAAAATCGGTTCAGCCGTTTTTGATTCTACGGAACAAACATAAAAAACCAAATCCCATATAGTCATGATGGGTCATATGCCCATTTAAAGCGTTTTGGGGGGTAGGGTGACCCCCTATTCTTCGATCTGATTTTGTATGCCAGGTTCTTAATCTACTCCCGAATACCTTTCATTTGAGGTCCATATTGGCATGAACGCCCAATATGTCTGTTTGGGGGAATTTAAGGATTGGGGCGGCCTGATGGGTACTTAGACCCAAAGTACCTGATGGGTACTTAGACCCAAATTTTAATACCATATTCGTATTATATTTTCCAATACCTTTCATTTGATACCCATATTGTCCTTCCTGGTCCACTTTTGATTTTGGGTGGTGTTTTTGGGTAAAGGGGGAGGATCCGCCCCTTCCGAAATCAACAAATTATAAAGCCTATTTCTCCTTCCTGACCATATTCGCAATCTACTCCCGAATACCTTTCATTTGAGTCCCATATTGTCATGATCGTCCAAAAAACCTACTTTAGAGTGTTATGGGGTTACAGGTACTTGGACCCAATTTTTAATATGAAATTCGCTCTCTACTTCTGAATGCCTTCCATGTGAGTCCTTTATTGTCCCGATCGGTCCACTTTTATTTTTGGGTGGTATTTTTGGGATAAGGGGGAGGGTCCACTCCCCTTCCGATATCAAATAATTATATAGCCTATGCTTCCTTCCAGACCAACCTGCACAATCTGTGAAAATTTCAAGGTTATCCTTGCCGTTCTTGAGTCTATACGGAACAAACAAATAAACCGACAAACAAAGAAACACAAATTAAATTTTATATATAAGAAGATTTTGTTATTGGATGTTTTGTTTCGAGAGGACAACTTCCACAATACCAAACAGAATTTTCCTTGGTTTATTTGTTACTCGCCCAGGCGAGTAATGCCCAACTCTTCTAGAAAAGTATTTTAGTAGATTCTTGCGCGATCTTCCAAGACTCTACTGACTTACTCTGTAGCAACTCATATGGAAGTTTCACGGAACACTCTTCCAGAAGATTGGTTTTGATGACACACCTCCTCACGAGGGGGGATTCGTCTACGACTCTTAGACGAGCTTGTCCGCAATAGAAACCTTCTTCTAGAAGGTTTGCGGATGATTATTTGGCGATCAAAAATGATTGCAGGGAGTATACCCATGACAACTTCCCCATTGAGTTGTGCGAACAATCAATGTGGAGACCATTGATTATTGGTATGACATTGGGTGTTTATTTTATTGTTTGCATTTTTTTCGATACTGGAGTCTTTCCTAACAACAGCGTGAACTCTCTGGTTCTAGAGGAAGACTGACCAAAGTAGATAACTGGCAGCGTCCGCAATCGAAACAACTTGTCTTAACATAGCTCCAGGTGTAAGCCTCGTGATTCGTTCGCATCCGCACTTAGCTTGCATCTGCATCCGCGATTCATTCGCATTCGTAAGTCATTCGCATCCGCGACTCGTTCGCGTCCGCGCATAGCTCGCATCCGCGCTTGGCTGGCATCCGTGACTCGTTCGCATCCGTGACTCGTTCGCATCCGCGACTAGCTCGCATTCGCAACTCGTTCACATCCTCGATTCTTTGGTGCTATCAGCGTGAACTCTCAGGTTCTAGAGGAAGACTGACCAAGGTAGATAACTGGGAGTATCGGCAATCGAAACAACTTGACTTAACATAGCTCCTGGTGTTAGCCTAGTGATTCGTTCGCATCCGCGACTCGTTCACGTCCGCGCCTAGCTCGCATCCGCGCCTGGCTCGAATCCGCGCTAAGCATATCAAAATATTCGACAAAAATGTTCGCCGGAAAAATCTGCTTTAGTCGCCTGAATACACCAAAACGCAAAACTTTACATACACACCGGAAAACAGTAGAACGGAGAACATAATTCAGATATAAAGTCGAAAGTCGTAAGTTAAACGCCTTCCATAGGCTTAAGAAGTTAAATCAAGAGATTAGTTTAAATGGGAGCTATATCAGGTTATATATCGACTTGGACCATACTTGGCGGAGTTTTTGAGAGTCATAGCAGAAGTAATTGTGCAAAAGTTCAGACTAATCCTCTGGACGCTTAAGATGTTAAATCGGGAGATCGGTTGATATGACAGCTATATCAGATAGACCGAATTAGACCATACTTGTGGTAGTTGTTGAATGTCTTAACAGATGTCATCATGCTAAATTTCAGATAAATAGGGTAATAATTGCGACCTGTAAAGGCCCAAGAAGTTAAATCGGAGGATCGGCTTTTAATTTTTTTTAATGGGCTATGATAGAACATTTGTTCCACTAGCTGAACGTAGAATAGCGTTCCAAGCGCCTCAATCTTCTGCGCTCATTCTAAAATCTCTGACACCAAGTTTCGAGGTGTCTCCCACCACTTGATCTTTCCATCGGGCTTTTGGTCTTCCCGGTTTGCGTGTACCACCATGTTTGCCTTCAAAAGACTTCTTTGCTGGAGCTTCTTCATCCATTCTGACAACATGACCTAGCCAACGTAGCCGTTGTATTTTGATGCGTGTAACTGTGCTTTCGTCGTCATACAGCTCGTGGTTCATACGTCCCCCATATTCTCCATTAACGCAAACTGGTGCATATATTTTACGAAGAATCATTCTCTCAAATACTTCAAGCACTGCCTCATCTGCTTTCAAGTACCCATGCCTCAGAACCATATAACAACACGGGTAGTATCAGTGTCTTGTATAGCGTAATCTTCGTCTGTCCAGAGGTAGCCTTGTTTCTAAACTGCTGCCAGTAGTATTCTTCGCTTTATCTCAAAACTGGTGTCATTCGTTTCGGTTACGGCGGTGCCGGGGTAGATAAAGTTACTGACTATCTCAAAGTTGTGGTTCCTAACTTTCTCCATTTTCTTTATCTGCCCGGTTATACAAGACGTTTTGGGATTTGAAACCATCCATTTCGTCTTATCTCCATTTACTGCCAGACCCATTTTCACTGACTCTCTTTTGATACTTCTGGTGACTGACCTATGATATTGATGTCGCCGGCATAGGCGAGTAGCATGCATTGTCTTGTGATTAGTGTGCCACATCTATTCACATCTGCATCTCGTTTGATCTTCTCCAGCAGGATATTAAAGAGATCCCACGATAGGCTGTCTCCTTGTCTGAAACCTCGTTTGGTATAAAAAGGTTCGGAGAGATTCTTTCCTATTCTTTCTGAGAAAAGCGTATCAGCAAGTGCCATTCTGCAGAGTCTTATTAACTTTGCAGGGATACCATACTCAGACATGGCTTGAAATACCTTTGAACGTAAAGGGGTATAGAAAGCGGCTTTGTAGTCAACAGAGAGTCGGTAGGTGTTGATTTGTCCCTCTCGGGTCTTTTCCAGGATTTGGCGCAGTGTGAATATCTGGTGTAGGGTGGATTTACCAGGTCTAAGGCCACATTGATAGGGCCCAATTATCTCATTGACTTTAAGTTTTAATCTATAACACAGTACGCTCGAGGGCAGGAGACTTATTCCTCTGTAGTTGGCATATTTCGTCTTGTCTCCTTTCTTGTGTACGGGGCATAGTATGCTGAGGTTCCAATCATCGGGTATGCGTTCTTCTAGCCAGATTGCGCAGATAAGCTAATGCATACGCCTTATCAGCGTGTCGCCTCCGGTCTTAAATAGTACAGCGGCTCCTGCTGCCTTGTTGTTCTTTAGTCGGGTCACTGCTACTTGGACCTCATTCTGACTAGGAGGTAAACATTCTATACCATCATCAGGGATTTGGATTGTAGTGACGCCATTCCCAGTCCATCGCACTTTCTGTAAGGCGGTAATATCTACCTTGTATTTCTCTAACACATCCGCCAGCGCGTATACTGCACCTTCTCTATAAAGAGTGCGGACATTCCAGGTCCAGATGCGCAAATCATGGTCCTTTTTTCGTTTGCGTGGGTTGTCAACGTTGGGGAGATCCTTTTTATACCCTCCACCATAGAATGGGGGTATACTAATTTCGTCATTCTGTTTGTAACACCTCGAAATATGCTTCTCAGACCCCATAAAGTACAAATATTCTTGATCGTCATGTCAATCGATCTAGCCATGTCCGTCCGTCTGTCTGTCTGTCGAAAGCACGCTAACTTTCGAAGGAGTAAAGCTAGCCGCATGAAATTTTGCACAAATACTTTTTATTAATGTAGGTCGGTTGGGATTGTAAATGGGCCATGTTTTGATATAGCTGCCATATAAATCGATCTGGGATCTTGACTTCTAGAGCCTCTAGAGGGCGTAATTATCATCCGATTTGACAGAAATTTTGTACAACGGCTTTTCTCATGACTTTCAACATACGTGTCTAATATCGTCTGAATCGATCAATAGCTTGATACAGCTCCCATATAAACCTATCTTCCGATTTTGCTTTTTTAGCCCCTAGAAGGCGCAATTCTTATTCGAATGAACTGAAATATTACACAATGAATTCTACAATGTTCTGCATTCATTTATGGTCCGAATCGGACTGCAACTTGATATAGCTGCAATAGCATACCAGTTCTAATTCAATATTCTTTGTTTGCCTAAAAAGGGATACCGCACATAGAACTCGACAAATGCGATCCATGGTGAAGGATCGAAGATTCGGCCCGGCCGATTTAGCACGCTCTTACTTGCTTACTATTCCTTTGTTTCTCATAGTAGTTCTCATAGTTTTCCGAGGGCGGGTTACTGGCTCAGCGCCCCAACCGCATGGGTTTTGTGAGATTGTACATGTATCCCTCGCTGTGGCGAGCCGCTTGCTTCAAGATCCGACGCTCGCCTTCAGCCGCTCTTAACCCGGGCACAGACGCTGATGTTGGCCAATGGTTATTTGAAGGCGCCAATAACTCGCCTTGTCATCTCAATTATCATTGGCACTCAGTATTTAATTAAGAGCCAGTGCCAACTGTATCCTCACTGAGACTCTTCTCTCGATAATCAAAGACTGCCCGCATTCGCATAAAAACGGAGCTTTTCACAATCCGCAACCTGTGGATGCGCCCGGTAGCTTTCAGCTAAACTTCCTGTGATAACGATGGACACCACACAAGTCGGAGCTCAAAGTTCCAGCTCGAGTGGTGCTCATCGGCCGGGATATGTTATTTAATTGCATATTTTAAAAATTCAACCCTTTTTGTCTTGGAGTTTAAAGTTTGAGACGAAATGGGTATTGACTGCATGGTCAATCAATCAATCGATCACAGTTACGTTGTCACTTTTGCCAAGCAGCATATTACGCTTACCAACACAAAAGATTCCACCCAATTTATTATTTTTTTGTTGGCGCCAAACTCCATATTTTTCTAAACAGAGTCTATAGGAAAAATTAGCATAAACATGTTATGGGTGCCAGCTGCTCGGTGATGTACTAACTATCCTCCACAATCATCCGCCCAACCATTCATCTCCAAATCCCCTCAAAAAGTTGCTCACAACCATCACATTTATTAACAAACATTTTCAAATATTTATTAATTTTAATCTTAACACGATTTTGACGTTAAGCCTTGTAAAGAAATATGTTAAGCTTAAAAACAAAAATAATTAGCAAAGGTTCCATCTGTTGGCTTATGAGCCAAGTTCTTTTGTTGTCATAGATTGTTCACATGTAATATTAGACAATTAATTTTATTCAATCAGTATAATATTTTACATTTTCTTATTTATGGCTTTTTAAATGTTACGGGCAGGTGATAGAAATAACATAGGGTCGTCTGTCGGCCGCTCAGTGTTTTTGAGTGGTGTGAAGTTAGCCTTCAAATATCTCAAAAAAAATCTAATGTCGTCACAGAGCCCACAAAAAATTAACTGGATTTTGTCCGATAAAAAAGTTTGAAAAGTTTCCAAACGGTTTAGGCAATTAATTGAACCGGTAATAGTTGTAAATCGTAGGAGACCTGAACATTTACACATGGTTTGATGGAAGATTTCGGCTACCTGTTTTGTATTGTCACCACTAAGGCGCATGGCCATCGCAAACTTCTAAGATAAATTTAGTAGTTATTCCAAAGAGGTTAATAGAAATTTAGAGGGGTTTAGCCGGCCCAGAGGGGAACCAACGCAAAAGAGTGAAAAAATAATTTATACGTATTCATATAAGCAAACTTATTACGTGTGATCTTCTTATCAAAAAGATCTGGCGCAAAAGCTTGTTTGCCAAAACTATTTATTAATGTAAACTCTTAATAAATATTTGGACAACGTCAACATTTAAATTTTAATTATTCTCATTATTAAATAATTACAAAAATTGTTTTCTATTTTGCGTTGCGGTTGTGGCTTAGTCGCACTTTGAATTTCTAATCCCGACGCTCAACGTCGTATTTCAAATTAACTACACTAAGAAGACTCTTGAATATATATACGTCAAACAAGATGTCAATAATGTTAATGGTTAGATGATTACAGAGGCTATTGGCCTGATTTACATTAAGACCATAGAAAAGCCTCTGTGGGATGGACAAAGCGTAAACATGAATTTGTGTTATTTAGTTTGTTTGTGTGTTCCGTATAGACTCAAAAACGGCTGAAGGGATTTTATTGTAATTTTCACAGATGGTGCAATATGGACTCGCGGTGAAATTAGGGTACTTCATTTTTGATATCTAAAGGGGGAGGCGGACCCTCCCCTTTACCCTAATTTTCAAAAACACATGATTTTGGATATGAGTGGTGGGATTTAAGCGAAATTTTGTGTGCCCTCTAAAAGTAATCTAAAAACCAACATTTGTTATTCAAATTTCGGATGGGCTGACTATGGGGGCCGCCCCGCCCCCAAAACCCACCATATATTTATATAGACCATTCACAACAATATGGGACAACAACACTAAGAGGCAATGCCCTAAATTATAGCTGCCATGAAACGAGGCATGACTTTGGCTGTGGATTTGTGGTTAGTCGAAAACTAAAACACCTTGTCTTACTCCGGTGGATGAGAGATTAGCCTCAAACTGCATAAAAGCCAAATTCTTCATCATCAGCCTCATTTGTGCCCATGCCCCGACGGAAGACTAGGACGAACAGCCTTGAAAGACAATATGACCGCTGTCCCACTCATGATATTAAAATCGTTCTGGAAGATTTTAATGCGAAAATTGGAAAGGAAAATATCTTTGACACAACAGTCGGAAAATTTTGACTACACGAAGCAACTTCCGATAATGGATTGAGTCTAATAGACTTCGTCGCGGCTAAAAACATGGTAGTTGTGAGCAAAAGATTCCAACATCGTAGGATTCACACAGCCACATGGATGTCAACGCACAAGAAATCAAATAGATCATGTTTAGAAATGGGCGATGGGTAAATACCCAAAAGCTATTTACCGATTTCGATGAAATTTGTTAAATGTGGTCCAGATCGGATCATATTAGGATATAGCTGCCATATAGACCGATCTGCCGTTATAGGGTATAGAGCCTATAAAAGGAGCATTTTTCATACGATTTCGATAAAATTTGAAACAGTAAGCTTTGGTATCCTCTTACACCTTTTTGTTGAATATGGTCCAGATCGGATCATATTTGGATATAGCTGCCATATAAACCGATTTCCCAAAATAGTGTATTGAGCCTATAAAAGGAGAATTTATCAGATCGGACCATATTTGAATAAAGAAGATATTAACAAAAAATCAATAAATACCGAAGACTTGGGTATTTACCCTGTAGAAACCCATCTCTATAGATTCTGGAAGGTTGAAGAGGTTAAAATAGCTCAACTTTGACACCCTGACAAGCATATAAACAAAAACACAAATAAAAAGGCGTTAGGTTCGGCCGGGCCGAACTTTGAATACCCACCACCTCGGGTATATACGTAAACCAACTTTCGTCAAAATCCGGTGAAAAATGCATACCTTATGCCACATAGCAGCTATATCGAAATATGTTTCGATTTGGACCAAATACTAATAAGTACAAGTCATTGTTCAATTGTGTATAACAATATATTGATCTTTTTAGTAGCTATATCTAAAAATAGACCGATCTGAACCATATACGACACGGATATCGAAAAGGCTAACACGACTCACTGTCCCAAATTTCGGCGAAATCGGACAATAAATGCGCCCTTTTATGGCCCCAAAACCTTAAATCGAGAAAGAGGTCCAAAACCTTAAATCGAGAGATCGGTCTATATGGCAGCTATATTCAAATCTGAACCGATCTGGGCCAACTTGAAGAAGGATGTCGAAGTTCCTAACACAACTCACTGTCCCAAATTTTGGCGACATCCGACAATAGATACGTCATTTATGGGCTCAAAACCTTAAATCAAGAGATCGGTATATATGGCAACTATATCCAAATCTGGACCGATCTGTGCCATATTGCAGAAAAATGTCGAGGAGCTTAAGTCACTGTCCCAAATTTAGGCAACATCGGACAATAAATGGGCCTTTTATGGGTCCAAAGCCTTAAATCAAGCGATCGGTCTATATCGCAGCTACATCCAAATCTGGACCGATCTGGGCCAAATTAAAGAAGGATATACGAAGGGCTTAACACAACTCACTGTCTCAAATTTTGGCAAAATAGGATAAGAAATGTGGCTTTCATGAGCCTAAGAACCTAAATCGGCGGATCGGTCTGTATGACAGCCATATCCAAATTTGGACCGATCTGGGCCAAATTGAAGAAGGATGTCGAAGGGCCTTACACAACTCACTGTACCAAATTTCAGCAAAATCGGATAATAAATGTGGCTTTTTATGGGCCTAAGACCCTAAATCGGGGGTATATCAAGTCCGATATAGCCCATCTACGAACTAAACCTGCTTATGGACAAAAAAAGAATATGTGCAAAGTTTCAGCTCAATATCTCTATTTGTAAACACGGTAGCGTGATTTCAAAAGACAGACGGAAAAACGGATGGACATGGCTAGATCGTCTTAGGTTTTTAAGCTGATCAAGAATATATATACGTTATGGGGTCGGAATTGGATATTTCGATGTGTTGCAAACGGAATGACAAAATGAATATACCCCCATCCTTCCGTGGTGGGTACAACAACAAATAAATACTTCTGAAACCTTTGTCCAACTCTGCAAATGTGTTCATAGTAACATAACATCGGTTTTCGCAAAACAATGTAGATGTGAAATAGGTTTCTTTGAGGGATTTCCTTTGTAGATAAATATACAAATAAAACAATTTTAAGGCTTCAGTAAGTTTTGTAAAACGGCCTTAAAAGTTTTAGAACATTTTTTTTTATTTTGTAGATGAATATTTTTTTTACATTTAGGTAACCCAAGTTGTAATAAAGCTGAAATCATTTTAATTACCTGAAAGATATTTACTGGAAATTCCTGCATGTTGATTTAGTTCTTTATTATCCAAATTTTCTTTTCGTATCCATGTCAGCTGATTTGAATTAACCGAACCGGAGGAGCCTAATCACACACATTCATTCACTATGTTGGGTGAAGTTTTATTATTTTACACACTAATGCAAATTTATATGCACGTAACACTTTATGTGAAGAGTTCTCTTTAACACTCTTCTTTTTACATTTTCTTTTCATAACAACACTCACTTTTGAATTGCTTTTGCTTACTCTCATGCACAATAGTACTGATTTGTTGTCATTTACAAATTCACCACGATCTCTCATTCCCCCACATTACACAAATGTCTTGAAGAAATTTGCAAAAACTTTAACACTATATTTTAGTAATTGTAGATCGAATTTTCATATGATTTCAACACTTTTTGAAAGGATTTCGCTTATACTCTTATTTGAGATCAAAACTACAACAAACGAAGCACTGCAACCTATTATTTTCGATAAGAAACCTGCAGCGAATTAAGGAACGCGCCGGACGAAATAAAGCAAAACACGAACTGAGAAAATATTAGATGCAGAGTTGCCAATTGTATTTGTCAAGCATTATTGAACATCAGTAACACAATAAGGTCCCGTTGTGAAATAAATCCGGGGATTAATGAAAATTGTCATTGCAAAAAAGGAGGGATTTAGCACTTAAATCTCGAAAAGGCCGTAAATCCGAATTTAGTGGCCAATGTAAGTACTTTAAGTTTAGTTAATACGAAAATAGGTTGAATATTTAAATAAATCCCATTTGAACAAAGTAGTTTAGTAGGTTTACGATACTCCTTTACGTTCAAAGGTATTTCAAGCCATGTCTGAGTTGGGTATCCCTGCAAAATTAATACGACTCTGCAGGATGACGCTTGCTGATACGCGTTCCTCAGTAAGAATAGGAAAGAATCTCTCCGAACCATTTAATACCAAACGAGGTTCCAGACAAGGAGACAGCCGATCGTGTGATATATTTAACATCCTGCTGGAGAAGATTATACGAGATGCAGATGTGAATAGATATGGCACACTAATAACAAGAGAACACATGCTACTCGCCTATGTCGACGACATCGATAACATAGGTCGGTCACCGGAAGTAGTAACTGCAGCCTTTAAAACAATCGAAAGAGAGTCAGTGAAAATGGGTCTGGCTGTAAATGGAGACAAGACGAAATGGATGGTTTCAGCTCCCAAAAAGCCTTGCACAACCGAGCAGACAAAGAAAATGAAGAAAGTTGGGAACCACAACTTTGAGATAGTCTGTAACCTTATCTACCTCGGCACCGCCGTAACCGAAACGAATGACACCAGTTTTGAGATTTAGCGAAGAATAATACTGGCAAACAGATGCTACTTTGGACTAAGTAAGCAGTTTAGAAACAAGGCCACCTCTCGACAGACGAAGATTACACTATACAAGACACTTATACTACTCGCATGGGTATTTGTGAAAGCAGATGAGGCAGTGTTATCTTCTCTCCTTAAATATTTTCTACTCATTTACGCACACTTTCTGCACCCCGGCACGGAATACCTGTGAGCACTACACAGGCTGGAAGATTGAACTGTGTTGTGTTAATGCTGTCACGAGAAGTTTAGATGTGAGCTACCGGGCGCGTCCACAGGTTGCTGATAGTGGAATGCTCCATACGGAGAAAATGCAACGGCAGACGCGGACAATCATCGATATCGACCGGAGAGTCTCAGAGAGAGGCCGGGCGGCACCGGCTCTTGCACAAATACGGAGTCCCTATGATATGACAAGGCGAGTTATTGGTAAAGCTGGCAAACTATCGATAATCGCCACATTCGACATTTCTAATAATAAATATCGATAGTATCGATACCATCGTTAATTTCCCATTACCCATATATCAAACGAAAGTGAAAAGTAACAAGTAAAAGAGTGCTAAGTTAGGCCGGGCCGAATCTTGGGAACGGCACCACCATGGATTCTGCTGAGAATTTATAGAAAATAAATTTAGTTGAAAGGCATAAAATGCGGAGAAAATCGGGAGATCGGTTTATATGGGAGCTATATCAGGTTTTGGACCGATTTGGACCGTACTTGGCACAGTTGGTGGAAGATTTGACCCATTTGCAATCCCCAACGACCTACATCAATATTAAGTATCTGTGCAAAATTTCAAGCTGATAGCTCTACGCGTTCGACCGCTATCGTGATTTCGACAGTCGGACGGGCATAGCTAGATCGACTCAGAACGTCAAGACGATCAAGAATATATATACTTTATGGGGTCTTAGACGAATATTGCAAGGTGTTACAAAGGAATGACTAAATTAGTGTACCCCCATCCTATGCAGGTGGGTATAAAAATCAAGAGATCGATTATTATAAAACCAATCAATGCATAGATCGAATAAACCCAAATTTGGTAAAGTTAGTTGGAAGTCATGGGAGAAATCATTGTACAAAATGTTAGCCCAAATGGATACATTCGGAATCGGGGGGCTTATTTGTTTCAATTTCCAAAAAAAATTAACTTTGCCGATAGTATCGTTAGGAAAAATATTAAACGATATTCAGACAATCTTATATATCGATATTTTGCCAGCTCTAGTTATTTGCGCCTTTAAATAATCAATGGCCAACCTGTTCCCGCAGCGATTCGTCCTTTAGACCGGAGCGAGCTTGCTCAACTACAGGAGCTTGTCGAGGATCGCAACCTCCACATGAAAATGTGGCTACATCAACAACATTAATACACACACGTCGCACAATTGTCGAAATCGTTGACCTGACTGCATTTAAGTAAAATTTTAAAATCGATAAATGTTTTACATTCTATTTATAACCGATACTCCACTGAGCAAATTTACCTTTTTACATTTGTTTTGTTTTCAATATTCGCACAGCTGTTATCTGTCAAACACAACATAAATTGCAGCAAGTGTATTGAAAGTATTTTTGGCATTTGGATTTTGGCAATATTAGATCATATGACTAAGGTTTTTTTTTAAGTAGAAGGCATGTATTAACAGAAAAACAAGTAAAAGCGTGCTAAGTTTGGCCGGGCCGATCTCCCATTGATCGCATTTGTCAAGTTCTTTGCCCGGTATCTCTTTATAGGCAAACAAAAGATAATGGATAAGAATTGCTATGCTATTGGAGCTATGTCAGGTTATAAACCAATTCTCGCTATAATTGGCTTGGATGTTAAAGACAATTGTAGATCCCATTGTGCAAAATTTTAACAAAATGTAAAATATGGAATTCGGTTTGCATGGGAGCTATATCATGTTATAGATCGATTCATTTGGTACGTTTGTTTGAGGTCATGGATACAGTGACTATGCCAAATTTAAGCATAATTGTGTAAGAATTACGCACTCTAGAGGCTCAAGAAGTAAAATCGGGTGATCGGTTTAAATGGAAGCTATATCAGGTTATGGAGCGATTCAGACCGTATTTGCGGATTTGTCATGTATACAGTGACTGTGTCAAATTTACATACTTGGTACATTCATCCAATATGGACCGGTATGTCCCATTTACAATCCCACCCGGCCTACACTAACAGGAAGTATTTGTGTAAAATTTCAAGCGCCTTGCTTTACTCTTTCGAAAGTTAACGTGTTATCGACGGACCGACATACAGACGGACGGACATAGCTAAATCAACTTAAAATGCCCCCGTCCCATGGTGGAGGGTAAACAAATATGTTTCTGATCTGCGATTATCAAGTTATCTGATGGAAATACGTTGTAGAAATTAACATTTGTTATAGCAGATTTGAAGTATTATATAAAGGGTGATGTTTTAGCTATTATCTTTTTAGCAACATAGGTTTAAACAGCTCATGCCGTATCGTGTTTCGTTTTGCTGTCAAACATCTTCAGTTTGGTCTATAATTTAACCATTAATCGAATTGAATTTTATTATCAAAATGCGTGCTTTGTTAAGAAATTAAGAAAATAAAAAATTGCGTTTAGCGACGAAGCTCATTTTTTGGCTCAATGGGTACGTTAATAAGCAGAATTGTCGATTTTGGAGTAAAGATCAGCCGGAAGCATTGCGAGAGCTTCCAATGCATCCAGAAAAAGTCACAGTTTGGTGCGGTTAATGGGCTGGTGGTATCATTGGACCGTACTTCTTCAAAGATGATGCGAATCGTAACGTAACTGTGAATGGTGAGCGCTATTGTGAGATGATATCCAACTTTTTTTTTGCCCCAAATGCAAGAGATTGACTTGCATGAGATTATGACCCCCATGTTGAAGCAGATATGTGTGGCGTAGACCGTGAGGGCGGTGGTGTCCTGTTTGTGTATATCGTGCTGTTGTATGTTGTTTTGGTGCATACTTTTGTATGCTGGCTTAGGGTCGGCTTAGGGCGATTCATTTCTTCCAGGTGAAGAGTCTGGAACTGTTTGGGGTTTAGCTGGTAGTAGTCTTTCAAGGCTACGAAGTCTGACCGAAAACTTTAATCTGGTACCACGGGTGTCAGGAGCCCCTGGAACTTCGGTTCCAGCCTGGCAGTGGTGAGGCCCCATTGGGGAGCAACGTGGTGGCTGTGGTTTGTACCCAAATCGCGGGTAGAGCATAAGCTCGGCTTGGAGTTGCGTTTTCAACCGGGTGCCGTGACCCATAGATCGGAAGGAGTTTTAGGTAGTGCTCCGCTCCTAACCAAGGAGGTGAACACGTCCAAATATATGGGATCAAATTGGTACTCATGTGTGGATTATCATATGTGGGGGCGTTGGTAGACGCATTGTATTCACCCTTGGGCCTCGCTGATTTGGGCCGTGATGGCAGGCATCTTCGTTAAACACAACATTCGTGGTGTTTTAGTTTAAACAAATTTTGTTGAGTGTATTATATTTGATCACAGTAGCTTCTACTATATTTTATTCAGCCTAAGCTTCTAAAATGGGAGGGCGGTGGTGTCCTGTTTGTGTATATCGTGCTGTTGTATGTTGTTTTGGTGCATACTTTTGTATGCTGGCTTAGGGTCGGCTTAGGGCGATTCATTTCTTCCAGGTGAAGAGTCTGGAACTGTTTGGGGTTTAGCTGGTAGTAGTCTTTCAAGGCTACGAAGTCTGACCGAAAACTTTAATCTGGTACCACGGGTGTCAGGAGCCCCTGGAACTTCGGTTCCAGCCTGGCAGTGGTGAGGCCCCATTGGGGAGCAACGTGGTGGCTGTGGTTTGTACCCAAATCGCGGGTAGAGCATAAGCTCGGCTTGGAGTTGCGTTTTCAACCGGGTGCCGTGACCCATAGATCGGAAGGAGTTTTAGGTAGTGCTCCGCTCCTAACCAAGGAGGTGAACACGTCCAAATATATGGGATCAAATTGGTACTCATGTGTGGATTATCATATGTGGGGGCGTTGGTAGACGCATTGTATTCACCCTTGGGCCTCGCTGATTTGGGCCGTGATGGCAGGCATCTTCGTTAAACACAACATTCGTGGTGTTTTAGTTTAAACAAATTTTGTTGAGTGTATTATATTTGATCACAGTAGCTTCTACTATATTTTATTCAGCCTAAGCTTCTAAAATGGGAATAATGTTATTTTCTGCAGCTCGTAGTTAATTAATTAAACCATGTTCTAAATACCTATAATAAATTGTTTCTGATTAATTGATTCAGCAATTAGTTATCGTTAATTTTATTTTCTTTTAGTAGCTAGCGATTTATGATTATTATCCAAATATACATCCTAAAATCTAAATACTTCAATGGGAAGATAATATAAAACTCAACCTACGCGACTTCGGTAACAAAACCATATCCAAACCTTAATTAACTCACACATTAATCTTAGGTTATTTTGAATAGCTTTAACCTGAAAACCATATGAAATAAGAACACCTTTTTTGATTCGAGAAGTGTTATCTTCAAAATAAAATGTCCATCAGGAAATTGTCAATGAGGGCAAGGTAGTATGGCACTTTTCAGCCCTACAAATCGACCAAACTAGATGGAATTGTCCCAGTACCCAAGCAGGAGTTCTTTGACATGATTTAAACGAGTTCTTAGCTGCAAAGGCATGAAGAGTGGTCAGAGTGAGCTGTACAACCAAAGCGGGAGGAAAGACACTAAGGTTTGTCTATTAACTTTTTTTCGTAACCTTGTAGATTGATCTAACATTTAGAGACAGAAACACAAACTTAAAAAGTTTCCTTATGGCATCTGGTGGCAAAAATCCTATAATTGATCTTTAAAATATTAGAATATTTTTTAACATCATTGCCGTATTACTCACTATTATGGCCTAAGACGTACACGATTCTGGGAAAAAACAATTATTAAAATTCCCAAATGTAATCAAGCAATCACGGATCTCCAATTACACTCTACCACTTTCCATGATACACAATACTAAGCGATAATATGACAGGCATTTATTTAAAATATTGAAATATTGAAATATCATCAAAATATTTATTCTAAATAAAAAAAAAAAAACAATACCCGTGAAATAATTGCATTCGTGACTGGAACACTTCATAGATAAATTTTCAAAAAAAAAAAATAAAAATAATAACAGCCATTAAATTAACCACAGCTGTATGACTTAAAAAGTGGGCAGGGCAATGCTTTAACAAAATAATGGTGTTGGATCTTTCGCTAAGGTACTTGTACATAAATCATTTGTCAAATATAGTCGAGATAAACATCATTTTTACAATACTCTGGTAACTGACTCATTAATGTCAAAATGAAAAAACTCGTTATAAAGGGTGATTTTTTAAGAACTATAGGAAAGTTTTTCAAAAAAAAAACTCATCAAATTCATAAAATCTTTATTTAAATCGATAATACGGTCCATATAGTTTAATGTTTGAAGATTATTTCATGCAAATGTTGACCGTGACTGTGCCTCATATGGTGGTCCATCCGCTTAGTCCAATTTTGGCATACTCTTACCAACATTTCGGCCGGTATCTCACAAATAAATGCTTCAGTGTTGTTTTGCAATGCGTCAAATGAAGCAGGCTTGTCTGTATAAACATGAGCTTTAACATAACCCCACAAAAAATAGTCTAAAGGCGTTAAATGGCACAATCAAGGCGGCTAATTGACCGCTACCTAACGCGAAATAAAATGTTCTCCGAACTCGCCTCTCAATAAGTCCATTGCTACGCGTGCTGTGTGGCATGTGGCACCGTTTTGTTGAAACCACATCTCATGCAAGTCAAGTTCTTGCTTTTTGGGCAAAAAAAAGTTGGATACCATCGCGCTCAGCATTCACAGTTACGCTACTATTCGCATCATCTTTGAAGAAGTACGGTCCAATGATGCCACCAGCCCTTAAACCGCACCAAACTGTGACTTTTTCTGGATTCATTGGTAGATATCCCAATGCTTCTGGCTGATCTTTACTTCAAAATTAATAATTCTGCTTATTTACGTACCCATTGAGCCAAAAATTAGCTTATTCGCTTCATCGAAGAATCGAGCGATGAACTTTCTTAACAGAACACGCATTTTGATAATATAATTCAATATTTTGCAAGCGTTGTTCGTTAGTAAGACAATTCAAGATTAAAATATGGACCAAACTGAAGACGTTTGACAGTGAAACAAAACATGAAACGTGCGCGAGCTGTTTAAGCCAGTGTTACCAAAAAAGATAATAGCTAAAAAATATATTCTTGATCCTCATGACATTTTAAGTCGATCCAGCCTTGTTCGTCCGTCTGTCGAAAGCACACTTTCGAAGGAGTAAAGCTATATCCAGAGAAATCATTGGTTGGAATTCGATTATAAGAACAAAAAGATAATAATGTCAAAACAATTTCAATAGTTTGAACCACAGTTTGGCCATTTTCATAGTTCAGTAGCTATCTTAACCACGATACAATAAATGGGGTTAAAAGAAGATGTAACTTACCGATATATCAGATCCATCATTTATATTTCATAAAAAATAAATTCATTTTGCTACTGCCAATTGAATCAACAACGTTTTATTTTCTGCAGTACCGCCAAAGAGTAAGCAGACAATCCTTACCGTAGTTTTGCTTATTACCCTACCGGTAGTTGTGCTAACTGCCATACCGGAGTTCGACTAACTCCTTACCGGTAGTTGTATCCTTCAGGCAGAGAATTCGGAAACCGAGGTTCGAGTCCCCCGGCCGGCCAAATTTTTATACCCACCACCATAGGATGGGGGTATAACACCTCGAAATATTGATCTAGGACCCCATGAAGTATATATATACTTGATCGTCTCGACTGATTCTGATTCGAACTAGATAAGTCCGTCTGTCGAAATCACGATAGCGGTTGAACGTGTAGGGAATGCAAATGGGCAATATCGGTTCAGATTTGGATATAGCTCCCATATAAACCGATCTCTTGATTTGACTTCTTGAGCCCATGGAAGCCACAATTTTCACCCGATTTGGCTGAAATTTTGAACATAGGGTTCTGTTATGACCTCCAACAACTGTTTTAAGTACTGTCTAAATCGGTGAAGAATCTGATATAGCTCCCATATAAATCAATCTCCCGATTCGACTTCTTGAGCCCATGGGAGCCACAATAGAGGACGCAACTCTTTTGGGGAATTTGGGAGCGGCGCGACCTTCCATTACTTGGACCTAATTTTGTATGCCATATTTGTAATCTACTGCCGAATACTTTTCATTTGAGTCCCATATTGATAGGAACGTCGAATATATCTGTTTAGAGGAGTTGGGGCGGCCCGTTAGGTACTTGGACCCAAAATTGAATAAGATATTCGTTTTCTAATCTCCAATACCTTTCGTTTGATACTCATATTGTGCCTATCAGTCCACTTTTGGTTTTGGGTGGCGTTTTTCGGGTAAGGGGGAGGATCCGCCACCATCCAATATCTAAAAATTATATAACCTATGTTTCCTTTCACAAAAACCTACACAATCTGTGAAAATTTTAAGAAAATCAGTCCGAGTCTCATATAGTCATATGGCCATTTGGGGCGTTTTTGGGGGTGGGGTGATCCCCTACACTTCGTACTGATTTTGTATGCTAGATTCGTAATCTACTCCCGAATACCTTTTATTTGAGCCCCATATCGATATGGACGTTCAATTTGTCTGCTTTTAGAAGTTTTGGGGTTAAGGCGACTTCCTGGGTACTTGGACCTAATTTTTAATACGATATTCGTATTTTAATTTTCAATACCATTCATTTGATATCCATATTGTCCTAATCGGTTCACTTTTGATTTTGGGTGATTTTTTTGAGGTAATGGGGAAGGGTTCGCCCCCTTCCGATATCAACAAATTATAAAGCCTTTTCTTTCTTCCTGACTATATTCGTAATCTACTCTCGAATATCTTTCATTTGAGTCTCATATTGTCATTTTCGTCCAATGTACCTATTATAGGTTGTTCTGGGGTTGGGGCGGCCCCCCCCCCCCCCCCCCCCCCCCAGTTACTTGGACCCAATTTTTAATATGAATTTCGTATTCGACTCCTGAATACCTTTCTTTTGAGTTCCATATTAACCTGATCGGTACACTTTTATTTTTGGGTAGTACTTTTAAGGTAAGGGGGAGGGTCCGCCCCCCTTCCGATATCAAAATATTATATAGCCTGTGTTTCCTTCCAGACCAACCTAGCCGGTTTAGCCGTTTTTGAGTCTATACGGAACAAACAAACAAACCGACAAACAAACACAAATTCATTATACTCTACACCACTACTGTGGTACAGGGTATCATAACTTTGTGCATTTGTTTGTTACACCCAAAAGAAAGAGAGATAGACCCATTGATAAGCATACCGATCGACTCAGAATCACTTCCTAATTTGATTCAGCTATGTCCGTCTGTCCTTGTTAATTTGTGTACAAACTACAGGTCGCAATTTTCATCCGATCGTCTTCAAATTTCGTATAGGCAGAAACGAAGCCTATTGAAATTGGAAAAAATCGGTTCAGATTTGGATATAGCTCCCATATATATGTTCGTCCGATTTGCAGAAATAATGCAATATAATGGTCATTTGTTAACCGATTCTCTCGAAATTTGGCAGGAAGAATTTTATTATGACTCTCGACATTACTTTTGAATTTCATAGAAATCGGTTCAGATTTAGATATAGCTCTCATATATATATATAGCCCGATTTTCACTCCTAGAGCCATTGCAAGCGCATTTATTGACCAATCTTTCCAAAATTTTGTATAACACCTTGCTCGACGACTACCACAATATACGAGAAGTTTGCTTGAAATCGGTTCAGATTTGGATATAGCTCCCATATATATGTTCGTCCGATTCCCAGAAATAATGCAATATAATGGTCATTTGTTAACCGATTCTCTCGAAATTTGGCAGGAAGAATTTTATTATGACTCTCGACATTACTTTTAAATTTCATAGAAATCGGTTCAGATTTAGATATAGCTCTCATATATACATATAGCCCGATTTTCACTCTTAGAGCCATTGCAAGCGCATTTATTGACCAATCTTTCCAAAATTTTTTACAACACCTTGCTCAACGACTACCACAATATATGAGAAGTTTGCTTGAAATCGGTTCAGATTTGAATATAGCTCCCATATATATGTTCGTCCGATTTGCAAAAATAATGCAATAAAAAGGTCATTTGTTAACCGATTCTCTCAAAATTTGACAGGAAGGATTTTATTATGACTCTCTACATTATTGGTGAATTTCATAGAAATCGGTTCAGATTTAGATATAACTCTCATATATATATATAGCCAGATTTTCACTCCTAGAGCCACTGCAAGCGCATTTATTAACCAATCTTCCTAAAACTTTGTACAACGCCTTGCTCGACACCTACCACATTATCTGAGAAGTTTGCTAAAAATCGGTTCAGAATTAGTTATAGCTCCCATATATATGTTCCTCAGATTTTGGACAATTTGCAATAATGTTGTCATTTGTCAACAGTAGTTATTACAGTTTGAACATATTTGCTCGCCGAGGTCCTTCAAAATTGATTCAGAATAGGATATAGCTCTTACATTGTACCTAAAGGGTAGATGTAGGGTATTATACAGTTGGCACCGCCCGACTTTTGCCCTTCCTTACTGGTTTTTATGTATAAGATGTGTGGTGTGTGATATGTGAGAAGTTTGCCCCTGTTCCTTGGAATGTTCATGGGCAAAATTTGCAATATTTTTTTGTATGTTTTGTATAGTGTAAGTAGCACTCTAAAGACTTTCCCGGTCGTGTGGATAACATTATCTCATCTCTTCATTCTTAGGCACATGCTTTACAAACGTTCGATATTATGATTCTCATTATTGCTCGTGCCCAAAGAGTTAATTTAAGTTGGTGTTTTTAATTACAAATTTGTAAACATTTAATTTTAGCAATTATTTTACACATGCATATTTTCGCAATGAAAAATGTTACATCAAGCAATGCACAAGAAAAATAAAGATTTTTGTTAGTTCCGAACACGTGTGTTAAGATAATATTTTTTTTCTCTCAAAAATCTGCATTGATTAGCAACAATTAAGAAGCAGAAAAAAAAAACGCAAATCTCTTGGTTGCACAGTTCAATAGCCGTTCTTATTTAGAATTGTGATGTTTTTGAATGACAGTTTAATTGAGTCGTATTTCATATTTTGAACGCTTTAATCGCCATTCCAATCATATTCAATAAAAATTTTGTTAAAGAAAAGAAAAAGCGCAATTGCTTCTGGTTTTAAGATTCCAAAGACATTGTTGGCAAAATAGCAACAGTTACTTCAACAAAGAATAGAATTAAACAAGTAACAGGGTGCTAAGTTCGGCCGGGCCGAATCTTATATACCCTCCACCATGGATCGCATTTGTCGAGTTCTTTTTCCGGCATCTCTTCTTCGGCAAAAAAAAACAATATCAAGTAATGGTTCTCTTCGGACCACAATTGAACTGAATATTAGAGACCAAAGTAGAAGTCATTGTGTAAAATTTCAGCCAAATCTTGTAAGAATTGCTCACTTTAGAGGCTGAAGAAGTAAAATAGGGAGATCGGTTTATAGGGGAGCTGTATTAGGCTATAAACCGATTCATGACATATTCGACACGTATGTTAAAGGTCATGAGAGAAGCCGTTGTACAAAATTTCAGCCAAATCGGGTAATACTTGCGCCCTTTAGAGGCTAAAGAAGTCAAGATCTCATATTGGTTTATATGACAGCTATATCAGGTTATGGACCGATTTGAACCATTCTTAGCACAGTTGTTGGAAGTCATAACAAAACACTTCATGCAAAATTTCAGGTAAATCGGATAGAAATTGCGCACTCTAGACGCTCAAGAATTCAAGACCACAGATTGGTTTATATGACAGCTATATCAGGTTATGGACTGATTTCAACCATACTCAGTACAGTTGTTGGAATTCATAATAAAACACATCATGCAAAATTTCAGCAAAATCGGATAAGAATTGTGCCCTCCAGGGGCTCAAAAAGTCAAGATCCCAGATCGGTTTAAATGGCAGCTCTATCGAAACGTGGACCGATATAGCCCATTTACAATCCCAACCGACCTACACAAATAAGAAGTATTTGTGCAAAATTTCAAGCGGCTAGCTCTACTCCTTCGAAAGTTAGTGTGCTTTCGACAGACAGACGGATGGACGGACAGACGGAAGGACGAACGGACATGGATAGTTCGACTTAAAATGTCATGTCGATCAACAATATATAGGCGAATATTTCGAGGATTTACAAACAGAATGACGAAATTAGTATACCTCCATCCTATGGTGGAGGGTATAACAAAGTCATTGATCTGGCAGGCTTTCGTATTATATGAAATTACGATTGATTGAAACAGTATGTCTATTGGTATTAGGCCCCTTGAATTCAATCAAAAGTGTTCTTAAAATTTGCCCTTATTTACGATTTTGACAAAACTTTAACCCGGCCCACACGGGATAACTATGAGCACCACACAGGGTGTGTGGTGTCCATCGTTACCACGCGAAGCTTATCTGAAAGCTACCGGGCGCGTCCACAGGTTGCGGATGGTGGAAAGCTTTGTTTTTATGGGGAGTAGCTGCAAATACGGACGCGGGCAGTCAGCGGTTTTCGAGAGGAGAGTCTCAGTGGGGAGTCAGGTGGCACTGGCTCTTAATTAAATACTGATAATACTCGAGATGACAAGGCGTGTTATTGGCGCCTTCAAATAACCAATGGCCAACATCAGCGTCTGTCCCCTGGTTAGGATCTTTGAGCAAGCGGCTCGCCACAACGAGGGATACATGTGCAATCCCACAAAACCCATGCGGTTGGGGCGCTGCGCCAGTAACCCGCCCCCGGAAAATTATGAGAACTACTATGAGTAGGTAAGGTTAGGTTAGGTTGAAGAGAGGGTGCACATATTAATCCGCCCCATGCCACTATGGACATACACCTAAGCCAGTAATTGGCTTGTTGTGCGCTCAAAAACCTAAAAAGTAACCTCTAAAAAGAAAATTTTAAGTCAGGAATTCCGTGCTACTTACAAAATCCTTAATTGTTTTCAATAACACTCCATTAACTTGGTTCTTGTCTGATATTGTGGCTCCACCTTAGTATCGGTATCTGTTGTACGCGAAAGCCGGGCAATGACAAAGGAAATAATCCAACTTCTCATTATCTTCCCCGCATGCCCTACACATGCTACCGCATGTCGCACCGATTTTACATAAGTGAGCTCGTTCTCCTATGTGTCCCGTTATGATACCAATAGCTATACTGACCTCCTTCTTGCTACCTGTCAGTAATAGCCTCGTCTTCTCACGATCTGGATCCCCCCATAGGATTTTCGCAGTCCTACCGATCGTTTCGCCGTTCCACAATGTTGCATGTGCATTCGTCGCCCACTCCCTTAACTCGGACTGCGTCGACCCAATAGGATTCGGGTTAACCAAGTTTATTGACGGCAGTCCTCTGGCCTTCACCGCCAAATCGTCTGCCCTTTGATTTCCCCTTACTCCGTTATGGCCCGGCACCCAAACGATGCGAATTTTGCCATCCTCAGAGAAGACGTTAATCTCCTTCTTACACTGCAAGACTGTTCGTGACCTTACCGTCCTGGTTGTTATTGCCCTTATGGCAATTTACTGTCAGTAAGGATGTTCACACTCGAGGTCATCGCTTTAGCACCACACCACTTTACGCATTCCGTGATCACCCGGATCTCCGCCTGCAGGACCGTATTATGGTCAGGCAGTCTAAAACAGATCTCAGTCCCTGGGTTCTCAATGTAGACCCCCAGGCCCACTCTGTTCTCTAGCTTTGATCCATCCGTGTAACATGATCTTCCAGATGACAATACTAGGGCTCCGTCAATCCCAGACTGTGCCTATGGCAGCAGTGCCTCGCACTCGACTTCAAGATTCATCTCAGGTATCCGATCGGAAACCTCTTCCCATCCTTTCAGGTTTCCTATCGTCGCCTCGATGGTATGAGCTGCTCCCATCCTCAATCCATTCTCCAATCGCCTTAAGTCTCAAAGCCGCAGTGGCTGTCTCACACTTAATCTGTATGTCAACGGGTCGGATATCTAGAATAGTCTCCAGTGCCCTAGTGGCCGTGATCCTCATCGCCCCGCCTATGCCAAGACAACATTTTCTCTGAACCTGTTGTATGGTCCTTATGTTGCACTTATTCTATATAGCAGTCCACTAAACTACTGAGGCATTAGTAAGTATTGGTCTCATCACGCTCCTGTAGTGGACAGTGGACTATCCCAGGATTAAGGCCCCATTTGGAGCCTACGGCCCGTCTACATAGTGCCCAACATCTGTGAGCCTTCTCAGTACGCTCCTGAATGTGACGTTTCCAAATCAGTTTCCTGTCCAGGATCACACCTAAGTATTTGACCTTGTCAGATATCGAAATCGTCTTATTGAGGAAACGTGTTGCGTTAAATTGGCCCACCTTCGTCTTCCTCGTGAACAGGCATATTTCAGTCTTCTCTGGGTTAGCATTGAGACCTCTGGGTCTGGCCCAGTCTTTTGCCATATGCAAGACCCTTTCGGCCCTCCTGCATAGCTCGTTCGGATCCTTACCCCTTAGAAGTATTAAAACATCGTCTGCGTAGCAAACGGGTTCAAATCCCTCCTCAGTCAGCATCCGTAATAGGTCACTTACGGTGGTCACCCATAGGAGTGATGCCCCCCTGTGGCGTGCCCTTTGTCACTTTCTCCCTTATAATTATGCCATGGGACACACAATTTATCCACCTGGTCTTTAGCATATGATTTATCCAGTCTCTAAGGACCGGGTCAACCTGGTACTGGTCTAAGGTTTGGATCAGTGTGTCGCTCCGCACATTGTTAAACAGCCCCCTCGATGTCAATGCATACGGACCCCCCAACGTTGATGACCCACGCAAACGAAAAAAGCACCATGATTTGCAGATCTGCACCTGGAATGTCCGCACTCTCTATAGAGAAGGTTCAGTATACGCGCTGGTGAAAGTATTAGTGAAGTACAAGGCAGATATTACCGCCTTACAGGAAGTGCGATGAACTGGGAATGGCGTCACTACAACACCAAACGATGTCGTATTAGCTGCCATAATACGAGGCATGAATTTAGCTGTGGATTTGTGGTTAGTTGGAGACTGAAGCACCTTGTCTTCAGCTTTACTCCGATGGATGAGAGGCTAGCCACAATCCGCATAAAAGCCAAATTCTTCAACATCATCCTTATTTGTGCCCATGCCCCAACGGAAGACAAGGACGAGCAGATGAAGAATATTTTCTGCGAGCGCCTAGAGAGAGAATATGACCGCTGCCCCGCCTATGATGTTAAAATCGTTCTGGGAGATTTTAATGCAAATATAGGAGCCACCGTAGCGAAGAGGTTCGAATCCTGGCGAGATCGTCAGAAAAAAAATTCAGCGGTGATTTTCCCTTCCTAATGCTGGCAACATTTGTGAGGGACTATGCCATGAAAAACTTTTCTGCAAAGAAGTGTCGCACTGCGGCACACCGTTCCGTTTCGGCTATAAAAAGGAGGTCTATTATCATTAAACTTAAACTGGAATCGGACTGCACTCATTGATATGTGAGAAGTTTACCCCTGTTCCTTAGTGGAATGTTCATGGGCAAAATTTGCAATTTGATAGAAAATGAAGACAGTTTTGGTTTAATAGTCGGAAAGTTTATCCTCCACAAGATAACGTCCAGTAATGGGTTGAGGCTGATAGATTTCGCCGAGGCAAAAAACATGGTAGTTAGTAGCACCAGATTTCAACATAAAAATATTCAAAAAGTCATTTGGCGGTTGCCCGTTAAAACCCCGAGGAACCAAATTGATCACGTGTTTGATGTACGATCGATCCGTGGAACAAATATAGATTCGGATCATTACCTTGTTGCAGCAAAGGTGCGCACCCATTTGAACATGGCGAGGAAAGTACAATCTGACACTGCACGGAAGCTGGACATTGAAAAGCTGCAAACACAACAGATGGCAGCGGCATACTCCACTCGATTGACCCAACTGGTTGATGCAAGCACTCCTTGTTCCAATGATATAATGGCACAGTGGCAAACTATTGCCCACTTCATGGAAAATGCCGCGAAATCCGTTATTGGGTACCGGAAGCCTCCTCCAAGAACCCCATGGTACGACCAAGAGTGTCGAGATGCTACTGAAGCCAAGAATGCGGCATATATAGCAATCCTGCAATCAGGAGCAACGCGCCAGATAAAGGAGAGGTATCGGGAGAAAAGGCGAGAGGAGAAACCTCTATTCCTCAGAAAGAGAGAGGAAATGGAAAGACGTGAGAGTGAGCGAATTGAGATGTGCAGGAGTCAGAATGAAATTCTACTTAAGAATTAAACGTCAAATCGAGGGCTTTGGTGCTGGCACATCCTCCTGCAGAGACAAAGAAGGAAATCTGGCAACTGACACAAATAGCATGCCGAGGATATGAAAGGAACATTTTACCTAACCTTTTGTGTCCGACGTTGGCGGCGAAGAGGATACCGCACAACCAATCCCTGAAGATGGTATAGAATGTTTACCTCCTAGTCAGAATGAGGTCCAAGTACCAGCGACCCGACTAAAGAACAACAAGGCAGCAGGAGCCGCTGAACTATTTAGGACCGGAGGCGACACGCTGATAAGGCGTATGCATCAGCTTATCTGCGCAATCTGGCTAGAATAAGCATACCCAATGATTGAAACCTCAGCATACTATGCCCCGTACACAAGAAAGGAGACAAGACGAAATGTGCCAACTACAGAGAAATAAGTCTCCTCCCCATCGCATACAAGATACTCTTGAGCGTACTGTGTGAAAGATTAAAACTTAAAGTCAATAAGATAATTGGGCCCTATCAATGTGGCTTGAGACCTGGTAAATCCACCCTAGACCAGATATTCACACTACGCCAAATCCTGGAAAAGACCCGAGAAGGACAAATCAACACCTACCGACTCTCTGTTGACTACAAAGCCACTTTCGATACCCCATTACGTTCAAAGGTATTTCAAGCCATGTCTGAGTATGGTATCCCTGCAAAGTTAATAAGACTCTGCAGAATGACACTTGCTGATACGCGTTTCTCAGTAAGAATAGGAAAGAATCTCTCCGAACCATTTTATACCAAACGAGGTTTCAGACAAGGAGACAGCCTATCGTGGGATCTCTTTAATATCCTGCTGGAGAAGATCATACGAGATGCAGATGTGAATAGATGTGACACACTAATCACAAGAGAATACATGCTGCTCGCCTATGCCGGCGACATCAACATCATAGGTCGGTCACCAGAAGTAGTAACTGCAGCCTTTGAAAGAATCAAAAGAGAGTCAGTGAAAATGGGTCTGGCAGTAAATGGAGATACCACGAAATGGATGGCTTCAATTCCCAAAACGCCTTGTACAACCGAGCAAATAAAGCAAATGGAGAAAGTTGGGAACCACAACTTTGAGATAGTCAACAACCACCTCTCGACAGACGAAGATTACACTATACAAGAAACTGATACTTTCCGTATTGTTATATGGTTCTGAGGCGTGGGTACTTGTGAAAGCAGATGAGGCAGTGCTTGGAGTATTTGAGAAAAAGATTCTTCGTAAAATATATGGACCAAAATATATTTGCGGCGTTACTACAGTAGGAGGCCGACTATCAGGCGTCTCATCTGGCCACTATTTTCACAGTGTATCTGGGACTTGCATATACCCAAGGCCGGCAAGGCAAGCTATGCGACACCAAAGACCTACAGACCTATAAGCCTTATGTCTTTTCTACTCAAAACCATATAACCTATTGTGTATACCATGATAAAGAATAGGGCATCCATCGAACTGCTCAAATACAAACAGCAAGCGTATGTCAAGTGAAGGTCGGTGGAGACTGCCCTGCAGGAGGTTGTGCATTCAATACAAGAATCCATCGATGTCAAGACGTACACATTGGCGATACAGATTGACATCGAGGGGGCTTTTAACAATGTGCGGACTGACAAACTGATCCAATCCTTAGACAAGTACCGGGTGGACGGGTCATTAGAGACTGGATAAACCATATGCTAAAGAACAGGTGGATAAATTGTGGGTACCATGACATAAATATAAGAGAGAAGGTGACGCAGGACTCGCTGCAGGGGGGTGGTCACCCATAGGAAATTTACCTATGGGTGACCACCATAAATGCTGACTGAGGAGGGTTTTTAACGATTTTATTATTCTTCTAAGGGCTAAGGATCCGAATCAGCTAAGTGGAAGTACCGAAAAGATCTTGGAGATGACATATTACTGGGCTAGACCTAGGGGTCTCAATTTTAACCCAGAGAAGAGTGAAATCTGACTCAACACAAGGAAGACTAAGGTGGGGATGAGGATGGCACGATCAGCATCGCATCGAAGTAAGGCAGTGAAAGCCAGAGGACTGTCATCAATAAACTGGATTAACCAGAAGCCTTTCGGGTCGACGCAGTCCGAGTTAAGGGCGTGGGCTACTTACGCACAGCGAAACGATCGGTAGGACGACAAAAATCCTAATATAAAATAAACAAGTAAAAACACGTTAAGTTTGGCCGGGCTGAATCTTATATACCCTCCACCATGGATCGCATGTAATAAGTACTTTGAATGACTTTTTCAGATATATAAGAGCTATATGAAGTTATAGACAGATATGGACCGTACTTGTCATGGCTGTTAGAAATCATAGAAAAATACCACCACCAAAATGTCAGCCAAATTTGGATGAGAATTGCACCCTCTAGTAGCACAAGAAGTCAAGATCCAAGATCGGTTTATATGGCAGCTATATCAGAACAGGAACCGATATGGAATTCATGCGTCTAGCTTTCGAAGGAGTCTTCGAAAGTTAGCGTGCTTTCGACAGACGGACGGACGGATAGGGATGGACTTAAAATGTCATGACGATCAAGAATATGTACACTTTATTGGGTCTTAGACTAATATTTCGAGGTGTTACAAACGGAATGGCGAAATTAGTACACCTCCATCCTATGGTGTAGGGTATAAAACAATAGATTGTTGCTAAAACTTGTTAATGCTTATTATAAAGGGAAGGTTTCATGATTCCCGCATTTTTAGATTTTTTTCTCGCCAAGCTAAAAATTTCGAAAAAAAAATTGTCCTATGAAAGCCTTAGACCTTTTCTACAAATGTCTAGAACATTTTATACCGCTCAGATAATAGATAAAAAGCCATGGACTTAATTCCAATTTTTACGCCGTTTGACCCACTGTGCAAATCCATGCGGAACTTTTCTACTCTCATGCCTTCATTCTAGATTTCTCTTTGGTTGATTTCCTTTTACAGAAAGAATTTTGCATTTTAAATACAAAAGCCGTTATTTGTAGTGAAACATGGTTGGCAACACCAAAAGGGTTCCGCTAGTTAGTTGCATATGGTGACGTATAACGTTGTACACAATTACGAATATATCGTATAACACATGGTGCTATAGAAAACAACACAAAGTTAGAGCCTGTGCTAAATGGTAACTTGGGAAAAGTTCACAAATTTACTAATACTAAATTTTTCATGAACATTCCATTAAGGAACAGGAGATACTTCTCTTATATCAATGAGGGCAGTCCGATTAAACTTTAAGCTCATTGAAAAGGAGTCTCCATTTTATTTCCGAGTCTGAATGGCTTGCCGCATAGCCACACCACTTGGAAGAGAAGTTGTAACACGACAGGATACCTCACAAATGTAGCCAGCATTAATAAGGGTATGTTCACGCCGGGATTGGAACCCAGGCGTTCGGCGTCATAGCTTAACCTCTGTGCCACGGTGGCCTCCAAAATTTGAACTTTAATATAAGGTGCGGCCCAAATCGGTATAACCATATAAACCGCTTACAAAATGCCTCCTTGCGCACCTTTAAGGAGAATTTATGCTCTATTTGAATAAAATTATGGACTTTTGGCTTGTAGGGCCTATAAGCGGACATCTTAACCCCTGGAGAACATCAATACTTAGTAGTAATTGCGACGAATGTAAAAATTGTAAAAAAGTGTGGTCGTGCCGCATCTTGGGTACCCACCACCATAGATTTTACTCCTGGCACGGGATGACTATGAGCACAACACAAGATGGAACCTTAAGCTCCTATGGTGTATGGTGTTGAACGTCGTTACGAGTCGGCACAGGATAGCTGTAAGCACCGATATGTGTGGTGCTCATTGTTGTCACGAGAAGCTTAGCTGCTAGCTATCGGTCGCGTCCACAGGTTGCGGATAGTAGAATGCTCCACACGGAGTAGCTGCAACGTCAGTCGCGGACAATCAGCGGTATCGAGCGGAGAGTCTCAGTGAGAGACCGATTTGAATCGCACTTGGAACGATTTATCAAAGGCGGATTTAATAAGGTGGTCTCACGTGAACAGCTATTAACTGCCGGCCAGGTTTGACGCAAGGCGGATTTAAAAAGGTGGTCTCACGCGAGCATCTGTTAACAGTCGGTCAAGTTTGACAGTATTAAGATGTCAGATTTTTGTTGGTAGTCTCTTTGTTGCTATATTCTTTCTCGCATGCACACAAATTTGTTTGCGCGTGTTGGCAAAACGTCGATCAGCTGGATGGCAAGATGGCGGATTGCACCATATGATTTGTGGTTGTTGTACAAATGAGACCACCTTTAATAGTTTCGCCATGAGTTTGACGGTATCAAGATGTCAGATTTTTTTTTTTGCATTCTCTTTGTTGTTATCTTCTTTCTGGCATATTCTTAGCTCGTGTACGCACACGTATACACAAGCGAACAGCTTGGTTATGGTGGATTGCACCATATGATTTGTGTTTGTTGTAGAAATGAGCCCACCTTTAATTGTTCCGCCATGCGATTTATCGAATAACTTTTGAGCTTCTATTAAATTTACGAATTTTTTACGATTTCAAAGTCGATTATTCAACTTTTTTATTCAGTTAAAGTCGACTTCGACTTTTTTTTTGCACAATAAATCGACTTCGACTTTTTTACACAAAATGTAGATTAATCGATTTGTTGAAAATCGACTTTTAGATCCCTAGTTTCCTCAAGGAGGAACTGGACATTGAAAATAGTAATCAACAATTATTAAAATATTTGTGAAATAAACGCAGGAACGACATAAAAAACAAAGAGACAGCACACCACTTACAGCAGTTTCCTCAACTTATCAAAATGTCAGGTGAGTTTATGGTCCAATATTCCTTTAAAGAGACAGGTTGTGTTCACAGGTGCAACCCCAGGATGGAATGGATTTTCTTCACCACTATTTTATAAATATAATGGTAAAATTAATTTACGATACAGCTACTAGGCCCCTAGTTTTGGTGATGCTGTTTGCTATTCGCTATGAAGTTTGACATTGAAGAGAATTCGGTCACTCCGATCCATCTTTAGAGGGGTGGGTAGAAGGCACATCAGAAGCCTTTTTTCTTGTAAGTGTTGAGAATTGTGTAAAGAAAACAATTCGTTTCAATATGGATGCCTTAAATATGGAGATTCTTAAAGATAGCAAAAATTCTTAACCAACAAATGCACATAAAAAAGGCCTTGTTATCATAAAAACAAGCCTTCCTAAAAGAGTGTTAACTTAGTATTATTACCTCAGTTTGTTTCCGCGAAACTCAGGCCAACAGAAGTTTTTATTTTACATTATTCAAAGTTAAAAAAGTTTTGGCCAACCCTACTAAAGTTCAGTTACAAGTTGAAACATATCAACATAAAAAGTTTTTAAGTAAACACGTTGCTAAAGCAAAACATTCTGTAATGGCAATATTTTTGCTTACCTTGCTAATGTTTTTTTTTTTTTGAATATTTTAGGCACCTTTATACCGGCTTCTCAGAGACCTGACGGCACATGGCGTCGAGCAAGACGTGTCAAAGATGGTTATGTGCCTCAAGAAGAGGTGCCCTTGTATGAAAGCAAAGGCAGACAATTTGCTCAAAAACGCGCAAATGGACTGCCTCCCGGTTTATGCCCTGAAATGGTAGAGGCAGCCAAAAAAGAACGTGAGAAGAAAGAAAGGGCCAAAGCCAAAAAAGAGGCAGCAGCAGCGGCAGCAAGTGCCGCAACAGCCACAGCTACTAATAAACAGCAAATACCTGGAGTTCTAAAATTACCCGCCAATACAAATACAGCAACATCAATTAAAAACCCCACAGCCAGCGGGCCAAAGTCCAAGGCTTCTCCGACCACGTCCACCTCAAATGGTGCCAAAACCATTGAGGCCTTAAGTAATGATCTTGCCCATAATCTTAAAGTGCAAGAAGAGCCCCAAGATCTCCAAAAGAAATGCAAAAAACTACAAAAAAAGTTAAGGGAAATCGAAGAAATTGAAAAGAAACTCAAAAGTGGTGCCCTAAAGAAGCCTGAAAAGGATCAATTAGATAAGGTGGCACGAAAATCAGTCATTGAAAAAGAACTGCAAAAAGTTCTGGAGGAGATTGGTGCAGGTGGTGGAAGTTAAGTTTATTCAAGAGAAACAACACAAGGAAATGTAAAATTTTTGATGGCGTTACGAGTTACACATGCTGGAAATGGAGGTGATTTGTGGTAAGATGAAAATTTATAGTAGCTTTCATGAAACAAAAAGTAAAATTCATATCTGGTATTGTGTTCCCACCTAAGTGCAGGTGTCTGTTAGCAGCGATAGCCGGGCAACGACATAGGATTTGCTCCAGCTTCCTATCGTCTTCCCCACATCACTTGCCGCACATATTCTGCATAAGTGCCCTCTCAGTCCTACGTGTCCCGTTATGAAACCGAATGGTATACTAATCTCTATTTTACTTCCTTTCAGTAATAGCCTCGTATTCCCACGATTCATATCTCCCCAGAGGATTTTTGACGTCCTACCCACCGTTTCACTTTTTTTCAGTGTTCTATGTGCGTTTTTCGCCCGCGGCCTTAGCTCGGACTGCATCGCCTCGAAAGGTTTCGGATTAAACAAATTTATTAATGGCAGTCCTGTGGCCTCAACTGCCAAATCGGGTTTATATTCCTCCTCAGTAAGCATCCGTAATGGTTATTTATGGAGGTTGCTGTTGTTGTTGTTGTTGTTGTAGTAGTGTTTTTCTATCTTTCGTCTGCTTGATTCTGTTTAGTGTCCATATACAGGAACTCGGCGACTCAGATGGGGTGCGTTCAGAGGGATCTGGATCTGAGTCGAGTGGGTCTGACTTGGGAGTTTAACAGGTGATGTGTGTAATGCGTTCCCTGGTCATAATCGGGACATACCTTATGCACGTCTGCATCAATCCTTGTTCTGTAGGAATTGAGGCGGCTGCATCTGCCGGAACGTAATTGAGCCAGAACTACTCTGGTTTGCCGGTGGAGGTCAATTTCTTCAGATGCAACTGGTGGCGGTCGTTCTCCAAGGACGACATTTACCCAGTATCTGCATCTGCTACCTTGTCTGCATGTATGTTATTGTTGTTGCTGTTCTTTTAGCCACATATTTCTAGCGATCCTCGTCAAGCTCCTATAAGTGAGCATACTCGTTCTGGTTCATAGGGCTGATCGCAGCGGGAGCGTGATGTCCATTGGTTATTAAAAGGGCCTCAGGAACTCAGTATTTAAGCAATAGGTGGTGCTGGTCAACCTTTCACTGAGACTCTCCACTCTATATCGCTGATTGTCCACGATAGCAATTGCTGCTACTCTGTATACGAAGCATTCCACTATCCGCAATCTGTGGACGTGCCCGGTAGCTCTCACGTCAACATCTCTTAACAACGAGAACAATGCAATTCCATGGTAGCCGGTTGTACGTACCGGATTGATCCGATGAAGTCCTTCATCGGCAAGGGCTGCCGCCTCAGTGTATAACACACTGCTACAACAACAACAACAACGAGAACATCACACAAAGCGGAGCTCAACGTTTCTGCCCGTATGGTGCTTATAGTCATCCCTAGTCAGGACATCCTGTGAATGTCCTTAGTGCCGCGTTTCGACAGGTTTCTTCTGCGTGTTTCGCACACGACCGCAAACCAAACCGGCCGTCAGTCAGAATCAGTTTCCTGATTCTACGTTCGGTAGGATTGCACTGACGATACCCCATAATTAATTCCATACGAGTTCCGTACGCTGTATCGGCAATAAATGTATCGGGTAGAGCTAACCCAATGAATGAGGTCCGATTATTCATCCCCTTAGTTAACTAAGGCTAGATAAGTTTTTAGTGGCAATCTGCACTCAGAATCACCTAGACTCGATACCTTTTTAGTGTCGGGGACTTTGGGAATTAGGCACCAGTTGGTTTTTGCGTTTATTGCTGGGAATTCTTCGGGAATTGGGCACCAGCTCGTGTTTGCTTCATAAGCCAGCAGCATATAAGATATCCGATCAATCCATTGACAAAATACAATCTCAAATCATCCTACCGAACAAATCATTTCATTGCTATAAGTAAACATTAAGAAAAAGAGACAACTTCTTTGCATATAAACACTCAAACAAACAACTGATGATGGTTTTTCTTCTACTACAGGTATACCGCAAGTAACCTCATCATTAGCTACATATTTGCTGTATCCCGACATTTCCTTGTGATTTTTTTTGTGGATGTTCTCCATGGCAGAGTCTTAAATAGTTATGAATTAAGAAACAATATTCGTTACGTTTGCGTTCCTTTGTTTTATTTTTCTGATAAATTTTTATCATAATTTCTCATTTAGTTTTGAAATAAGACAATTACCTTATATACATTTTGTTAGTCATTTGTTTACATATTTTTTATTTTTTTTAATTTTTTGTACATGTTTTGTTTCAAATTTTTTTTACCAACCACTATATTTCCATTATTGCATTGAATAACTGCCTTTTTATAAATCATTTCCATAAGTGAAAAAGCATAAAACCAAAATTATTATTATTATATACATACAATATATTTTAATCAAGCAACAAACCATATATCAGTGCAGATTGTTGTATATTTTAGAAATAAAATAGTTTAAAACCGCATGAGATTAATGCTAAAAAGAAGTAATGATATTGAGTCAATATAAAAAATCATTTCCCAATTACATATTTATACATATATATGTGTGTGTGTTTTTTTTTTTTTAAATGAAGTATTTTTCAATTTTAGAAAGATCAGATGGATCAAAAAGCAACAAAAGAAATGTAAAATCTGCAATTGAATAAAGAATTTTAAAATTAAAGCAAATTGTTGAATTTTAAAAATTTCCATTAAATATTTACAGGACTGAGATTAAGAGGGGGCATCAATCCCATGGCAAGCGGTTTTGTGTACCACATTGACTTGGTGAAGCTTTCACAGCCCAAGTGCTGCAGGCTCAGTTGTTGTTGTTGTAACAGTGTGCTGTGTTGTTCTATCTTTCGTTTGCTTGCTTCTATTGAATATCTAGAACCAGAAACTCTGCGACTAAAATGGGGTGTGCCCATAGGGATCTGGATCTGATTCGAGTGGGTTTGACTGGGCAGTTAAACAGTGGTCGTATGTCATGTGGTCCCTGATTACAATCGGGACACATATCCTGCACGTTAGCATCAATCCTTCCACTGTCGGAGTTGAGGCGGTTGCATCCGCCGTATCGTAATTGAGCCAGAACTACTCTGGTTTGGCGGGGAGGAGGTAAACTCCTTCAGGTGCGCTGGGTGATGGTCGATCTCCAAGGATAAAATTCACCCGGTATGAAAGAATGTTGTCCAGGCTCGTTTGATCTAAAGGTTCTCTCTTGTAGCGTTGAACCTCTAGCTCACTCAAGGTCATAAAGATCCAACTTGATACTTCTGGGCGTTGGATATCTATCCATGCTTAGACAACACGTAGTTATGTCTTCGCACGGGTAGGATCTTTTTTTTCACGTAACCAACACGCAGGGGATGTCTCCTATATATGCAGTGCATTGCGTTGGCAATTAGGAGGGGGGGAAGAGGGAGTAGTATTTATTGATATAAGTCTTAAATTTCTGAACGTCAATGTCGGTGGGAAAGACATTCGCCGGAAGTCGATTCCACATACGAATGGTTCGGGCGAAAAATGAATTTTCTCGGTAATGCATGGTTCGGTCGACCGGCCAATCAATTACAAACGGGTGTGAGTTCCTGGCAAGTCTTGTATTCCTGGTGAACATCCTAACGTCAGGGATTAGAAGACGAATATCCCTGGAACACACGTCATGAAAATAACGATAGAGCAATACAACGCTACCCACATTCCGACGATGTTCAAAAGAAGCAATAGAGTTGGATACCCTACTGTCCCCAATCAACACCATCGCATTCCGTTGAACCCGGTCAAGTACCTCCAATGATGATTTTGGAGAGTTATATTCCATCCTCGGCCTGATGTAGGTAGTATAGATTTTGAGAAGATCAGAACAGGTGAAATATTTCTTGCACCGCTTAAGAAAGCCCAAACACTTGAATGCTTCTTTCGACACTTCGAAAACTTCTTCATGCCCAGAACACCAAGAGCATCTAACTGCCCAGTATCTATAACGTCGATAGATATCGAGGATTGAAGTGGGTCAGTGAATCGCTTGTAAGACAAGAAACAGCACTGCGTCTTCTGTGCGTTAAAGTCTACTCTATTCATTCTACCCCACTCGGAAAAAGCCAACAAATCCTGGGAGAGCGTCTCATCCTTAATGCGCGACCTGTCCACAACTTCTTGAGGACTGGGCCTATGGTCGAATGAATATGAATGACACAGACTACTGTCATCGGCAAATGTAGAGATTGGATTCGAAGTCTGACCCAATAGATCGTCAATGAAAATAAGAAAAAGTGAAGGGGAAAGGACAGAGCCTTGTGGCACACCTGCGGTCAATGTATACTCATCTGATGAGAACCCATATACAACAACTCGTATAGTGAGATGTCTGAGAAAGCTCGATATAAATCGAGCGAAGTTATTACCGACACCAAAAGCGACAAGCTTTGATAAAAGTGCACCGTGCCAGACCCTATCAAGTGCCTTGGAGATATCCAGAGCCACGACCTTACTCTGACCAAACTGGTGGATAGAGCGACTGCATCGTTCCGACAAAAATGCCATTAGGTCTCCCGTAGAGCGATTTCTGCGGAACCCCATACTGTCTGTCGCTAAGAAGGCCATTAGACTCTAAATATCTGACAAGGTGATGGTTAACCATACTCTCCATAACCTTGGAGAGCGCGGAGCATATCGCACTTAGCCGGTAATTCGCAGGGTTGTTCGCCCCACCTTTCTTGGAGATGGGCTGAACGTTCGCAACCTTCCATCGCGCTGGTTGAAAAGTTTGCGTAGTGGACGAGCAAGCGTCGAAGAACACTTACAAAGGACAAGGGTTGATATACCGTCCGGGCCCCGAGATTTATTAACGTCGAGATGACCAAGTACATTGCTTTGTACTTGGCCAACAAGATTTATTTTCAGTACCCCAAGTGGTGCCGGCAAGCGAGACTTTGTATGAGCTGTCAAACATAACTTCAAGTATTTGACATTTGATAATCGGAATCGTTACTACATCGACTATCACATTCAGCTCATTACCTCATGCGTGTATGTAGTGAACAATGTAACTGAATATTTGGTGGCAGATATCTTCAGATCTCTTGCAGCGAAATAAGGGCCAAGTTTGTTTAGGTAGATGTTTAAACTATCGCAGAAGTCAACAATGATCGTACATTCGGCCGCATATGATACGATCTCTATGCCGTCTGGAGGCGATGCAATGGAGGATAGGTAGAGGTTAAACAGTGCAGGAGATATCACTCCGCCTTGGGGAACTTCCTGTTTCACTATATGGTATATATACTGCAGTTGTCAGACCTATAATGCTATATGATGTTGTGGTCTTGTGGACGGCCCTTCAAAAGTCCACCTACTGCTCAATACTTAACCGGATCCAAAGAATGGCTTCTTTGTGCATCACAGCCGCACTGAGGACGACCCCATCTGATGCAAAGAATTTAATGCTACATTTATTGCCTCTAGACATTGTGGCTACCCAAATTGCACCACTGCCTTAAGGTTAAGGGAGCTTTCTCATTGGTTATGTGGCGGCTACGGACACTGTGTTATCCTCTATACAATATCCGATGTTCCAGGCAGTGTAGATTACGCCCTGCCTGAGCCGCTTTTTGATAAAAATTACTGTACCGCTATTCCTGATAGAACCAATTGGAACTACGATATCCCTGGTAACAGAAGTTACATAGACTTCTATACGGATGGTTCCAAACTAAACGACTAGGTGGCTTTGGGGTTTACTCTTAAGATCTAAAACTTGTCATATCGAAAAAGTTACCCGATCACTGCATTGTGTATGAAGCGAAGATCTTTGCAATTAATGAAGTGGTGGAGTGGCTAAGATATAATGTCATTACGACGATTGACATAAATATCTTCTCAGGCAGCCATTAAATCCCTGGAGAACGTATTTCTGACCACAAAAAACGCCCTCGACTGTCGCAGATCTCTCAACGAGATGGCTTAACAGTTCAAAATTCACCTCTTCTGGGTGCCGGGCCACAGATATATCCCAGGGAATTGTAAAGCATACGAGCTTGTGAGACTAGGAACTATCCTACACATTCCAGGGATACTGGAATCTGTAGCGACATGTAAGTTAAGTTTTCAGGACCAGGCCCGAAGGACAACGAATAATAGATGGTCACAAAGAGTGGGCTGTGAGCATTTCAAAACTATGTGGTCTAATCTATACTTAAAGAGTTATACTGCTTTGCTGTCATTGGCTAGAACAGACGTCTCAGTCATTATGTCCGTCATGACTGGTCACTGTCTAATCGGAAAACATGCTGACAGACTGAAGGTTGCCAGCAACGACTTTTGCAGAAGCTGTGAGGACATTGAAGAAGAAGAGACTATAGAACACCTTCTGTGTGTGTGTCCTCACTAGCAGTCAGAAGGAGTTCCACTTTAGGTTCTCATTTCTTTGAGAACCTGTCTGATTTAGCGGATGTGAACATTCGCAAGTTATTGGGCTTTTTAAAGCGATCCGGAAGGTTCAACGGTAGCAACTAGAATACATCTTCCTTCTTCTGTTCCTGTGGTATCACAATGAACGAAAACGTTTAAGTGAGTCTGATGACTGCCACTTAAACCTAACCTAACCCATATGGTGTTTCGATTTCTTATCGCTAAATTCCACAAATGACTGGCGACCACACAGATAATGCGCGAACAAGCCTTTCAAACCTTGGTGGACGAACGTGTTACAAATGTCCTCAAATAGTTTGGCATTGGCAGCCAGAATAAATTTTCGAAATGCCGAGGTGAAAAACTTTAGGGGCCTGCCAAGACGCACCCGGACCACCTAGGGCCTTGATGCTTTGCACATATTCTCGTTAACACCTCAGCTCTAATCATTCCAAATTTCAATCTCTATCCGTTCTCAAACGGCAGATTTTTTTACTAATTTTTTCTCGATTCTATCCCACTGTGCAACGTAGTCTGAAGAAAAAAGAAGAACTTTTCAGGCTAATAAGCGGTAAAATATTTAAAAAGCACAACCTAATAAAAGACTTGGATCTGTTCTTGGTTTAAATTTCCCCTGCGCGCTTAGATAGCATTTAGTGGTAAAAAAAATTTGGTTTTATTTCAATTTTTTCCAGTGTTGCAATGGAATAGATGTTTATGTTCCCGCGTGTGCCAAGCATTCCTTGTTAAAAACTAATAGAGTAATAGGCTTGCGTCACATTCTTATCACATTATTTGTTTTCATAACAAAAGGGAACGATGGTAAATGCTCTCTGAATTGTTTATATTTTCCAAATTCAAGTTATAATGTCAAGGTGTCCGTCCATCTTTGACGTTGAGGGTAATCATTACAATTACGCCACCCTACCACCTAACAAGGTGTCAAACTTCTGATTGTAGAGACAATGCAATTTCAGATACAGGGCAAGTTTAAAAATATATTGCAAATTTTTCCACAAACCACCCATTAGTGCTGCTCGATGCAAGCTATAGCTGATTAATGTTCTCCTACTTATAATGAAATGAGAGCTGCGCCGCTGAGCTACACCCTTTATTAGACAAGTTTTAAATTAAGATTACCACGGCCCACAACAACCAATCCCATGGCAGCCGGTTGTAATTCAAATTGCAAATTAGGTCATAAACATTAATTTAAGGAATCGGAGCAAACTTCTCACATATCAATGGGTGCTGGCACCTCTTTATTGAGATGTACAGTACCCCAAAAATGTCGCCAGCATTAGTAGTGGATAATCACCGCTGAAAAATTTTCAGATGTTCTCTGTCGCCCTAATTGGTCACTATTTCTACGCGTGCCTAGGATTTCCATATACTCTACAAGCCCACCAGGAGACAAGGGTGGTATTTATACCCAAATGCCTGCAGACCTATAGGCTCTAAGTCCTTTCTACAAAAACCCTGCAAAGTATTGTGGCTACCATGATAAAGTAGAACATCTAGCGAACTGCTCAAATACAAACTAGCATAACTATGTCAAGGGAAGGTTAGTGGAGACTGCTTTGCACGAGGTTGTGCATAAAATAAAAGAATCCATCGATGTCAAGACGTATACTTTGGCGGTATTCATTGACATCGAGGGGCTTTTAACATTGTGGGGAGCGACGCACTAATCCAAACATTGGACCAGTACCGGGTGAAACGGGTCCATACAGACTGGATAAACCTTATGCTAAGAAACAGGTGGATAAATTGTGGATGCCATGGCATAATTATAAGGGAGAAGGTGGCACAGGGCACGGTACAAGGGGGAATTTTATCAACGCTCCTCTGGGTGACCACCACAAGTAACCTATTACGGATGCTGACAGAGGAGGAATTTGGACGATGTTATTATTCTTCTAAAGGGTAAGGATCCCAATCAGCTATGTAATGCAAATTTGTCCATGAACATTCCACTGGGGCAAACTTCTCACATATCACTGAGTGCTGTCCGATTCAAATTTTAAGCTCAATAATAAGGGGTCCACTTTTTATAGCCGAGTCCGAACGGCGTGCCGCAATTCGACACGTCTTTGGCATAGTACCTCACAAATGTCGCCAGCATTAGGAGGGGATAATCACCGCTGAAAATTGTTTTCTGATGTTCTCGCCAGGATTCGAATCCAGGCGTTCAGCATCATAGGCGAACATGCTAACCTCTGCGCTACGGTGGTCTTTGCTATGTAGAAATGCCGAAAGGGCCTTAGAGATGGCATAAAACTGAGCTAGCCCTAGGGGTCTCAATGTTAACCCAGATGTAAATGTTAACCCAGCGTCATAGGTGGACATGCTAACCCTGCGCTACGGTGTTCTTCGCTATGTAAAAATGCCGAAATGGCCTTGGAGATGGCATAAAACTGGGCTAGCCCTAGGGGTCTCAATGTTAACCCAGAGAAGACTGAAATCTGCCTATTCACGAGGAAGACGAAGATGGGCCAATTTTACGCAGCACGTTTCCTCAATAGACCAATTTCGATATCTGACAATGTCAAATACTTAGGAGTGATCTGGGATGTGTCCCGTTCAGAAGCGTACCGAGAAGGCTCATAGATGTTGCGGAAGGGCCGCAGGCACGAAATGGGGACTGAATCTGAGAATAGTCCACTGGCTCTACAGGAGCGTGATTATACCAATACTTACTTACGCCTCAGTAGTTTGTTGGATAGCGATGGAGAAAAAGTGTAATGAAGGATGATACAACCGGTTCAGAGAACATATTGCCTTAGCATAGCCGGAGCGATGAGCACCACACCCATCAGAGCACTGCAGACTATTCTAGAAATCCGACCCATAGACATACAGATTAAGTATGAGGCTGTTATGAGACCTAAGGCGATGGGAGAATGGATAGAGGAGTGGAGCAAGTCATACCATAGCGGTATAATCGTGTAACCTGGGTGGAATGGAAAAGGTTACCAATCGGATACCTGATACGACACTTGAGGTCGAGTGCGCGGAACTGCTGCCAGCGCACAGTGGGATAGAACCGTAAAAAACAAGTAAAAACGTACTAAGTTCGGCCAGGCCGAATCTTATATACCCTCCACCATAGATTGCATTTGTCAAGTTCTTTGGCCGGAATCTCTTTATAGGATAATGAATAAAAATTGTCATGTAATTGGAGTCATATCAGGTTATGGGCCGATTTGGACCATATTTGTTTTGCATGTTGGAGACCATAGTAGAAGTCATTGTGCAAAATGTCAGCCAATCAAGAATTATAATCGGTGGATCATTTTATATGGGAGCTATATCAAGTTATGAACCGATTTCGACCGGCACGGGATATTTGTGAGCACCACACAGGCTGGAACATTGAGGTCTAATCTGTGTGTTGCTCATTGCTGTCACGAGAAGCTCAGCTGCGAGTTACCGGGAGCGTCCACAGGTTGCGGATAGTTGAATGCTCCATACGGAGTAGATGCAATGACAGTCGCGGACAATCAGCGGTATCGAGCGGAGAGTCTCAGTGAGAGACCGGGCGGCAACTGCTCTTGCACAAATACTAAGTGCCTGTGTTGCTCGATATGAAAAGACGAGTTATTGGCGCCTTTAAATAACCAATGGCCACCCTGTTCCCACAATTCCAACCCACCTACAATGATAGGAAGTATTTGTGCAAAATTTCAAACGACTGGCCTTACTCCTTCCAAAGTTAGCATGCTTCCCAAAGACAGACGGACGGACATGGCCAGATCAACACAAAATGTTATGGTGATCAAGAATATATTTGCTCTATATATACTCTTAGATCAATATTTCGATGTGTTACAAACGGAATGGTAAAGTCAGTATGCCCCCATCCCATGGTGGATATTAAAATATTCAATTTGAGAACGGATAGAGATAAATTGAAATCCTTTGAAATTTAATAAAAACATTGCCTATTTTGAAGTGCATATTGCACCCGTTGCCATTTCTTGTTCAAACTGCACTTTAAACACATCTACAATATGTCCTCTTTACAAAAGAAGAAGAAAAAGTTAAGGCATTAAAGCAACTTTTTTCAATACAGACTAAACAATGAAAATGCTTTTTTTGACCCAAAAATGCAAAAATGCATTTTTTACCACCAAACTATAAACATTTTAAGTAAATTACTGCAGCAAGCTCATTGTAAATTTTGTCACCAATCCAAATCATGCATCAAAATAAAAAACGAATCCCAAATGCCTTCGTAAATTTCAAATACGAAGCCAATTTCGGCCAAAATTTCAACAACAAGAAATAAAAAATCAATTCCCGGCACGAGATAGCTGTGAGCACCGTAGGCTGGAATATTAAGGTCCGATATGTGTGGTGTTCATTGTTGTCATGAGAAGCTCAGCTGTAGAAATGCGTCCACAGGTTGCGGATAGTTGAATGCTCCACACGGAGTAGCTGCAATGACAGTCGCGGACAATCAGCGGTATCGAGCGGAGAGTCTCAGTGAGAGACCGGGTGGCAACTGCTCTTGCACAAATACTAAGTGCCTGTGATGCTCGATATGACAAGACGAGTTATTGGATATTGGACGAGTATTATTAAATAACCAATGGCCACCCTGTTCCCACAATCCCAACCCACCTACAATAATAAGAAGTATTTGTGCAAAATTTCAAACGACTGGCCTTACTCCTTCCAAAGTTACCATGCTTCCCAAAAACAGACGGACGGACATGGCTATATCAACACAAAATGTTATGGTGATCAAGAATATATTTGCTCTATATATACTCTTAGATCAATATTTTGATGTGTTACAAACGGAATGGTAAAGTCAGTATGCCCCCATCCCATGGTGAAGATTAAAATATTCAATTTGAGAACGGATAGAGATAAAGTGAAATTGAAACATTTTAAGTAAATTATTGCAGCAAGCTCATTGTAAATTTTGTCACCAATCCAAATCATGCATCAATTTAAAAAAACAAATCCCAAATGCCTTCGTAAATTGCAAAATACCAAGCGAATCTCGGCCAAAATTTCAACAAATAGCACCGCAGCCTGGAATATTAAGGTCCGATCTGTGTGGCGTTCATTGTTGTCATGAGAAGCTAAGCTGCTACCGAGCGCGTCCACAGGTTGCGAATAGTGGAATGCTCCATACGGAGCTGCTGCAACGGCAGTCGCGGACAATCTGCTGAAACGAGTGGAGAGTCTCAGTGAGAGGCCTGGCGACACCGGCTCTTGCACAACTACTAAGTGCCTATGATGCTCAATATGACAAGGCGAGTTATTGACACCTTTAAATAACCAATGGTCACCCTGTTTCCTCGGCGATTGGTCCTTTGGACTGGAACGAGCTTGCTCACCTACAGGTGCTTGACGAGGATCGCCATAAAAACAAAAACAACAAAAAGTCGAATATCCCCGAAGGAGAGGTATGGAGATATTGCATACCTTAAGCGATAGGGATTTTTGAGCACTATCCAGAAAATTTGAAAATCGGACCAGAAATGCAGATTTGGCATCCCGAAAAATTTTTCAAAATGCCGAGGTGACCACTTAAGGCGCCTGCCAAGAGGCGCCCAGACCACCTAGGGCCTTGAAATTTTGCACTTGATATCGATAACACCTTTTAAACCCCGTTTACACTGCTCATTAAATCCAGATATAATGCTTTCTACAGCTGATTTTATAAAGGGAAAACAGATAATCGAGACATTAAATCCGGGTTTAAAGAGCAGTGTAAACGGGGTTTTAAATGTCAAAAAGTTATCTCAATCCGTTCTCAAAAGGATCCAAATCATGCCTCATAGGTGGATCAAAGCAAGGGGATAGAGTGGGCCTGTGGGTCTACATTGAGAACCCAGGGACTGAGATCTGTTTTCGACTGTCTGACCATAATACGGTTCTGCATATGGAGATCCGTGTGCAAACTTCGAGTGTGAACATCTTTATGGACAGTAAACTGCCCTTAAGGGCAATAACAACCAGTACGGTATGGTTACGAACAGTCTTCGAGTGTAAGAAGGAGATTAACCCCTTCTCTGAGAACGGCAACATACGCATTAATTGGTTGAGGGGCCATAGCGGAGTAAGGGGGAAATAGCAGACGATTTGGCAGTGAAGGCCCGAGGACTGCAGCCAATAAACTTGGGTAACACTAAGCCTTTCGGGTAGACGAAGTTCGAGTTAAAGACCAAACGGAGCGTTGAGCTTTGTGTTTGAGCGTCGGGTGGCAAAAATGCAACTCTGTACACAAATTCCACAGAAGCAACGCAAGGCGGATTTAAAAGGTGGTCTTACGCGAACAGCTGTTAACAGTCGGCCAGGTTTGACGGTATTAAGATTTCAGATTTTTGTTTGCATTCTCTTTGTTGTTATCTTCTTTCTCGCACATTCTCTGCTCATTTACGTACACGTATACACACACACACACACACAAATTTCTTTGTGTGTGTTGGCAAAATGTCGATCAGCTTGATGACAAGATGGCGGATTTCACCATATGTTTTGTGGTTGTTGTACAAATGAGACCACCTTTAATTGTTTCGCCATGGAAACAACGCGGAAAATGTAAAAAAGTTTTCAACTTTGATGCTTGAAAGCGATCGTCATTTCGTGTTGCCACGCGTGAAGTAGTGTTTTATTCGTCAAAGTTAAAAATTGTTTAACTTTTGTGAGTTGCTTTTTTACCATTTGTTCGCAGAGTTGCATTTTTCAACGCGACGCTCCTCATACTGTTTTGGCCTAAAAGGCATGGCCGAGGAAACGGTCGGAAGGACGATGAAAATCCTATCGACCGGAGATCCGAATCGAGAGAAGACGAGGCTGTTGCTAAAAGGAAGAAGAAGGAGGTCGGTCGGTATAGCTTTCGGTATTATAACGAGACATATAGGACTACGAGCTTACTTATGCAAAATTGGTACGGAACCATGTGTAGGGCATGTGGATAAGAGGATGAGACTTGAGCATTTTCTTCGTCATTGCACTGATTTCGCGGCTAACAGACACCGGAATTTAGGGACACAATAGCAGACATGAACCAGCTTAGGGACGTGGTATGGAAAACAATTAGGGAATTTGTAAGCAGCACGTAATTCCTAACATAGATTTATTTTTCGAGGTTACTTTTTAATATTTAGAGCACACAACAAGCCAATTACTGGCTTGGGTGTATATCCATAGTGACATAGGGCGGATTAAAATCCGCACCTTCTTTTCAACCTAACCCATACCCATTGCAGCCGGGTTTAGGTATCGATTTAGGATCATTTCTGGCCAAAGACCCATCCCCCTCCGCAAACCTGCGGCTACAAAAAAAGAACAACTGCAACTTAGCTACAAGTCAAGTCTTAGAAAAATGTGCAAATGTGGTGATATTGCCCATAAACTTTCAGTGTCGATATCTGCTTTTGTTTTTTTTTTCTTCTCCATCATATCTGTTGGCAAAATTTTGTAATGATGCTTGTTGTTGTTGTTTAATATGTCTATTATTTGTCACCACTAATTCTAATTATCTCTCTCTCTCTCTCTCTCGCTCTCACCAATTGCTGCCTTCCCACATACTATTTTCCTTTAAACATAAGTCAGTCTAAAAACAAGTAAAAGCGTGCTAAGTTCGGCCGGGCCGAATCTTATATACCCTCCACCATGGATCGCATTTGTCGAGTTCTTTTCCCGGCATCTCTTCTTAGGCAAAACACGATATAAGAAAAGATTTGCTCTGCTATTAGAGCGATATCAAGATATGGTCCGGTTTGGACCACAATTAAATTATATGTTGGAGACCTATGTAAAATGTCAGCCAATTCGAATAAGAATTGCGCTCTTTGTGAGCTCAAAAAGTAAAATAGAGAGATCGATTTATATGGGAGCTGTATCGGGCTTTGGTCCGATTCTGATCATAATAAACACGTATGTTGATGGTCATGAGAGAATCGGTCGTACAAAATTTCAGGCAAATCGGATAATAATTGAGACCTCTAGGGGCTCAAGAAGTCAAGATCCCAGATCGGTTTATATGGCAGCTATATCAGGTTATGAACCGACTTGTACTTTATTTGCCATAGTTGTTGAAAGTAACAATAAAAAACGTCTTGCGAAATTTCCGCCAAATCGGATAGGAATTACGCCCTCTAGAAGCTCAAGAAGTCAAGTCCCCAGATCTGTTTATATGACAGCTATATCAGGTTATGAACCGATTTGAACCATATTTGGCACAGTTGTTGGATATCATAACAAAATACTACGTGCCAAAATTCATTCCAATCGGATAAGAATTGCGCACTCTAGAGGCTCAAGAAGTCAAGACCCAAGATCGGTTTATATGGCAGCTATATCAGGTTATGGACCGATTTGAACCATACTTGGCACAGTTGTTGGATATCATAACAAAACATGTCGTGCAAAATTTCATTCCAATCGGATAAGAATTGCGCCTTCTAGAGGCTCAAGAAGTCAAGACCCAAGATCGGTTTATATGACAGCTATATCAGGTTATAAACCGATTTGAACCATACTTAGCACAGTTGTTGGATATTATAACAAAACACGTCGTGCAAAATTTCATCCCAATCGGATAAGAATTGCGCACGCTAGAGGCTCAAGAAGTCAAGACCCAAGATCGGTTTATATGGCAGCTATATCAGGTTATGGACCGATTTAAACTATACTTGGCACAGTTGTTGAATATCATAGCAAAATGCTTCGTGCAAAATTTCATTCCGATCGGATAAGAATTGCGCACTCTAGAGGCTCAAGAAGTCAAGACCCAAGATCGGTTTATATGGCAGCTATATCAAAACATGGACCGATATGGCCCATTTACAATCCCAACCGACCTACACTAATAAGAAGTATTTGTGCAAAATTTCAAGCGGCTAGCTTTACTCCTTCGGAAGTTAGCGTGCTTTCGACAGACAGACGGACGGACGGACGGACGGACGGACGGACAGACGGACGGACATGGCTAGATCGACATAAAATTTCACGACGATCAAGAATATATATACTTTATGGGGTCTCAGACGAATATTTCGAGTAGTTACAAACAGAATGACGAAATTAGTATACCCCCCATCTTATGGTGGAGGGTATAACAATTGAGATGGTTTCTAGATCACAGTAGTGCACTAAGGTTAAAAGCTTTAATTTTATCGATTATTGTTTATAAAGTACAATTTTAAGAAAATAAATAAACTTATACATAAGTGCATTACCAAAAAAACATAAAGAAGAAGAACAAGAACACACGTAAAAAAACAACACATTTTCCAACTCGTGTGAACTTTTTTTCGTCGTTATCTTTGGTCGATTTTGCGTTGATTTACATGAAATTCGTAAGAACATGTGTGTGTTTAAAAATAGTGGACTCTAATATGATCGTGGAGTTGTGAAATTGTGGCGTCTTTAGAAACAGAACTTTTGAATCAGTTTGTGATATTGTCTGCTAAAATTCTTCAGGCGCAAACATCGTGTCATTTGTATAAAGTAAAGGACAGAACGTATATTTTTGCACAACATTAAAGCACTTGGTAAGTTTTAAATTTATTATCGGGATACACAAATAAATGGAAAATATACATTTGTTTTGGCTATTAAAAAAAAAAAACAATGAAACTCAAAACTGTAGCCGCAAACAGGATCCCGGCTCGGGATGACTGTGAGTACCACACAGGTTGGAACTCGTCATAACGAGCAGCTCAGCTGAAAACTGCCGGATGCATCAACATGTTAGGTAAGGTAAGGTTGAAAAGAGGGTACGGATATTAATCCGTCCCATGTCGCTATGGACAAACACCTAAGCCATTAATAGGCTTGTTGTGCGCTCTATCAACATATTCCTGATGCTTTGTCTACACAGTAGCTGTAACTGCAGTCGCGGACAATCAGCTGTACCGAGTGGAGAGCAGTGTTGCCACTGCAAAAAAAAAGTTTTTTAACAAAAATAAAAAAAAACTACCAAATCCCCAACTGGCTGATCAAAACTTTTAATTTTTTAAAAATCGACACACAAATGTGACTACCAACAACTATGCTAACTATGGTCTAAATCAGTCTATAACCTCATATAGCTGTCATATAAACCGATTTCCCGATTAGACTTCTTGAGCTTCTAGAGGACGAAATTCTTATTCGATTTGCTAAAATTTTGCAAAAATCGCTTTTGGTATGACTTCCAATAACTGTGCTATGTATGGTCTAAATCAGTCTATAGCCTGATATAGCTGCCATATAAACCGACCACCCGATTAGACTTCTTGAGATTCTAGAAGGCGCAGTTCTTATCCGATTTGGCTGAAATTTTGCATAAGGTGTTTTGTTACGACTTCCAATAATTGTGCTAAGTATGATCTAAATCAGTCTATAATCTAATATAGCTGTCATATAACCCGATCGCCACATTAGACTTCTTGAGCTTCTAGAGGGCGCAATTCTTTTCCGATTTGTCTGAAATTTTGCAAAAATCGTTTTGGTATGACTTCCAAAAACTGTGTCCATATTCTGATATAGCTGCCATATAAACCGTTCCCCCGTTTAGACTTCTTGAGTGTCCAGGAGCGCAATTCTTTTCGGATTTGGGTGAAATTTAGCATGAGGTGTTTTATTATGACTTTTAATAACAGTGCTAAGTATAATCTAAATAAATCAATCTATAGCCTGACACAGCTGCCATATAAACCGATTTCCCGATTAGACTTCAAGAGGGCGATTAGATTTCAAGAGGGCGCAATTCTTATCCAATTGGGCTGAAATTTAGCATGAGATGTTTTGTTATGACTTCCCACATCTATGCTAAGTATTGTCTAAATCAGTCCATAACCTGATATAGCTGCCATATAAACCTATCTCCCGATTGGACTTCTGGAGGTCTGAGGATTTCTCGGCACATGTTAGCTCACTGCCTTTAAAGGGTGCTAAAGTCAGCTACAAAAGATCGCAACACGCGAAGCCATTGTCCACAATTGCGATAAGTTGAAAACGCTCAGAACTTTTACTTGGTATCTCTTATTCCTTATAAAAATCTGAAAAAGTATATATATATATATGTGTGTGTGTGTGTGTTTGCCCATCATTGCTGTTGGGTATAACAATGTTAGGCCTTTCTTTACAAGGCCTTTTATGTATCAATGTTGTCCTTTTTTAAATCCTGTTCTGCCCATTCTGTTACTTCTCTAGATGAATCTCTGTGAACTGTTAACAACAACTCAATGGTTATGACCATAATCATGTTCGTATTTGTCAGAACAACTGACTGGTGATGGACTAACGAAGTACAGAAAACACACGTCTATACATGAAAATATCGAAAATAAATTTTTTCTATAGGTGGGCTTGGTCATAATTGTGTTGAGCTCCTTGATGACGATGGCTATGGTATTGTTCCCACTGCCACACTGTTGTTGGTGACAACAACAAAGCCTCACCATCAGCATTTCAGCAGAAGCCTGTTGAACATATGCATGCTGTCCTCGCTTGGTATGAAGAGATATCTGACAATTCAGTTTCATTTTTATCCTGGCGGTGAGCGGAAGTGTAACTTTGTGTATTAGCCTAAAACACGTGAAACTAAACAAAATAAAATAAGAATTTTGAGCTAAAAAACATTGTGAACCGAAAACAAATTTAATTAACTTTTTAAAAATAGTTTGAAAAAAAAAATTGTATGAAAATTTGTGAATTCCTCTGAAATTTTTTGTTTTACTGTTCAATTAAAGCTTAACGCATAATTGCTACGGCCATACATCACCCCAAGAGACAGTATAGCTTTGGGTGCTTTTTGGGGACTTTTTTTTAATTGAATTTACCACAATGGGTAACTCCTTCAGTGTTGATAGCATACAGGATGCGGTTGTGGAACATTTCAGAGCCGTTTTGGCTACCACTGATACAAATGGTGTTATACGTATTCGTTCTTTCTCCGATGGTGGTCAAATGGATCCCAGAATATCCCATCGTCACATACATATCGATGAGCATCGCTATAGCTTGGATTCCAGGCAAATGTTTCAAAATATGCGCCCATCATGTGCAACGATACCGGAAGAGGATATTGTAAGTGGCAAATATTTTACAGCAGAATTCCTTGAATTATATGACCAACTCCATTAGTTGGGATGAAAGTGGTTTTTTTTATACCTCGAAAAAATTTTGCCCTTTGTCCAGCTATTAAATAGTAATTAAATTTCCTTTAAAAAATTCTTTCTTACATCTACCTGAAAGACACTATATTGAGTTCCATTTTATGCTTTCACATTTGTATTGCTATGAATAAGTTTTTAACAAAAATGAAGGCTTCCGCCAAAGCGGTAATTGAATTAATATGTAAAACATTTTCTACATGTAAGCGTATTAATTAGTCCTCAGGGAAGAGAAAAATCAGCGGATGCAATATGTAAAAAAATGTAAAATTTCCCATTGAGGAGGTGTTTTCGTTTCGTTCCTCAAAGAAGAGTATCAGTATCTCGGAATAGATACTACATATTACGAACAAGTAAGGAAAGGCAAAAGTCTGGTGGAGCGGATTATATAATACCCTACACCTGCCCTGTAAATGAAAATTTGAACCTATATCTTATTCTGAACCGGATTTACTGGCTCTGGAATGGAATATATATGAGAGCTATATCCAAATCTGAGGAGGCCACCATAGCGCAGAGGTTAGCATGTCCTCTTATGACGCTGAACGCCTGGGATCGAATCCTGGCGAGACCATCAGAAAAAATTTTCAGCGGTGTCTTTCCCCTCCTAATGCTGGCAACATTTGTGAGGTATTATGCCATGTAAAATTTCTCCAAAGAGGTGTCGCAGGTGTCGAGGAGGTTCCTTATCATTGAGCTTAAACTTGAATCGGACTCCACTCATTGATATGAGAGAAGTTTGCCCCTGTTTTTTAGTGGAATGTTCTTGGGCAAAATTTGCATTTGCATATCCAAATCTGGACCAAATTATTGCAATTTTAGTCCAAATCGGACGAACATATATATGGGCGCTATATCCAAATTTGAACCGGTTATTTTCATTTTCAATAGGCTTCGTCTCTTGGCTATAAAAAATAAATTTGAAGATTATTGGATGAAAATTACAAAACACGGACGGACAGACAGACGGACAGGCAGACTGACAAAGAGATGGACAGACAGACGGACAGACTGACGGACGGACAGACAGACAGACGGACAGACAGAGGACAGACAGACGGACAGACAGACGGACAGACATACGGGCAGACAGACGCACAGACAGATGGACAAACGGACAGACAGACGGACAGAGGCGCAATTCTTATCCGATTTGGCTGAAATTTTGCACACATCGTTTTGGTATGACTTCCAACAACTGTGCTAAGTATGGTCTAAATCAGTCCATAACCAGATATAAACCATATAAACCGATCTCCCGATTAGACATCTTGAACTTGTGGAGGTTGAAATTATTACTCAATTTGCCTGGAATTTTGGAGGTGATACTTTTCTATGACTTTTATGGCATTAAAAGTACGGTCCATATCGGACATTAACTTGATATGGCTCATATATATTTAAAAAAGTAATTCGAAGAACTTGACAAATGCGATCCATGGTGGAGAGTATATTAGACTCGGCCCGGCCGAACTTATCACGCTTTTACTTGTCTATATACTATTACAGGCACAGTAGTGGTGTAGGATGCAATATGTGTTTTTATAATAAATGCCACATGAAAGTTTCCTTTGTTTGCCATTTTTGAGCTAGGACCGAAAATACTCAGCTAGAAATCACTTAGTTCAATTTGAATATCATGTCCACCATTAAACGATCGCAATAATATTGCGTATTTTGCTTATTGGGATCAAAAGGCAAAAAATGCTTTTCCTTATTTGCAAAAAACTGTTGTCCCTTATAGCGTGGGACAGTTTAATCTATATTCTTGGTCGTCATAAATATCTACGACGATCCACCTATGTACGTCAGTCTGTCCGCTTAATTTACGCTACAATCTTTAAAAATTAAGATATTGGGCTGACATTTTTAACAGATTATTTTTTGTCCATAGATAGGTTTAGTTCGAAAATGGCTATATCGGACTATATTCTAAAATAGCCCCCATAGAGGTATTATGGGCTTGATACTTTGGGAGTGGGAGAAAACTTACTTTTAGTGATAATATTGGTACCATTTGGTACTTTCCTTACGGATAAAGCTAGAGGCCTTAATTATGCATTAGGTATAGGATTACGACATGCGTACATAACAGAAAAATTCGATAGGATACATGTTGGTATCAAAAAGAACCAAATAGTTTCTCACCTTATCAGCAATGAATATGAGATCCTAGAATAACAAAATTTGGCTCAAGTGATTAGCCTTTTAAAAAATCGGACATTGAATTAAGGATCCTAACTTATCTGCAAAAATGGGCTCCAGCCTGGTACTTTTTGGCAGTAAAAAGTAATATTGTGACTCGTATTTCGTACCATTTTCAAAACCACATGTATCATCCCTGCCCCCTTATTGGCCAATCTCCCAATTAAGGGTCTTAGGATTGTAAACGCTGTATTGATTATCCGATTTGGCTGTAGCCATATAGACCGATCTTCTGATTTTATGTCTTAGGATACCGAACCGATATTGCCTATATGCAATCCCAAACGACCTATATCAATAATAAGTATTTGTGCAAAATATATACTTTATGAGGTAGCAGATCAATATTTGGAGGTGTTACAAATGGATTGACTTGATTAGTATACCCCCATCCTGTGGTGGTGGGTATAAAAAGTAACCTCGATAAAGAAAATTTTGAAGTTAGGAATTCCGTGCTACTTACATAATCCTTAATCGTTTTCCATATCACTCCGCTAAGTTTGTTAATGTCTGGTATTGTGTCCCCACCTAAGGCCGCTATCTGTTAGACGCGAAAGCCGGGCAATGACAAAGAAAATGCTTCAACGTCTCATCATCTTCCCCACATACTATCACTTGCAGCACCGATTTTACATAAGTGAGCTCCTAGTCCTATGTGTCCCGTTAAGATACCAATAGCTATACTCACCTCCTTCTTACTTCTTTTCCCGTCTTCTTCTCACAATCTCGATCCTCCATAGGATTTTCCCCGTCCTATCGACCGTATCGCTTTTCCACTATGTTGCATGTGCATTCGTCGCCCACTCCCTTAACTCGGACTGCGTCTACCCGAAAGGCTTCGGGTTAACCAAGTTCATTGACGGCAGTCCTCTGGCCTTCACCGCCAAATCGTCTGTCCTTTCATTCCCCCTTAGCCCGGCACCCAAACGATGCGGATTTTGCCAACTCAGAGAAGGCGTTAATCTCCTTCTTACACTGCAAGACTGTTCGTGACCTTACCGTCCTGGTTGTTTTGCCCTTATGGCAATTTTACTGTCGGTAAAGATGTTCACACTCGACGTCCCCGCGTTAGCACCACATCACTTCACGCACTCCGTGATCGCCCTTATATTCGCCTGCAGGACCGTATTATGGTCAGGCAGTCTAAAACCGATCTCCGTCCCTGGGTTCTCAATGTCGACCCCCAGGCCCACTCTGTCCTCTTGCTTTGATCCATCCGTGTAACATGATCTTCCAGATGGCAATACTAGGGTTCCGTCATCCAATACTGTGCCGGCACTGCTGCCATGCCTCGCACTCGACTCAAGGTTCATCTCAGGTATCCAATCGGAAACCTCTTCCCTTCCTTCCCGGTTTCCTATCGTCGCCTCGATTATACCGCGATGGTATGAGCTGCTCCCATCCTCAATACATTCTCTTATCGCCTTAAGTCTCATAGCCGCAGTGGCTGCCTCACACTTAATATGTATGTCAATGGGTCGGATATCTAGAAAAGTCTCCAGTGCCCTAGTGGGCATAGTCCTCATCGCTCCGCCTATGCCAAGACAACATGTTTTTTCAACCTGTTGTATGGTCCTTATGTTGCACCTTTTCTCCATTGCAGTCTTATCATGCCCCTGTAGAGCCAGTAAAGAAGACTTAATGTAGATGCGTTTTAAGTGTAATTTTTATAAATTGTGTTAACTCTAATAGAAGATCTATAAAATACAATATTGCCATTTAAAAAAAAAAAAAAAACTGGGGAAACCCTTCGAGTTCTCAAAACGTAAAGCTGATACCCCCAACTTTATAACATGTTTTCATTGCCCCAAGTAATAACTAATTGAATGCAAAATTTTGGAAAACATCTTTCCCCAGTGTGTGGATTTTGGGTGTTTTCATCAAGAAATGTGGCCAAAATGTGTACTCATTTTTTTAAAAAGATATTCATCTATAAGTCTGTTAGAATTAGAACGATATCTTTAGTAGTTTTGGTTTTATGATATTTTCAATTTGAATTTTATTTGTCACAAAAATTTGAAAATCGGATCATAAATGTGCTTTTGAAAGTCCGAACAAAATTTTGTAGGGCCGAGGTGACCAACTTCGAAGGCCCACCAATGGGCCCCGGGAACTTCTAGGGCCCTGAATTTTTGCATATAAACTGGATAGCACCTCAGCTATGTAAAGCCATGTAAAATTTCATGAAGATATCTCTATCTGTTCCAAAATGGCAGACTTATTTCCACTTATTTTTGTTCCCATCCCCTGTGTGACGGTTCAATTTTGTAGATCAAAATATTTGTCTTTTTGGCAGCTATATTCAAATATAGACCGATCTGGGCCATATGGAACACGGATGTTGAAAAGCATAAGCCACTGTCCCAAATTTCAGCAAAATTGGACAATAAATGTCGCTTTTATGGGCCTAAGACCTTAAATCGTCAGATCTGGGCAAAACCGAAGAAGGATGTTGAGTGGCCAAACACAACTCACTGTCCCAAATTTCAGCGAAATCGGAAAATAAAAGCGCCTTTTATGGGTCCAAGATCTTTAATCAAGAGATCGGTCGATATGGCAGCTATATCCAAATCTGGACCGATCTGTGCCAAATTAAAGAAGGGTACCTTATACAACTTACTGTCCCAAATTTCACCAAAATCTGATAATAAATGTGGCTTTTACGGGACTAGGACCTTAAATCGGCGGATCGGTCGATATGGAGGCTATCTCTAGATATAGTCCGATATAGCCCATCTTCGAACTTAACCTGCCTATGAACAAAGAAAGAATCTGTGCAAAGTTTCAGCTCAATATCTAAATTTTTGAAGAGAGTAACGTGATTCCTTCTCTGATGATGGCAAAATCTGCATGTTTGGGTGCCGGGCCATAACGGAGTAAGGAGAAATGACAGGGCAGACGATTTGGCCGTGAAGGCCAGAGGACTGCCGTCAATCAACTTGGTTAACCCGAAGCCTTTCAGGTCCACGCAGTCCGAGTTAAGGGAGTGGGCGACGAATGCGTTTGCAACATTGTGGAACAGCGAAACGGTCGCTAGGAAAGCGAAAATCCTATGGGGGGATCCAGATCGTGAGAAGACGAGACTATTACTGAAAGGAAGTAGAAAGGAGGTCAGTATAGCCATTGGTATCATAACGGGACACATAGGACTTCGGGCTCACTTATGTAAAATCAGTGCGGCAAGTGATAGCATGTGTAGGGCATGCGGTGAAGATGATGAGACGTTGGAACATTTCCTTTGTTATCGCCCGGCTTTCGCGTCTAACAGATACCGGCACTTAGGTGGAGACACTAACCCAGACATGAACCAACTTAGGGAAGTGGTATTGAAAACAATTAAGGATTTTGTAAGTAGCACGGTATTTCCAACTTAGAAATTTTCTTTTTAGAGTTTACTTTATTGATTTAAGAGCGCACAACAAGCCGATTACTGGCTTAGGTGTATGTCCATAATGGCATGGGACGGATTAATATATGCAATCTCTTTTCAACCTAATCTTACCTAACGTGATTTCAACAGACATACGGACGGACGGACGAAAATGACTTGATCGTCTTAGGTATGGATATTTCGATGTGCTGCAATCGTAATGACAAAATGAATATATCCCCATCCGATGATGGGTATAAAAATAGAAATTCACTCAAATTTAGTCTTTAGAAAAAATTTATTTGAAATTTTGTCTTTAAAAAGATTTCATTAAAATCTTGTTTTTAGCAAAAATTTTATTAAAAGTTTGTTTTCAAGTTTTGTCATTGAAATTTTAAATTTAGAAAAATTTCATTGATATATATTGTCTTAAGAAAATAAATGCATTAAAATTTTTGTCTTTACAAAAAATGCCATTGAGATTATATCGTTAGAAACAATTTAATTGTTTTAAAAAAATGTCTTATAAATTTAATTTAATTATTTTCTGTATAGAAAATAATTTTGGAGTGGGGGAGCTCGGACCCGAGGGCCCTTCCCCCTGGCTACGTCACTGTCCCCCATGTATCAACCGATTTCCACTTTAAGAGCCTTTGTCAGCGTTTTTCTTCAAATGAAAAGACAAAATGGACATATTTTAGAAAGTTTTGCTTATTGACTTTTTATTAAGTATTGCAATTTTCAATTAACTTTAATACATATCAAGTTCTACTTGAGGTTTGATTTATTAATAAAGAATGTTTTCCTTCTTTTTTTTGAAACATATTAACATATTTTGGTATTAATTGGCTAACATTAAACTAAAATCACATAAAACTACTTACATACACACATACACAGAAACTCATTTGTAGAATAATATGGAGAATGCTTAAAAGAGTGTTAAACAATGCTTAAAATGAGTTTTTTTTTGCTTAATAAAAATAATAGCCCAGTTATTAAAACTTTCAATATTGAAATAAAAGAAAAAACTTGGTTGAAGGTTTTCATGGTGAATTATTTTCTAAAATTTCGATGAAAAACTTAAAATAATTAAAATCACCCAATAGAGTATTTCCATTGGGTTATATGGGTTCGTTATGACTCTAATGGAGAAACATGGCTTAAGAGATGAAATATTAATTACTTGTATGTATGTATGCTCTTATACATAGATACACTGTAGGTGTAGATGATAATAATAGTTTGTAAATACTTTGAGGTGTCCTTTGTGTTTAGCTTCTTTCCATGGCTTATTAATTTGAAATTTTTAAGTTGAAAAGAATGTAACGATTGAATACTTTTTGTAAATTCTTGTCCAGAGAGCTTTTTTGTGTGTTTTATTTGTAAATTATCGTCGTCTTGCTTTTTGATCCAATATTCTTTCGGTTGCCATTGATTCGCCTTCAATAATTGGTACCCAGCAGACGGGCATTGCGCTTGCGACCCATATTGCAAATTTTAAAATGACATGGTGACATATCTGCGAAAATACAAAAGAAAACTAACATTTAAGGATGATAATAAATAAAGAATCACCTACATGATTTGGAAAAAAGCACCTTATGCAAATAATTTTAAAAGTAGTTCAAGTAAATAAAAAGTAATTTGAGAAAGCCAAATTAAATGCAAAATAAAGAGAATATGAGAGTAATATGATTTTTTATGAATTGAAACGAATGAAAGATTGGCAAAAATATGCCAAATTTTTATCAAATATCAACCGCTATTGCCAGTAAAGACTTTAATGTAAACTCTAGCTAACAAACAGAAATTCCAAGGTAGGAAAATTCATATTGACAAAAAGCGATAGCTTTAACAATTCTTTTTGAATTTTGCAGATAAAAGAGTCTTTGAAAAACAAAAATAAATACTGCCTGATTTGTTTTACAAAAATAACAAAAATACCACCAAATTAAAAAACTGCATTTTTTGGTAGATTGGCTGTGGTGCAAACATTTTTTTTTTTGCATGTGTTTAGAGGACATATAAAGTTAAACAAGTAAAACGGTGCTAAGTTCGGCCGGGCCGAATCTTGGGCACCCACCACCATGGATTTCTCTAAAAATGTATCCTTAATAACTGAGTTTGTATTTGAATTATTTTGGTCTCTAGAAGTGATATCGGTACTTAAGGGGGCCTATATCACCATATTGAGCGATTCGGATAAAACTTGGCACTGATGTTATAAGTCATAAAATAGAGTTTTCGGCTAAATTTCAACCAAACCGGATAAAAATTGAGGCTTCTAAGGGCTCAAGAAGTCAAATCCGGGGATAGATTTATATGGGGTCTATATCTGTTTAGAGACCGATTCGGATTATATTTAACACGAATGTTGAAAGTCATAACGAATGTTGAAAGTCTTTGTTCCACATTTCAGACAAATCGGATGAAAATTGTGGCTTCTGAGGGCTCATGAAATCATGAATAGACCGATTCAGATCATACTTGACATGGATGCTGAAAGTCATAACAAAAGTCTTCGTTCTAAATTTTAGAAAAATCGGATGAAAATTCAGGCTTTCAAGGGCTCAATAAGTCAAATTGGGGGATCGGTTTATATGGGGACTATATCTGTTTATAGACCGATACGGATCATACTAGGCATGGATGTTGGAAATGATAGCTCAAGTTTTTGTTCCAAGTTTAAGCCAAATCCAATGAAAATTGAGGCTTCTAGTAAATGCTGTATACCTTGTGCCTCACACTATTTTCTAAACTGTGCTGAAGTAAATGCCGTGCCTCTATCAGTGATTACTCTCTGTGAATTACCAAATATTGTCGCCTTTTTCGTCAACCTGTCGATTACCTTCCAAATTTCAGCAAAATCAGGCGAAATTTGAGGTTTATATGGGGGCTATATCTGTTTTTTGAGTGATTCACATCATACTTGGCAATAACGTTAAAAGCTTTAACACAAGTCTTTGTTTCAAATTTTAGCCAAATCCAATGAAAATTAAGGCTTCAACAGCGCAAGAAGTCAAATCCGGGGATCGATTTATATGGAGACTATATCTGTTTGTAGACCGATTCGGATCATATTTAGCATGAATGTTGAAAGTCATAACACAAGTCTTTGTTCCGAATTTCAGCAAAATCGGATGACAATTGAGTCCTCTAAGGGAGCAAGAAGTCAAATCCGGAGATCGGTTTATATGGTCGCTATATCTGTTTATAGACTGATACGGATCATGGTTAGGTTTAAGTAACAGTTTGTCATCAGACTCATATAGACGCTTCATTCATTGTGATACGACATGCGAATGTCCACATCCGCTAAATCAGATAGGTTCACAAAGAAATGAGAATCTAAAGTGGAACTCCTTCTGATTGCCAGTGTGGGACACACACACAGAAGGTGTTCTATAGTCTCTTCTTCTTTCTTGGGTGTCCTCATAGTTTCTGCAAAAGTCGTTGCTGGCAATCTTCAGTCTGTCAGCATGTTTTCCGACTAGACAGTGACCTGTCATGACGGACACATTGACTGAGACGTTTGTTCTAGTCAGTGACAGCAATGCAGTAGACCTCTTCAAGTCGTGATGTGGCCACATGGTTTTGGAATGCTCACAACCCCATCTTTGCGACCATCTATCATTTGCTGTCCTTCGGGCCTGGTCCTGAAATCTTAGCTTACATGTCGTGAGAGGCATGACCCCAGTTTCCCTGGAATTTTCTCGTCTGCTTTACAAATCCCTGAGATATTTCTGTGACCAGGCATCCAGAACAGGTGAATTTTGAACTGTTCAGCCATCTCGTTAAGAGATCTGCGACAGTCGAGGGTGGTTTTTGTGTTCAGAAATACGTTCTCCAGCGATTTAATGGCTGTCTGAGAAGATAATTATGCCAATCGTCGTAATGACATTATATATTAGCCATTCCACCACTTCCTTAATTGCAAGGATCTCGATATGACTAGTTCTAGATCTTTTGAGTACACCCCAAAGCCCAACTGGTCGTCTAGTTTGGAATCATCCGTATAGAAGTCTATGTAACTTCTATTACCAGGGATATCGTAGTTCCAATCAGTTCTATTAGGAATCAGTGGTACAGTACTTTTGATCAAAAAGCGACTCAGGTAGAGTGTAATCCACACTGCCTGGAACATCGGATATTTTATCAAGGATAACACAGTGTCCGTAGCCAACATGACCAAACAGATAGCTCCCTTAGCCTCACGGCAGTGGTTGCAGCAATTTGGGTAGTCACAATGTCCTGAGGCATTAGATGCAGCATTAAATTCAGTGCATCGGATGGTGTCGTCCTCAGTGCGGCTGTGATGCACAAACAAGTCATTCTTTGGAACCGGTTGAATATTGAACAGTAGATGGACTTTTGAAGCGCCGTCCACCACACCACAACACCATATAGCATTATAGGTCTGACGACTGAAGTATATACCCAATGCATGACGCGCGGTCTAAACCTCCCAACTTTTACCAATGGCTCTCTTGCAGGTGTATAGGGCAACATGACGATGATCAGAGATGCTGTGTACACTTCCCAGTCGTATATTCTTACGTTTATATCCTCCGACACAAAGGTAATATCTAATACCTCCTGCCTGTTCCTAGTAATAAAGGTCGGTGTATCTCCTTTCTTACAAATCGCTAGATTGCATCTTATATTGTAATATATTCGATAAGCAGCTCATCCCTTTCGTTGACATCCGAACTTTCTCATATCTAGTGATCAGTGTTGCCACTCAAGAAAATTATTTCCTAACAAAAGTCCTACCAAAACCTTCCAAATGTTCTACAAGCCAAAAATGTGGTTTTTATACCCATCACCGAAGTGTTGGCCATTTTCATCATCATCAAACTATACATTTTCGACGCAACAAAGTATATATACTAGATTGTCGTTATAGTCACATACGATCTAGAGATGTCAGTCCGTCTGTTTGTTGAAATCAGTCAACAGCCTAAAGTTCAAAAATGGTCAAAATCTTGATATAGCACCCTTTATACCGACATCCCCATAAGAAAAGTCGTATTTTTGCCCTGATTTCAAGGAACAACTGTGCCAAGTTTGGATAAGGCGATCTCCCGATTAAAAGTTCGAAAGACAAGAAATGCGCGTTTATACCAATTTTCGCCGCGATCTGGCCATATTCGTGTGCATCTGTAGATGCCCCGTTTTCCGATTGAAGGCATTGAATACACAAAAGCCGCATTGCTTACCCAGAATTCACCAAATTTGGAAGAGATCCTTTAACACTCGTACCAGTTACAGCCAATATCAGAACTTGCACCCTTTTTGCTGAAATTTGAAGCAGTAAGACCTCTTATAATAGTTTATGGCTCCTCGACATCCATGGTTTTAGTCTGAACTCTTAACGAATACACGAAAACGACAAGAAGTGAAATAATTTTTAGTTAACCCCAGCGATTTTTCAATAATTAACTTGGTATTTAGATGTTGGAAAAACCTATTAAAAATTGAAGTCAGCCTACCAACCTACTAAGCGAATAAAAAAACCAACTAATTTTGGTAGGAACCTACCAAAAACGGCAACACTGCTGCTGATGTGCATTAGCATCACTTCCTACAATGAGGCTCTTCTTCCCTGCAGAAGCGGCTTCAACCAGCAACTTAAGGTTTGAAGGCGGCATCTCTGAATCGTGTGCCATACAAAGTGAAGCCAGCCAATAATGAGACTTATTTATTTCAAGGCTGGGTTCTACTGGATCTTCAGTGCTTAGCGACGGAAGAAGAAAACAATTTAGACTACTCTTTGCAAGAATACAGGCTCTGTGTCTCCGTACCCTTGAGTAGCTTTTATTCTGGAATTGAGGCTTCTAGTGGCTATATCCAAATCTGAGCCGATATTGCCCATTTGCCATCCCCAACGATCTACATCAATAAGAAGTATCGGTGCAAAATATCAAGCGGCTGGCTTTACGCGTTCGACCGTTATCTTGATTTCGACAGACGGACGGACGGACATGGATGTCAAGACGATCCAGAATATATATACTTTATATGGGGTCGCAGATCAATATTATGAGGTGTTACAAACGGTATAACTAGATAAGTATATCCCCATTTTATGATGGTAGATATAAAAGAGTACCTATTACGAGGTAGAAAGAGTCCCTATGCCAGTATGGATGTGCTCAAGAAATCCACTGTACTAGAATGAGCCAAAATACCGGCAGATACATTTGTGCAGCTTGCAACTCGTTTTTTGTCCGACTCAGAGCAATAGTCAGTTGTTTGTCGGCTGTAATTTTTCACGTGGGGTTTTGGTATCACTTCCAACAACTGTGCTAAGTATGATTCAAATCGGTACATAACCTGGTATAGCTGCCATATAAACCGATCTTGGATCTTGACCTCTTGATCCGCTGGAGGGCGTAATTCTTATCCGATTTGGCAGAAATTTTGTACAACGGTTTCTCCCATGACCTTCAACATACGTGTGCAGTATGGTCTGAATCGATCTATAGCTTGATACAGCTCCCATATAAACCGATCTGCCGATTTTGCTTCTTTAGTCCCAACAAGGCGCAATTCTTATCCGAATGAACTGAAATATTACACAATGTCTTCTACAATGTTCAGCATTCAATTAATTTATGGTCTGAATCCGACTATAAATTGATATAACTCCAATAGCATAACAGTTCTTATTCGTTATTCTTTGTTTGCCTAAAAAGAGATACCGCACAAAGAACTCGGCAAATACGATCCATGGTGGAGGGTATATAAGATTCGGCCCGGCCGAACTAAGCACGCTCGCTAGGATTCGAACTCAGGTGTTCAGCGTCATAGGCGGACATGCTAACCTCTGCGCTACGGTGGCCTGCTGCAGACATAACAAGTAAAAACATCAATACAACTTCGAACAGATGCACAGAATCATGTGTATACTATGGGAGTAGTGTAATTTGTGTAGGCAAAAAATCTGCCCTTACACAAAAGCACATGCATTAGGTAAAGTACAGCTAATATACAGGGTTGTCGAATGTGGTTAATGTGATATTGATACCAGAGAGGCGTTTTCGCAATATATTCGGAATAAGTACAATATACCAAGGTAAGGCCCTTGAAGCCTTCACATCTAATATGGCTTAGGAGTAATTCTAATCGATATCGCTACTATGTGAATGGATTTCCATATTTGAAAAGACTATCAAACAATTTAACATATGCAATCCATGATGGAGGGTATATAATATTCGAGCCGACCGAATTTAAAGCGCATTTACTGGTCTAGCTTTCGTTTTCTTTAATTCCCATGAGCAGGCCCAACAAGAAATTAATCAATGAATTTATTGGAAATTTGCGTTGTTATTAGTGACGGTTATATATGGGTGTTGATTATAAATGAATGAAAATGAATAGATTTGTTATCAATATGTTTTGTAAACTTACATTGTTTACGAACTAAATTCGCCATGCACATACAAAAATGTTAGTAAAAAAAACAAAACAATGAAATACCCAAAAAAATAAACAAAAAATATTCCATTAACATTAAATTTGATGCAAAACACAGGTTCCAAACTTTCAAACTTACATTGAACATTCTTTTTGGTATTGTGCTCCTTAAAGTTGAGTTGATTATTTGGTGATTTGAGGACTTTTGCTGAATTATTGCCCATATCCAAACCATCATCTTCACTATTATCACGTATGTCATCGAAGAGATCATATGGAGGATTACCAGCCAATTGGTGTAAGCGTTCCAGAAACTCGGCAGTTTCCATAGGACTTGCGGTATCGTCGTCACCATCATAGTCAATGGTTAAGACAAGATCTCTGAGGCCTGGCCATTTCGCCAGATAGTTGGGTTGTTTGGCATTTGAATGGTGCCTTTTCTAGGGAAGTAAAATAAAACCAAAATATTAAAGATTAAAGTAAATTTTAAGATTTCTTTCAATAGAATTGGGGATTAGAAAAATTTTTAAGCAATTATTTATTTATATGCATGATTCTGAAAATGTCTTATTCGATTTTATACGGAATTTAATTTATGACAAAATTTATGTAATGATGTAAATGAAGATTAAAATAAAATCTTAAGATTTTTTTCTACAGAATTGGGGCTAAGGAAAATGTTAAAGCAAATATTTAAATGTGTGATATTGAAAAATGATTTATTTGATTTTATATGGAATTTAATTTATGATAAAATTTTATTAAAAAAATTATGCTGAACTGAAATGTACTATGACAAAATATTCACATCCCATCTTCTGTTTTGTTAAACGAATACCACATACCAATCCATGAAATATTTTGTCACCATTCCCACTGGCTAGTAAATCGTCCAAGAACAATTGTGAGACATCATTTTGTTTGGCCAACAATGCATCTAGACTAGGTCGTGCCATCGCTCCAGTAAACAGCATTGTCCACAAGACAGCCAGTAATATCAGCGTCGTGGTAAATTGACATTTGCGATTTAGCTTTGTCGTTGATGACGTCTGATGTGAGGACATTTTTTTTACCTGGAAAAACAGAAAAACAAGTTGCTAAATATGTATGCTAGCTGCTTCAAATGCGTATGTTGGGGATAATCAACAATAGCAAAAATAAAAAAAACCCCAACGTAATTGTTAAAGCAACCACCAGCAATGGAAAACAGTTACTTTTTTGAAAATGAGAACTGGAAACAAACAATTTACCCTGTTCAGGTGAGGGTGGATCATTGTTAAAGTTCAAGCCAAGTTATCCCACTAGCTTTACATAAACGTTTGTTGTGGTTTTTTCCATTCCCCTCTTCCACCATGAGGTTTCCTATTACAAAACAATGGTATGAAATGCAACACCTTTTTTTTGTTTAAAATTCCTAGAAAACACCAATTTCCCTTTTCATGTCATAAATGAAAAAACAGTCCTTGTTATTCCATCAGGTGTCCCATTCAAAGAGTGTTGAAATTTCAACACTTGAAATAAGTCACGTTGTGGTCCACTCTTTGTAATTTGTTTAGGCAAGAGCTTGAATTTTCTTTTAATTGTTTTACTGTGAAATATGGCAAAAGTATAACGTAACGGTTTTGCTTTGCCTATTGTGATTCTGGACTGAAAATCAAATGTTATAATGCTAGTGCGAATAATCCTTATTTCGTTTTAGGGTCAATCAATAAATTCAAATTTTTTGCAATTATTCTGCAAAATGAAAGGAAGCTAAAAAAATTTCGTCGAAAAGATAATTAAAGAAATTTGCAAAAGTAAATAGCAAAAAACAAGTAAAAGCGTGCTAAATTCGGCCGGGCCGAATCTTATATACCCTCCACCATATAACGCATGGGATAAGTTCTTTGAATGACTTTTTCAAATATATTGAAGCTATAGCAAGTTATAGAAAAAATACCACCTTCAAAATTTCAGCCAAATCAGATAGTAGTTGTGTTCTCTAAAGGCTCCAAATCAAATCGTTTATATGGAAGTAATATCATATTCTGAACCGGTATTGATCATACGTACGCGTGTGTTTTGGAAGTCGAAACAAAACTTTAAGGCTGAAATTTCAGCTAAATCAAATAATAACTGCGCGCTCTAGAGGATCAAATTTTTTAACCGAGAGAGATGTTTGAGGCGTGACGGTTCCTCTTTCCCCATATTGAATTCTCCTCAAAAATACCTTTTTTATACCCTTCGCCATAGGATGGGGTATTCTAATTTCGTCATTCAGTTTGTAACACCTCAAAATATTCGTCTAAGACCCCATAAAGTATATACATATATTCTTGATCGTCATGACATTTTAAGTCGATATAGCCATGTCCGTCAGTCCGTGTGTCATGTATGGGCCATATCGGTCCATGTTTTGATATAGCTGGCATATAAAACGATCTGGGATCTTGACTTCTTGAACCTCTTTAGGGGAGGCAATTCTTTTCCGATTTTGTTGAAATTTTGCTTGAGGTGTTTTGTTATGACTTTCAACAACTGTGCTAAGTATGGTTCAAATCGGTGCATAACCTGATATAGCTGCCATGTAAACCGATCTCCCAATTACATTTCTTGAGCCCCTGGGAGCCTCAATTTTTGTGCTATTTGTCTGAAATTTTGCATGAGGTATTTTGTTATGACTTCCAGCATTTTTGGTAAGTGTGGTTCAAATCAGTGAATATCCTGATATAGCTCCCCTACAAAACAATCTCTCGATTATACTACTTAAGTCGCTAGAGGGCGCAATTCTTACCCCATTTGACTTAAATTTTATACATAGACTTCTCCCAAGATCTTCATTATACGTGTCAAATATGGTCTGATACAGCTCCCGGTTTATAGCCTGATACAGCTCCCATATAAACCGATCTCCCGATTTTGCTTCATGTGCCCCTAAAGGTTGCTATTGGGTTGCCCAAAAAGTAATTGGGGATTTTTCATATAGTCGGCGTTGACAAAATTTTTCACAGCTTGTGACTCCGTAATTGCATTCTTTCTTCTGTCAGTTATCAGCTGTTACTTTTAGCTTGCTTTAGAAAAAAAGTGTAAAAAAAGTATATTTGATTAAAGTTCATTCTGAGTTTTATTAAAAATGCATTTACTTTCTTTTAAAAAATCCGCAATTACTTTTTGGGCAACCCAATACAAAGCTTAGCAATTATTATACGGTATCCTTTGTTTGCCTGAAAAGAGATACCGGGCAAAGAACGACAAATGCGATCTATGGTGTACGGTATATAAGATTCGGCTCGGCCGACATTCATAGTTTACTCTCAAGCCCAAATAAAATTTGAGACCTTTTTGATATCGTTCAATATAGTAGTTTAAATCCAGAAATACTTATTCCACGAACCATTCCTCCACACACCCATGGTTCCTGCACAAAAACCAAGACAAATCCTTCCCTAATGACAATCAGAAGGGTCTTCGGAGCCGCCGAAATGGCCTTACAATGGTGGAGATTTATCTGCAGAAACCGGACCATAGTCAGGCTTTAGAATTTCCACCATTGTTGCGCTAGCCTCGTCTTCTGAGTCCGCCAGAAAATCATCATCATAAGATTCGTTCGACCTTGGCATGATGAGTTTCCTTGCGCATCCAGAAGCAGTTGAGACAGCATTGGAACCCCTCTTTCTCAGGATACTAGACCCTTGCGGTGTGGACGATTCCCTCTTCGCAGCAAACCACCTTAAAAATAAGTGAACGCTATAGACACGCAGCGAATAGCAAGCTCACACCATATACCAGCAATCGTTGTTGACGCTTACGTCTCCCAACAACCAAAACAAAAAATGCTCCTTTAAATTCGTTGAGCTATTGTGTATTTGTTGATGAGCATAAAACGATTGCTGGTCGTATTATACGAAAATCTGCAATCCAAGGCAGTCGGTTGTACGTACCGGATTGGCCCGATGGAGTGTTTCATCGGCAAAGGCTCCCGCCTCAGAGTACAACAACAACAACAACACCAAAAATGTGCAAATTTTGCCCATGAACACTCCACTAAGGAACAGGGACAATTTTCTCACACATCAATGAGTGCAGTCCGATTTAAGTTTTAAGCTCAATGATAAAGGGTCTTATTTTAATAGCCGAGTCCGAACGGCGTGCCGCAGACACCTCTTTGGAGAGAAGTTTTTATATGGTACAGTACCTCACAAATGTTGCCAGCATTAGGAGGGGAAAACCACCGCTGAAAATTTTTTCTGGTGGTCTCACCAGGATTCGAATCCAGGCGTTCAGCGTAATAGGCGGACATGGTAACCTCTGCGCTACGGTGGCCTCCGTATTATACATTTTGAGCAATACTCACGAGGGCTCATATTGACCGCAACTGAATAGAAGATACACGCACGCAGTTGCCGTTCAAAGTTTTGAGTGCTGAAATTAATTTGCGTGCTCTGTAATGGCTTGGGTAAAGAAAAAAAATGGAAGCAAGTTTGCTACTGTTGAACAGACGTAGATTGACAGCACGTACGTCACTGGTTAAAGCAATTCTCTAACAAAAATAAAAAAACAATTGCAAAAAAACAACGGAGTATATGTATGCCGCTCAACGACACTTGATGTCACATTCCTCTGCTTGCTTTGGCTTGACATTCATCTGAGTGGTGCTTATTTTCAACCAACGCACGATGTCCGACTACCAAATTGAAAAAAACACATCGACACCCACACATTACGCAAACTTTCGGGCATCTCTGTGTTTCTAGCTAACCTTGCTTTTAGGTGGCATGCGTAATAGTCTCATGCAGTTCTCTGGTGTCAAAGTATATTTTGAGTTTCGTACTACCCCACTAGCGCACACTTTGAGCAGAGCTGGCAATATATCGATGGCAATATCGATATGTTATTTTTTGTTTGAATATCGATTGATATTTGAACAAAATGAAGGATTGCGTCGGATTTCTCTCATAACTTCTAACTGACTTTATGAAATTTGATTTTGTTCGGTCTGTGCATTGATATTGCTTCCATATAAATCGATCTCCTGATTTTTACATCTCATTTTCGTATACATAAAGGTGATGGGAACTTAACTATAGTGTCAATACTAGTGATATTTAGTATTAGAAATATCGAAAATAAAGAATGCTGTGATTATCGATAGTTTGCCAGCTCTAATATTGATGCCAAACCAATTCGTATGACTCACCCACACAGGGCTTATCGGGTACACTTTCAACGCCTTACCCTGCTGTTTTAATCGCGGCAGGAGGATTTTCAGTCTACTGCAATCCGCCAGACTTTAGATATGTGGTTGAAGTTTCTCAGACAAGTGTTCGGCAACAACTGCTGAGTCGTCTTTTGATTCCCCAACCCCACCGCTTCTATACACATTCAGCTTCCACTTGTTGAGGTCTGCGAGAGAGCCGGAGTTTAGTACGAATACTGCTAGATCATCCTGTGAGCACAGCAAACATCTTTATCTCTTCTCTTTCTTGGCATAGCATAGTAGTGGTGTAGGCTATAATTATCAGTTGTGTGCCACACCCCCACATGATAAGAGACGACCATGATTACACAAACTTGCTGTGATGTTTGTCTATTATGCGAAGCACGTTCCAACATTTTTTATTTAATATTATCGCGTGCGAACTTTGATTAGAATCAGGTACTTGAGAAAACCTTGAATCGTATGATTGCATCCATTACTATAGAACAAAAACAATATGTTTACCTCTCAAGTTGGTTTGCAGATAGTAGTGAGTAGGTCATTGTCTGTCTGTCTAATACAATTCAATAGAAATTGTCAAATTGCAATTCTGCTTAATAAAATGATTTAAAAACTTTTAGAAGCATCACTACCAGCTCGTAAATACCAGCTAGCGTCGGTTTTTTTGAGCTTTGTTGTTTCTTATCAGTGGCGTTATTTTAGAAGATGCTGTGGTATCAATGGATGTTTTGTTCTGATTTGCGGGGACTTTGAATAATCTCACAAAATCTAACATAAAGAGATTTATATTGTTGTAAAACAAATACGTTTGCTATAATATAACGAAATACTAACAATGTCAATAGAACTTAAATGATAATTATTTATGCTTTATAGTGCATAAAGTAATAAGTTCTGTAATGCTCACAAAAAAAAAAATAATAATTAGAACTAAATAAGCAGGGATCAGAATCTCTTTTCCTGAATGAGTTGGTAGTGAGTTCATGGGTTCGATTCCTGGACTGCCACTATTACCTTACCATATCCCGAAACAGACTCAGAGCTTTTTATACCATCCACCGAAGGATGGGTTTATACTAATTTCGTCATTCTGTTTCTAACTTCTCGAAATATTCGCCTAAGACCCCATAAAGTATATATATTATTGATCGACATGGAATTTTATGTCGATCTAGCCATGTCCGTCCGTCCTTCTGTCTGTTGAAAGCACGCTAACTTTCGAAGGAGTAAAGCTAGCCGCTTGAAATTTTGCAAGAATATTTTTTTTAGTGTAGGTCGGTTGGGATTGTAAATGGGCCATATCGGTCCATGTTTTGATATAGCTGCCATATAAACCGATTTTTGGTCTTGACTTCTTGAGCCACTAGAGGGCGCAATTCTTATCCGATTTGGCTGAAATTTGGCATGACGTGGTTTGTTATGACTTCCAACAACTGTACTAAGTATGGTTCAAATCGGTTCATAACCTGATAGAGCCAGATCGGTTTATATAACAAACCGATCTGGGATCTTAACTTCTTGAGCCTCTAGAAGGCGTAATTATTATTCAATTTGGCTGAAATTTTGAACAACGGCTTCTCCCATAACCTCCAACGTACGTGTGAAATGCGATCAAAATCGGTCTATAGCCTGATACAGTTCCCATATCAACCAATCTCCCTATTTTAGTTTTTGAGCCTCTAGAGGGCGCAATTCCGATTCCGATCCGATTTGGCTCAAATTTTACATGAGGTGCTTTGTTATGACATCCTAAATCTGTGGATAGTATGGCGCAAATCGGTACATAATCTGATATAGTTGTCATATAAACCGATCTGGGATCTTGACTTCTTAAGCTTCTAGAGGGCGCAATTACTATGCGATTTGGCATATGAAATTTTGTACAACGTTTTCTCCCATGACCTTCAACATATGTGTCAAATATGGTCTGAATCGGTCTATAGCCTGAAACAGCACAACAGTGATACCGGGAAAAGAAGTCGACAAATTTGATCTATGGTGGAAGATTCGGCCCGGCTGAACTTAGCACGCTTTTACTTGTTATATTTAGATGGCGGCTAGATCACTACTTGTTATATCCATCACCGAAGGATAGGTGTTAGGTTAGGTTAGGTTTAAGTGGTAGTCTGCCATCAGTCTCACCATTGTGAAAGCACTTGAACGGAAGAAAGAAAATGCCTTCTAGTTGATCTGAGTCGATCTAGCCATGTCCGTCCGTCTCACCGTCTGGCGAAATCTCGATAGCGCTCGAACGAATGAAGATATCTGGTTGAAATTTTGAACATATACTCCCTATTGATGTTGGTCGTTCGGGATTGCAAATGGGCCATATCGGTTCATATTTGGATATAGCTCCCATATACAACGATCTCCCGATTTGGCATATTGAACCCCTGGTTTTGTTATGACTCCCAACTACCGTGCCAACTGCGGTCCAAATCGGTGTATCCTGACAAAGTCTCTCGATAAGTTTTCTACTACCCCCAGAAGCTTCAATTTGTGCCTGATTTGGAAACTTGGTACGTAAAATTCGCATATGTCTTCAACTATGTTGATTTGTTGGAATCTTCTGCAGAATCCATAGTGGTGGGTTCCCAAGATTTGGCCTGCCCGAACTTAGCGCATTTTAACTTGTTCTTCAAACTAAATAGAGAAAACTGGCATAATGTTTGGATTCGGCAATCGTATGTTGTGTTCAATAAATTGGTTTATATGATAGCTCTATCAAAAGGTGTACCGTTTTCGGCATACAAAGATTCAAATTTAAAAATACAAACACGAATATTGGCACTACGGTTAGTTGTTGCTGATAATACATTTTGTTCCCTGATTTTCTTTAAGAATTTCTTGTTTCGATGTCTTAACTTCTGTACAATTGTAGATTGATATTTTGAACAAAAACGTGAAATTTATAAAACTGATTTACGAGATGACCATTATCATTTTGCATGTCAACATATTTCATTTAAGATTCCCCCAGCAATTTAAAAATACATAATTTGGTTTTATTATCACAAAATCCCATGGGGTATGGGATCATTGGAACCATTAAATGCATATTTTCTAGAACCTTGACATTCATGATCTTTATGCTACTTTCAATTTGTTGCTTGCAATCAACAATGATGTGATATCTAAAATGTCTTATTGTTATTCCTTCTGAAAAACTTGGAGAGACTAATTGGGACATGCATCAGGGACCGTCTCGTCACTTTATCGGTATGCGATTACCAGCATGCTTACCCTAAGGGTCGATCGGTTGAAAGTGCCCATCATAATGGGTCCCATTAATTTTGGTAAATTGGGTTAATACGCTGCTGAAAGGCCGGATTATCACTGCATCCCAATCGGAGTACTTGATTAAGAAGATTGAGACCAGAGAGAAAGGGCGATATGACTAGGCGAGTTATTGGCGCCTTTAAATAACCAATGGACACCCTGATCCACATGCTGTCGGTCGGACCGGATAGAGCTTGTTCAGCTATGAAGGTGTTCGATGTTAGATATTGATTTTTTATGCATGATTTAGATTTGTGACAAAATTTACAACAACTTTGCCGCAACAAGTGTCCACATCTGGTAATTCAGTTAAAAGTTATACAGTTGGAAGTCCAAAAATGTGTAATAGTGTATTTTTTGATCAAAAAAAGTATTTTCATTTCATTTATTAAAAAAAAAAAAGCTTAAATATAAATTTTTTTCTTTTTATTCGGAAAGAGAACATATTGTAGAAGCGTTTTAAGTAAAATTTGAATAAGATATGTCAACTTCAAATATAGAAAATAGAAAATCTTTTATTAAAAAATTGGAAAAACCCCTCGAGATCAAAAACGTTAAAGCCCAGATCCCCTAATTTAACACATGTTTTTTTACTTCATGTGTTGCACCTAACAATATTTGTAGCCTCCACAGCAAATTAATTAAAAAATGGCGATTTTGAAACCATCTTTGCCCGAAAGGAGTATTTCGGGGATTTTTGTAAAAAAAAATTCGGGCAGAGTATTTTTGGTTTCTAGAACACTTTTATCTGCCATGTTTAAGATATCTCTATTCGTTTCTTTCTTAGAATTTTTTCAATTTCGTTTTCAGAATAAATGAAATTGTTCGCATATTTTTGGAATGAATTTTGCAAACTAGCTAACACCTCTGCTCTAACCATTACAAATTTCAGAAGAAATTTGATATCTAGCTAACACCACAGCTCTAACCAAATTTCAAAGAGATATCTCTACCGTTGCTTTGTTGTTGTAAACACATTTTCATATGGAGGTGGCGATCCTCGTCAAGCTCCTGTAAAAAAATAAAACATCACGTCACCTTTCATCTTCAAAGGCAGCAAAAACAGCCTTATACTTTTTTTACATCGGTCGTTGCGTATATTGAACCTTCTCTGAGAGTTCGAACATTCCAGGTCCTGATTCGAAAATAATACTCTTAAAATCCTATATGAAGGTCGTCCAGATTAAGTAAGTCTTATTAGTTTTTTTTTTCAGAGTTATTAATTTGTTTTTTCTACAAGGGCCAAATATATGGATCTTGCAGCACATGTTAGCTCACTACCTTTAATCGATGCTAAAGATAGCTAGTCCACGATTGAGATTCAAAAAAGACTAAAGCTGCCCGGAACTTTACCAAGCGAAGCCACTCAGAATCATGTGTTGGTATCCATGATCACTTTTGTCACCATTGTTTGGTTGACTTGTGATAATGGGCTACATTAAGTATTTGTGGAAAATTTGGCCAGATAGTAGCGTGATTTCGATAGACAGACGGACAGAGGGACCAATATATATATATATATATTCTATAGGATGTCAGATCAATATTTCGACATATGCCAAAAGGAATTTTAAAGTCAGTGTATCTCCCTCTTATGGTGAAGGGTATACAAATTACGGATTAACTGGCTTATTTGATGAACTGTATAGCTTTTCTATGTTTTGCTAACGTTTTATATATGATCAGTATTGTTCAGCGATAAACCGAAATTCACTTACCAGAATAGTGTGGAAATTGCAATGATGTTGCAAATCAATTGTTTGACAAAATAAAGAAATCTTGACCGATGGTGTTGTGGTGCGTATACGTTATATCTTTTTGTTATATCCATTATACGCTCCCAAGTATTACATATTCAATTAAAAAAATTCATTCAAATATGATTTCAGTCGGACAATAGCACGCGGCCGAATGAACACCTCTAACGTAAGCACACATTTTTATACAACCTACACTACTACTGTGTTACAGGGTATTATAACTTAGTGCATTTGTTTGTAACACCCAAAAAGAAGAGATATAGACCCATTGATAAGTATACCGATCGACTCAGAATCACTTTCCGATTTGCAGTAATAATGCAATAAAATGGTGATTTGTTAACCGATTCTCTTGGAATTTGGAAGGATTTCATATTTCATAGAAATCGGTTAAGATTTAGACATAGCTCCCATGTATATATATCGCCCGATTTTCATTCCTAGAGCCTCTGCAAGCGCATTTATTGAGCAATCTTGCCAAAATTTTGCACAACGCTTTCCTTGACGACAATCACAATACCTATAGAGTTTGTTTAAAATCGGTTCAGATTTAGATATAGCTCCCTTATATACGTTCGTTTGATTTTAAGAAATATTGCTATAAAGTGTTCATTTGATTACTGATTTCGAAATTTGGCAAAAAGGATTTTCTTATGACTTTAAATAGTACTAGTGAATTTCATAGAAATCACCTGAACCGATTTCAATGAAATTCACCAGTTTTATTAAAAGTCATAAGAAAATCCTTTCTAAGCAAATGAGTATGTATATCAGCCGACTTTAACTTATAATGCCACTGCAAGCGCATTTATTGACCAGTCTTACCAAAATTTTGCACTACGCTTTTACCGACGACTACCACAATATCTAAGAAGTTTGGTCGAATTCGGTTTAGATTCAGATATAGCTCCCATTTATATGTTCCTCAGATTTTGGATAATTTGCAATAATGTTGTCAACCGTAGTTATTACAGTCTGAACATATTTACTCGAAATTTGATACGAATTGTTTAATAACCCATCTGAAAACATCCGCCAAGATCCATCAAAATTGGTTCAGAACTAGATATAGCTTCCAATTTCTACTTATAGGGTATGTGTAGGGTATTATACGGTCGGCATCGCCCGACTTTTGCCTTTCCTTACTGGTTACTTCCAGTTATCCCAAAGAGAAAGTCGATCAGGAAAAATTTTAAATGCCTTTTTTGTGATGCTTCTATTTACATACACAAATGCAAACTTAAAAATCTTATTTGTATTTATTTTGTAATTTATTCTTTAACATGCACTGACGACTATTTATGTAAACAAAAATGCAATAAACCTTCAGCCTCCAACCTTGGTATTGTAAACTATGTGGATAAAGTGAATGTAAAGTCATGCAGTAACAAGTTTACTATCTATTCTTATTCTACTATACTCGTTCATCATTATTTGTTTTTATACCCACGATCGAAGGGGTATATTCATTAAGTCATTCCGTTTGCAAAACTTCGAAGTATCCATTTCCGACTCTATATAGTATATATATTCTTGGTCGTCGCTAAAATCTAAGACTAGCCATGTCGGTCCGTCCGTCAATCTGTTGAAATCACCCTACAGTATTTAAAGATAGAGATATTGAGCTGAAATTTTGCACAGATTATTTTTTTGTCCATAGACAGATTAAGTTCGAAGACGGGCTATATCGGACTATATCTTGTTATAGCCCCCATATAGACCGATCTGCCGATTAAAGGTCTTATGCTTATATAAGTCATACTTATTATCCGATTTCGTTCAAATTTGAGACAATGAGTTGCATTAAGACCCTCAACGCATTGTCTCAAATTATATATATCCAAATCTCGACCGATCTGGGCCGTCTTCAAGAAGGATATAGAGGGTCTTAATGTCCTTCTTGAAGACGGCCTAGATCGGTCCAGACTTGGATATAGCTACCACAAGCCTGATTTCTCGATTTAAGGAATTGGGCCCATAAAAGGCGCATTTACTGTCCGATTTTGCCAAAATTTGGAACAGTGAGTTGTGTTAGGCCTTTCGACATATTTTTTCAATTTGTCCTAGATCGGTCCGGATTTGGGTATAGCTGCCACATAGTCTAATCTCTCGATTTAAGGTCTTGGACCCATAAAAGGCGCATTTATTGTCCGATTTCGCTGAATTTGGGATAGTGAGATGTGTTAGGACCTTCGACATATTTTTTCTATTTGGCCCAGATCGGTTCAGATTTCGATATAGCTACCATATAGTCCGATTTCTCGATTTAAAGTCATGGGCCCATAAAAGGCGCATTTATTAACCGATTTCGCAGAGATTTGACACAGTGACTTATTTTAGGCTTTTCGACATCCGTCTCCTATATGGTTCAGATCGGTCTATATTTGGATATAGCTGCCAAAAAGACCAATATTGAACCAAAATTGAACAGTGATTTGTATTAATTGGACCACCTAATGTCCGTGCCGAATTTGGTTCAAATCTGACCATATTACGATATAGCTGCTATGGGTGCATAAATAATGCAATTTTCACTGGATTAACACGAATGGTGGTTTACATATATACCCGAGGTGGTGGATATCCAAAATTCGACCCGACCGAAGTTAATGCCGTTTGACTTGTTTTTTCTCTTTCATCATAAGCCCATAATAATTTGAATGTATCTTGAATGAAAATCTGCTACTTAAATTGTATTCTAATTTCATCATTATTCTAATTCTTATATTTGAAATGGCCATCATCATTTGCCATCTATTCAATACAACGCAATTGCCTTGGCATATCTTCAAACATTTGCTTATTCTATAATAATTTTAGATTATCGTTTTTGTCAAATTGGGATGATGTTATCACCAATGAATATAATAATAAGTGTCACATTCGGCAGCTTAATTAAGCACTTAAATATAATTTATGAAAAAAATACTAGAACGCATCTTTACGCAATAAATCTCCCTGTATTATTTTAAACAAACATATACATTTGTATTTATATAATTTTTGACAAATCGATTTGCTATTAAGTTTCTAGAAATCTATAGAAAGCAGCAATTTAAAATTATTTAAAATAATGATTTTAGTGTTTTTAATTTGTAAAGCAGTTCTTTTTTTATTTTAATTTTGAATTCCACTCAATAGTATAAAAATAAAAACCCATTTTTATTTTCCGAGCCGAGTTTTATATACCCTGTGACTTGGATCGCCTTTGTCAAGTCCTTTGCTTGATTTCTCATTATAGTCAGCAATAAAAAAAAAGAAAAAAAAATGGATGACCTCCCTTTTTTTGCGGACTATAAAGAGAAATAAGAAAGTACGAATAAGAATCCCCAAAAATGTTTTATGTATTTGGGTTCGAATTACTTAGCCAAATTGGATAAAACTTGCATTCTCTAAAGGCTAAAAATGACTAATCGACATATCAAAGCATGGACCGATTTTGCCCATTTAAAATCTCAGACGATCTAAATCTATAAAAAATATTTGTGCAAAATTTCAAGCGTATAGCTTTACTGATTCGAAAGTTAGCGTACTTTCGACAGATAGATGGAAGAACTCTAAACCTTTCTGCAGCCTGATTTATGGGTCCGACAAGCAGACACCCGAACATTTCTAAATCGTCTCATATTTTTAAGACAATCAAGAATAAATACATATATTTGATAGCATCGGAGATGAATATTTATAAACTGAATGGAAAAAATTAATAAGTTTCCCGTTCTATAGTTGTGGTTATATAAATTGATGTTATAGCTTTCTTCTTATAATATATTAACGACCTTATTCACAAAACTTAATGTAGATTTGAAATAGGTTTATTTGACTGATTTCCTTTATAGAACTATCAAATGAATCTATTTTAAGACTTCATTAATCGTCTGTTTGTCTATATGGAAACGAATTTTTCCTGTAATTCAATAGTTTATTTAAACTGCAATACGAGCAAAAGGGAAGAATTTTGATTCGACATCAGATTCATCAAAGTCAAAAGAGCTAATAACTCATTAAAAATAAATACCAAACACCGTCTATGTAGACGAATATAGATCGAAAAAAGAAGCCCAGACGAACGAAAAGCAAACATTCGACATCGACAAACAGGCTATAAGTTTTGTGAATAAGGCCGTAAATATTTTGATTTAAAATGCCTAAAATTTAATTTTTTTTTCGCTTAATTCGTGTTTTTGCTCCAAAATACACTTTTATTTTATTGTTTTTATATTTTTTTTACTATTTCATATTTTTTGAATTAATATTGCACTTACCTTGCTAATTTTTCTTTAAAACAGTATCGAAATTAATCCACTTGAAGCACTTCTTTCAACGGTAATAACTGTGCACTCAATCTCTTATTCAGTTTTTATTTTATTTTGTTATACGAATAATGGTTCTTGCACTTTTCTTTATCTCTTGTAGGTGTTTTTGCAATCTCCAGTCTAGTTTAGCTTAAAGTCACTCGCGTGCCAATTGTTTAATTACAATTATGATTAATTGTCTGCTTCCTTCCGTTTTGGCACTAAGGGAAATTTATATTTGTTTTTTTTTTGCGTTTGCTAATGTTTCAAATGACAATTGTTGCAATTGACGTTTATTCGAACAATGATATCTTCAGTGATAACTGAAGTGTTTTTATAGTAGCCTGCCAGCAACAAGTTGTGTTGGTAGTGAGTTTAACACTAATACACATACACAAAAAGCACTTGAGAGCAAGCTCTGACATTGTGTGTGAGTGTAAATGGAGTATATAGGCGTTTGTGTTAGTTAACAAAGGTAACAAAAACGAATGAAAACGTAAGTTACGATTTGTCACGACGGGTAATAGATGTTCCCAACTGTTGAGCTTTTCAGTTGTTCGTTGGTTCTTATTGATAACCGCTGGCACCAACACATGTATAAATGCTTCAAACGACGAATATGATTTGTACCCAAAAGACGAAGAGAATGTTTGCTCCACAATCGTTTCGTTTGCCGACTAATATATTGACACTTAAGACCCACCAAATGCCGGGAAATACGAGATTAGAATAGAATATCAACTTTTTTGTCGTCACAAAGAGAGAAGAAGGAGAAAAAGGGTTTTGAATCCAGGTGATGATGATGATGATGATGATAATGATGATAATGATAATGATAATGAAATCACAGTTCGTGTGTGGGCGTTGCAAAATATGACCACCCCCAATGCTCGTTTGACGTAAGTGTGTGTGTGTGTGTGGTTTTCTTGAGATCAAGTCGGTTTGAACTGGTTTTATATTTTTTAAATAATATTTTAATATAAATATATATATTTTTTTTTTTCAATTAGTTATTCACTTGTCTCAACTGCTGTCTTGAGTTTGAGCGCTTCTACTTAACTGAGGGTATTCGGATTATACACATCAGTCTTATACGTACAATTGTCATATTAGGAATCGCGCGATGGTTTGAACTAGAAGCAAAATTCAAATTCAATGTGAATTATTTTTATAGCCAATGTGTATGTATTAATTTTATTATTTTAAGTATACAATACAATTTTGCATGCATGTGATTCAAAGTTAAGTATTTGTATACCTTCCACCATTGGATGGAGGTATGCTAACTTCGTCATTCTGTTTGTAACACATGGAAATATTGGTCTGAGACCCCATAAAGTATATATATTCTTGGTCGTGGCCATGTCCGTCCGTCTGTACGTCCGTTGAAAGCACGCTAATTTTCGAAGAAGTAAAACTAGGCGTTTGTAATTTGCACTAATACTTCCTGTAAAAGTATATCGGTCCAGGTTTTGATATAGCTCCTGTATGAACCGATTTTTCGGATCTAGACCTCTTAAGCCCTTAAGGGCAACATTATTATCCAATTTGGCTTAAAATTTGTACCATAACGTTTTCTATGAAGTACGAATCACAAAGGCCCTCAATGACTCGCTTGTGTCAACATGTCGTAGTGCCAAGCCAAGGGGCAACAGCGACAACCCCATAGTTGGTTGGTCTAAGGAAGGACTGCAGAAAATTCTTCAACAGAGCGAAAGAGCACCAAACGATTGGGACATCTATAAGGCTGAGTTAAGAAAATATAAGGGCGAGCTGAAAAGGGTTCAGAACAAATACAAGGTGGAATTCTATAGCTCTGTGGAGAATACTTCGGAGGCCTCTAGGCTAAGGAAGATTCGGTCCTCTAGACCTATTATGGTGGGGTATATTCAGAAGTCGGAGAATGTATGGACACATTACCCGGGAAATTCTCCAACGGACAACGAGACGCTAGAAAAGGTTTTCACAGGTATGCACTCGTCTCAGGTTTTTAGAGAAATTATGTCTGATCCGAAAATCCTTTAGGCGATAAGAAGTTTTGACTACTTTAAGTCGCCTGATGATGTATCACCGTTTGAATTACAAGCTGTGTCTGATGGACTGGTTTCTTGGCTTAGGGAGATATACTTTGCTTGCATCAGCATGTCATATATACCTTTGGAATGGAGGGACACAAAAGTCATTTTCATTCCGAAAGCAGGAAAACCTTACCATATGAAGGCAAAAGATTTTCGTCCTTCTAGTCTGTCATCCTTTATGCTGAAGACTCTAGAGAGGTTGATAGAAACATATCTTTGGGCAGAGATCCTTGGAGATCGCCTGTCGCGGCAGCAGCATGCATATGGTAAAGGCAAATCCACTGAAAAAGCCCTTCACTACCTAGTCGGCTACATAGAAGGTTCTCTCGCTGTCAAGTAATATACAATGGTAGCATTTCTTGACATTGAAGGTGCTTTCAATAATGTAAAACCGACGTCAATCATTAAAGAGTTGCAGTTTCTAGGCATCAACTCTACCGTGAGAAAGTTTATGAATAACTTAATTACTAAAAGATGCATTACGGCAGGCTAAGGATCTGTGCATCTTAAAAGATGAGTCAGCAGAGGAACACCTCAAGAAGGTGTATTGTCTCCTCTACTTTGGAATATTGCCAAATAGCAGTATATTATTGTCTCTGGAAAAAAAAGGTGTAAAAGTGGTCGCGTATGCTGATGACGTGGCAATTGCGGTTAGGGGAAAGTTTCCCAAAGTGGGCTACCGAAAGTGGTCCGTGCTAAACAGAAGTAGTTCTTTTCAGCAGGAGATACAAGTTGCCTACAGTGGCACCTGTCCCCTTGGTAAAATGTTCCATTTACAGAAAGCGCAAAATACCTGGTGTTTTGCCAATGGCTCTCTTGCCGGTTTATAGGGCTAGAAAGGCAAACTCATGCCCTATAAACCTGCAAGAGAGCCATTGGCATAAGTTGGGGGTTCAGACCGCGCGTCATGCTTTGGGTATATACTACAGTTGTCAGACCTATAATGCTATATGGTTTTGTGGTCTGCGCTTGAAAAGTCCACCTACTGTTCAATACTCAACCGGATTCAAAGGATAGCTTGTTTGCGACACCATCTGATGCATTGAATTTAATGCTGCATCTAATGCCTCTGGACATTGTGGCTAGACGAATTGCTGCGCCCACTGCCGTGTGACTAAGGGAGCTTTTTCTTTGGTCATGTGGCGGCTACGGACACTGTGTTATCCTCGATACAATATCCAATGTTCCAGGTAGTGTGATTTACACCCTACCTGAGCCGCTTTTTGTTAAAAATTACTGTACCACTATTCCTGATAGAACCGATTGGAACTACGATTTCCTTGACAATAGAAGTTACATAGACTTCTATATGGATGGTTCCAAACTAAACGACCAGGTGGGCTTTGGGGTCGTAGATCTAAAACTGGTCATATTGAAAGGGTTACCCTACCACTGCAGTGTCTGTCTAACGGAGATCCTTGCAATTAAGGAAGTGGTGGAATGGCTAAGACACAATTTCATAACGACGATTGGTATAAATATCTTCTCAGTCAGCCAGGCAGCCATTAAATCCCTCGACTGTCGCAGATCTCTCAACGAGATGGCTGAACAGATCAAAATACACCTGTTCTGGGTGCTGGACAACAAAGATATCTCAGGGAATTGTGAAGCGGACGAGCTTGCGAGACTAGCGTCTCAGTCATTGTGTGTCTTATCGGAAACTGTGAGGACACCCTAGAAAGAAGAAGAGATTATAGAACACCTTCTGTGTGTGTGCCCCACACTGGCATTCAGAAGGAGTTCCAGTTTAGGTCCTCATTTCTTTGAGAACCTATCTGATTTAGCGAATGTGACCATTCACAAGTTATTGGGCTTTTGAAAGCGATCTGGATGGTTCAACGGTAGGAACTAGAAGGAATCTTCTTTCTTCTGTTCCTGTGGTATCACAATGGACAAAAACGTCTAAGTGAGTCTGATGGCAGACAGCCACGTCAAACCTAACCTAGCCTAGGGGACTGGGGAGACTATAGAACACCTTCTGTGTGTGTGTGTCCCACAGCGATATTCAGAAGGAGTTCCAGTTTGGGTCCTCATTTCTTTGAGAACCTATCTGATTTAGCGGATGTGACCATTCGCAAGTTATTAGGCTTTTGAAAGCGATCTGGAGGGTTCAAGGGTAGAAACTAGAAGGCATCTTCTTTCTTCTGTTCCTGTGGTATCACAATGAACAAAAACGTCTAAGTGAGTCTGAGACAGACAGCCACTTCAAACCAACCTAGCCTAGGGGAATTATGGATTAAAAAACGTGTACCCAATTGGGGGATTTGGGTAGCCCACTTTGCAGGCGTTCGGCGTCAAGGCGGACATGCTAACCTCTGCGCCACGGTGACCTCCAATAGCATAGCAATTCTTATCCATTATCAAAAGCGATTCATAATGAAGGGTATATAAGATTCGGTCCGGCCGAACTAAGCACGATTTTACTTTTTTTTTTATCAAATATAGCACTTTTAGGCCAATACACACCTCTAGCGAAATTTTCAGAAGCAAACACAAGGTGACCAATCTGTCGCACTTTTTTGCTGATAAAGCGCTCATAAAAATGAAGCCATATAACATAGGAAATCAAACCTGTCTATAATAATACACGACAACAGTAAATCTGAGTAAGGTTGAAGGTACTGACAGTGTTGTTCTCAAATTGAATTTCTTATGGCCCTTTATATATAAGGGTCCGCGATATTAGGTTTGTTTTATTTACCCAATAAGCAGATGTTCTCCCTGGTTTTCTACAGGCAAAAATTCTATCCCTGATTAACTTAGCTGCTTGTCTTATCTCCGTCTATTTATCGCCTATTTCAGATGACATTGTTGGCAAGCGTGTTAAATAAAACAAAAATAATTTCATCATTTAATGTGAAGTGTTGGTAAACGTTAATATACAAAGAATTTGGCGGGAAGAGCGTTTTGTTGGTCCATATACTAGAGAATCCGCTAGATTGGCAAATAAAACAGACCAAATGACTTATGACAAATGTGGGATAGGGTGAATGTAGTGGCATTCTCAAACTAAATTTTTAATGGACCTTAATGTACAAAGGTATGCGATATTAGGTTTGTTTTATTTACCTAATAAGCGGATGTTTTCGCTTATTTTGTATTTAAAAAAATGCGGCTTGCCGTATCTTAGTCTAGCCAATTGTAGATGATATTAGATGGTAAGCGTATTAAATAAAAAAAAATACAAATAATCTCATCATGCAATTTGAATGACAATGACTAACAGAAAAAAAAGCAACATAACTATTCAATGATTTAACGTTCTGCAATGCAAAAATTGCTGGTTAGGTTAGGTTGAAAAAGGATGCGGACATTAATCCGCCCCAAGCCGCTATGAACATACACCTAAGCCACTAACCGACTTGTTGTGTGTTCTAAATATTAAAAAGTAACCTCGAAAAAGAAAATCGAAGTTAGGAATTCCGTGCTACTAATAAAATCCCTAATTGCTTTCCATACCACGCCCTTATGTGGGTTCATGACTGAGATTGTGTCCAGTGTTGCCGTTTTTGATAGGTTTTCACCAAAATTGGTAGGTTTTTACTCTCTTGGTAGGTTGGTAGGCTGACCTCAATTTTTGGTAGGTTTTTCCAACATATAAATACCTCGTTAATTACTGAAATTATCGCCGGGGATAACTGAAAATTCGTTAAGAGTGCAGAATTAAACCATGGATGTCGAGGGCCACATACTCTTTCAAAGGGTCTCACTAAATCAAAGTTCAGGAAAAGGACGAACGTTATGATATTGAATGTAATTGTAGTGTTATAGGATCTCTTCGAAATTTCGTTAATTCTGGGTAAATAATGCGGCTGTTGTGCTTTTAATGCCTTCGATCGAAAAACGGCTGTTTGACAGCTGCATACAAATATGGTTAGATCTGGTCCATACTCAGATGTTGAGGGGTCCATGCATCTCACTGTTATCCTCGTCAAGCTTTATATGTGAGCAAGCTCGTTCGGGTCCATAGGACCGATCACCGCGGGAACATCACGGCCATATTAATTATTAAAAGGCGCCAATAACTCGCCTTGTCTTATCGAGCATCAAAGACACCTTGTATTTTAGCAAAAGCCGGTGCCGCCCGACCTCTCACTAAGACTTGATACCGCTGATTTTTCGCGACTGTAGTTGCAGCTACTCCGTATGAAGCATTGCACTATCCGCAACCTGTGGACGTGCTCGGTAGCTCCGAGTAGCTCTGATGATGACGAAGAACATTACACAGATCGTAGCTCAGGGACCATACTGTATGGTTCTCATAGTCATTCCGTGACGTAGTTTCCACCTAAGCGGTGTCTGTTAGCCGTGAAAGCCGGGCAAAGACAATAGAAATGTTCCAACGCCTCAACATCTTCCCCACATGCCCTACACATTCTATCACTTCCCCACTTGCCATACACATTCACACTTCTTTTCAGTAATAGCCTTCTTACTTCCTTTCAGTAATAGCCTCGTCTTCTTACGATCCGGATCTCCATAGGATTTTCGTTTTTTGCGTTTATCGCCCACGCCCTTATTCGGACTGTGTCGACCCGAAAAGCTTCGGGTTAACCAAGTTTAATGACAGCTGTCACCTGACCTTGCCTCAAATCGTCTACTCTTTCATTCCCCCAGTCTCCACTATGGTTCGGCACCCAAACGATGCGTATAGTGCCATCCTCAAAGAATGCGTTCATCTTCTTCTTACACTCCAGACAGTTCGTGACCTTGCCGTCCTGGTTTATATTGCCCTGATGGCAAATTTACTGTGCGTTCACACTTGGCGTCCTCGCGTTAACACCACGTCACCTCACGCATTTCGTGATTGCCTAGATCTCAGCCCGCAGGATTGTATTATGGCCAGGCAGGCGAAAACAGAACTCAAACCCTGGGTTCCCTATGTAGACCCCAAGGTCCACTCTGTCTTATAACTTTGATCCTTCAGTGTATCATGATCTTCCAGATGGCTATACCAGAGTTCCGTCAATCCAAGACTATGCCGCCGGCATCAGTGTCTCGGACTCGACCTCAAGTATCTCATCTATCCGATCAGAGACCTCTTCCATTCCTTCCAGTTTTCCAATCGTTGCCTCGATTATTCCGACCTGGTATGGTATGACCTGCTCCTATCCTCTATCCATTCTCTCATCGCTTTAAGTTTTAAGTCTCATAGCCCGCAGACGCTGCCTCACACTTAATCTGTATGTCTATGAGTGGGATATCTAGAATAGTCGCCAGTGCCTTAGTGGGCATGGTTTTCATCGCTCCGCCTATGCCAAGACAACATCTGTTGCATTATCCTTAAGTTGCACTTTATTTCCATCGCAGTCCACCAAACTACTGAGGCGTAAGTAAGTATTGGTCTAATCAAGCTTGTGGACTATCCTCGGATTTCGAGCTTACGGCCTATCTACATAATGCCTAACATCTGAGATCTTTCTCAGTACGCTTCTTTATGTGACGCTTCCATTTCAGTTTCCTGTCCCAGATTACTACTAACTATTTGACCTTGTCAAATATCGAAATTGTTCTATTGAGGAAATATGGTGCGTCCAAGGTGCTTCCGGCAGGTTTACATAACTAATTCGGATCCTTACCCCTAAGAAGTATATATAGCATTAGTAGCATAGGAGTGGCGATATAATGCCCCTGTGGCGTGCCCTTCGCCACCTTCTCCCTTATATTTATGTCATGGGACCCAACATTTGTACAGCTGTTCCTTAGCATATGGTTTATCTAGTCTCAAAGGACACGGTCCTCCCGGTACTGGTCTAAGGATTGGATCAGTGTGTCGGTCCGCACATTGTTAAAAGTTCCCTCGATGTCAATGCAAACCGGCAGGGTGTACGTTTTGGCATCGAAGGATTCTTCGTATTATATTTGAGCAGTTCGCTGGATGTCCTACTTTTTATCATGGTATCCATGCCACAATAAGTTCCATGGGTTTGAGTAGAAAAGACGTAAGGCTTATAGGTCTGTAGGCCTTTGGTGTCGAATAACTTGCCTTGCCGGGCTTGGGTATAAATACCATCTTTGCCTCCTGCCAGGCTTTCGAAGTATATGCAAGTCCCAGGCACGCTGTGAAACTAATGACCGGGTGGGGCGCCAGATAGTCGGCCTCCTGCTGTAATAACGCCGGAAATATTCCATCAGGTCCGGGTGACTTAAATGGTTTGAAGCTCCTCAAGGATTCCTTCACCATAAATTCTGTATTAATAAACCTTCGATCAACGTAATTTTTCCAAGATTTCGGTGTCTCCGTGAGTTCCGTCGTATCCTGTGGAAATGGGTTTTCATCAAAAGCCTTAACATGTCCTCCGTTTTCTCTGCTCTCACTGCCATGTCGTCAGCTAAAGTTTCAGTTTGTACATGAGCTTCTCATGATGACATATCAATATTAAGTATCTGTGCAAAATGTTAAGTGGCTAGCTTTACGCGTTTGACTCCTAATGGACGGAAATGGCTAGATGGACTCAGAATGTCGAGACGATCAAGAATATATATACTTTATGGAGTCTTAGATCAATATTTCGAGGTGTTATAAATGGAATGACTAGATTAGTATACCCCCATTCTCTGGTGGTGGGTATAAAAACGGGTTTCACATGTACAACATTCACATTGTATACATGTGATGTTGTTATTGTTATGCTTACTATCAGCAATGGATTGTGAGCAAAGGACAAATTATGTTGTTGCATTACTCTGAGTGAACTCATCTTTCGGGTGGGCTATCCATTCAACCATAACCTAAAGTTTTACTCATAAATAAATAAGTGAACTCATCTTTCGGGTTGGACTACCCATTCAACCTTAACCTAAAGCTTTACTCATAAATACAAAGGTCTAAAAGTGGAGTAAATGTTAGCACAGGCAGATTTAAGGAAGTTTTATGAATGAGATATTTATCAATAGGCAAACGGAGATATGTGTCCCAATGGATATTACAGTGCGCGCAACACTATCCAAAAAATAATAAATGCAGGAAGATTTAAGGAAGTTTCATACCTGAGATATTGACCAGTTGGCAAAAGGATATGTTTGTCTCAGGGGATGTTAACATTCCATATTCTTTTTTTATATAATATAGAAATTAGGAGCCACGGCAGTCATGTCATGTGTACAATAAATCTGTTAATTTCTTTTCAGTAATATTCCACAAATTTAATCTTCTCATCCAACATTATATCTCATAGTCATTAGCTCGACTCTCTTTGGGACAAAATGCCTTAAGTAATCAAAGCACATGTTCGACAGTGATAGGCAATGATAAATAATACCATAAAACAAGTAAGAGCGTGCTAAGTTCGGCAGGGCCGAAACTTTTATACCCTCATGGATCGCATTTGTCGAGTTCTATGCGCGGTATTTCTTTTTAGGCAAACAAAGAATATTGAATAAGAACTGTTATGCTATTGGAGCTATATCAATTTATAGTCCGATTCGAATAATAAATGAATGCTGAACATTTTAGAAGTCATTGTGTAATATTTCAATTCATTCGGATAAGAATCGCGCCTTGTAGGGGCTCAAGAAGCAAAATCGGGAGATAGGTTTATATGGGAGCTGTATCAAGCTATTGCTCGATTCAGACCATATTAGATTGGTGGTGGGTATAAAAACGGGTTTCACATGTACAACATTCACATTGTATACATGTGATGTTGTTATTGTTATGCTTACTATCAGCAATGGATTGTGAGCAAAGGACAAATTATGTTGTTGCATTACTCTGAGTGAACTCATCTTTCGGGTGGGCTATCCATTCAACCATAACCTAAAGTTTTACTCATAAATAAATAAGTGAACTCATCTTTCGGGTTGGACTACCCATTCAACCTTAACCTAAAGCTTTACTCATAAATACAAAGGTCTAAAAGTGGAGTAAATGTTAGCACAGGCAGATTTAAGGAAGTTTTATGAATGAGATATTTATCAATAGGCAAACGGAGATATGTGTCCCAATGGATATTACAGTGCGCGCAACACTATCCAAAAAATAATAAATGCAGGAAGATTTAAGGAAGTTTCATACCTGAGATATTGACCAGTTGGCAAAAGGATATGTTTGTCTCAGGGGATGTTAACATTCCATATTCTTTTTTTATATAATATAGAAATTAGGAGCCACGGCAGTCATGTCATGTGTACAATAAATCTGTTAATTTCTTTTCAGTAATATTCCACAAATTTAATCTTCTCATCCAACATTATATCTCATAGTCATTAGCTCGACTCTCTTTGGGACAAAATGCCTTAAGTAATCAAAGCACATGTTCGACAGTGATAGGCAATGATAAATAATACCATAAAACAAGTAAGAGCGTGCTAAGTTCGGCAGGGCCGAAACTTTTATACCCTCATGGATCGCATTTGTCGAGTTCTATGCGCGGTATTTCTTTTTAGGCAAACAAAGAATATTGAATAAGAACTGTTATGCTATTGGAGCTATATCAATTTATAGTCCGATTCGAATAATAAATGAATGCTGAACATTTTAGAAGTCATTGTGTAATATTTCAATTCATTCGGATAAGAATCGCGCCTTGTAGGGGCTCAAGAAGCAAAATCGGGAGATAGGTTTATATGGGAGCTGTATCAAGCTATTGCTCGATTCAGACCATATTAGACACGTCTGTTATCGGTTTATATTACTGCTATACCAGAATATGAACCGATTTGAATCACACACAGTTGTTGTAAGTGATACCAATACACCAAATCGGACGAGAATTGCGCCCTCTAGAGGCTCAAGAAGTCAAGACCCAAGATCGGTCTATATGGCAGCTATATAAAAACATGGGCCGATTTGACCCATTTACAATTTCAACTGACCTACACTAATAAAAAGTATTTGTGCAAAATATCCAGCAGCTAGCTTTACTCCTTCGAAAGTTAGCGTGCTTTCGACAGACAGACGGACGGACATGGCTAGATTGACTTTAAATGGCATGACGATCAAGAATATATATACTTTATGGGATCTCAGACGCATATTTCGAAGTGTTACAAACAGAATGATGAAATTAGTATACCCCCATCCTATGGTGGAGGGCATAATAAAATACCAGTTGTCACCAGTAATATGTCTTCAATATTTGATCACATCTTTGTATTTAAAACAGCCGACTTTGTTAATTAAAGTAGCAGACGGAACAGCAGTTTTGTCAGCAAAAATTTTTGCTATTTTGAATAACAAGGTTTGGTTTATTTACCTAATAAGCGGATGTCTAGCTTATTTTCTATGCCCAAAAAATCTTTCCACGATTAACTAAGTGGCATGCGTTATCTCCGTCTATTTACAGCCTATTGTAGATGACATTGTCGGCAAGCATGCTATATATATAACAAAACAAATGGTGCCATCATTCAATCTGAATGACAATGATTAAAAGAGGAAGAACATATTTATTCAATGATTAAACTTTCTGCTATGGAAAAATTTGCTGAGAATTTAAGTAAAATCAACAACACTCATCCAAAAAATGAAAATATCAACAAAACAAAAAAGCCATTTTAATCATAAATAAATGTGTCTCCGAGCTCATAATTTTGACTTTATTAAATTTCTTAGCTATTTTAGCATTCTAGAAAGTTTAATCACTGAATATATGTATATGTTGCGTTCTTCCTCTTTTAATAATTGCCATTCAGATTGAATGATGAAATCATTTGTTTCTTATTTATCACGCTTGCCAACAATGCCATCTACAATGGGCGAGAAATAGACGGAGATAAGGCAAGGTGCTCAGGTTATTGGGGATAGCATTTTTTCTCCATATATAATAAGCGAGAACATTCTGTTATTGGGTAAATAAAACGAATATCATGGACCATTATATATTTATAATGGGTTTGAGAACACCACTGCCAGTATCTAAAACAGATTTATTGTTGTCATGTATTATTTTTCCCGGCAGAAATTAATTGTATTAGCATTGAATCTCTTATTCTATTAGATCATTCCAAGGCATTTTTTACTTACTATTTTTAAAGCAATTTGGATGGATCCACGGTAGGAACAAAAAGGCGCCTTCCTTCTTCTGTTCTTGTGGTATCACCAGCACCCATCTTCCGGTTAAGGTTTATCGTTAGGAAAAGCAATAGTCGTATATTCAGAAAACCAATTTCCTTTAACCAGAAGAATATCGATATGATAAATTGTAACCTGAGAATGAGAAACTCGGCCTTAGATTAAAATTTTCTGGGAAAGCATTCCCACATGGAAAGACAATGTCTTAATTGTGATGCCATTTAGGTTATTTGTCTTCTAAGATTTAAAGATGGCCAATATCTCGATATAGCACCCTTTATACCGATCTCCCGATAAGAAATCTTGAGTTCAGACATTCCTTGTTTTGGCCCGATTTTAAAGAACAACCGCGCCATTTCCGCTGTTACAGTGAGTTACATGGAACCCTCAACATCTGAGTATGGACTAGATGTGACAATATTTGTATGCAGCTGCCACATAGCCCTGATTTCCGATAAATATATTTTTACTTTACTTACTTACTTTAATTGACTATGACAGAGCATTTCTTGCACTAGCCGAACGTAGAATAGCGTTCCAAGAGCCTCGATCTTCTGCGCTCATTCTAAAATCTCTGACACCAAGTTTCAAGGTGTCTCCCACCAGATTTGCGTGTACTACCGTAATTGCCTTCAAAAGACTTTTTTGCTGGATCTTCTTCATCCATTCTGACAACATGACCTAGCCAAGGCAGCCGTTGTATTTTGATGCGTGTAACTATGCTATCGTCGTCATACAGCTCATAAAGCTCGTGGTTCATACGTCGCCTATATTCTCCGTTAACGGAAACTGGTCCATATATTTTACGAAGAATCTTTCTCTCAAATACTCCAAGCCCTGCCTCATATGCTTTCACAAGTACCCATGCTTCAGAACCATATAACAGCACGAGTAGTATAAGTGTCTTGCATAGTGTAATCTTCGTCTGTCGAGAGGTGGCCTTGTTTCTAAACTGCTTACTTAGTCCAAAGTAGCATCTATTTGCCAGTACTATTCTTCGCTTAATCTCAAAACTGGTGTCATTCGTTTCGGTTACGGCGGTGCCGAGGTAGATAAAGTTACTGACTGTCTCAAAGTTGTGGTTCCCAACTTTCTCCATTTTCTTTATCTGCTCGGTTGTGCAAGGCTTTCGTCTTATCTCCATTTACTGCCAGACCCATTTTCACTGACTCTCTTTCGATTCTTTCAAAGGCTGCAGTTACAACTTCCGGTGACCAACCTATGATGTCGATGTCGTCGGCATAGGCGAGTAGCATGTGTTCTCTTGTGATTAGTGTGCCATTTTTTTCATATCTGCAACTCGTATAATCTTCTCCAGCAGGATATCAAATAGATCAAACGATAAGCTGTCTCCTTGTCTGAAACCTCGTTTGGTATTAAATGGTTCGGAAAGTTTCATTCCTATTACTGTGGAACGCGAATCAGCAAGTGTCATCCTGCAGTCTTATTAATTTTGCAGGGATACCAAATTCAGATATGGCTTGAAATACTTTTGAACGTAAAAGAATATCGAAAGCGGCTTTGTAGTCAACAAAGAGATAGTAGGTGTGATTTCTCCTTCTGGGGTCTTTTCCAGGATTAGGCGCAGTGTGAATATCTGGTTCAGGGTGGATTTACCAGGTCTAAAGCCGTATTGATAGGGCCCAATTATCTCATTGACTTTAGGTTTTAATCTTTCACACAGTACGCTCGAGAGTATCTTGTATGCGATGGGGAGGAGACTTATTCCTCTGTACTTGGCACATTTCGTCTTATCTCCTTTCTTTCTGAGGTTCCAATCATCGGGTATGCGTTCTTCTAGGCAGATTGCGCAGATAAGCTGATGCGTGTCGCCTCCGGTTTTAAATAGTTTATCGGGCAACCCGTCGGCTCCTGCTGCCTTGTTGTTCTTCAATTGGGTCACTGCTACTTGGACCTCATTCTGACTAGGAGGTAAACATTCTATTCCATCATCAGGGATTGGTTCTGCGGTATCCTCTTCGCCGCCAACATCGGACACTAGCAGTTGGGTAAAATGTTCTTTCCATATCCTCAGCATGCTATCTGTGTCAGTTACCAGATTTCCCTCTTTGTCCCTGCAGGAGGATGTGCCTCCACCAAAGCCATCGGTTTGATGTTTAATTCTTTGGTAGAATTTCCGAACTTCATTCTGACTCTTGTACATCTCAGTTTGCTTACACTCACGTCTTTCCACTTCCTTTTTCTTTCTGCGGAATAGACGTTTTCCTCTCTCCCGATACCTCTCCTTCATCTGGCGCGTTGCTACTGATTGCAGGGTTGCTCTATATACCACATTCTTGGCTTCAGTAGCATCTCGACACTCTTGGTCGTACCATGGGTTTCGTGGAGGAGGCTTCCAGTACCCAAGTACGGATTTCGCGGCATTTTCCATGGAGTTTGCAAAAAAAATAGTTTGCCACTGCGCCATTATATCATCAGAACCATGTTCAAACGGGTGCGAACCTTTCCTGCAACAAGGTAATGATCCGAATCTATATTCGCTCCACGGATTGATCGTACATCTAACAAGCTGGATGAATGGCTTCCATCTATCACAACGTGATCAATTTGGTTCCTCGTGTTTTGATCGGGTGACAGCCATATGTCTTTGTGAATATTTTTATGTTTAAATCTGGTGCTACTAACTATCATGTTTTTTGCCGCGGCGAAATCTATCAGCCTCAACCCATTACTGGACGTTATCTCGTGGAGGCTAAACTTTCCGACTGTTGGACCAAAAATGTCTTCCTTCCCTACCTTGGCATTAAAATCTCCCAGAACGATTGTAATATCATGGGCGGGGCAGTGGTCATATTCTCTCTGTAGGCGCTCGTAGAAAATATCCTTGATCTGCTCGTCTTTGTCTTCCGTCGGGGCAGGGGCACAAATAAGGCTGATGTTGAAAAATTTGGCTTTTATGCGGATTGTGGCTAGTCTCTCATCAACCGGAGTAAAGCTTGAGACAAGGTGTTTCCGTCTGCGACTAACCACAAATCCATAGCCGAATTTATGCCTCGTGTTATGTCAGCTATAGTATAGTTCGTCACCGTTTGGTGTTATAGTGACGCCATTCCCAATCAATCGCACTTCCTGTAAGGAGGTAATATCTGTCTTGTACTTCTCTAATACATCTCCCAGCGCGTATACTGCAACTTCTCTATAAAGACTGCGGACATTCCAGGTGCAGATCCGCAAATCATGGTCCTTTTCTCGTTTGTGTGGGCATTCAACGCACAAAAACAGCATTTACTACCCAGAATTTACGAAGTTTGGAAGAAATCCCTTAATATTCGTACCAATTATTGATTGTTTAAAGGTGGAAATAACTCACCTACACACAGAAAAATAAGTTTGCTGGTAATGTAGGAAACATTTTGTGCTGATTTTATTTTAAACATTTTTCATCTACAAGTTTCTGAGTATTGTTCACATTTCTGCAGAAAATGTTTGCTGTTTTAGCAAAAAAATTACTGCTGTCCCGGTTTCAGCCAAAACAAAACCAAACCAAGGTAAACCTTTTTGCCAAAACCAAACCAAAGTAAACCTTTAAGCCTTACGTCCTTTCTACTTAAAACCATAGAACGTATTGTGGACACCATCATAAAGAGTAGGACATCCAGCGAACTGCTTGTGCATAAAAAGGTTGTGCATAAAAAAGAAGACTCCTTCGATGCCAAAACGTACACACTGGCGGTATGAATTAACATCGAGGAGGCTTTTGACAATGTGCGGACCGATGCACTGATCCAATCCTTAGACCAGTACAGTGTGGACCCAGTACTAAGAGGCTGTATAAACCATCCTTAGCATACTAAGGAACAGGTGGATAAATGGTGTGTCCCATGGCATGGATATAAGGGAGAAAGTGGCGCAAGGCACGCCACAAGGGGGCATTTTATCGCCACTCCTATGGGTTACCACCATAAATGACTGGGCTAGACCCAGAGGTCTCAATGGCAGAAGGCAGAAATATGCCTGTTCACGAGGAAGACGTCTTGCAGTGTAGGAAGGAGATTAACGCCTTCTCAGAGAATGGCAAAATCCGCATTGTCTGGGTGCCGGGCCATAACGGCGTAAGGGAGAATGAAAGAGCAGACGATTTGGCGGTGAAGGCCAGAGGACTGCCGTCAATAAACTTGGATAACCCGAAGCCTCTCGGGTCGACGCAGACCGAGTTAAGAGCGTGGGCTACGGCGAAACGGTCGATAGAACGGCGAAAATCCTATGGGGGATCCAGATCGTGAGAAGAAGAGGCTATTACTAAAAGGAAGTAAGAAGGAGGTCAGTATAGCTATTGGTATCATATCGGGACACATAGGACTACGAGCTCACTTATGTAAAATCGATGCGGCAAGCGATGGCATGTGGGGAAGATGATGAGACGTTGGACCATTTCCTTTGTCATTGCCTGGCTTTCGCTTTTAACACCGGCACTTAGGTGGAGACACAATACCAGACATGAACCAACTAAGGGGCGTGGCATGGAAAACAATTAAGGATTTTTCAAGTAGCACGGAATTCCTAACTTAGATTTTCTTTTTCAAGGTTACTTTTTAGTTTTTAGAGCGCACAAGAAGCCGATTACTGGCTTAGGTGTATGTCTATAGTGACATGGGGCAGATTAATATCTGCACCCTCTTTTCAACCTAACCTAAACCTTTTTGCTATTATAACTAAAAATTTTTCTTAGTGTGCCATATCGAGCATCATAGACACTCAGTATTTAAGCAAGAGTCGGTGCCAACCGGCTTATAATAAAGACACTTCGCTGATTGCCCGCTACTGCAGTTTCAGCTACTCTGAATGGAGCATTCCTCTATCCGCGATCTGTGGAAGCGCCCGATAGCTCCTACCCAGCAAAAAATTGTTCCTGCCTTGAAAGCAATATGAAAATATTCTAGCATACTTATGCGCATTTTGAATGCTCAATAAGCATGCATGAAACTATAATACAATGTAAGGCAATATTCTTTAAAAATTGTACAAAAAAAATATGGTTATTGAACATACTTTTGTGCAGGGTATGCATGAAACATGGTTTCAAAGTATGGTAAAGACGAATTTGTTTGGCATCCATATTGCTTCTGATCAGCGGTTGTCTATGCTTATAGTGAAAGGAAGCAAGAAGTATAGCTATTGGTATCATAACGGGACATATAGGACTACGACCTCACTTATGTAAAATCGGTGCGGCAAGTGATAGCATGGGTAGGGCATGCGGGTAAGATGATGAGACGTTGGAGCATTTCCTTTGTCATTGCCCGGCTTTCGCGTCCAACAGATACCGGCACTTAGGTGGAGACACAATATCAGACATGAACCAACTTAGGGGAGTGGTTTTGTATTTTGTAAGTAGTACGGAATTCCTAACTTTAAATGTCCTTTTTAGAGGTTACTTTATAGTTTTTAGAGCGCACAAGAAGCCGATTACTGGCTTAGGTATATATCCATAGTGGCATGGGGCGGATTAATATCTGCACCCTCTTTTCAACCTAACCTATTGCGATTTTGTTTTTTTATACTTTTTAACGCAGTATTCTTAAAAGGTTTTTGAGACTGAATTCAAATTTGAATATTTCTATTGTATTTCGTTTATTTTTTTTTAAATTAATAACTTCAAAACGCCATCTGAGACTGAGTTTTGTATGTTATTGAGAATTTATTTTTAGTTATTCACTGCAAATAAAAATAATATAATTAAAAAAAATCATTTATTTTTGGGACATTAATCGCAGAAAACGGTGTTTTCCTTGAAACTATTCTTTGCATGAGAACAGCATTTTGGAAAGTGGGACATCGCCCATAAAAATCATGCATGCCAGAATCAACTGTGTATGCTAATGTCACTGTAGTTGTAACTTACACTATTGCATCCGGGGGTGCCGTATTTTCTGCTGGGTGGTGCCCATACTTATCCCGGGTCGGGTGTTTTGTTTTTTGGATCTTTTGTGTTTTTCATATCTGGCATCAGATTAGATTTCAAATCTATGGATTAAGATTACCGCTGCTCTCATTCTAATCTAAATTATAGTAGATTTGTAATTTAAAAAATTCCATCGACCAATGTATTTATTTATAGATGATTTTAAAGAACCACCGTTTTAGAAACCATTCCATATGTAGCTTCTTAATCGGCAATGATCTACATATACTACGCATGTATTTTCGGTGACGCCAAAAATGAATACCATTGACAAATCACTGATAATTTTATATTTATTGGTCATTCATTTCATTGTCTGTCGTGACACGTTTATGTAGCTCATTATTCATTTGAAGATTTTAAACACGTTCCTCAAACCATTGCTTGGATTATTGAAAATTAAGAAATCCTTATTTACCTGATAACCTAATGTAAATCTTGTTTCAATGTAAATCTTCTTGCAAATTATATATCGGATATTGAGAACATTTTGCTTCATCATGTTATTGTATTATAATATTCTATTGCGTTTTATTGTTGTTACCTATTCTACATATATTGTACATTCATATTTATATTTAATATCACTGATTTAAGGTTTATTTTTCTCTGGTTAAATTTATTATGGACACGTTTAAACATCATACTAGGATACCAATATCAGGATAATTGCACATAAACCACACCATTAATCAGTAAATAAATGAAGAGAAAGTCAAGTTCATGACTCTAAATGGGTTCATATTACAGATAATTTTTATATGTCAATGAAAAGCCAGTCTGTGTCGGTTTCATCACTATATACAGCGATACTCCTATTAAGAAAAAAAATGTTGTCTGAGATAAGAACATTTCAGAGGGTGTGTCTAATACATTTCACATGTCATCAACCGTCTCTTTTTTTCACTTTTGTATTGTATATTAGGATGGATTTCATATTGTTCAACGTATGCATATCACATATTTTGTTTGATTGTCAATAGAATTAAAATTTCAGAGATAAATGAGTTGTGTGATCAACTAATGACTAATAAAGCCCTGATAAAATGTTTCAATCTTATAACAACTACAACCCATAATCATTTCATAAGAGACACGTAAATTTTCTTTTTATTCTTTTCTTTCTATTATTTGTAATACAAAACCTGTATAGAAAGGCAAAAATCGGGCGGAGCCGACTATATAATACCCTACACCGGGCAATATACAAATATATTGGGTTGCCCAAAAAGTAATTGTGGATTTTTTAAAAGAAAGTAAATGCATTTTTAATAAAACTTAGAATGAACTTTAATCAAATATACTTTTTTACACTTTTTTTCTAAAGCAAGCTAAAAGTAAAAGCTGATAACTGACAGAAGAAGGAATGCAATTACAGAGTCACAAGCTGTGAAAAAGTTTGTCAACGCCGACTATAAGAAAAATCCGCAATTACTTTTTGGGCAACCCAATATATATATATATATATGTGAGAGCTATATATAAATCTGAACCGACTTTGAAACAGGTCGTTTAAAAATTGTTGTTACTACGGCCATATAAGTGCAAATCCGGCGATAAAAATGTATGGGTGCTACATCCGTTTTTGATGAAATCTCGCAGATATGTTAAGATCAGTAGTAAAACAATCCGTGCCAAATTTTGTGCAGATCGGTTACAAATTGTGTTTATCACAGCTTTTCAAGTGCAAATTGGTCGATACATATACATGGGAGCTATATCCAAATCTGAATCGCTTTTGATGAAATCTTGCAAGTTTGTTAAAATCAGTAACACAACAATTCGTGGCAAATTTTGTGCAGATCGGTTGATAATTGTAGCTGCTACGGCCATTTAGTGCAAATCGGGCGAAACATATATATGGGAGCTATATCTAAATCGGAACCGATTGTGATAAAATTTTGCATATACGTTAAAATCAGTCACAAAACAATCCGTGCCAAATTTTATGCAGATCAGTTGAAAATTGTAGCTGCTACTGCCATTTAAGTGCAAATCGGGCGATACATATGTATGGGAGCTATATCTAAATCGGAACCGATTGTGATGAAATTTTGCAGATTTTGCGCATGTAGGTCACTGCCTATACACAAAAATAACACTGGCAGAATCAACCGTTGGGCGATCGCCGTGCGAAGAAAAAAAGAGTTTTGCAAAGGATGTTCGTGTTTGTTGCTATTAGCATCGTTGGATAAGTTGGATTTGAATAAGGGAAGTAAGATTTAATTTGTTTTCTATTGCGCTTATGAAAGAAGTCGACTTAAAGAGCCCTGTTAAAATTCAGATGTGTGCTTGACAACTTCCTCTAGTTGGAATGGTTGTAAAGCACCTTGATCCATTTGACATCTCCTTCTTATGCTTTTTCTTGGTTGAAAATGAAATCGCGATAAAGGAAACCAGTCAAATGCTTCTAGCAACAACATACTTTTTCCTAACTTTTTAAATGTTTTTTGCTATACTATTCTTCGAATAGAAAGCATTAAACACTGGTCTAAAGCCGGACAATATCCTGGAATGGAATCTCAATTTTGCAGATATGTTAAGATCAGCATTAAACAATCCTCTACTCCCAAATGCCTTTCATTTGATCCCCAAATTGCCATGGTCGGTAAATATATCCGATTAAGGGGTTTTTTGGGAGTGGAGTGATCCCCCAAACACTTAGACCTAAAAAATATCAGCATCGACCTCTACTTTCAAATATAATTTATTTTAATTTCAAATTGCCATTGGTTTAAGGGCGCCAAACTCTTGGCCTCAAAATTTGATATCAAATTTGTTTTTTAATCTCATATTCCCCTATTTGAGCCCCATATTGCAATGGTCAGCAAACACGTCCTATTTGGGAGGGGTGGCCCCATAGGCATTTTCTCCAGAATATTGAAATTATATTCGTGCTTTCCTCTCAAAGACCTTTCATTTGAGCCCCATATAGCTATGTCCTCTTTGAGGAGTTTTTTTTTTAATCGATAGTACGTTCCATTAAATTTAATGCATGAAGATTATTTCATGCAAATGTTGACCGTGATAGCGCCTCCGCTCCATCCTCCATCCGCTTCGTACAATTTGGCATACTCTTTCCAACATTTGGGCCAGTATCTCACGAATAAATGCTTCAATGTTGTCTTCTAAAGCGCCAATTGAAGTGGGCTTGGCTGTATAGACATGAGCTTCAACATAGACCTACAAAAAATAGCGTAAAGGCGTTAAATAGCTCGATCTAGGCTGCCAATTGACCGGTCCCGAATGTTCACCGAACTCGCCTCTCAATAAGTGCTGTGTGGCATGTGGTACCGTCTTGTTGAAACCACATGTTATGCAAGTCCAGCTCTTGCATTTTGAGCAAAAAAAAAATTTGGGTATCATCTCACGGTAGTGCTCAACATTCAAAGTTACTTTACGATTTGCATCATCTTTGAAGAAGTACGGTCCAATGATGCCACGAGCCCATAAACCGCAGCAAACTTAGACTTTTTCTGGATGCATTGGTAGCTCTTGCAATGCTTCTGCCTGATCTTCACTCCAAAATCGAAAATTCTGCAAATTGACGTACTCATTGAGCCAAAAATTAGCTTCGTCCCTGAATGGAAGAAGCGCGCGATGAACTTTCCTAAAAGAGCACGCATTTTGATAATTAAATGCAATAATTGGCTAGCGTTGTTCGTTTGTAAAACGATTCATGGTTAAATTATAGACCAAACTGAAGATGTTTGACAGTGAAACAAAACACGAAACGTGCGTGAAACGAAATACGAAACGTGCGTGTCGGTAAAAAGATAATAGGTAAAAAATAACCCTATATATGGATGTTAAAAATCTTTCTGACCAGATTTTTATGAAATTTAACAAATATGTCAAGATTTATACGATTTCGTGACAATCGGTTGACAAATGACAACATTATTGCAAATTACTTTAAATCGGACGAACATATATTGGGTTGCCAAAAAGTAATTGCGGATTTTTCATATAGTCGGTGTTGACAAATTTTTTCACAGCTTGTGACTCTGTAATTGCATTCTTTCTTCTGTCAGTTATCAGCTGTTACTTTTAGCTTGCTTTAGAAAAAAAGTGTAAAAAAAGTATATTTGACTAAAGTTCATTCTAAATTTTATTAAAAACGCATTTACTTTCTTTTAAAAAATCCGCAATTACTTTTTGGGCAACCCAATATATAGGAGCTATATCTAAATCTAAACCGACTTCGACTAAACTCCTTAGATATTATGGTAGTTGTTGTGCAAAATTTTGGGAAGATTGGTCAATAAATGCGCTTCCAGCAGCTCCAGGAATAAAAATCGGGCGATATACACATATGGAAACTCTATCCAAATCTGAAACGATTTCAATGAAACTCACCAGTAATAGTCATAAGATAATCCCTCATGTCAAATTTTGGGAAAATCGGTAAACAAACGACCACATTATTGTAATATTGTCTCTTGGCTAAAAAAATGGCTGTACCAAGTTTTCAAATGATTGGATGAAAATGTCGACCTGTACATCGACGACATCGACAGACGGACATATCTTAATCGAATCAGAAAGTGAACCTGAGTCGATTGGTTTACTTATCAATGGATCGAACTCTCTTCCTTCTGGGTGTTATAAACAAATGCACTAAGTTATAATATCGTGTACCACAGTAGTGGTGTGGGGTATAAACATGTTTAATGCATCTAAATTCATCAGATGCCCTATGTTCACACTCAACATTTTACTATTTGTCATATTTTATAGTAATACTAGCCGAATCGGGCCCGCTCTGCTGCGCCTTCTTTAACTCTCTAATATCTTTTTAGGGTGGGGACACTTCCCTCTGAATGCGGATATCGAATTCGTGCCATTGTAGCCTATGACGCTGAGCGCGTTCGAATCCTGTCAAGAATATCGGACAAAGCGGTGTTTATCCCCTCCTAATGTTGGCGACATTTGCGAGGTACAATACCATGCATAGTCATTTAAAAAATTTTCCCCAAAGAGGTGTCGCACTGCCGAACGCCGTTCGGACTCAGCTATAAAAAAAGGTCCCTTATCATTGAGTTTAAACTTGAATCGGAAAGCACTCATTGATGTGTGCGAATTTGCCCCTTCTCGGTTCCTTGTGGTAATGTTCTTCCTTAGGATAATGTTCTCATTAGGCGAGGGATGGCACCTCAGACATTTCGACTCAAATATGGATATCAGTTTCGTACTACACTTCCAAATCCCTTTAATTTGAGCCCCATGTTGCCATGACCGGTAAATAATGCCAAAAATACCACCCAAAATCCAAAGTGAGCCGATCGGGACAATGTGGGTATCAAATGAAAGGTATTGGAAGTATTGGGTTGCCCAAAAAGTAATTGTCGGTAATATAGTAGTAATATAGTCGGCGTTGATAAATTTTTTCAACGGCTTGTGACTCTGTAATTGCATTCTTTCTTCTGTAAGTTATCAGCTGTTACTTTTAGCTTGCTTTAGAAAAAAGTGCGCGAAATTTTGTTTACATTTGTTTGTTTGGCGTCAATTTTAATATGGGTACCACATTTATTGAAAGAAATTCATTTAACAAACCGAATCAACGCTTGTGATATGCACCTTAAACGCAATGAATTCGATCCGTTTTTAAAACGAATCATAACTGGAGATGAAAAATGGATTGTTTACAACAACGTTAGTCGAAAACGATCATGGTCCAAGCATGGTGAACCAGCTCAAACCACTTCAAAAGCTGATATCCACCAAAAGAAGGTTTTGTTGTCTGTTTGGTGGGATTGGAAGGGTGTGGTATATTTTGAGCTGCTTCCAAGGAACCAAACGATTAATTCGGATGTTTACTGTCAACAATTGGACAAATTGAATACAGCCATCAAGGAGAAGCGACCAGAATTGGTCAATCGCTAGACCGCACACATCTTTGGTCACTCGCCAAAAACTAAGTGAGCTTGGCTGGGAACTTTTGATGCATCCACCATATAGCCCTGACCTTGCACCATCAGACTACCATTTATTGCGATCTTTGCAGAACTCCTTAAATGGTAAAACTTTCGGCAATGATGAGGCTATAAAATCGCACTTGGTTCAGTTTTTTGCAGATAAAGGCCAGAAGTTCTATGAGCGTGGAATACTAAATTTGCCAGGAAGATGGCAAAAGGTTATCGAACAAAATAGCAATTATATATTTGATTAAAGTTCATTCTAAGATTTTTTAAAAATACATTTACTTTCTTTTAAAAAATACAATACAAGTATGGTATTATACATACAAATATGGTATTAAAATTTGAGTCTAAGTATCCATCGCCCGCCCCAACTCCCAAACAGACATATTGGACGTTCATGTCAATAACGAGCTCAAATGAATGGTATTCGGGTGTAGATTACGCATCTGGCATACAAAATCAGATCGAGGTATACGGGGTCACACCACTCTTCAAAATTGCTCCATATGCGCATATGACCCATCATGACTATAAGGGTTGTTTGTTTGTTCCGTAGAATCAAAAATGGCTGAACCGATTTCTTAAAATTTTACGGATTGTATAGGTTTGTCTGGAAGAAAACATAGGCTATTATCGTATGGGAGTGGACCCTCCCTCTTACGCCAAAAACGCCACCCAAAACTAAAAGTGGACCGATAGGCACAATATGGGTATTAACTCAAAGGTATTGGAGACTAGAAAACAAATATCGTATTAAAATTTGGGTCCACGTATCCCGCGGGCAGCCCCAACCTCAACACCCCTCCAAAGAGATATATTCGACGTTCATGTCAATGTGGGACTCAAATGAAAAGTACTCAGCAGTAAATTACAAATATGGCATCCAAAATTAGGACCTAGTAATAGGAGGTTGCCCCACCCCCAAATGGGCATATTATCCGACCATGGCTATATGGGACTCCAATGAAAGTATTTGGGAGTGGAGCACGAATTTAATATCCATATTTGAGTCGAAATGTATGAAGTGCCTTCCCTCCCCTTAAAAGCACTTCCCATTGCCATAATTTTCAAAAACACCAGACCTCGATGCAAAACATGGTTTCTATTGTTGGGGTCGGGTGCCTTTTGGCGTGAACATTTATTGATTTTCGGGAAATTGATACTCATTTTCGATACTCAGACCCGGGGGTCCACCCCACCTTCAAACAGAACTTATTTACTGATCATGACTATATGGGGCTTATATAAAATGTATTTGAAAGTAGAGCACGAAGCGTATATTTACTTTAAGGCATCGAAATACCCCCTAAACCAGAAATATTTACCAATACGGTAATATAGGACTCTAAAGAAAGGCTTTTGGGGGTAGAGTAAACATTTGCCCAGGAACCGGGCAGGGACAAACTTCCCACACATCAATGAGTGCTTTCCGATTCAAGTTTAAACTCAACGATAAGGGACCTTTTTTATAGCTGAGTGCGTACGGCGAGCCACAGTGCGACACCGCTTTGGGGAAAAATTTGTACATGTCCATAACTCTCCTTAGGACATAACTCTTATTTCCCCTTCTCTACGTATGTACTAATAAACTAAACTAATAGTTTTAACATTTCATCGTACTTTTAGCTAAACTGCGTCCTTGATAGTTATAAAAACAAGCCCGCTCATATCCCAGCAACTGTAAGTCGTTCAACTAAAGGGTGATTTTTTTGAGGTTAGGATTTTCATGCATTAGTATTTGACAGATCACGTGGGATTTCAGACATGGTGTCAAAGAGAAAGATGCTCAGTATGCTTTGACATTTCATCATGAATAGACTTACTAACGAGCAACGCTTGCAAATCATTGAATTTTATTACCAAAATTAGTGTTCGGTTCGAAATGTGTTCATTCACCGTAACGTTGCGTCCAACAGCATCTTTGAAAAAATACGGTCCAATGATTCCACCAGCGTACAAACCACACCAAACAGTGCATTTTTCGGGATGCATGGGCAGTTCTTGAACGGCTTCTGGTTGCTCTTCACTCCAAATGCGGCAATTTTGCTTATTTACGTAGCCATTCAACCAGAAATGAGCCTCATCGCTGAACAAAATTTGTCAAAATTTGAACACATTTCGAACCGAACACTGATTTTGGTAATAAAATTCAATGATTTGCAAGCGTTGCTCGTTAGTAAGTCTATTCATGATGAAATGTCAAAGCATACTGAGCATCTTTCTCTTTGACACCATGTCTGAAATCCCACGTGATCTGTCAAATACTAATGCATGAAAATCCTAACCTCAAAAAAATCACCCTTTATGTGCAGACAACTATTCCCCACACAAAAGTCACAATCAAAATTTAACGTATAGAAGGTGAAATTTAAAAGTGAAATATTTTGCCAAGGTCAGTTTTAAAATTAATTGCTTCGCTTTTTTTTATTTTTTCACTTCCGCCCATTATACAAAACTATCCCTTACTTGAGTTTGTACGGTATGTTTGTTCAAACACATTTTGTTAATCCTTTTAATTATCTAATAATGCTTATCAAAGGCAATATTAACGAAACACTTGTTAATTTTGCATCAGAATTTGGCAGTTCAGTAAATTAGCAGGGCGCTTAGATTATTTAAATACAATGAGTCACGTGTGACTCATTATACATTTTTTAACAAAATTGTTTGGTGTTAATAATACAGGTGATCCAACTTTATTAAAGCAGATTGCTTCATAAATCTTACGAAGAATTTTTCTCTCTAACACGCTAGGTAGTTCCTCGCATGCTTTGTTTCTTAAACTGGCTACCTTATCCAAAGAAGTCTCTTTTAGATCTCTCTTTAGATCTTTGTCTATGGGTCGGATATCGAGAATAGTCTCCAGTGCCTTAGTGGGCGTGGTCCTCATCGGTCCGCCTATGTCAAGATAATATGTTCTCCGAACCCGTTGTATTATCCTTATGTTGCACTTTTCTCCATCGCAGTCCAACAAACTACTGAGGCATAAGTAAATATTGGTCTTATCACGATCCTGTAGAGCCAGTGGACTACCCTCAGATGCAGGCCTCTTTCGTGCGTACAGCCCGTCTTCAAAGTGCCCAACATCTGTGAGCCTTCTCGGTACCCTCCTGAAGTATTTGACCTTGTCATATATCGAAATCGTTCTATTAAGGAAAAGTGGTGCGTCAAATTGAGGAAATGTTTTGCGTCCTCGTGAACAGGCAGATTTCACTCATGTTTGGGTTAACATTAAGACCCCTGGGTCTAGCCTAGTCCTATGCCAACTCCAAGACACTTTTGACACCCATTTTCATCATACAACTTATTTCTCTTTTAAACTTTTATACATTTTGAATGGAATTGTACACTCAACCAAATTTGTCATTTAAAACAGCAGAAACGATAGCGAATTGTATTTGCTTTAAGTTTTCGTAAACTTTGCCATAAGTTCTTTAGCTTTCGTCAAGATCTTCTCCGTCGGTTCCGTAGATCAGCTATAGCCCCTTGACTGTTGAAGAAATGGGAAGTGGTCAACTTTGACACCCCGTATTAAAGATATAAACTAACTACGCCCATTTACCGAAAATCTATTCCTTCCCCAACAAATATCTATTGGGTTGCCCAAAAAGTAATTGCGGATTTTTTAAAAGAAAGTAAATGCATTTTTTATAAAACTTAGAATAAACTTTAATCAAATATACTTTTTTACACTTTTTTTCTAAAGCAAGCTAAAAGTAACAGCTGATAACTGACAGAAGAAAGAATGCAATTACAGAGTCACAAGCTGCGAAAATATTTGTCAACGCCGACTATATGAAAAATCCGCAATTACTTTTTGGGCAACCCAATAGAACATATTTTACCGCTCAGATCAACATGAATGTCGAATGTCGTGTTTAACGCAGATGCCTGCCTCCAGATGTGGTAACCCACACATGAGTATCAATTTGATTTCACGTATTGGAACGTGTTCACCTCCTTGGTTAAAGGCGGAGCACTACCTAAAACTCCTTTCGATCTATGGGTCACGGTACCCGGTTGAAAACGCAACTCCGCGCCGAGCTTATGCTCTACCCGCGATTTGGGTCCATACCACAGCCACCACGTTGCTCCCAACTAGAGTCTTACCATTGTCAGGGAACCGAAGTTCTAGGGGCTCCTGACACCCGTGATACCAAATTAAAGTCTCCGGTCTGACTTCGTAGCCTTAAAAGACTTCTTCCGGTTGAACCCCAAACAGTTCCGGACTGGTCGCCTAGGGAAAGAAATTGCCATACAAAAGTATGCACCAAAACAACATACATCAGGACGATATACACAACCAAAAACAAGACACGGCAGCCCTCACGGGTTACGCCACACATATCAACTCCAACATGGAACTCAGAATTAACGTGAGGATGGCCTCACGGATGACCGATCACAACCACTAGATAAAGGGAGCAGCGAATAGCTAACGCCGAGCAAGGCAGGTGCCACGCCATATCATGCGCAGCCCCAAATTACTCGGTCGCGTCAACACAGCAACATCTCGTCATGGATTACCAGCGTGTATTCACGTCTCTCCTAAGTAAAGTGTATCTCCAAATAAATACTTCCCAGGAAAAGTGGCCAATCTTGCAAAATTCGTCTCGTCTTCTAGGGCCCTACTGAAATCCCACACCGCATAGCTAATCCCCATCGCGCCCAAAACCTCTAATAACTGCATAGTATGGGCATTCCATCAGTACATGCCTCCAGTCCTCAGGTCTCTCACAGTCGCGAACAGGTTTCTCTGATGCAAAAATGCATTAAAGGTACCATTTCCCGTCAGTGTGAAACCCAGAGTAAGGCCGAAATCAAAGTCCGGGCGGTCTTGTACGAACGTTGGTTCACGAATAAATTCTTAAGTCACCCGACCATTGTCATCGTTTGTCCAAAACAAGCTCCTTGAGCCGCCTAATATCCCCATCTGCCAACTCAGAAGCAGTGAGCCAATCCTCCCGCACTAATGGAATTCTCTTTCTCACATTATATGGAACAGCCATGTAACTCTCGAGTAAATCAAGCGGGGGCTCGCCAAGCAATACCAGATCAGCAGAAAAACTTCTATTTTTTTCGCCGTTTGGTCCACTGTTCGTCGCTTTATGATCGCGACAAAGATTGGATCAGCCGAGTGATGTATGCAGTCCGATGTCAGGACGTATGTTCTTTGTACGCTAAGACATGCGCGAACTTCTTCTACAACAAGGCAATGACATGAATCGATATTCTCTCCTCAGATCGATCGTATGTCTAACACGCTAGATAAATGGGCGAGGCCAAATATTCCGATCGTTTGACTAAAGATGTTCTCCCTCCATATCTTGACTCTAAAATCTCTCAACACGATTTAAATGTAATTTGCAATGCAACGTTCATTTGCTTCTATAGCATTTTATATCGTTAGTCCATCATCCTTGTCTTATGTCGAGACTGATGTAGGTTTTGGTTTTACGCGGATTGTGGCTAAACTCTTACCAAATGGAGCATATCGGAAAACATAATGTTTTAGTCCATGAGTTACCACAAATTCTAACCAAAACTCCTGTATCATCGCAGCTGGTGTTGTTGTAACGCTTCTCCTCAACTATAACCTTCCTTAGCTATTTTTGGGGACACCATGAAGAGGCCCCTACATCATCCTGGGTAAAACTTCTATTCTATAAATAGTGATGGCCGACGAATACGGGTGCAGTCATGTATAGAATCTGATCCATTTTTTATACCCTCCACCATAGGATGGGGGTATAGTAATTTCGTCATACCGTTTGCAACACATCGAAATATTGACCAAACAAAGCATATATGTATATCCCTGATAGTCATGACATTCTAAGTCGATTTACCCATGATGGGCAAATACTTCCTATTAGTGTAGGTCAGTTGGAATTGTACATGGACCATATCGGTCCATGATTTGATATAGCTGTCATATATACCGATCTTGCATCTTGACTTCTTGAGCCTCTAAACAGCGCAATTATGTTGTTGTTGTAGCCACATTTGCATGTGGAGGTGGCGATCCTCATCAAGCTCTTATAGGCGAGCAAGCTCGTTCCGGTGTATACGACCGATCGCTGCGGGAATGTGATGGCCATTGTTTATTTTGAAGGCGCCAATAACCCGCCTTATCGTAGCAAGTATCGTAGGCACTGTTAAGTTTGCCCCAGTGTGGGAGAACTAAAAAAAAATAAAATAAACAAAGAAACACACACTTTTTTAATTTTACTTAAAACTTATTGCTGAAGTTGATAGACGGATGTGATCCAGATGAGTGATGGCGATCAGATGGCCGTTCTGTGTGTCGTTGCCACCTTGTGCGAGAGAGATGAAGTAAGTACAAAGCCGATGTGGTAAAAAGTTTGTTTTTGAAGTACAGATGTCGCTTCAACATACTCTCCACCTTGCAAGATTGCAATGTCATCTTCGTAGTTCATCAGTTTTGTTGTTGTCGATTTATTATGTTATGACTGAGGAAATATTATTTCGTTTGGGATGGGCTATAAGTCTAATATCACATAATTGGCAATGACTCGTGAAGTCATGTCCGCTGGCCCGTGCAGTTTTTAATGATTTTCTCAGGCACACATCACACCATTATATAGAAAATCTTCTTACTGGAACATATCCCACATCACTAACACCTATCCGGTTCGAAGGACCATTCGTTCGCCCTAGTGTGGGGGAACTTGTAAAAAAAAAAAAGTAAAAGCGTGCTAAGTTCGGCCGGGCCGAATCTTGGGAACCCACCACCATGGATTCTGCTAAAAATGTATACAAAATAAATTTTGTTGAATTGCATAATTTTATTCTACATACCAAACTTCTGTCAAACCAGCAAAGATTAAAGCTTCCAGGAACCGAACAAGGATGATCGAGAGACCGGTTTACATGGGAGCTATATCAGGTTATAGACTGATTTGGACCGTACTTGGCACAGTTGTTGAAAGTCTTAACAAAGCACTACATGCTCAATTTCAGTCAAATCGGACAAAAATTGAGGCTTGTAAAGGCTCAAGAAGTCCATGCGGGATATCGGTTTATATGGGAGCTGTATGAGGTTATAGACCGATTTGGACCGTACAGTTGTTGGAAGTCATAACAGAATAGCACATTCAAAATTTCCGTCAAATCAGACAAACTTGTGCCTTCCAGGGGCTCAAGAAATCAAATTGGGAGATCGGTTTATATGGAAGCTATATCTAAATCTGAACCGATATAACCCATTTGCAATGCCCAACAACCTACGTAAATGTAAAGTATCTATGCAAAATTTCAAGCGGCTAGCTTTACGCGTTCGATCTCTAACGTGATTTCGACAGACGGACGGACATGGCTAGGTCGACTCAGAACGTCGAGACGATCAAGGAAATTTATATACTCTATGGGGTCTTAGACGAATATTTTGAGGTATTACAAACGGAATGACTAGATTAGTATACCTTCATCTTATGGTGGTGGGTATAATTAACAAAGAAACATACATTCTTTTTAATTTTACTTAAAACTTTATTGTTGAAGTTGATAGACGGACGTGATCCCGATGAGTGATGTCGATCAGATGGCCGTTCTCCACAGCTGTGTCGTTGCCACCTTCTGCGAGAGAGATGAAGTATCTACAAAGCCGATGTGTAGTAAAGTCTGTTGTTGAAGTACAGATGTCGCTTCAACAGAGCCGGTGCCACCCGTCCTCTCACTGAGACTCTCCGCTCAATACCGCAGATTGTACGCAACTGCCGTTGCTGCTACTCCGTATGGAGCATTCCACTATCCGCAACCTGTGAACGTTTCCGGTAGCTCCCAGCTTAACTTCTTGTGATAGCGATGAACACCGCTAGGATCGGACCTCAAAGTTACAGCCTGTGTGGTGCTCTCAGCTATCCCGTGCCGGACGCGTAATTCTTCCCCGATTTGGCTGCAATTATGCATGAAGAGTTTTGATTTGACTCCAAAAACAACCGGTCTAAATCGGTTCATAACCTGATATAATTCTCATGTAAGCCGATCTCCCGATTATATTTCTTGGGCCTGTAGATGGCGAAATTCTATTAAATCTGATTTGGCAAAAATTTTGTACAACTCCTTCTCTTATGACTCCCATGAATCGGCCCATAACCTGATATAGCTCCAATGGCATGGTGATTTTTGTCCATTATTCTTTGCTTGCCTATAAAGAGATACCAAAGAGCTTCTTTACTTTTATTGAAGTATTTACAAGACTTTTTGAGAATCGTAAGGAAATCATATAATACAACTATTTTTGAAATTAAATTCCAAACTAAAATACAAATTTTAAAGGTTAAAATAAAAGCTTCAAAATTACTTCAATTTCCTTGGAATTGAAACTATTTTTTCATCTCTTTATTAATTTGAGTGTGTATAGACAACTGTTTAATAATAATTCGAAGGTCCTTGTGTCTTTGTATCAAAGTTGACAGCAAAATTATTTGCGTTTTGCGTTACATACATTGATATCTACTTTTTCCATATGTATGCTCAACCGGGAGCCTTTTTAATTGCCTTCATTTGTGACAGCAATGGATGATTAATAGGCCTTTTTTTACTTGCTGACATTATCACGTGCTTCATGCAAATGTGACTAGAAATCAAATTAACCAAAAAAATAAAATAAATAAATATATGTATTTGCTCAAGTCTCTCAAGCACGAGATGTCAACGCCAAACAAAATTAGCTGATAAAGGCACCCTCGCCAATTTCATCATAATCGTAGACATCCGCCTTTTAGCGATGAGTAAAAAAAACGTTTTATTAAGTTGATCATGAACTTTGGCATGATCATGGAACAGCTACATAAATTGTATAAATAGTCCATAATGTCCCCTTTTAAACGTACACATCTTGGATTTGCTTTTAATAAAAAATTAACAAATGAAATTTATGGAGTAACAAGTACAATCGTGGTGGGCTGTATCTTGGGTAAACACCACCATGGATTCTGAAAAACAAGTAAAAAGGCGTTAAGTTCGGCCGGGCCGAACTTTGGATACCCACCACCTCGGGTATATTATGTAAGCCACCTTTCGTCATAATCCTGTGAAAAATGCATACCTTAGCCTCCATAGCAGCTTTATCGAAATATGGTCCGACTTGGACCAAATTCGACACGGATATTGAGTAGTCTATTTAGTAAAAGTCATTTTTCAATTTTGTAGAACCAAATATAGGTCTTTTTTGGTAGCCATATCCAAATATAGACCGATCTGAACCATATACGACACGGATGTTGAAAAGCCTAACATAAGTCACTGTGTCAAATTTCGGCGAAATCGGATTATAAATGTGTTTTTTATGGGGCCAAGACTTTAAATCGAGAGATCGGTTTCTATAGCATCTATATCAAAATCTGATCCGATCTGGGCCAAACTGGAGAGGGCTGACGAAGGGCCTAACACAACTCAGTGTCCCAAATGTCGGCGAAATCGGACAATAAATGTGCCTTTTTATAGGCCCAAAACCTTATATCGAGAGATCGGTCTATATGGCAGCTATATTAAAATCTGAACCGATCTGGACCAAATTGCAGAATGCTGTCGAAGGGCCTAACGCGACTCACTGTCCCAAATATCGGAGAAATCGGACAATAAATGCTTCTTGTATGGACCCGAAACCTTAAATCGAGAGATCGGTCTATATGGCAGCTATATCCAAATCTGAACCGAACTGTACTATATTGCAGAAAGATGTCGAGGGGCCTAACGCAACTCACTGTCTCAAATTTCAGCGACATCGGACAATAAATGCGTCTTTTATGGGCCCAAGACCATAAATCGAAAGATCGGTCTATATGGCAGCTATATCCAAATCTGGACCGATCTGGGCCAAATTGAAAAAGGATGTCGACTGGTCTAACACAACTTACTGTGCCAAATTTCAGCAAAACCGGATAATAAATGTGGCTTTTATAGGCTTAAGACCCTAAATCGGCAGATTGGTCTATATGGGAGCTATATCAACATATAGTCCGATATAGCCCATCTTTGAACTAAACCTGCTTATGGACGAAAAAAGAATCTGTGCAAAGTTTCAGCTCAATATCTCTATTTTTAAAGACTATAGCGTGATTTCAACAGAGAGACGGACGGACATGGCTAGATGGTCTTAGACTTTTACGCTGATCAAGAATATGTATACTTTATAGGGTCGGAAATTGATATTTCGATGTGTTGCAAACGGAATGACAAACATAATTAATGAATATACCCCCATCCTTCGGTGGTAGGTATAATAAATTATAAGTATTAACCTAGTCGTTGATACACATTTCCCGGTAAATTCTCCAACGGACAACGTGGCGCAAGAAAAGGTTATCACTGGTATGCATTCGTCGGAGTCTTTTAGGGAAATTGTGCCTGAGCCGAAAACCCTTTGGGCCAAAAGAAGTTTCGACTCCTTTGAGTCACCAGGCCCTGATGATGTATTACCCGTTGAATTACAAGCTGCGTGTGATAGACTGGTTCCCTGGGTTTGGGAGATATACTCTGCTTGTATCAGGTTGTCATATATAGCTGTGGGATGGAGGGACTCAAATGTCATTTTCATTCCGAAAACAGGAAAATCCTACAACACGAAGGCGAACGATTTTCGCCCTATTAGTCTATCATTCTTTATGCTGAAGACTCTGAAGACATATAGCAAAGGCAAATCCACTGAAACAGCCCTTCACGGCCCTTCTCGCTGTCAAGGAATATACAATCGAAGCATTTCTTGACATTGAAGGTGCTTTCAATAATGTAAAACCGACGTCGATCATGAAGGAGTTGGAGTTTCCAGGCATCAACTCTTCGGAAGCAAAGTTTACTAATAATAACTTTCTTACTAAAAGATGCATTACGGCAGGCTTGGGATCTGTGGATTTAAAAAGATATGTCAGCAGAGGAACACCTTAAGGAGGTGTACTGTTTCCTCTACTTTGGAATACTTGGAATACTTATATACAAGACAACAGTAGTTCTTTTCAGCAGGAGATACAAGTTGCCAACAGTGGATCCTGTCTCCTTGGGTGTCGAAAATGTTCCATTTACAGAAAGCTTAAAATACCTGGATGTTTTGCTGGACAGGAAATCGAACTTTAAATCCATCATTTTGGAAAGGGCATGAAAGGCAATTCTTGCCCTATACACCTGCAAGAGAGCCATTGGCAAAAGTTGGGGGTTTAGACCGCGTGTCGTGCATTGGGTATATATACAGTTGTCAGCCCTATAATGCTATGTGGTGTTGTGGTCTGGTGGACGGCGCTTCAAAAGTCGACCTACTGCTCAATACTTAACCCGATGCAAATGATGGCTTGTTCGTGTATCACAGCCGCACTTAGGACGACACCATCTGATGCACTGAATTTAATACTACATCTTATGCCTCTGGACATTGTATTGGGTTGCCCAAAAAGTAATTGCGGATTTTTTAAAAGAAAGTAAATGCGTTTTTAATAAAATTTAGAATGAACTTTAGTCAAATATACTTTTTTACACTTTTTTTCTAAAGCAAGCTAAAAGTAACAGCTGATAACTGACAGAAGAAAGAATGCAATTACAGAGTCACAGGCTGTGAAAAAATTTGTCAACGCCGACTATATGAAAAATCCGCAATTACTTTTTGGGCAACCCAATAGCTACCCAAATTGCAGCGATCACTGCCGTGAGGTTAAGGAAACTGTCTCATTGGTCATGTGGCGGCTACGTACACTGTGTTATCCTTGATACAATAAAAATTACTGTACCACTATTCCTGATAGAACCGATTGGAACTACGACATCCCTGGTAATAGAAGTTATATAGACTTTAACACGGATGGCTCCAAACTAAACGACCAGGTGGGCTTTGAGGTGTACTCTAAAGACATATCGAAAAGGTTACTCGACCACTTCTGCGTGCAAGCGGAGATCCTTGCAATTAAGGAAGTCGTGGAATGGCTTAGATATAATGTCATTACGACGATTGGCATAAATATCTTCTCGGACAGCCAGGCAGCCATTAAATCCCTGGAGAACGTATTTCTGAACACAAAAACCGCTCTCGACTGTCGCAGATCTCTCAACGAGATGGCTGAACAGTTCAAAAAAATTCAAAGCGGACGAGCTTGCGAGTCTAGGAACTATCCTTCACATTCCAGGCATAATGGAATCTATGGGTATGCCTCTAGCGACATGTAAGCTAAGTTTTCAGGACCAGTCCCAATCGATAGATGGTCACAAAGAGGGGGCTGTGAGCATTCCAAAACTATGTGGCCTCATCTAGACTTGAAGAGGTTTACTGCTTTGCTGTCATTGGCTAGAACGGACGTCCCAGTCATAACAAGTCACTGTCTAAATGGACAACATGCTCACAGACTGAAGGTTGCCAGCAACGACTTTTGCAAAAGCTGTAAGGACATCGAAGAAGAAGAGACTATAGAACACCTTCTGTGTGTGTGTCCCGCTTTAGCAGTCAAAAGGAGTTGCACTTCAGGTTCTCATTTCTTTGAGAACCTGTCTGATTGAGGCTTAAGAAATTATGTGGGGGGAATGACTTTAATGGTGGCAATAGTTATTTACGTCATTGTAAGAGATCATTAGTGTAGTTCACTTATTAAATTGCAACTTAATGGGATACATAAACTTACAGTGGTGGAAAAGTAATAGCGACAACAGTTACGAAGAACAATATTGAATAAAAAAAAGTAAGAAAAAAACATGGTTACTTCTGTTAAATACTGAACCTGGTTATTCGTAGACCTGTTCATGGATAATTGTTATGGTGATTTTTTCGCCAAATTAACTTGCCTTTTTCGTAACTTAAAATGTAAGAGGAGAAAACAAGTAAAAAGGCATTAAGTTCGGCCGGGCCGAACTTTGGGTACCCACAACATCTGGTATATATGTAAACCCCTTTCGTCACAATCCGGTGAAAATTGGATAACTTATGCACCCAAATTCGGCACGGACATTGAGTGGTCTAATAAATATAAGTCACTGTTGAATTTTGTCTTTCGATTTTCAACAAAATCGGGTAATAAATAAAGATTTTATGGGCTTCAGACCCCTAACCGGCACATCGGTCTATATGACAGCTATATATAAATACAGTCCTATCTTCACCATATTTGGGTGGGATGGCGGATGGTCTAACAATATTTGGGACGGATATCGGGAGACCTTCTATATTGGGAGGCGTAAAACTACGCAGTGTCAAATTTCAGTGAAATCGGTTAACAAATAAAGCTGTTATGAGCTTCAGACCCTTTATCGGCAGATCGGTCTATATTGCATCTATATCTAAATATAGTCCGATCTGAACCATATTTAGGTCACATTATGTGCTTCAGACCCTTTATCTGCAGATCGGCCTATATGACAGTTATATCTAAATAAAGTCCGATCTGAACCATATTTAGGTCCTAAAAACTATTTACTGTTTCAAATTTCAGCGAAATCGGGAAATAAATTGGGCTTTTACGGGCTTCAGACCCTTAATCGGGAGATCGGTCTATATGGCAGCTATATCTAAATATAGTCCGCTCTGAATCATATTTAAGTCAGATGTCGGGAAGCCTTAAACTACTCACTGTTTCACATTTCAGCAAAATCGGATCAAAAATAAAGCATTTATGGCCATTAGACCCTTTATCGGCAGATCGGTCTATATAGCAGCTATATCCAAATATGGTCCGATTTGTCCCGTTCAAGAACTTAACCAGCGTGCATCAAAAAGACGTATCTTTGCCAAATTTCAGCTCAATATCTCAATTTTCTGTAGAGTGATTACAATAGACGGACGGACATGCACACGGACATTGTTGAATCGTCTTAAAATTTTTTTAGTCCGTTGTAATCTACAATTCACATTTTGTCCCTAATCCAGAAAATGGGACATGGATTGGATACAGAAAAACACCTACAAATCATCCATGGGACGCCACCATGTTTCCATGCCCTCTAGAGGTGCATAGGATTATATTGCACATAATAACATATACCTTTCGTTTATATTCATTCATTCATGACACGAACCTATTTCATATTAAGCATTTATTGCATATCTTAAGGCGCTTCGTTTCTTTAATGTTTTGTAACCATTACAATTTTAGTGTTGCCATAAACCAAAAATGATATAGTTTGAAAATCACGTCAAACTATTCTAAAAAAATTTCAAAGCATATGGTTAGGATGCAAATAATAATTGGCATCGCAGACTAGCACATATAAATGATGTAGTACACAATAGGAATGCTAGATGGCGTTAGCAATAAAGTTTAAATATTTTCTGGACCCACTTGAAGCAATCGTGTGTGTTCTGGGATCCACTTTTTCCTTCGCTATATTTAAGAAATCTTATGATGAATATTTATAAATCTTTAACACTTCATTTGTGCGATAATAAAAAATGCCCGAGCGAACAAAACAAGATTAAATAAACACTGTTGGCTGTAATAAGGGCGACGCAAGCGACATATTTTTTAGTCCTCTTTCACATAAAACAACAATTTATTGTGTAAAAACAGTAACTTATAGTTAAAAAAAATGACAATGTTTAAAATCTGTTGTTATTTATTTTGCTTGGTTTACCTATGAGATGATAAAACATGATCGGCAGATCGAATTTTTTTTTCCAAAATCGACAACTATTTGACAAATTACGTTCGTAAGCCATAATCTTCGAACGAAAACTCGCTCGACAACGGATGCGAGAATCAGGCCTCTGGTCCATACATTTTATGAAGAATCTTTATCTCAAAACTCCAAGCACTGGCTCGCCGCCTTCTACAAGTACCCATGCCACGGAACCATATAACAACACAGGTAGTTGGCGTTGTTGTTGTAGCCACATTTTCATGTGGAGGTGGCGATCCTCGTCAAGCTCCTGTATGAGCAAGCTCGTTCCGGTTCAAAGGACCGATCGCCGCGGAAACAAGGTAGCCATTGGTTATTTAAAGGCGCCAATAACTCGCCTTGTCATATCATAGGCACTCAGTATTTGTGCAATAGCCGGTACTACCCGGTCTCTGACTGAGACTCTCCGCTCGATACCGCTGATTGTCCGCGATTGGCGTTGAAGCTACTCCGTATGAAGCATTTCACTATCTGCAACCTGTAGACGCGTCCGGTAGCTCGCAGCTATGCTTCTCGTGACAGCAATGAACACCACACAGATCGGACCTCAATGTTTTTGCTTAGTGCAATTTTCGTCTGTCGAGAGGTGGCCTTCTTTCTAAACTGCCTGCCTTAATCCAAAGTAGCATCTGTTTGGCAATATTATTCTTCGTTTTATTTCAACACTGGTGTCATTCGTTTCGGTTACGTCGGTGCTGAGGTAGACACAGTTGCTGACTATCTCAAAGTTGTGGTTCCCAACTTTCTCCATTTTCTTTATCTGCTCGGGAGTACAAGACGTTGTACGAGTTAATACCATCCATTTTGTCTTATCTCCATTTACTGCCAGATCCACTTTCAGTGATTCTCTTTCGATACTTTCAAAGGCTGCAGTTCTACTTCCGGTGACCGACCCACGATATCGATGTTGTTGTTGTTGTAGCAGTGTGTTGTGTTCTATCTTTCGTCTGTATCATTATGTTGAGTGTCCAGATCCAGAAACTCTGCGACTAAGATGGGTTGCGTCCAGAGGGATCTGGGTCTGAGACGAGTGGGTCTGGCTGGGCAGTTAAACAGGTGATGTGTGTCGTGTGGTCTCTGGTCAGAATCGGGACATACATCCTGCACGTTGGTACCAATCCTTGCTGTGTAGGAATTAAGGCGCCTGCATCTGCCGGATCGTAATTGAGCCAGATCTACTCTGGTTTGCCGGGGGAGGTCAATTTCTTCAGGTGCAATTGGAGGCGGTCGTTCCCCAAGGACTACTAAAGCTATTCACCGCATCTGTTACCGTGTCTGCATGAATGTTGTCTAGGCCCGCTTGATACGCCACTTTATCTGGAGGCTTTTGTAGCGCTGGACCTCACACTCTAGATTATGTAGATCTGCTTTAAGGCTTCTGGATGGTGAATACCTATCCACAAGATGATGATTTAGATACTCTCTGTGATAACAGCCCAGAAGATATTGCTTAGACAGCATGTAGTTATATCTTCACACGGGTAGAATGTTTGTCTCCTGATGGAGGTGATCCACATGAAAACTGAGGAAACAGCCCATCGCAGTTCGAAGGGTGGCATTCTGACAGATCTGAATATTATTCTGCGTGTCACATAGCTGACGAGATCACACTGGCGCTGCATAACATACCACAGACCGGTCAATTGCTTTGTACGCACTCAACAGGGTTTCTTTGTCAGCACCCCAAGTGTTATCGGCAAGTGACTTGAGGACCTTGTTTCTACTTTGGACTTTATTGCAAATTGTGTGGCATATGAGGAGAATGTGTAAGAGCTGTGAAATGTGGAGAATCATTCAGCTCAGTTTTCACCTCACGTGTATTTGTAGTGAACAATGTGGCTGAAGATTTGGTGGCAAATATCTTCAGATTTCTTGCAGCGAAATAAGAGCCAAGCTCGTTGAGGTAGACGTTTACCCTATCGCAGATGTCATCAATAGGTGGGGGGCCTGATGTCATGATTACACAATCGTCCGCATATGATACGATCTCTATGCCGTCTGGAGAGGGTGGAGTGGAAGATAGGTAAAGGTTAAACAGTGCCGGAGATATCACCCCGCCTTGGGGAACTACCTGTTTCACTCTACGGTGTTTCGATTTCTTATCCCTAAATTCCACAAATGACTAGCGACCACACGGATAATTCGCGACCCAGCGTTTCAGACCTGGCTGGAAGGACGTATTGGCGATGTCCTCAAATAGTTTGGTATGGCTGACCCTGTCGAATGCCTTCGATAAGTCCAGTGGAACGAGGACCGTCATATCACATGGCCTGAAGACCGTCATATGACATGGCCTTGAAGACAGACGTAAAGTACTCAACTCCAGTTAGATCTAAATTCTTCAGCATCAGTGTGAATTACTTCGGGGCCCAACATCTTGGATGATTTTGCGCCTCGGATAACATTCGTAACTTCGCCCACGGTAAATTGTGAGGCTGTCCACCGGCTCGGAGACCGCGGATACGACGAATGGCTCTCCTCCAGCCCTGTCACTCTAGGGATGCCCAAAAAAGTTGACGGTTGAACAACCTGGCGTACCTCTTCGAATCAGTCAAGGCCAAAAGTGACTGAGGTCCTGTCGTCCCGTCTCGAGGATGGGTTTCGAGGATGACTTAACCGTAGATTACAGCTTACCTAAACCGGTGCCTTAGTAACATTGTTCCAAGTGTTCAAGCTACAAATTCCTCTTATGTTCGTTGACTACCCTGTTTATTTCCAGGTTCATCTCGCTGATTCTGAGGTTTGTGGGGTCAGTACAACGAATTCCATCATGCTCGTCTGCGAGTACCACTGCCTGCGCCGGGAAATTGGGCCGCACTTGGGGTATTCGACGGGCTGGTATAAAGCGAGCGGCTGTTGCGTTAGTGATGTTTCGAAATTTCCTCTCGGGAATTAGCATATTTGAGGGGAGTGTCAAGTCACTGCAGCGGCGATTGGTGTACTCTCTGAAGCCTACCCAATCGGCCTTCTTTTGATTGATTAACGTCCGGCGCTCATAGGTTATGACGTCGGGTTGTCAGACGATGGTGAGCATTAAGGGGAGGTGGTCTGATTTTAAAGAAATGACGGCTTGCAAGGTCACGTCACTCAGGAAATCAGGGGATGCAATGGAAATGTCTGGCGAGCTGCTACACCTCCTCGTAATTATAGTGGGCGCATCCCCATTCACCGTGCAAAACGTGGAAAAAAAACCATGCCCCACTGGTCGTTACCTAACGAAGAATGCCATGAAACGGGATGCACATTAAAGTCTAAAGACGATTATGGCCAGACAGTAGCCCACTTATGTTAGGCTTGTAAGCTGGGCCAATTGGGTCACAGCTACCAACCGGCGGTATGTACACACACATCCCATAATCCGACAACGGGGATGCCGAAGGCGACGACGCTTGTGACCCACTGCTGTCTATATTGTCACATCACCTTGCATCATATTCAGTGTGACTATACTCCCGTTGTTGTTGTAGAAGTGTGTTATTCACTGAGGCGGCAGCCCTTGCCGATGAAGAATTCCATCGGGTCAATCCGGTACGTACAACCGGCTGCCATGAGATTGGTTGTTGAGGTAAGGCCAGGGCAAGTTGGGAAATGTACTCGCTCCATGCACCGGTTACACCTCACCGACACTGACCGATGATGGAGGCGGTTCTAGCAAGCCGAACAGAACCAGGGTCCAGCGTTCTTTTCAATCCCGACACGGACCAGAAGCGTGCGGAGATGGTACTCCGTTATATGCCTCTACCATGACGAGAAAAGGACGAACAAGGACACAGAGGCGCCAGCCTTTGCCGATGATGACTCCATCTGGTCAATCCGGTGCGTACAACCGGCTGCCAACCGCTCTTATAGATGAGCAAGCTCTTATAGGTAAGCAAGCTCTTTTAGGTGAGCAAGCTCTTACAGGTAGGCAAGCTTTTATAAGTGAGCAAGCTCTTGTAGGTAAGCAAGCTCTTATAGGTGAACAAGCTCTTATAGGTAAGCAAGCTCTTATAGGTGAGCTAGCTCTTATAGGTGAGCAAGCTCTTATAGTTGAGCAAGCTCTTATTGGTAAGCAAGCTCTTAAAGGTGTACAAGCTCTTATAGGTGAGCAAGCTCTTATAGGTAGGCAAGCTCTTATAGGTGAGCAAGCTCTTGTAGGTAAGCAAGCTCTTATAGGTGAGCAAGCTCTTATATGTGAGCACGCTCGTTCCGGTCTATACAACCGATCGCCGCGGGAACATGATGGCCATTGGTTATTGAAAGGCGCCAATATATCGCTTAGTCTAGTCGCTTCAAGGTAAGCTTCTCGAGTTAACGAAGAACAGCACACAGATTGGAGCTCAAAGTTGCCGATTGTGTGATGCTCAAAGTCACCCAGTGCCAGAGATGACTATTATTTTGCTTATTGGGGTCAAAAGGAAAAACTACTTTTTGGTTTTCTGGAACACTTAAATGTACACAAGCATATATCCCATGGACATTGATCAGCACACACTGAAATATCTTTGTCAGAAATCCCAACAGTTGTTTTTTTATTTAATATTTAATTTATTCCACATACAACATTCATCAAAATTTATTAATTTGATTTATAAATCATTTTTTATACAAATCTTTTTTTTTTCTTTCTTCTCTTTATAATTCACAAATTAAATTATTTCTAGGTAAAAATATTAAAAAATTAAAATAAAAACAAACAAAAAATAAATAAAGCCAGTGGTTCCTGTGGGGGTTTTTTACAAATTTAAAACAAATTAAAAAAAATGAACCTTCTGTCACATCTCACGATATATCATCATTAATACGTAATAAACCTAAACTAGTGTAAGCGTTTTTTTCTTTCTTTCGTTTTTCTCCAACTGCGGCTTCTCTCATCGTCCTAGTTTTTGGGAGGGGGGGGTTTCAAAAATTCTCCATCCTAGATGCCTTGGAAGTCTACTATCTAAAACCTTCTGGCGTTATGTAATTGCTTATGTTGTAGGCTACTCTTCCAGTGAGGTTCTGTTGTCGCCGTCGCGTCTTTTTCCTCTTTCTGCGTTTCCTGTAGTGCTGTGGATCATCGTACGGTGTGGGGGGCAGGGATAACATTTGCAGCTGCCAGATGGCTTTGACTTGTTGCGGCGATATACTGTGCCAGGCGAATAAAAATTCCATGTCTTTGAGATCAGTCTTGCCCGTCAATAGACGTTCACATTCGTCACTATAGAGAACATAATGTGATGAGGTGGTTATTGTTGTGTTGGTTTGTTGGGCCAGAACACCGGTTATGTGGACATCATCGATCCAAAAGTATTTGAACTTTTGGGCGGCGGTATATAAACGGAAGACCACATCGGGGGAGTAGATGATGGCATAGCCGGGACAATAGGGCGGATAATAACGTTCGGAGTATTCTTTGAAGCTGACGCGCCACTTGGAACGATAGGAACGTTTGACCATAGATCCAATTATTTTCTGGCAAAAGAGTAAATTTTGGGGTCGTTGGAATAGTTCCGCCGATGGTATAAACTTTGAGTTTTTTGAGGTGGTGGATGATTGCGATGATTCTGATGGTGGCTCTATTAGACTTTTTGCATAATTCTTCAAAGTGTCAAAAATTGAATTTTTGTTGGTGGACTTTATTGTTGTTGTTGTTGTTTTTGTTGTATCATCTAAAGTTATGATGGTGGGATTATATTCACTTTCTTGCTCATCCTCTTGGATGCTTGGTCTCTCCCCTGATTCTTGCTGCTGCTGCTGCTGTGATTCATCTTTGAGATATTTCATCAACTGCGGCGTATTAACATAGACATCATCATCCACTTTAATGAGGATCTGGGCTGTGGCACAGTTGTAGAGAAACCACTTGAAGGCCATCACATGCTTGTAGGTCATATTGCGATAGTCATCCACAAAGGAGCCCTGTATCACATCCCCGAACTGGGAGTTTTCCTTGTAGATGTCCCACTGCAAGGCGTCATCATTGACATAGCCCAACAGAAATAGAACTCTCAGGGGGGACTCGACCATGTGATGGCCAATACTAGCCCAAGTCTCTCTTATTATTTGGCGTTTCTCATTGTTCCTGGGGGCTGAATGCACCAGAATCAGTGCTTCAATGTCAGAGCTGCATACCGGTTGCGGCACAATATAATGGAAGTCGTGTAAATCTATCAATTGATTAAAGTCTTCTTCCGGCAGTGCTGAAGAGACAGCAGTCGTCTTTATCCACGATGGAGTGGGTTTCTGTTTTGCTTTGAGAACTCCTGTTCCCAGACTAGATGTCAATGAGTGAAGGTCCAGTGACGAGGACAAGTCTATGGCATTTGTGGTGCTACCCCCGACCAACTCATCTGTGCGGTTGTTAGAGTTTGCAAACGCTATGCTCGCATTGGAACTGCTGTTCAAGGTTAAGGCAGCAAACTCACCGAATGGTCGATGGTGTCTACCGACATCTGGTGCTTCTTTTATGTCACGATCGGCTCGTCCTCCAGCATGTTGCAGTGTTGTTACAGCGCTGCCTTGATTCAAATTGATGTTGTTGTTATTGCCACTACTTATAATCGAGGTAGAGGCATCGTACATCACCGGTTCTTGCACTGTGATCAACCATATCAGGACACAGACATTAAGGCCAACAATTACAACCCAAATGGGTGGCCTTTCGAACATGACCTCTCTAAGTTCCTGAGTTCTACCGCACTTGTGTGTTAGGATCTATTGAATGCGTTCTGTTGTTGTTGAGTTGGTCTATTACTGGTTACTTTGGTTAGTTGTACGTTTCCGTACGCTTCTATCTCTCCCCCCTGATGTTTTGTTTTGGATTCCAATTTAGTAGTTTTAGTACAGTTTTGTTGTAGTCTAGTAAGTCTAGTTACTAATGAAAAATAAAACCTTACTAAGTATACTTAAATTTTGTACTTATTTTGTTGTGCGATGATGATAATGATAGTGTCCTTAATCGATATTTGTTGATTTTTATTGCTAATGCTGTAGTGCTGTAATTGTAAATTTTGTTGCTGCAGTTGTTGTTGAATTTGGGAAATTTTTTACGAGTTTTCTGGTACCGCATTGCAGGTAATTGCAATTATCCACCTTCCTTTCCTTAAGATGTGTATTCTTTATTAGAATAGATGAACCTATGGCGCTCAACGCTACGGCCTTGCCTTGTTTGTAAATTTTCTACAATGAGAAGATAGTAAAAGCAAAAATCAAACACTTATTAAAATCGATTACCTAAAGTTATGTATTTTTCAATAAAATCACATATTTAGGTTAGGTTAGTTAACTTGAAGTGATAGCATGTGTAGGGCATGGCAAAGGAAAAGAGGATTAATATCCCCACCCTCTTTTCAGCCTAACCTAATCTATTTAGTTTTTGAAAACGTACTCCATACTTCTCACTTCCATGCAACCGTTTCTTTACAGAGCTCACTCACGTATGAAACTGCCTATGGCAACAAATCACGCTTGACGGCATGCTGTTTAGTTTTTGATCTACCTGAGATTATCGTCACCATCATGTCGCTGTTATTGCACGCCAAGCCACTCTTGGGCTTGGCTGCATGCATTTGTGAGCATACTATGCAGTTGTGATGTCATGTGCTCTGTTAGTTAATTTGTACAGCAAGACCTAACAGGACAACGACATGCTGTCACAACTGTCAATGGTTCATTCAATTCGGCTTGTGCAGCCCTTTAGTAGACATGCACCTTCTGGTGCGGATTCTGTTAGCCACTAAAACTTATCATCTTTTCCATATACCTGTCACTTGCCTATTCCTCATAAGTGAGCCTGTATTCCTAGGTGAGCCCATAATCCTAACAATACTGAAATCCTTCCTACTTTCTCTCAGTAATAGCCGCGACTTCGCACGATTGGATTCCTGTCATCCTCCCAATAGCGCTCGTGGTCCACGTCCTTATTTCGGTCTGCGTCACTCAGAAAAAGCTTCGCATTTATCAAGTTTGTTGATGGCATTTATTTGACCCTTACGGCCAATTCGTTCCACCTTACTGTGTTATGGTGCGACACTCAAACGATGCTGATCATGGTATCCACTCCAGCAACATCCGTGACCTTACTGTCCTGGTTGTTTAGCCCTGATAGCCAGTAACAGAGCGCAGTCTCTGGATTCCTCCAGGCCCACTCTGCCCCCCACCGTTGATCCATCCGTTTAGCATGAACTTTTAGATGACGATAACAGAGTTCCATCAATCCAGCCGTGCAGTTGGGAGCAGCGCCACGCAACCGATCTCAAGTCTCGTCTAAGGTGTCCTATCCGAAACCTCTTACAACCCATTCAGGTTTTCTGTCGTCGCCTCGATTACCAGCGATGACATGTCCTGCTCCTGTGTTATATTCATTCCCCCATTGCCTGTCTCATAGCCACATTGCCTGTCTCACACCCATTAGCGTAGATAGGGATTAATATCCGCACCCTCTTTTCAACCTAACCTTACCTATTTAGTTTTTGAAATATGAACTCCATATTTCTCATTTCCATGCAACTTTTTTTTTTTTTTTTTTTTGAATGCTCACTAGCGTATGAAACAGCCTATGGCAAAAAATCACTTTTTTGTTTTTTTTTTGAATGCTCACTAGCGTATGAAACAGCCTATGGCAAAAAATCACGCTTGACAGAATGCAACCGGTTTCTGGTGCTGATTTTGTTAGTAAAGCTCATCATCTTTCCCATATGCCTTACTCACGCTGTCACTTGCCACACCTATTCCGCATAAATGAGCTCGTATTCCTAGGTGAACCCATAAGCCTAACAATACTGAACTCCTTCCTACTTTCTTTCAGTAATAGCCTCGACTTCGCACGATACGGATGCCACGATTGGATTCTTGTCATCCTCCCGACCGCGCTTGTGGCCAACGTCATTATTTCGGTCTGCGCCGCTCAGAAAAAGCCTCGCATTCATCAAGTGTGGATGGCATTTATTTGGCCCTTACGGCCAATTCATTCCGCCTTACTCTGTTATGGTCCGACACTTAAACGATGCGGATCATGCCATCCTAAAAGAAGACGTTAATCTTCTTTTTCCACTCCAGCACCGTCCGTGACCTTACCGTCCTGATTGTTATAGGCCTGACCGTATTATTATTGGCGTAGCTAGGGGTCCAGCGAATCTGTAGCACCCCCAGAATTTTCGTCAGTATAAACTACTGTTAACTATTGATTGAATTTCAACTCTTTCGATTCTAAAAATAACCCGTTGAGGAAAACTTGATTTGTTTAAGAAAGTCTTTTGCGTCATCTATTTGCAAAGCACTGCTCATTGTGACGAATTGAGAATCTGCATTATTTACTGGAGGTTTCTCCATAGGCATAATTAAGTAAAGGGTGATTTTTTTGAGGTTAGGATTTTCATGCATTAGTATTTGACAGATCACGTGGGATTTCAGACATGGTGTCAAAGAGAAAGATGCTCAGTATGCTTTGACATTTCATCATGAATAGACTTACTAACGAGCAACGCTTGCAAATCATTGAATTTTATTACCAAAATCAGTGTTCGGTTCGAAATGTGTTCAAATTTTGACAAATTTTGTTCAGCGATGAGGCTCAATTCTGGTTGAATGGCTACGTAAATAAGCAAAATTGCCGCATTTGGAGTGAAGAGCAACCAGAAGCCGTTCAAGAACTGCCCATGCATCCCGAAAAATGCACTGTTTGGTGTGGTTTGTACGCTGGTGGAATCATTGGACCGTATTTTTTCAAAGATGCTGTTGGACGCAACGTTACGGTGAATGAACACATTTCGAACCGAACACTGATTTTGGTAATAAAATTCAATGATTTGCAAGCGTTGCTCGTTAGTAAGTCTATTCATGATGAAATGTCAAAGCATACTGAGCATCTTTCTCTTTGACACCATGTCTGAAATCCCACGTGATCTGTCAAATACTAATGCATGAAAATCCTAACCTCAAAAAAATCACCCTTTATAACATTCTTATAATAAATACTCTTCCATAGTTACACATAATTTGCCATTAGAAAAAATCGCGACCAAAAATTTCGAAAAAAAAACTTACAGGCAATGTGGGAAGCAGGCCAAAATAAAAAAAAATCCGATGCATTCAATATTCATATTTAAAATTGAGTGAGTTTTGAGATTGCAAACCGCTACGCTCCGGGTTCAAAAAATTTCGCTTAAGCGTCGGCAAAAATAGGCCTGCTCCGTTCCGAATCCATGGTTAAAATTCTCGGTATCCGGTCCGAGTATGATCCAAATAGGTCTATATACATCGATCTCCACATTCAAGGTCTCAGGTTCATAAAAGCCACATTTATTGTCCCATTTCACTGAAATTTAACACAGTAATCGGTGTTAGACGTCCATGCCGAGTATGGTTCAGATTGCACTATTTTTGGTATAGCCCCACTAAAGATCGATCTCCCGGTTGAATGCCTCACATTCATAAATGGCGAATTTATTGACCGATTTTGCTGAAATTAAGTACAATGAGCTTGATTAAACTCCTAAATACCCTCCCCGAATATGATGCTGATCGGATCACATTTAGAACTATCGATCTACCGATTTATGGTCTTGAACCCATATAAGACCCCTTTATAACCCTATTTTAGTTGGGCCGTAGCCGTGCTCCATGGAGACCCCTCAATCCTGAACCTCATTGATCACATTTCCCGAGACTATTGTTATATTAAACGGAGGCCACCGGAGCGCAGAGGTTGGCATGACCGCCTATGACGCTGAACGACTGGGTTCGAATCCCGGCGAAATCAGAAAAAAATGCTGGCAACATTTTTGAGGAACTATGACATTTGAAAACAAGTAAAAACATGCTAAGTTCGGCCGGGCTGAATCTTGGGAACCCACCACCATGGATTCTGCTAAAATATGGGAGCAATAACTGATTATTGACCGATTTGGATCGTACTGTGCGCAGTTGTTGGTGGTCGTAACAGAACAATATGTGCAAAATGTCAGACAAATCGGATGAAAATAGAGGCTTCCAGTGAGCCTTGAGCAGTCAAATCGAGAGATCGGTTTATATGGGAGCTATATCAGGTTCTTGACCGATTTGGACGGTACTGGGCATAGCTGTTAGAAGTCATAACATAACACCATATGCAAAAATTCAGCCAAATCGGATGAAAATTTAGGCTTCCTGTGGCTCAAGAAGTCAAATCGGGAGATCGGTTATATGGGAGCTATATCAGGTTCATGTCTGATTTGAACCCCACTTGGCACAGTTTTTGGAAGTCATAATAGAACACTATGTGCAAAATTTCAGCTAAATCGGATGAAAATTGAGGCTTCCAGTGGCTCAAGAAGTCAATTCGGGAGATCGGTTTATATGGGAACTATATCAGGTTAGAGACCGATGTAAACTGTACTTGGCACAGTTGTTGAAAGTCATACCATAACACTATATGCAAAATTTCAGCTAAATCGGATGAAAATTGAGACTTACAGTGGCTCAAGAAGTCAATTCGGGAGATCGGTTTATATGGGAACTATTTCAGGTTATAGACCGATGTAAACTGTACTTGGCACAATTGTTGGAATTCGGACAAAAACTGCGGCTTTCAGCGGCTCAAGAAGTTGAATCGGAAGATCGGTTTATATGGGAGCTATATCCAAATCTGAACCGATATGGCCCATTTGTAATCACCAACGACCTACTCATTATTAAGCATTTGTGCAAAATTTCAAACGGCTAGCTTTACGCGTTCGACCGCTATCGTGATTTCAACAGACGGATGGACGGACATGGCTAGATCGACTCAGGATGTCGAGACGATCAAGAATATATGCGGTACTAAATCACTATTTCGAGGTGTTACAAACGGAATGACTAGATTAGTATACCCCCATCCTATGGTGGTGGGTATGGCAGCCATGTAGAACTTCTCCCCAAAGAGGAGTCGCACTGCGGCACGCCGTTCGGATTCGACTATAAAAAGGAGGCTCCTTATCATTGAACTTAAAACTAGAATCGAACAGCACTCATTGATATATAAAAAGTTGGCCCTGTTCGGTAATAAAATGTTCATTAGCAAATTTGCATTTTGTTATATTAAACATCATCAAAGGATTTCTTTTGGTGGCATGTGGTGGTCTTCTTTGACTAGTTTTCTAAGCGTACAACTGAATACCTCTTTATTACAATCATGATCCTATTGACATAGCTGTCAATGTTAATTATATACCAGAATAATCAGTCATTTACGATAGGTTTCTAAAACGATGTGGCCACAATCAAAATAATTCGTTCACAAATTACATTGACTTCAGTGCATTTTTCATAGAATTCGTATTGGTGTGTACCCAAGATTCGGTCTGGGCAAAGTCAATGAGCTTTTTTACTTGTTAGCTTTCATTTGTATCATTAATGACAAATGACAAACAAATTTCCGTAAAAATACCTAATATTACCAAAAAAAAAAAAAAAAAATTAAGCGGTATCAACAAGTGTTTGACCGTAACATATCAATTGAAACTTATGTTAGGTGTTGTTAATGAATTTCTTATGACTTAGAAAGTCAAATACCTGTAATAGTTGATAGTTGATCGAATTATTCAATTACATACAATTGTAGTCATTAAGTCAATTAGGCAAGTGAAAGTGGCAAGAAGCATGTAATGTGAACAGTGTGTTCACTGAACACATTACGACTTAAGGTGTTATTAGACGAGAGATGTATTTGTCACATGACATGTCAAATTTTGAATATGCTAAAGTTCTTAACATCGTCTCATTGTACATATTAAACATTTTATGTGAAAAACGAATGTTGGAATAAATGTGTAATTTTTATACCCTCCACCATACACTCATAGAAAAAAGTTTGCTGAAAATAGCAAACACTGTCTGCTGAATATTATTCTTATCCGATTTGACTGAAATTTTGCATGAAATGTTTTGTTATGACTTTCAACAACTGTGCCAAGCATGGTCAAATTCGGTTCATATAGATCCCATATAAACCGATCTTGGATCTTGACTTCTCGAGCCTCTGGAGGGCGCAATATTTATGCGATGTGGCTGAAGTTTTGCGCGAGATGTTTTGTTATGACTTCCGACAACTGTGTCAAGTATGGTTCGAATTGGTTCAAAACATGATATAGCTTCCATACAACCGATCTGCCGATAATAATAAAGTGTGATTTTTTACGAGTTAGACAATCAGAGTCAGAGAGAAATGCATGAAATCTTGAAATTAACTACTAATATTAAACAGACATTGTTTGCTATTTTCAGCAAACTTTTTTCTATGGATGTGCTATTAAAGCAGTAGTTCTGCAATTATTTGCATCTATAGTACGGGCCATATAATTTAATGTTTGAAGATTATTTCATGCAAATGTTGACCGTGACTGCGCCTCAAATGGTCGCTTAGTCCATTTTTGGCATACTCTTTCCAACATTTCGGCCGGCATCTAACGAATAAATGCTTCAATGTTGTCTTCCATTGCTTCAATTGAAGCGGGCTTGTCTATATAGACATGAGCTTTAAACTAGCACCACAATCTAGGCGGCCAATTGACCGATCCCGAACGTGAAATAAAATGTTCATCGAACTCGTCTCTCAATAAGTCCATTGTTACGCGTGCATTGTGGCATGTAGCACCGTCTGGTTAAAACCATATGTCATGCAAGTCAAGCTCTTGTATTTTGGGCAAAAACATGTTGGATATCATCTCACGGTAGCGCTGACCATTCTCAGTTACGTTACGATTCGCATCATCTATTAACCAGCCCATAAACTGCACCAAACTGTGACTTTTTCTGGGTGCATTGAAACGCTTCTGGCTGATCCTTACTCCAAAATCACGCATTTTGATACTAAAATTCAATCATTTTCAAGCGTTGTTCGTTTGCAAGACGATTAGTGATTAAATTATAGACCAAACTGAAGATGTTTGACAGTGAAACAAAACAGGAAACGAGCATGAGCCGTTTAAACCAGTATTGCCAAAAAGATAAGTAGTTGGTGTGTGTTGCTATCTCTAGCTTTTCTTTTCCATTTGCAAAGAAAATCTCCAATCATTGAGTTCGTTTCGAAAGATTCGAAAAATTTTAAAATTTAATGATTTTCGCCCTAACAGGCAAAAAATCTTGAAAATGAAAAAAATCGACAGAGCCCGGCCAGGATTCTAACCTAGGCACACGGAGCAACAACGAGAGCCGTTGCCTAGCGTTCGAACCCATCAATACAACTTCCAACATATGCACAGAATCATGTTTACCACGGAAGTATAATTGTCACAGAAAAAAGTCTGTCATTACGCAAAAACACATGCATTGGAAAAAATGCACCTAATAGACAGGGTTGTCGAGCGTGGTTAATGTAATTTAATTGTATCATAGAGGCGTTTTCGTAATTAATACGATTCAAATACAACATACCAACGCACGGCCTTTGAAGCCATCACACCTAATATGGTTGAAAAGTCTTCTAACCAAAGACGAAACGCATCCCATAGTGGTTGGTGTGTATTGCTATCTCTGGCTTTCCTTTTCCATTTGTAAAGAAAATCTCCGATCATTGAGCTCGTCTCGAAAGAGACAAATAAAAAGATAAAAGCTAAAAAAAATCACCATTTACTTGAGCCTCTAGAGGGCATAATTCTTTTCCGATTTGGTTGAAATTATTGAGCATCCCGGGAGTGCCGAGGCTAGGCGGAGAGTCATTCGTCATATCTGTGGTCTCCAAGCCGATAGACTGCCATCACAACTTACCGTGAACGAAGTTGCGAATGTCATCCGTGGCGCCAAGTCATGCAAAGCGTTTGGCTCCGACGGAATCTCTACTGATGCTGAAGAATCTGGACAAACTGTACAACTCTCCTCAACCTGTCTTTGAACACTCTTATAGCACCCGATGTCTGGAAGATGGACAGAGTTATCCCGCTACTGTAGCCTGGAATGGATCCGAGCAAGGGGAAGTCGTATAGACCAATCTCCCTTCCCTCACCAGTAGACAAGAAGCTTGAGGGAATACTTCTCTCGAGCCTCTTTGGAGAATTTCCATTCACCAAGCACCAGCTTGAATTTTGAAGACTTCATAGCACAACAACTGTTTTGCTTCCCATCACCGTACACATTTTTCGTGGCTGCAATCAGCCCAGGCCATGTGATAGATTGGTTCTCGTGGCACTGGACCTATCGAAAGCATTCGACAGGGTCGGCCATGCCAAACTATTTGGGTAATCGCAAACACGTCCTTTCAGCCAGGCCTGAAACGCTGAGTAGCGAATTAACTGTGTGGTCGCCAGTTATATACGGAAATTAGGGATAAGAAGTCGAAACAACGTAGAGTGAAATAGGGACTTCCGCACGGCGGGGTGATATCTTCGGCACTGTTAAACTTCTACCTATCCTCTATTTCACCCCCTCCAGAAGGCATAGAGATCGTATCATAAGCGGACGATTCTACGATCATGGCATCAGGCCCCCCATTTTTCAAAAACGCCAGATCTCAGAGACGGATGCACCGATTTACGCAAAATTTTGTATGCCACCTTATGGTACCCCAAAAACACGAAATTTGTGTACAATTTTGCGGTCAAATAACCTAGGGGGACGCCCCATCCGAAAACCCACCCGAACGGACATGTGTACCGATTGGGACAATATGGGTATCAAATGAAAAGTACTTAAGAGGAGAGTACGAATTTGGTACACAAATTTCACTCTTAATTTTCGGGGGGTCACCCACCCCCAAAAAAGCTCCAAGAGGACACTTTCACCGCTTTGGGCAATATGGGTATCAAATGAAAGTTATTTCAAAGTAGAATACCAAGCTGACACAAACGTTTATTTTTGGTGTCGGAGGAGCATGGGGAGCCATTATCCAAAAACCGCCAGCTGGACAAATTTACCAATTGGAACAACATGGACATCAAATAAAAGCTATTTAAAGGTAGTGTCCAATTCTGATATACAAATTTATTCCTTGGTGTCTGAGGCGCCTCCCCATCCCCCAAAACCCCTCAACAGGACATATTTACCGATTGGGATAATATGAGTATCAAACATGAGTATCACATCTGTTATAAGGATTTGGTTCAAGGGGTCTACGGGACCTTTCTAACCCCAAAAACCCTCAAATGAAAGATCTTCGATCGTTGATTACGAATCTGGTATACGCATTTAGAACAGAGTTTGACACCGGTCCACCCACTAAATACCCTTCAATAGGACGTGTAGTTCGATCGGGATAATATGTCAATTAAAAGAAAAGTCTATGACAGTATATTTCGAATCTAATGTTGGTATAAGAATTCACCGTTCCGCAGGACAAGTAGATTGCGACATAAAAGACTCAAATTAATTGTCGTTTGGTTCTTAGCGTCGGGGTGACCGACTCTCTCCTCCCAATAAATACAACGTCAAATTGTCATGTTGGATGACCGAGAATATATTGTACTCAAATGAAAGGACGTGTCAGAGGGCAATCCCCCTCCCCCTATCCTACCCAAAAAAAAAGGAATTAAAAATAATATATGAAGGCCGATCAGGATAGAATAGGACAGAAATAAAAGGTTTTTGGTAGTAGAGCACGTTTACCCTCAAATTGGGATGGACACAGGAGGATCTGCGGATCTTTAAGATATGGTATCCCAAGTGGTCGCTTTGAAATTTGATTTTGAATGTATTGGGTTGCCCAAAAAGTAATTGCGGATTTTTTAAAAGAAAGTAAATGCATTTTTAATAAAACTTAGAATGAACTTTAATCAAATATACTTTTTTTACACTTTTTTTCTAAAGCCAGCTAAAAGTAACAGCTGATAACTGACAGAAGAAAGAATGCAATTACAAAGTCACAAGCCGTTGAAAAAAATTTGTCAACGCCGACTATATGAAAAATCCGCAATTACTTTTTGGGCAACCCAATAGATAACCAATACAAAAAATTATTAGTGTGAATCCGAACGAGACCCGTAGCACTGAATATCTTGATAGTCACCTTCAAAATGCTTGACATAATGGGGCTTCAACAAAATCGTGCTCTAGCACGATACTGATATTACATCCGGGTCCGCCCCTAAACTCCTTTCAAACCGATCATGATTGCCTCCTATGGCGATAAATAATAAGTATTTGATAATAGAAAACGAATTTGATATCCAATTTTGAGGCCAAATGTTTGGGGGTCGTATAACCCCATAAACTCCCCCTAAACCAATGGCAATTGGGACTCAAATAAAACAAATTTCAGAATAGAGCACGTTGCTGATATTTTTTCAGGGCTAAGTACGTGGGTGGCCGCCCCACCCTGTATACTCCTCAAACTGGACATATTTGTGGATTATGGCAAAAAGGGGCTCAATTCTGTATATGTTTCATGGCCAAGTGTTTCAAGGACGTATAACCTCATAAACACCTCCTAAACCACGCATATATACCGACTATAGCAATATGTAGCTCCAATGTGGTTTTTGGGAGTGTAGTAGTAGTATGAATCTGATATTCCCTTTCGGGGCAAAGAGTTTCGCTACTCCAATCCACCGCCAAATCCAAGAGTATAAAGTAGATCTAACATCCAAACTTTAACGGGCGGACCCTCCTCTTACCCTATTTTTAAAAACGCAAGATCTCGGAGATGGATAGCGTTTTTGAAAATAGGGCGATTTACGCCAAATTAAGTTTGTTTATAATAACTGAAATACAAAAATGTGAATCCTTATTTGGGGTGGGATATCTAAAGGCTGCCCCACCTCCAAAGCCAGCCAAATGGAATAAAAACCAATAATGTCAAAATGGGACTAAAATGAAAGGTATTTGAGACCAGAGCACGAATCCCAAAAACACCCCAATATCGGACATATTTACCGACCATAGCAATATAAGGCTCCAATGAAAGGTATTTGGGAGAAGAGCACCAATATATTGGGTTGCCCAAAAAGTAATTGCGGATTTTTTAAAAGAAAGTAAATGCATTTTAAATAAAACGTAGAATGAACTTTAATCAAATATACTTTTTTTACACTTTTTTTCTAAAGCAAGCTAAAAGTAACAGCTGATAACTGACAGAAGAAAGAATGCAATTACAGAGTGAAAAAATTGTCAACGCCGACTATATGAAAAATCCGCAATTACTTTTTGGGCAATCCAATAATATCCACATTGGAGCGAAATATCTGAAAGGCTATAACAGCACCTCCAAACAGGACTTATTTTCTGACGTGACCGTATAGGGCTCAGATAAAATAAGAGAGTGAAAGAAGGCACAGCGGAGCGAGCCCTATCTAGATAGTTTGTTATAAAAGACGCTTTTATAAATTAAATTTTTACACAAGTCTGTATAGCTTTTGCGAAAATTCCACTTACATTTGACGATTAAATAAAACTGTCTACTGATGAGCACATGTGATTTAATTTATACATCATCTGAGTTGAAATTGACATCTTCGTCCTTAAATATAGCCCAAAAAGATCTGCAAATAAAAATAAATATATATATATTTACTAAAACAGGCAATTTTATATATAAGAATTTTAATTTTATGAGACCACCACAAAACCAAGGAAAATAAAAACATCACCATTTAATAAAATTTTTGGTAGAAGTATTACGATTTGTGGGACATTTAGAACCTACATATTTTTGTTTCACTTTCATTTCATTTCACCAAAGTGAAACGTGTCAACTTTATGGTATTATTTTAATGAGCTCAAATAAATTTTTTACTGGTTTTTATACCCACCACCGAAGGATGGGGGTATATTCATTTTGTCATTGCGTTTGCAACACATCGAAATATCCATTTAAAGTCTATATATTCTTGATCGCCGTAAAAATCTAAGACGATCTAGCCATGTCCGTCCGTCTGTCTATTGAAATCACGGTGGTCTTTAAAAATAGAGATATTGAGCTGAAACTATGGACAGATTCTTTTTTTGTGCATAGGCAGTTTAAGTTTGAAGATGGGCTATATCGAACTAAAGGGTGATTTTTTTGAGGTTAGGATTTTCATGCATTAGTATTTGACAGATCACGTGGGATTTCAGACATGGTGTCAAAGAGAAAGATGCTCAGTATGCTTTGACATTTCATCATGAATAGACTTACTAACGAGCAACGCTTGCAAATCATTGAATTTTATTACCAAAATCAGTGTTCGGTTCGAAATGTGTTCATTCACCGTAACGTTGCGTCCAACGATATAGCCCCCTAATAGACCGATTCGCCATAAAAGCCACATATATTATCAAATTTCGCTGAAATTTGGGACAGTGAGTTGGAGCCTTCGACATCCTTCTTCAATTTGGCCCCTTCTTCATTCCAGATTTGATAATAGTTGCCATATAGCTATTTTCCCTTCTGTGAACAATAAAATTCGAATTGAAAATATCATAGAACGAAAACTACTAAAGATATCATTCCAAATTTTCACAAATTTGTTGATACCTTTTTAAAAAAAAAAGTAAAAATATTGGCCACATTTCTTGATGAAAACACCAAAATTCCCCACACTGGGGAAAAACATTTGGAAAATTGGCAGTTTTTAATAAAATTTCCGTAGAGACCTAAATCCTTGGATGGCGCAAAAATTTGTTTGCATTCATTATTACTTGGGGCAATGAAAATCTTATATATAAAAATCAATTTGTGTTTGTTTGTAGGTTTGTTTGTTTGTGTGTTCCTTATAGACTCAGAAACGGCTGAACCGATTTTCTTGAAATTTTCACAGATGGTGCATAATGATCCCGTGGTGAAAATAGGGTACTACATTTTTTGATATCTGAAGGGGGCGAACCCTCCCCCTTACCCTAATTTTCAGAAACGCCAGATCTCGGAGATGGATGTTGCGATTTAAGCAAAATTTTGTTTGCTCTCATATAGTACCCTAAAAATAAAAATTTGTTATCCAAATTTCGGATGGGGTACCTAGGGGTGCCGCCCCACCCTAAAACCTACCAAACATATATTTGCACCAATCACGACAATATGGGACTCAAATGAAAGGTATTTAGAATAAGAAAACGCATCTGGTATCCAATTGCCGTATCCAATTGTGGGACCAAGTTTTGGGAGTAAAGCACGAATCTGATATCAATATTCGTGAAAAGTGTCTATGGGGCCACACCACCCAAATAGGAAGTGTTTGCTGACTATTGCAATATGAGGGTCAAATAAGTGAGTTTTTAGAGTAGAACACGAATCAGATATATATTTTCAAGGCCAACTCACTGAGTGGCCGCCCATCACCCAAGCCGGCCATGTTTGCCGACTATGGAAATATGGGGCTCAAAGGTATATGGGAGTAGACCACGTATCTGATATCAACATAAGGGACCAACTGTCTAGGGGACGTCCCACCACCATAGCAACCCCCAAATAGGACGTATTTGCTCACCAAGACAATTTGGGTCTTCAAGAGAGTTTAACTAAATATATATAATTTTTAGGGCCAATATCCCAAACCACACATATTTGCTGACTTTTGCAATAAGGAGTTTAAATGAGATTAGAAAACGAATTTCATATCCAATTTTGAGGCCAATGGCAATATGGGGTTCAAATAAATCACATATAGATATATGAGAATAGAGTACGTTTCCGATTTATTTTCCGGACTTAATGTTTGGGAGACCACCCTAATCCCCAAAACACCCCTAAATCGGGCATATTTACCGACTATGTCAATGTGGAGCTTAAATAAAAGGTATAGGGGGGGAGGGGAAAGAATTGATACCCACTTTCGGAACCAATTTTCTAGGGGTCTACCACTTTCCCAAAATACCCCCACAAACAGCTATTTTTTACTGACCATCGCAATATGGGCCTTAAATAAAGGTATTTGGGAGCAGAATACGAATTTGATACCCAAATCTAGGACCATGGATTAAGGCATCACCCCTTCCTCAAAGGGTAAACATTTTTCGATCATGCCAATATGTGGCTCAATTGAAAGATATTTGAGATTAGAAAACGAATAACCTATTTTGAGGCCATGTGTTGGGGGGACGCCTCATCGTGTAAACTCCCCTAAACCAATGGCAATATGGGGGTTAAATAAATAGTATTTTAAAGAAGAGCACGATGCTTATATTTTTTCAGGGCCAAGTGTCTGGGGGACCAACTCACCCCCGAAAATACCCCTAAATCAGATATTATGAGAATATCGGGCTGAAATAAAGTATTTTAAGAATGGAATACACCTTACATCCAAACTTAAATTCATAAACCAATAGAGATCATATGGGATTCAGTTAAAGGCACTTATATTATTAAACTGTTTATCAAATGCAAATTTTGCCCATGAACATTCCACTAAGGAACAGGGGGGCCTCAGCTTTGCGTTTTGAGAACTTCAAGGGTTTTCCCAGTTTTTTTTGTAAAAAAATGCCAATATAGTACTTCACAGATCTACTATTAGATTTAACACAATTAATAAAAATTACACACAAAACGCATCTACAATAAGTTTTCTTTACAGTAAGTAAAATTGATAGAGCTGGTCCAAGTTTTCTGTATAGAGACGAAACAATGAAATTACCTTTTTTTACGGAAAAATGCCAAAAATTTCCTTTTTTCACATTATTTGATTTGTAGCATATATTAGCATATATCGCGACAAAAAAAAAGGTTTCCAAATCAGTTAAACATTTTGAAATCGGTTCAGAAATGCTTTCACAAGCTACAAAATAAGAGACTAGACTCTGCGAAAATTTCAAAACAAAACAAAAAATACTAAAATTTCTTGGACACTATAAAAGATATCCCGCACATTTAGGTCTGTTTCTTGTAGGGCTTTTTAACCACTTTCCAGCAGAAAAAATTTTGAAAATCGGGCCATAAATGCGCTTTTGACAGCCCGAACAAAATTTTATAGGGCCGAGGTGACCAACTTTAAAGGCCCACCAAATGAGACTTCTAGGGTCCTGAAATTTTTCCACTTATTTTTTTCCCATCCCACTGTGCGATCTTTCGATTTAAGATATTGGACCCATAATGGTTCAGATCGGTCTATATTTGGATATAGCTACCAAAAATACCAATATTTTGTTCTACAAAATTGAACAATGACTTGTACTTATTAGGCCACACAATGTCGAACCATATTTCGATATGGCTGCTATGGGGGCATAAATTATGCATTTTTCACCGGATTGTTACGAAAGGTGGTTTAGATATATACTCGAGGTGGTGGGTATCCAAAGTTCGGTCCGGCCGAACTTAACGCCTTTTGACTTGTTAAAGACTCACATAATCTTTTCTGAAAGAAAAGATTATGTGAGAGAGCATTTCTAAGAACTTTATACTTGTTCTTGGAAAAGTGCGATCAGTTTGGCTGATGAGATTATGGCTTTTAGCTCCTAATCACAAATTTTACGAATGTGATAAGAACGAAACTATTGAACATGAATAGCTTGTTAAAAACAAATTAAAATAAAAAAAAAATAATAATCACTGGAAGATAATCAAACATTAAATGGTCATATATGCAAACATTAAAAATAAAGAAATTATTGATAAGATACATATAAATAAATGAACGCACACAGATAAAAATAATTTTGAAAAACAACAACTTTGGTCGAAAAAACAACTGCGAAAGTTGTTAATTTTCCTGCAACAATTTATTTTGAATCTCAACGACCCAAAGTACAAATTCGTTGTTGACAGGCACTCCTTGCAGGCCACCATATAAAAACAACAACAACAATATATCCATAAGCAAGACAAACAAATTTCTTAGATATTGTGGAAGTCGTCAAGGAAAGCCTTGTACAAAATTTTGGGAAAATTGGTGAATAAATGCCCTTGCAGTGGCTATAGGAGTAAAAATGGGCCGATATATTTATATATATGAAAGCTATATCTAAATCTGGGGCGATTTGTACGAAATTCACCAGTAAGTGAATTTTCAAGAGAAAGTCCTTCCTACTAAATTTCAAGAGAATCGGTTAACAAATGATCATTTTATTGCATTATTATTGCAAATCGAACGAACATATATATGGAAGCTATATCTAAATCTGAACCGATTTTTTCCAATTTCAATAGGCTTCGTCTCTAGGTCTTCAAATTTGAAGACGATCGGTTGAAAATTGCGACATGTAGTTTGTACACAAATTAACATGGAGTTAAGTTATAATACCCTGTACCACAGTAATGCTGTCAAATTGGGAGATCGCTTTATATGGGAGCTATATCAGGTCATTGACCGATTTGGACCAACTTATCACACCAGTAATGTCGAGAGTCATAAGTCATAACACCTTCTTGCCAAATTTCGAGAGAATTGGTTAACAAATGACTATTTTCTTTCGTTATTACTGCAAATCGGACGAACATATATATGGGAGCTATATCCAAATCTGAACCGGTTTTTTCCAATTTCAATAGGCTTCGTCTCTAGGCCGTAAAACATGCCCGTACCAAATTTGAAGACGATCGGTTGAAAATTGCGATATGTAGTTTGTACACAAATTAACATGGAGCTAAGTTACAATACCCTGTACCACAGTAATGGTGTCAAATTGGAAGATCGCTTTATATGGGAGCTATATCAAGTCATTGGCCGATTTGGACCAACTTATCACAGTTGTTGTGTTTTGTTGTAATAACAAAACACTCCGTGCAAAATTTGCACGTCGTGTTTTGGTATGACTTCCAACTAAGTATGGTTCAAATCGGTCCATAACCTGATATAGCTGTCATATAAATCGATTTGGGGTCTTGACTTCTTGAGGCTCTAGAGGGCGCAATTCTTATCGGAATTGGCTGAAATTTCGCACGAGGTGTTTTTTTATGACTCCCAACAACTGTGCTTAGTATGGTTCAGTATCGGCCCATAACCTGATGTAGGTGCCATATAAGCCGATCTAGAATCTTGACTTCCTGAGCCACTAGAGAGCGTAATTCTAATCCGATTTGACTGAAATTTTGTTGTGTTTTGTTACGACTTCCAACAGTTGTGCCAAATAAGGTTTTAATTGGTCCATAACCTGATATAGCTACCATATAAACCGATCTAGGATCTTGACTTCTTGAGCCTCTAGAGGTCGCAATTATTATCCGCTGTGGCGGATAATAAGTCGTTTGGTACAACGACTTCTCTCATGACCTTCAACATAAGTGTCAATTATGGTCTGAATCGGCCTATAGCCTGATACAGCTCCCATATAAACCCATCTCCCTATTTTACTTCTAAAGAGCGCAATTTTTGTTCGAATTGGCTGAAATTTTACACAACGACTTCTACTATGGTCTCCAACATTCAATTATGGTCCGAATGGACCATAACTTTATATAGCTTCAATATCATAGCAATTCTTTTCTTTTATCATATATTTGCCTAAAAAGAGATACCGGGAAAAGAACTCGACAAATGCGATCCATGGTGGAGGGTATATAAGATTCGGCCCGGCCGAACTTAGCACACTTTTACTTGTTTTCATGTCATCTTATGTTTTTTGCAAAGTTACCTTTTGCAATGTTTGCCATATCTGCATTTTGAATATAAACGCATTGGCCATTCTGGGGTTGGGTTTTTTTTTATTATTTTACTACACTTCTTACTGCTAACAATAGCACCATCAAGTCTATTGCCAAAAGGGGGTCAATAATTTAAAGAAAAGAGCACACTTTAGATTAAGAGTGGAATTTCCATAAAAAAAGTTTCAACTCATGTACAATAAACTGTTTACATGGACTGGGTCATAACACGAGTTTATGAATTGAACTTTGCTGCCAGTTTTTTTTTTTTCTTCTAAAAGTGTCCAAAAATACGTCGCTAGAAACGTCAAATACTTGGCCAAAATTGCTGTATATTGTGTGGTTTTTGTTTGCCTTTCATATTCTCCCTCTCTCTCTCTCTCTTTGGTCTAAAGAACACCTTTGCCCTACTAATAAAGAATAAACTTGTTAAGATATAAAATTTTGTGCCCAAAAGTTTGCATTGATGACGGAAACTGGTAATGTGCTGCAAACAGTGTGACGAAATAAGATAAAGAAATTGGAGTTGAATTAAACAGGTACAAGTGTGAATGAGGTACTTGACCGACTTTTATTTGATCAATTTACAATGGCGAGATTATTTGCTAATTATGTTATTCATGGGAAAATATATTCATAACATATCTATAAGCAGAGAGTATGAAGCAAATGCCCATACGATATGCCCTCTGTGGTTTCTTTAAATGTGTGTCTACATTAGTTAATGTAAAAATTCGCAAGTTATTAGACTTTAACCAGTAAGGAAAGGGAAATTCTGGAGCGGCCGACTAAATAGAACCCATGTCTAAATCTAGTATGATTTTAATTTTGTATACCTATTGAAATATCGAATAGAACCTAGCAATATTTTCCTACGATAGGGCCTAAATTGTGGCTACTGCAGTCTTACGAGTGTATATCGGCTAAAATATTGGGTTGCCCAAAAAGTAATTGCGGATTTTTCATATAGTCGGCGTTGACAAATTTTTTCACAGCTTGTGACTCTGTAATTGCATTCTTTCTTCTGTCAGTTTTCAGCTGTTACTTTTAGCTTGCTTTAGAAAAAAGTGTAAAAAAAGTATATTTTATTAAAGTTCATTCTAAGTTTTATTAAAAATGCATTTACTTTCTTTTAAAAAATCCCCAATTACTTTTTGGGCAACCCAATACATAGATATATGCCAGTTTTAGCTTTTTCTTATATATAAAATTCAACTAATGTTTGTTTGTTTGCATGTTTGTATGTTTGTTTGTCGGTTTGAAGGAAACATAGGCTATATAATTTTTTGATATCGAGAGGGGGCGGACCCTCACCCTTACCCTAAAAGTACTACCCAAAAAGAAAAGTGAACCGATCGGGACAATATGGGATTCAAATGAAAGGTATTCAAGAGTAGAGTACGAATTTCATAATAAAAGGTGGGTCCAAGTACCTGGGGGCCGCCCCAGCCCCAAAACCCTTAAAATAGGTTTATTTGACGATCATGACCATGTGGGACTCAAATGACAAGAATTCGGGAGTAGATTACGAATATGGTCAGGAATTAGGAATAGGCTTTATAATTTATTGATAACGGAAGGGGACGAACCCTCCACCGTTACGCCAAAAACACCACCCGATCAGGACAATATGGGTATCAAATGAAAAGTATGCGGGATAAGATAACGAATCTGGCATACAAATTCATGGCGAAGTATAGGAGATCACCCCACCTCCACAAAAACGTCCTAAATGGGCACATAAGCTAATCTCTGATATATGGGACTCGGTTTGTTTGTTCCGTATAGAATGAAAAACAGCAGAACCGATTTTCTTGAAATTTTTGCATATTGTGTAGGTTGGTCTGGAAGGAAACATAGGCTGTATAATTTTTCGGTGTCGGAAGGGAGATGGACCCTCCCCCTTATGCCAAAAACACAGCCCAAAATCACAAGTGGACCCCCTAATGCCAAAAACACAACCCAAAATGAAAGGTATTGAACAGTAGAATACGAATATGGTATTAAAATTTGGGTCTAAGTACCCATCGGGCCGCCCCAACCCCAAAACTCCCCCAAACAGACATATTGGACGTTCATTTCAATATGGGGCTCAAATGAAATGTATTCGGGAGTAGATTTCTAATCTGGCATACAAAATCAGATCGAAGTATAGAGGGTCAGACCAACCCACAAACACGCCATTAGACCCATTATGACTATATGATACTTGGCTGAACCGATTTTCTTAAAATGTTCGTAGATTGTGTACGTTTGTCTGGAAGGAAACATAGGCTATATAATTTGTAGATATCGGGTGGAAGCGGACCCTAACCTCAAAAACGCCACTCATATCCGAAGGTGGTGCGATGGGCACAATAAGGGTTTCAAATGAAAGGTATTGGAGACTAGAAAACGAATATGGTATTAAAATTTGGGTCCAAGTACCCAGAAAAGTATTTGAGAGTAGAAAACGAATTTGCTTTCCAATTTTGGAACCAAGTGTTTGGGGTACGCCCTAAGGCACCCCCTAAACTGAACTTCATTTCCGTTGGGAATAAAGAACGAATTTGATATCCATATTTGGGTCAAAATGTCTGAGGTGCCATCCCTCCCTAAGGAAGAACATTACCGCCAGGAACCGAGAAGGGGCAAATTCTCACACATCAATGAGTGCTTTCCCATTCAAGTTTAAACTAAATGATTTTTATAGCCGAGTCTGAACGGCGTCTCGCAGTGCGACACCTCTTTAGGGAAACTTTTTAAATAACCATGCATGGCATTGTACCTCGCAAATGTCGCCAACATTAAGAGGGGATAAACACCACTTTGTCCGATGTTCTCGCCAGGATTCGATATCCGCATTCAGGGCGAAGTGTCCCCACCCTAAAAACATAGTAGAGAGTTAAAGAAGGCGAAGCGAAGCGGGCTCGGTTCGGGTAGTAGCTATATATAATTGAGGGAAGTATCTCCTGTTCCTTAATCGAATGTTCATGGGAAATTTAGTATTTAGTCGTATATCTAATGGGTGGATTATGGATGGCAACCTTAGTTCAATATCGTTATCAGTTGAAAAATTTGCATTACGGATGGCAACATTCAACCGAAGTTGCCAATGCCAGTTGTTAAAAATGGGATTTTACGGCACCACTTTTTTATAGTTGCTCTGTTGTTTTTATTACAAAATAAGCAGTGAAATTAAAGATTTTTTTTGTCTTAAAATTGCTTATTTGTTGTTTTATTATAAATGTGTTGGTTGTTGTTGTTGTTGTAGTGTTCAGTTTGTTGTGTTCTTCCTTTCGTCTGCTTGATTCTGTTTATTGTCCAGATCCAAGAACTCTGCGACTTAGATGGGGTGCGTCCACAAGCATCTGAGTCTGTAGGAGGTAGAGGTTAAACAGTGCCGGAGAATATCACCCCGCCTTGGGGAACTCCCTGTTTCAATCTACGGTGTTTCGACTTTTTATCCCCAAATTACACAATGACCGGCGACCACACAGATAATTCGCGACCCAGCGTTTCAGGCATGGCTGGAGGGAAGTATTGGCGATGTCCTTAAATAGTTTGGCATAGCTGACCGTGTCGAATGCCTTCAAAAGGTCCGGTGCCATGAGCACCGTCCTATCACACGGCCTGGGCTGATTGAAGCCACAGCAAATGTGTGCGCTGATGGCATGCAAAGCAGTTGTGCTATGCTGTCTTCGAAATCCATGCTGATGCTCGGAGATTGGAAATTTTCCAACGAAGCTCGGGAGGAGTAATGTTTTAAGCGTCTTGGCTACTGGTGAGAGAAGGGAGATCGGTATGTACGACTCCCTCAAACTCGGATTCTTTCCAGGCTTCAGTAGCGGGATCACTCTGCCCATTTTCCAGACATCGGAAACTACAATATAAGAGTGTTCAAAGACAAGTTGAGGACAATAGTAAGGTACTTAACTCCAGGTAGATCCAGATTCTTCAGCATCAGTCGGGGCCCAACGCCTTGGATGATTTGGCGCCGCGGATGACATTCGAAACGTCGCTCATCGGTTCGGAGACCACGGATACGACGATGGCTCTCCTCCTAGCACTGTTTCTCTCGGGAAGCACAATAAATTGACGTTTTGACAACTACCCAATCGGCCTATCTCTTCGGATCAATCACGGTTACGTCGTCAAAAGTCACTGAGGTCCTGTCATCCCGTCTACCGGGGTTCGAGAGTGATTTAACAGTAGACCACAGATTACCTAAACCGGTGCCAAAGATACATTGCTCCAAGTGTTCCAGCCACAAATTCCGCCTATGTTCGTTGACTACCCTGTTTATTTCCAGATTCAGCACGATGACTCTGGGGTTAGTGGTTAGTACAACGAATCCCATCACGGTCGTCTTCGAGTACCACTGCCTGCGCCGGGAAATTGGGCGGTGTTTGGGGTATTCAACCGGCTGGTATACAGCGAGCGGCTGCTGCGTTAATGGTACCTCGGAATTTCCACTCGAAAACTAGCAACTCGGACGATGGTGAGAATTATGAGGAGGTGGTCTGATCCCAAAGAAATGAAGGCTTGCCAGCTTGAACTGCTACACCTCCTCGTTATCCTAGTAGGGGGATCCTCATTCACCGTGTAAAACGTGGAACCTCCAATCTGCTCTGCTAAAGCTATGCCCCGCTGATCGTTACCTAGGGGAGAATTGGGACACGGCTACCTACTGGCGGTATGTACATGTTGTATAACACTATCTCGGCAGTACCCGATATAGCATGGAACGGAATGATGTTACCCACCTCCATTCCTTAAGCGATCCTTACGTAGCATATTGTATCCGTGACAACTGTACAAGCTGCAGGTTTTGGTAAGCTTTGTCTCCTTGATCGCTGCAATTAATATGTTCTTCCGATTCATAAAATCCACTATCTCGTCGATTCTTACGTAGCATATTGTATCCGTGAAAACTGTGCAAGCTGCAGGTTTTGGTAAGCTTTGTCTCCTTGATCGCTGCAATTAATATGTTCTTCCGATTCATAAAATCCACTATCTCGTCGATCTTGCCTCGGAGAACGTTGCAATTGCAAAAATGACACACTTCCGGGCACTAGCCTGGCAATATTGGGGCTGGGAGGCTGCTGTTGCGTATGTTGCAGTACGGGAGAGGTCGGCGGGGTCACATAGTCCGACGACGAGGAAGCAGAAGGCGACTACACTTGTGACCCACTGCTGTCTTTGTTCGCACAGCACCTTGCAACATATTCAGTGTGACTATACTCCCGTAGTGACGCAATGCCAGAGCAAGATCGGAAATGTACATAACCATTTTCACATATTTTTCTCCCAGAGACAATAAATATTTATAATAATAATTTATACTGGTAATGGCTATATTCCAAAGTTGAGGAGACAGTACACCTCTTTGAGGTGTTCCTCTGCTAACCCATCTTTTAAGATCCACGGATCCCAAATCTGTCGTAATCCATCTTTTAGTAAGTAAGTTATTAATAAACTTGTTTACGTTAGAGTTGATGCCTAGAATTTCTCAACATTATTGCAAGCACCTTCAACGTCAAGAAATGCTTCCTTGACATCCTTGACAGCGAGAGAACCCTCTGTGTGGCCGACTAGGTCGCGAAGTGCTGTTTCAGTGGACTTGCCTTTACTATATGCATGCTGCTGCCGAGACAGGCGATCTCCAGGGTTCATTGCCCTAAAATATGTTTCTTTAAACCTCTCAAGAGTTTTCAGCAAAAAAGATGAAACTCTTTCGCATTCGTGTAGTAAGGCTCTTCTGCTTTCGGAGTGAAAATTACCTTTGTGTCCCTCCATCCCACAGGTATATATGACATGCTGATACAAGCAGAGTATATCTTCCTAAGCCAAGGAACCAGTGTATCAGACGCAGCTTGTAATTCAACCGGTGATACATTATCTTATCGGCCAAAGGATTTTTGGCTCAAACACAATTTCCCCAATAACCTCCGAAGAATGTATACCAGTGACAATCTCTTCTGGCGCCACATTATCCGTTGGAGAATTTCTCGGGAAATTTTTATCAACGAGTAGTTCTAGTGTTTCCTCACTAGACATTGTCCATAAATTCTCTGACTTCCGAATAGGTCTCGAGGACAGAAACTTCTTTAGCCTAGAGGCCTCAGATATATCCTCCACGGAGCTGCAAAATTCCACCCAGAATTTGTTCTGAGCCTTACTCAGCTCGCCCCTATACTTTCTTAGCTCAGCCTTATAGATGTCCCAATCGTGTGGTGCTCTTGTGACTTTCGCCCTGTTGAAGAGTTTTCTGCAGTCCTTCCATAGACCAACCAGTTCTGGTTAAAATCCGCACAAATCAATAATTCTTGATGTTACAAAATAGGGTGGCAAATGCAGACCGGGTGGTACATGTGCAAAAAAAAAAAACAAAAACATCGCCGCGTACTTCCGAAGAATAAATTGAACTAGTGGGCCACAAAAGAAAAAAAAAAGGATTTACAGGCCGTCTGCCACCGACCGGAGTGTCTAGGTATTTTCATTATACGGACTTGGCTTTGCAAAGTATACTCATCCTTATCGAACTGTCCCAGGACCTATCCTACGGTGATAGAATAGTGGCAATTCGTCACCTCGAGCGACAAACCCTTATAAAAGTGATAGGTTTTTTTCATGTAGGGGGACGAGAACTGGGACCGGTCCTTATCACCAGAGGACCTATCCCGTGACAGGTTTGGGACCCGTCCCATTTCCCAAAGGGTGGTATTTCACAACTTGTAGCATTTTTGTGGAGATTTAACTATTTGTTTACACATTTTCTTGCTGCGGGACTGTCAAACCACTATTACCGGCATCAATTAACAAAAGTTGTCACACATAATACAAATTTTTATTTTGGTTGCGTAGTCAGACAACCTCTTAACTGAACATTGGTTGCTATCCGTAATCGACTCATAAATGTGATTCTTCTTTGATCAAATTTTGCAAGTGTCAAATAAAATACCTCATGCTTAATTTTGTAAAGATCCGACCAAAGTTGTGCCTACTACAGTCTTAAAAGGCCATATCGCCATATCGGATGATAGTTATATATGGGAGCTATATCAAAATCGGATCCGATTTTGTTCAAAATCAATCAGCGTTTGTCCTTGGACGCAAAAATCGACTTAAACAAAATTGTACAACAATCGTACTACAAAAGCGATCTGTACCTTGATCACAAGAATACATGGACAAGCAGACTGATGACCAAACAGACATTGCTAAATCGAACCAGGAAGTGATTCTAAGTCGGGATACTTATCAATGAGGCTAGCTCTTCTACTTCTTAGCGTTGTAAACAACACAAAGTTATAATACCCTGTACGGGGATAGCTGAAAGCACCACACAGGCTGGAACCAGCGTTACCGTTGTGCCACTTTAGTAACAAATTTGACACTTTTTTGATTATGTTTGTAAAATATATCACTTAAGTATTTAAACACCCACCACCGCAACTCGTCAAAACTTTTACTCTAAATCTAACAAATACATGTTCTGTATATGGTAGATCGATTTTGCGAAGTCCGTTCGTCCGTCCAAATTTGAATTTGACTTTTGGATTGATTTGGTGGGAATCTAAGATTCGGATTGCCCGAACTTATCTTTTATACACCTTTTTATGTTATTTATAAACAAGTAAAAGCGTGCTAAGTTCGGCCGGGACGAATTTTATATATCTTCCACCATTGATTTCATTTGTCGAGTTCTTTCCCGGTATCTCTTTTTAGACAGACAAAGGATAAAAGAAAAGAAGTGCTATGCTAATTGAATTGAGTGTTGGAGACCACAGTAGTAGAAGTCTATGTGTAAAATTTCAGCGAAATCGAATAAGAATTGGGCCTTTTAGGGGCTCAAAAAGTAAAAAAAGTCAAGATCCCAGATCGGTTAATATGGCAGCTATATCAGGTTACGGACTGATTTGAACCATATTTGGCACAGTCATAACAAAACACCTCATGCAAAATTTCAGCCAAATCGGATAGGAATTGCGCCCTCTAATGGGTCAAGAAGGATGTGGGTATACTCCTCGAAATATTCTTCTAAGACCCCATAAAGTATCGTAATGATATTTGAAGTCGATCACATTTCCGTCCGTCCATCTGTCTGTCGAAAGCACGCTAATTTCCGAAGAAGTAAAGCTAGCCTCTTGAAATTCTGCAAAAATACTTATTATTAATGTAGGTCGGTTGGTATTGTAAATGGGCCATATCGGTCCAAGTTTTGATATAGCTGCCATATAAACCGATCTTGGGTCTTGATTTTTTGAGCCTCTAGAGTGCGCAATTCTTATCCGATTTTGCATGAGGTGTTTGGTTATGATATCCAACAACTGTGCCAAGTATGGTTCAAATCGATCCATAACCTGATATAGCTGCCATATAAACCGATCATGGGTCTTGACTTCTTGAGCTTCTAGAGTGCGCAATTATAATCCGATTGGAATGAAATTTTGCACGACGTGTTTTGTTATGATATCCAACAACTCTGTCAAGTATGGTTCAAATCGGTCAATAACCTGATATAGCTGTCATATAACCGATCTTGGGTCTTCACTTCTTGAGCCTCTAGAGGGCGCAATTCTTATCCTATTTGAATGAATTTTTGCACGAAGTATTTTGTTATGATATCCAACAACTGTGTCAAATAAGGTTCAAATCGGTTCATAACCTAATATAGCTGCCATATAAACCGATCTGGGATCTTGACTTCTTGAGCCTCTAGAGGTCGCAATTATTATCCGATTGGCCTGAAATTGTACGAAGGATCCTCTCATGACCATCAACATACGTGTTTATTATGGTCTGAATCGGTCTATAGCTCCCATATAAATCGATCTCTCTATTTTACTTCTTGAGCCCCAAAGGGAGCAATTCTTATTCGAATTGACTGACATTTTACACAGGTCTCCAACATATAATATAATTGTGGTCCAAACCGGACCATATCTTGATATCGCTCTAATAGCAGAGCGAATCTTTTCTAATATCCTTTTTTGCCTAAGAAGAGATGCCGGGAAAAGAACTCGACAAATGCGATCCATGGTGGAGGGTATATAAGATTCGGCCCGGCCGAACTTAGCACGCTTTTACTTGTTTATTTTGATACTAAATGCCATACTTTTAACATTTCTGCGACACTTTTCCATCTATTTGTGCCACTTGTTCAAAAATACAACTATGTAGCGATTATCTATTGTATGTTGTCCAACAAATCCCATATAAATGTTCAATTTTTCGAAAACTTTAAAATTTTTGAGCTGAACGAGAGTAACTGGACAAAACAAAAAAAAAGTTTAATTATGTTTGTAAAATATATCACCGCAACTCGTCAAAACGTTTACTCTAAATCTAACAAATATATGTTCTGTATATCGTAGATCGATTTTGCAGTCCGTTCGTCCGTCCAAATTTAAATTTGGCTTTTGGATTGATTAACGGTGGTGGGAATCTAAGATTCGGATTGCCCAAACATATTTTTTACACACCTTTTTATGGATTGTTTGTTTTTGTTATACACGTTTTATCTTTGTTTTTTATGAAAAATATTGATTTTATGCCCTCTACCATAGGATGGAGGTATACTAATTTCGCCATTCTGTTGTAACACCACGCAATATGCGTCTAAGATCCCATAAAGTATATATATTCATGATCGTTGTGACATTATAAGTCGAACTAGCCATGTCCGACCGTCTGTCCTTCCGTCTGTCTGTCGAAAGTACGCCAACTTTCGCAGAAGTAAAGCTAGGCGCTTCAAATTTTGCACAAATTCTTTATATTAATGTTGATCGGTTGGGATTGTAAATGGGCCAAATCGGTCTAATTTGATATAGCTGCCATATAAACCGATCTTGGGTCTTGACTTCTTGAGCCTATAGAGGGTGCAATTATCGTCCGATTTGACTGAAATTTTGCACGTGGTGTTTTGGTATCACTTCCAACACTGTGTTAAGTATGGTTTAAATCGGTTCATAACCTTATATAGCTGCCATATAAATTGATATTGGGTCTTGACTTCTTGAGCTTTTAGAGGGAGCAATTCTTACCTGATTTGACTGTAATTTTGCACGTGGTGTTTTGTTATCACTTCCAACAACTGTGCTTAGTAGGGTTCAAGTTGGTTCATAACCTGATATAGTTGATATATAACCGATCTTAGGTCTAGACTTCTTGAGCCGTCCGATTTGACGGAAATTTTGCACGTGGCGTTTTGGTATCACTTCCAACAACTGTGCGAAATGTGGTCGAAATTGGTCTACAACCTGGTATAGCTGCCATATAAACCGATCTCCTGATTAAACTTCTTGAGCTTCTAGAGGATGCAATTCTTATCCGATTTGGTTGAAATTTTGCACGATGTGTTTTGTTTTGACTTGCAACAACTATGCTAAGTATAGCGCAAGTCGGTGCATAAGCGGATATAGCTGCCTTATAAACCGATCTGGGATCTTGACTTCTTGAGACTCTAGAGGGCGCAATTCTCATCCAATTTGTAAGAAATTTTGTACCAGGGCTTTTCCCATGACCTTCAATATACGTGTCCAATATTGTCTGGATGGATCTATAACTTGATACAGCTCCCATATAAACCGATCTCTCGATTTTGCTTCTTGAGCCCCTACAAGGCGCAATTCTTATCCGAATGGACTGAAATATTACACAATGACTTCTACAATGTTCAGCATTCAATTCATTTGTGGTCCAAATCGGACTACAACTTAATATAGCTCCAATAGCATAACAGTTCTTTTTCATTATTCTTTGTTTGCCTAAAAAGAGATAACGGGCGAAGAACGCTGGCTGAAACATTGAAGTCCAATCTATGTGGTGTTCATTGCTGTCACGAGAAGCTTAGCTGCGACCTACCGGGCGCGTCCACCGGTTGCGGATAGTGGAATGCTCCATACGGAGTAGCTGCAACGGCAGTCGCGGACAATCAGCGGTATCGAGCGGAGAGTCCAGCGAGAGGCCGGGTGACACTGGCTTTCACACATTTACTGAGTGCCTATGATGCTCGATATGACAAGGCGAGTTATTGGCGGACTGGAACGAGCTTGCTCGCACAGGAGCTTGACGACGATCGCCACCTTCACATGAAAATGTGGCTACACAACAACAAGAACAAACCTGTACTACAGAGGTGAAGAAGAGATTAAAAAGGCTTGTGGTTGATTCAACCTTAGAAACTTAAAGATATTTTCCTTCCTGTGTTATCGAATAGGACTTAAATGTCTCAGCAAACCTAATCTACTTTCAATCTAATAACATTAATATTTTCAATTATTCATTTTGTTTCTAAACACTGTATATCGTGATATACATATTTGCCAACACTCTGTCCTTTGCATACAATAACGTTTGAGGGATCATTTTCTTCTATTTGCTGCTGCCTTTTGTATATGGCGCACATTTATCTATCCAATCAATACTTCTCGATTCATGAATCGATAACGGTGTTATTACAAATTTATAAAGTTGTTCTTCTTGTTCTAATGTCAAAAGCAAGCCAGTTCAAAGACAACACGCAGCCTACAATTACTTCATAAATTTTTAAAGGATTTTCTTTGAAAGTTTTGCGGTAGCAGCGAGTGTATTGTTTTCTATTCTAGAGATGCATGTACTTGTAGATGTTGTTGGTGGTGACACATTTCCATGAAAACACTTAAAACGTTTATGCTATGTTTAGTCAATTCGTGAGCTTAATTAAATGTTCGATTGTTCAGTTAAATTGGATTCATGAAATTCAAAATGGAACTTGTAAAAAGTTTCTAAGGGTTGTTTTCACATTTTAAATTGCCGTCGAAGGTTGTTCAAGAGTATTTAAAGCCGCAAGGCGTTGAACTTTGTTCACAGGATCATTTTGAGGGAAGTGAGAAGTAAACATAAAAATGAAACAATGAACAAATGTAAAAATAATATAAATAATCTTGGCGTCCTCACAGCTTCTGCAGGAATCGTTACATGCAACCTTTAGTTCATCAACATGTTTTCCACTCAGACCTGTTATTACAAAGTGTCTGATCAATAGTTTGCTCGTCCTAAACATCCTCACAGCTTCTGCAGGAATCGTTACTTGCAACCTTTAGTCCATCAACATGTTTTCCATTCAGACCTGACGTTACAGACATGATTAGTGTGACTTCTATACTAGACAGCGATAGCATTGGTGGTAGCCATCTTCAAGATTGGATTGGACTACAAAATCTTATCTCAAAGATATAGCATACCGAGTAGAGGCATACCGACAGATTTAAGTTCCCCTAGAATGTGTTAGATAGCTCCTAGTCTTGCATGTGTTTGATAGTTTCTATATTTGCTCTATAATTCCATGAAATATCTCTCTGGCCACGTAGCCAAAACAGCCCTGTGAACCAAACGTTCTGAATTCGAAGTGTGTACGAAAATTCGCAAATTCATCCGAATTCTTAACGAAAAATATATGGAGTGGTTGACACGACTTCGGAACGAAATATCAGAGGTAAATCTGATGTTTTTGCCGACACCTCCCACCGAATTCTGAACCAAAATTATGATAAATTCATAAGGAAATTTAGAGTTGTCGTTAAGACTTCTGACCGAATTCTGAATACGGATTTTCCGACTTGTTTTATTCATTTCTGACCTAAGGTATATTAGAATTTCCATAGAATTCAAATGTTTTTCAGACTCATCGTATCGAAAAATACATCCGAATTCTGGAATAAAAATCCCTAGAATTCGGATGTATTTTCGGCTTGTCATATCGAATTTAGAAAGAATTTTTACAGTATTCGAATGTGTTTTCTGAAAGTTCAAATTTGCCCTTAAACATTCTCTTAAATATCTCGGCTAGGTTAGGTTAAAAAGAGGGTGCGGATATTAATCCGCCCCATGCCACTATGGATATACACCTAAGCCAGTAATCGGCTTGTTGTGCGCTCTAAAAACAAACAAAAAATTAACCTCGAATAAATATCTAAGTCAATCCTTAATTGTTTTCCATGCCACGCCCCTAAATTGGTTCATGTCTGGTATTGTGTCCCCACCAAGTGCCGGTATCTGTTAGACGCAAAAGCCGAGCAATGACTTTTGAAATGCCCCAACGTCTCATCGTCTTCCCCGCATGCCCTGCACATGCTATCACTTACCGCACCGATTTTACATAAAGGAGCTCCTAGTCCTATGTGTCCCGTTATGATTTCAATAGCAACTGGCCTCCTTCTTACTTCCTTTCAGTAATAGCCTCGCCTTCTCACGATCTGGATCTCCCCATAAGATTTTCGTTGTCCTACCGACCGTTTCGCTGTTCCACATGGTGACATACGCATTCGTCGCCCACGCCCTTAACTCGGACTGCATCGACCCGAAAGGCTTCGGGTTAACCAAGTTGATTGACGGCAGTTCTCTGGCCTTCACTGTCAAATCATCTGCTTTCTCATTCCCAGTTACTCCGTTATGGCCCGGCATAACGATCCGTCATAAATCGTTCCATCCTCAGAGAAGGCGTTAATCTCCTTCTTAAACTCGAAGACTGTTCGTTAGCTTACGTCCTGGTTGTTTTTGCCCTTATGGCCATTTTACATTCCGTAAAGATGTTCACACTCGACATCCTCGAGTGTGAACACCACCTCACGCATTCCGTGATCACCCGGATCTCCGCCTGCAGGACCGTAGTATGGTAAGGCAGTCTAAAACAGATCTCAGTACCTGGATTCTCAATGTAGACATCCACAACCACTCTGTCCTCTAGCTTTGGTCCATCCGTATAACATGGAATAACCACGACTGAAAATTTTGTATGATGGTCTCGCCAAGATTCGAACCCAGGCACTCAGCGTCATAGGCGAGCATGCCAACCTCTGTGCTACGGTGACATCCAACGGTTCACAAACAAAAATATACAAACAAGAAAGCACAAAAAAGACAAAAACATTCAACAACCAGTTCAGACATCGTTCATAATTCTTTCCGAACTGTCGGGAAAAAGTTCTACCGGTAAAAAAAAAATGTGCCACAAAAAGAAGGAAAAAAATCAGACATAGAGTTCAGAATTCGTCCCGAATTCCATCATACCTGTCGAAACAAAAATTCCTAACGGTTCAAACAAATAAATATGTGAAAAAAGCAAGCACAAAAAGACAAAAACATCCGACACAGAGTTCAGACGTGGTTCAGAATTCCTACAAAACTGTCAGAAGAAAAATTAAAAAAAAAACTATACGACAGGACGTTCAGAAATCGTTCAGAATACTTTCAGTACTGTCCGAACAAAAATTCGTAAAGAAGTAAAGTAAAAGTAAGTAAAAGAAGTAAAAGTAAACCAAATCGGATAAAAATTACGACCTCTAGAAGCTCAAGAAGTATAATCGGGAGATCGGTTTATATGGGAGATATATCAGGTGATGAACTGATTCAGAACATATTTGGCACGTATGTTAGGGGTCATAGAAAAATCCACTGTGTGAAATTTCAGCCAAATCGGATAAGAATTACGACCTCTAGTAGCTCAAGAAGTATAATCGGGAGACCGGTATATATGGGAGTTATACCAGGTTATGAACCGATTCAGATCATATGTATTAAATACGTTGGGGGTCACAAAAAGAGGCACTGTGCGAAATTTCAGAGAAATCGGATAAGAATTACGCCCTCTAGAGGCGCAAGAAGTGTAATCGGGAGATCGGTTTATATGTAAGGTATATCAGGTTGTGAGCCGATGTTTGGCACTTATGTTAAAAGTTATAGAAAAAGTCACTGTGCAAGATTTCAGCTAAATCGGATAAGAATTACGGCCTCTAAAGACTCAAGAAGTCAAATCGGGAAATCGGTTTATATTGGAGCTATTACAATATGTCAGAAGAAAAAATTTAAAAAATGTACGACAAGACGATCAGATATCGTTCAGAATTCTTTCAGAACTATGGGAAAAAATGCTTCAGTCAAGCACTCCCTAAATTGTTCAAAATTCCTTTGGAAGTGTCGGACGAAAAATTCAAAAAAACTCCTATGACAAGACTCTCAGAAATCGTTCAAAACTCTTTCAAGCTGTCAGAAAAGATTCCCTAAGAAAATCAAACAGAATTCGGAGCGAATTCGGTAAGATCTTGTCGAAAGAGTTCAGAATTTGTACGGAAATGTCTGACATCCGAAATTCGGTTTACTAGGAGGTGAATTTTAAACTGTTTATACATATCGTTAAGAGTCAAGAGCGGAATGTAAATCCAAGAGTGGATTGTAGAACTGTTGTGGAGAGAGGTGGTCTTTATGTAAAGACTAAGTGCAGAAAGACATCTCGAAATCAGGTGCCATAGACTGGAGAACACCAGAAAAGTGAGACGCTTTGAAGTCTATTCTGAGTTTGGCTATGATTTTAACGATCTGTAACAACGAATTTAATAACTAAGTGTAAGTTTAATATCTGAATACCAGCAAACTCGAATAAAAATATGACTTGTGTTGTTATAGCGATAGAAAAAGAGGGAAATCGGATATATAAATGCTGTGCCAATAAATTCGCCGTAAATAGCGGTTAACAGTTTTGAAAATCAAGAAGAATTTTATAAGGTCGAAAATCAATAGTTCGTTGTATTGCATAGGAGTGGGATACAGAAATTCGTTATCAAAAGTTTCTTTAAGCCAAATAAACTTGTCCCATTTCTTCTCTCAACGCTTCAAATAGTCTATATAATCCTAGACGACAGCACATCATTGTGTTAACTACTCTGTGTGTGTATGTGTAAAATAGTCTTTTTGTTGTTTGTTGAAGCCTATGAAAGTCGTGACCCTGACTACAAAAAAATAGGCGAAAACAAAAAAAAAGCTTGAAATGTGTACACTGCAAAAAAACAACGATCCATTAAGGAATAAGAGAAAACATTAACACATGTCAATGGCGATTGTTGCTATTCAAGTTAAGCTCAATGATAAAAGGCCTCCTATATGGGACTAGTCCAAATGGCGTCATGTAGTAGAGATAATTTGCAATTTTTTAAATGGAACATTTTGAAACAATTTAATTGTTAACACTGAGGTTTCATATATATATATATGTTGTCTAAGTGTAGCAGCCTAAGAACAAATAAATAGTATTAAGTCGCGACGTTTTTGACCTTTAGAAAATTGCGCTATGAAACATGCAAGGATTCTCCCTTCTGCAGCACCAAACGAATGTGGCGAGTGTGTGAGTGGCATGTGCTTTGTAAATGTACTTTGTCAAGATATTAAAGTCCACAATGATGGTGAAACATGAAAAGCCCTTTGAGACGACTTAACAGAATGGTTCACTTAGTTAGATACAAGGCGACGGACAGGACATTAAGTGCCTATTCACGCACACACCTACATGTATGCTAATAATTTGATAAGAAATGGTGCACAGAAATCACTTAAAAAAAGCACTTGGACACCTCTCCCTAACCACTATATTTAGACCCGTGAAACTTTGCAATATTTCTTTTATAACTAAATATAATTAAATTTTAGACACGCAACAAAGGGAAGTGTTTAATATATCCGCACATTTAAAAGTGAAGTTTTCGTGCAACATTCGTTGTATGCGAATATTTGCTGCTTTTGGTATGGTGCTAAATTTTGGATTAACAAATGTTGAAAATAACAGAATTTAATTATTTATTTTGTAAAAAGCGGGTCGAAATGTATAAAATGTGGCCTTAACTAGCAAAAATTACATAAAAACCAAATTTGCATGCCGTTGGTTAATGTTTTGCCAATCTGTTTATAATACCTCGAAATAAGGGGTCTCGAAAATTTAATGTGAAGACGAACTCCCCCTCCAATCCCAAATACGAATGAAACTTCTTGGAAATTTTTTTCTTATATCGACCAATTCAAGACAATTCGATGGGTTCCTCATTATCCTGAGTATGGGACGCAACAACAGGTGTTCTGCTATGCATCAGAAAATGCGTTACGTCAGATATCAAGAGTAACGGTAATCCTAGTAATCTTAGAATCAGGGAATTGAATTAGAAATTAATGGGGTCATCTAAGGAACTTAAGCGGAAATTATAGCTAGAGCACTTGAAGAATTGTGCCGTTATTGGTAAGTTGTGATCTAATTTCAAATCAATTTTGAACCCCGGTAGAGAGGTTGCTAAGACCTTAGTCACTTTTTGCAACGTAGCAATGACCAAACCGAAGAAATCCATTTGTCACATTCGTGGTCTCCGAGCCGACGTTCAACCATCACAATGTATCGTGGACGACGTTAAGGTTTAGATGGCAGTCTGAAAATCAGACACACTTAAACGTGTTCTTCCATTGTGATACCACAGGAACAGAAGACGGAAGATGTCTCGTAGTTCCTACCGTTGAACTATCCAGATCGCTTTAAAAAGCCCAACAACTTGCGAATGGTCATATCCGCTTAATCCAACAGGTTCTCAAGGATGTGAGAACCTTAAGTGGAACTCCTCCTGACTGTCAGTGCGGGACAAACACAACAATGTTGTATAGTCTCTTCTTCAGTCTGCCAGCATGTTTACCGGATAAGGCAGTAACCTGCCGTGACGGACACAAGAACTGAGACGTCTGTTCTAGTCTACATTGGGCTACATAGTTTTGAACTGTTCACAACTCCCACTCTGTGACCATCTGTGCTTCGTTTTCCCTGGGGTCTGATCCTGAGAACTTGACTTACATGTCGCTAGAGGCATATGCACAGATATGCCAGTAGTGAAAGATAGTTCCTAAACTGGCAAGCTCATCTGCTCTACAATTGCCTGGGATATCTTTGTCGCCCGGCACCCAGAACAAGTAAATTTTGAACTGTTCAGCCACCTCGTTGAGAGAAATATGTTACCCAGATATTTAAAGGCTACCTTGATGTCTTAAAAGAAATTTATCCCAATCGTGGTTAAGACATTATGGTAACCTTCTCCTATTTCATCAGAGTACATCCCAAAGCCCACCTGGTAGTGTGGAACTATCTGTGTAGAAATCTATGCAACTTCTACTACCAGGCATATTGTAGTTCCAAAAGCGACTCAGGCAATGTCACTGTCTGGAACATGGGACATTGTATCATTGTATGACACATCCGTATTCGCAGCCGCAACATGACCAAAGAGAAAATTCCCTTAGCCTCACAGCCGTGGTCGCAGCAATTTGCTTAATCACATTGTCCAGAGGCATTAGGTATAGCTTTACATTCAGTGCATCAGATGGTGTCGTCCGCAATGTGGCTGTGATGCACAACCAAGCCATCCATTGGATCCAGCTTCGGTGGACTTACGAAACGTCTTCCACCAGACCACAACACCATAAAGCATTATACTCGTAGGTCTGACAACGGCAGTATACATCCAGTGCATGACACGCGGTTTAAACCCCCAACTTGCAAATGGCTCTCTTGCAAGAGTTGCCTTTCTTGTCCTTTCCAAAATTTTGGATTTGAAGTTCAATTTTCTGTCCAGCAAAAAATACCGGTATTTTGCGCTTTCAGTACATGGATCATTACTACCTCCCAATGAGACAGGTGCCACTGTGGTAACTTGTTTCTCCTGCTGAAAAGAACAACTTTCGTCTTAGTCGGTCGTCTTACGACTATATTACTTTCGGTAGCCCATTTTGCTGTCGTACGTAGGGCTTCCTGAAATATATTTCTTAGAGTTCCGGGAAACTTCCCTTAACCGCAACCGCCGCGTGATCTGCATACGCGACAACTTTTACACCTTTTTCTTCCAGAGGCAATAATACATTGTTAATGGCTATATTCCAAAGTAGAGGAGACATTACATCTCCCTGAGGCGTCCCTCTGCTAACCCATCTCTGTAGATCTACAGATTCCAAATCTGCCGTAAAGCATTTTTTACAAGGACGACATTACGTTTGTAACGAATTCATCGTCACAACGAAATCTCTTCATTAATGCAGGTACATTAGAATTTACCGGGAGTCGAGATCTCAATATGCCTTTGAACACTTTTATTTTTCCCGATATCTGGAAAATGGACAGAGTAAACCCACTATTGAAGCTAGGAAAAAATTACATACCGATATCCCATCTTTTGCAAGTAGCTATGGTTCTTACCGAGCTTCAAAATCCGTACTTGGAGTAGAGAAAAATGGAAGGACTGAATCGAGATGTTAAGGGATCAGAATAAGGTATACAAATTCTTAACACCAAACCGAAGGCTCTGTTGTAGGTATAACCTCCTACTGACAAATAAAAGAAAATCTTATAACACTTAAAGCTCTAATAATAACTTAAAAGTGGCGGCGACGAACGAGGTTAGCATAGCAATGACATGTATGAATAACAAAAAGCCATTAGGAACCGATGGGTTGCGTACTAAAATGTTTAAGACCGGAAGCAGCACGCCAAAAGGCTGTATATATAAGCTCGTCTACTCAATCTGGCTAGAAGAATACTTGGCCAACGATAGCAAAGCTCAGCATGCAATGATACTTGCGCGTACACCAAAAATTAAACAAAACAGTGTGTGCTAACTATAGAGAGATATGTCTACTTCTGATCGCATACTTTCAAGGGTACAGTGAGAGAGTTTAAAATCTAAAGGTAACGGGATAACTAAGCCCTAACAAAACACAGGGACTTCTTTTATAGCAACGCGAGCTGTCAATTCAAGTTTTAGCTCAATGATACGATAAATTACATTCTTTCATTTTGTAGACAAGTCTGCACGGAGAGTGGAAGAGCAACGCAACTTCGTAAAAAAAAGTTTTGAATGGATCGGGCCTCACAAATATGAAAAGTATAAGCCCCAAATCATATAAATAGGTTTTGTTAGATCGATCTTTCCATTCCATGGCAATGGATATTTAATATTGTCAGCCACGTAACGTAATTTGTTTCCTTTTTTTAAAGGTCTTATCTACTTAGCTCACACACTTTACATCAATGGTCAAACCCTTAGAGTTTTTCTTTTCCGAACTATTGTACTTTTTTTATTGTACTTTCATCACTTTCCATTCTTCCCGTATACACAAGTTGCTATTTTTTACACCCTACGCTCCATAAAGCCGTCGTTGCACTTAGTACTTTGCAGCACATGCTATCGTTGGTGTAAATTGCCTATTATCCATGGGGTAAATTTCACATTCGAATATTTAAATAAACAATGCCTTGAGGTTTGTTCTACTCGAAGCGTGCGGTTGTCATGCCATCCATATTCCAATTGACTGAGAAATTCACAATTTGTATTTTGGCATAAGGCCAGCAAAAAGCAGCTACTTACACCAGATACTTCTAGCAAGTGCTTCATTGTGAACACTACAGTCCTGTTAACAAGAAGCAAATGTTAGACTGTCTGACGGAGAGGATAGATAGTAGACACTATTTAGTCAGGGCAATTCGCATATACGAGTATACAAATAAATAGTTCTATCTTAAAGTAGTTGTATATTAGGATAGGTACACCGAATTAGCTGGTAATAAATGAAAATTGATAATGACAGATGATGGGAATGTAAAGCATAGCAAAAAATATATATGTAAAAAAATAAAAATAGAAATAAAAAAACCCAAAAAAAAATAAACAAATACAATGATTAGAAAAAAATAAAACATATACAACAAATAGAAAAAAAATATATGATAAAAAAATAAAATTTAATTAAAAATTTAACATCCATAGATTCACTTCAAAAGGCATATTTTAAAATTGTTTGTTTGCCAACATCATATTTTCATACCCTCCACCAAAGAATGGAGATATATTGGGTTGCCCAAAAAGTAATTGCGGATTTTTTAAAAGAAAGTAAATGCATTTTTAATAGAACTTAGAATGAACTTTAATCAAATATACTTTTTTTTACACTTTTTTTCTAAAGCAAGCTAAAAGTAACAGCTGATAACTGACAGAAGAAAGAATGCAATTACAGAGTCAAAGCTGGAAAAAATTTGTCAACGCCGACTATATGAAAAATCCGCAATTACTGGGCAACCCAATACTAATTTCGTCATTCCGTTTGTAACACCTCGAAATATGCGTCTAAGACCCCATAAAGCACATATATTCTTGATCGTCATGACATTTTAAGTCGATCTAGCCATGTCCGTCCGTCCGTCTGTCGAAAGCACGCTAACTTTCGAAGAAGTAAAGCTAGGGGCTTGAAATTTTGTGCAAATACTTCTTATTAGTGTAGGTCGATTGGGATTGCAAATGGGCCAAATCGGTCCATGTTTTGATATAGTTGCCATATAAACAGACCTTGGATCATGACTTCTTGAGCTTCTAGAGGGCGCAATGTTTATCCGATTTGGCTGAAATTTAGCATGAAGTGTTCTGGTATGACCCCCAATAAATGTGCCAAGTATATTCAAAATCAGTTCATAACATGATATAGCTAAATATAGAACCCAACAAACATATGGAAATAAAAATATGTGATAGCTGTCAAATTTCGCTCGTGAAACAATTAAAAATTTTAGCGATTTTTTCGAAAGCAGAATAGAATACCAACCCTAAGTCGTGATTTTCTTATGAGTCGTGAAATCTCGAGGTTCGTGATTTTCTCGTGAGTCATGATTAGGGTTATGGGTTGTGGTTCATGCTTACGCACCAAGAATTTTAATTCAATCACGCTCACGCGCGTTCACGTGATTAGATTTGTAACTCACTCACGAATCACGTGACTCATGTGTGACACGACTACTCAGTTAGAAAGGGATTCCACCCCTTATTCTATGATTAAGGGTAAAAAAAATGCCTATCTTCATTTTCAAACAAGTGAAAATTCCGAAAAAGAATTTTTTAAATAATTCTTCGTTGCTTCATACCAACCTAATGAAGAATATTAAAATTTTAAGTAAACCTTTGCACCATTCCCTGTTTGGGGGGCAGACTTATGGGCTGATGGCTTCTGACTTTTTATTATTACTTAAATAGTTCTGTTGGCTTCATCCCAACCTAATGTAGACTATTAAAATCTTTAGTAACGCTATGCCCCATACTCTGTTTGGGCGATAGACTGATAAACTGATGGGCTGATAGGCTGCTGGTTTTTAATTTCCACCACAGTGTATGTGGCTGCTATTTCTTTTTATAATCTGGTCCTTATTAATGACTTTGTGTGTGCAAGCTGGCAATCATTTCTGCAATTGTAGGCGTACATTTTGTTCGTTCTTTTATAATCCCAAAGCGAAATAAAAAAAAACACATAAGCGGCGAGTATTTAACCTTGATTTGCCAACAAGAACTTTGATACTGTCAATCGCAGGGAATTATAGTTAACATGCCAAGATTTGTTGGCTCAACAACAGAAAATAATGATCTTTAAATGTTACAACTACTCATAGCCGCTATTAGGCAATTGTAAAAGTCATCATGGATGTTGTTTTAATGTAAGAGGGAAAGTGAAAACTGCTTATGTTGTGATACAAATACGGTCGCCAATTATATACAGACAAAAAATCTAAGCCCAGATATCCACGAAGGCTACCGCAAGGATTTATAAATTTGGCATACTTTGCAAATTAGGTAACTTGTTGTGATGAAAATTCTATCCTTAATTATACGGATATAGCCGATACAAATAAGAGCTTAAATTTTTTAGAAAGTGGTGGATGCAAGATAGATTTCCAGATAACTGCGGAGGTCAAATCTCCTTCCTCTATAAATATGTGATAGCTGTCAAATTTCGCTCGCGAAACAATTAAAAATTTTAGCGACTTTTTCGAAAGCAGAATAGAATACCAACCCTAAGTCGTGATTTTCTTATGAGTCGTGAAATCTCGTGGTTCGCGATTTTCTCGTGGGTATTCGTGATTAGCGTTGTGGGTCGTGATTCATGTTCACGCACGAAGAATTTTAATTCAACCGCGCTCACGCAATTTTACGTGATTAGATTTGGAACTCACTCACGAATCACGTGACTCACGTGTGACACGACTACTCACGATTCACATACACACCTCTACTTCATGGGTTCTTCGCCCAATATTTCGAGGTGTTAGAGAGGGATTCCACCCCTTATTCTATGATTAAGGGCAAAAAATGACTATCTTCAGATATCCACGAAGGCTACCGCAAGGCTAGATTTGGTATGCTTTGCAAATTAGGTAACTTATTGTGATGAAAATTCTATCCTTAATTATACGAATATAGCCTAGGTGGTCCGGGTGCCTCTTGGCAGGCGCCTAAAGTTGGTAACCTCGGCATTTCGAAAAATTGTTCTGGCTGCCAAATCTTCATTTGAGGTCCGATTTTCAAAATTCTTTTTTGTTGGATAGTGGTCAAAAATCCCTACAAAAAAAACGCTTGGGGTTTACAATGTCTCCACTGGATTCGGGGACATACGAGTTTTAATTTTCATTTGTGGAAATTTTGGCCGAGATTGGTTTCGTATTTTGCAGTTTACAAAGGTATTTGTGGTTCGATTTTCATTTTTAAGCAACGCAAAACGTATCCACATCTGATTATTCAGTTTGGAAGTCAAAAAATGTGAAAAGTGTATGATTTGCATCTTTTGGTAAAACAAGGTGTTTTCATTCATTAATCTTTGTTTTCATTCATTAATTGAAAAAATTTACTTAAATACCTCAATTTCTTGTTTTTTGTTTTTTTTTTTTTTTTTTTTGGACGGAGATATGTCATCTTAAACATGTGTTATATTACTTCAATGTAAGCAATTTTTTTATTAAGCAAGTAAAAATGCGTTAAACTCGACCAGGCCGAACTTTGGATACCCACCACCTCGGGCATATATGTAAACCACCTTTCGTCATAATTCGGTGAAAAATTTATAATTTATGCCCACATAGCAGCTATGTCGAAATATGGTACGATTTGGACCAATTTCGGCACGGACATTGTGTGGTCTAATATCTAAAGAAAGAAATATTGGTTTTTTTGGTAGCTATATCCAAATATAGACCGATCTGAACCATATACGCCACGTATGTGGAACAGCCTAACATAAGCCACTGTGTCAAGGTTCAGCGAAATCGAATTATAAATGCGCCTTTTAGGGACCCAAAACTTAAATCGAGAGATCGGTCCATATGGCAGCTTTATTCAAATCTGGGCCGATCTGGGCAGATTTAAGAAGGATGTCGAAGACCCTAACACAACTCACTGTCTCAAATTTCGGCGACATCGGATAATAATTGCGCCTTTTTTGGGCCCAAGACCTTAAATTGAGAGATCGGTCGATATGGCAGCTATATCCAAATCTGATCCGGTATGAGCTAAATTGCAGAAAGATGTTACTGTCCCAAATTTCGGCAAAATTGAAAAATAAATGCTCCTTTTATGGGCCTACCCTTAAATTGAGAGATCGGTCTATATGGCAGCTATATCCAAATCTGAACCGATCTGTGCCAAATTTAAGAAGGATTTCGAAGGCCCTAACACAACTCACTGTCCCAAATTTCGGGGACATCGAATAATAAATGCGCCGTTTATGGGCCCAAAACCTTAAATTGAGAGATTGGTCTATATGGCAGCTATATCCAAATCTGAACCGATATGAGCCAAATTGCAGAAAGATGTCACTGTCTCAAATTTTGGCTAAATTGAAAAATAAATGCGCCTTTTATGGGCCTAAGACCTTAAATTGAGAGATCGGTCTATATAATGCAGCTATATCTCTATATAGTCTATATGGCACTGTCCCAAATATACGCAAAATCAGATAATAAATATGGCTTTTATGGGCCTTAGATCTTAAATCGGCGGATCGGTCTATATGGGAGCTTTATATATATAGTTCGATATAGCCCATCTTCGAACTTTACCTGCTTGTGGGCAAAAAAAAAAGAAACTGTGCAAAGTTTCAACTCAATATCTCTATTTTCAAAGACTGTGGTTTGATTTCAACAGACAGACAGTGAGACAGATGGGCATGGCTAGATCGTCTTAGATTTTTACGACGATAAGGAATATATATGCTAGACCTCAAAAAGTCTGATGGAATTGTGTCCTACGGATTCAACAAGTTGAAGCTGAAGGTCTATAGAAGCGGTGGGGATGGGCAATCAGGAGATGACTCAGCAGTTGATGCTGAACACTAGTCTGAGGAACTATCAACCACATTCCTAAAGTCTGGAGGATTGCAGGAAACTGGAAGTCCCCCTACCAAGACCGGAACAGAAGGGGAGGAAGGACAGAACTCAAAAGATATTTCGACAGCAGCAACTTAGATGCTTCACTATCTAAGGAGGAATCGTCCGTACCGTTAGTGTCCGGTGTCCTGAGGAAGAGTGGTTCCACTGCTTTTTCAACTGCCCCTGGATGCGTAAGGAAACTCATAATGACGAAACTTGTGGGGATGAAATTCTGATGGACTCAGAAGACGATGCTAACGCAACAGTGGTGGAAATTCTGAATCCAGACTTTGGTCCGGTTTTTGCAGATAAATCTCTATCATTTGTAAGGAAGCTTTGGCGGCACTAAAGGTTCTTTTGATGGCAGGAGGATTTGGCGTGGTTTTTATTCAAGAGACATGGGTGTAAACTTCTGAAGGGTATGAGGAATGGGAGACACAGAGCCTGTATTCTTGCAAAGAGTAGTCTAAATGTTTTTCTTCTTCCGTCGCTAAGCACTGAAGATTCAGTAGTAGCCAACCTTGAAATTATTAAGTCTCATTAATGGCTGGCTTCCCTGATTATGGATTCAGAGATGCCGCCTTCAAATCTTAAGTTGCCTGCAAGTTAAAGCTGCTTCTGCAGGGAAAAGACTCATTTTGAGAAGTGATGCTAATGCACATTACCATACAAGGGGAAGTTCGGATTTCAACGAAAGAGGTGAGATGATTATCAAATATATTATAAGTTGCAATACCGAGGAACAAGTAAGAGTTATTAGATCCTACCTTTGTGTCACAAAATATCAGCGAAAGCATATGTGACTGGCAAGTGTTGGATGACCAGAGATTCTCTGATCATTGTTATATTAATTTAAGCCTTGAAGAAAATACTGCAGAAGTGGTCCCATTCTGCACGACCAGAAAAGGAAGTGGAAACTGCAGAGGATATATACATAATAGTAAAACGGATCACGAAGGCCCTGAATGACTCGCTTGTGTCAGCATGTCTAATGTCAAGTCAAGGGACAAACAACACGTCATGGTGGACCCCAGAACTGGTTGGTCTAAGAAAGGACTGCAGAAAACACTTGAACAGAGCGAAAGCCACAAGGGCTTCACACGATTGGGACGTCTATACAGCTGAGCTAAGAAAACACAAGGGCGAGCTGAAAAAGGCTCCGAACAAATCCTCGGTGGAATTATGCAGCTCCGTGGAAGATACATATGAGGCCTCTAGGGTGATAGAAACATATCTTAGCGCAAAGATCCCTGGAGGTCGCCTGTCTCGGCAACAGCATGCATATAATAAGACTTCTAATTTCCTGTACAACAAAACACCCAGTTTGGACCGGCTTTCCCTTGTAAACTGCTAGAGGGCTGGATGCTCGCAACGACGTTGAAAGGTCTATTCCCTCCTTAGCTAGTTCTTTGACTGATTCGGCTATGGCTAGATCGGCGTAATTAGTTAGGAAAGGGAGGCACTCAACAAGGATGTAAACCTTTGACCTCTTATTACCAAGTAAATGTGACCAACCAAAAATAAACTGATACCCCAATTTGATTTCTTCCAACTTATCCAGATATTTTTAGCAGAATCCATGGTGGTGGGTTCCCAAGATTCTGCCCAGCTGAACATAGCACGTTTTACTTGTTTATCTTCATACACACAACAATCAGTATATTATTCTACAATGCATTGCTCGATCTATTCATTCATTAACTGCATTCTTCACAAATATGAGTGATAAATAACCAAATATAGTCATCTCAGATGATCGCGTTGTGGGGTCAACGAATCGCTGCACCATTAAGAAAATACAACCAAATCAAGAATACAATGGAATCATCATTGAAGTCATTCAATTAAATGGTGTGGTTGCGCATGGACGCCACAAAGACATTATCCGTACTGGTAATAAAAATACAATGAAATTCTTTGTAGACAGACCAAAAGCATGGAGCTGGAGAAGGAACTATGCTATTGTTCTAAGTTAATTTGCAGGAGTAAGTTGTTTGCTCTCGGAAATGAGCATATGTATATATATATTGGGTTGCCCAAAAAGTAATTGCGGATTTTTTAAAAGAAAGTAAATGCATTTTTAATAAATCTTAGAATGAACTTTAATCAAATATTATTTTTTATTATTATTATTTATTAATAGATTTTTGAGTACACAATGATAGAGGTTTGAGATTCAGTGTTGTTGTAAATCTATAAAGCTGGCATAGCAAGAATGCTGTTAGCCATATAATTCATTGATATTACCAAAGGTTGGCTGATTATAGTATGTTAATCTATGTTATATAAAGTTGTTTACATATTGGAGACTATAAAAAAGAGAAAGTGCTATTTTAAAAGTTAAATTCATTTTGTATAAAGTTTCTATATTTAATACAATTTTCTAAATATTTGTATAGAGATAAAAAATTCGTGCCATTCAATATGCTTATTACTTCGTTTACATTAAGTGTGGGCTTATTAAAGTAAATAATTCTGAGATTTGTGTATATTGGGCACGAGCCGATAAAGTGGAAGGTGTTCTCGGTTTCGTCTGTGTTACAAATTGAGCAAACGCCATCGGTATTGTCTCTGAAAGATCTAGCATTTAAATTAAGTAACCCGCCTCTAGCCTTTACAATGATACTTGTAGCACGTGAAGATAAGTTCGCAGTGAGTTCCGGTATCCTGGTGTATTCAAGCTGTGGGTAAAGGTCATGGAACTGTGAGCCTTTTGCCCTAACCTCAAAATCTAATCTCTCCTTTGATTTAAGTAGTTCTATAACTTCTTTCCAGTACGAGGGTAAATGTGTCGCGTTGTAGTGCAAAGAAAATTGCAGAGATTGGCATATATTGGACCATTCTTCTGCCCAAGACATATTCAGTTCTATGATCTTCAGCGCAAGAATACGTGGTAATCGTCGACAGTCTAGTTGGAGTACTCTGTCAATGTAGCAAAAATGTGTCTTCAATGTAGAACAGAAAAGTGAATTGAATCCAGTTTCCAGATATAACATGTAGTTAGGCGTATTGTTAGGCAGATATAACATTTTCTTAATAAAGAATCTAAACAATTTCTCCACGTCCTCATATCTTACACATCCCCAAATTTCTGCGGCATAACACATTATAGACTTTGAACACGATTCAAAAATTTTAAGTTTATTAGCCTTCGATATTTTTGGGTGATTAATATATCTTGACCAAGTAGAATTTATCGCCATTTTAGACGCAGTGAGCTTGTTCTGAAGATGTTTTCTAAAAGATAAGTTGTAACTTAATTCGACACCAAGGTAAGTGTAACTATTCACAATTTCGATATTCTGATTCCCAAACCGCCAATTCAAGTTTCTAGCGACTCTTGTGCCCTTCCGGAAAATAAGTATCTTAGATTTGGCAAGGTTTACCTTCAGACTCCATGTCAAACAATACTCCTCAAGAACGTTAATCATATCTTGTAACCCTTCTGCAGTTTCAGACAGAATGACAATGTCGTCTGCATACAAAAGAACTTTAATGTTAGTATCTGCTACGTTCACACCTCCTGGTAAAGAATCGGGTAAGTCATTAACATATAAAGAAAACAGTACTGGGCTGAGTGTACAACCCTGCTTCACTCCTGTTTCCACCGAAAAGTAATCTGAGAATGCATTTCCGTCCCAGATTTTACTCGTAGTATTTTCATACAATAGTTGCAATATCCGCACAATCTTCGTAGAGAGTCCATAGCTTGACAATTTATAAAATAAGCTGTTTCTGGGGATCAGATCGAAAGCAGATGAGAAATCTACAAAGAAAGCGTAGGTAGCCTTGTTCTTCAAATTATTCAAATTAACAATGTTAACCAGATTGAATATATTGTCAAGCGTGGAGTACTCTTTTCTGAACCCAGACTGGAACTCATTTAGAATGTCATTTCTTTCTATCCAAGCAGATATCCGATTCAAAAGCAAAGAGTTAAAGATCTTACAGTTAGTGTTTAGAAGTGAGAGTCCCCTATAATTAGCCGCAATGTTAACGTCACCTTTTTTAAACAACGGTATCAAGGTAGATTCTCTGAAAGATATCGGAATCCTTTCATTAAGGAATATAGTGTTGAAGACAGCCAATATTTCTTCTAGAAAATTGCGAGGAGCGTATTTATAGAACTCATAAGGGATTCCATCCAGCCCTGGAGACTTATTTCTTCTAAGCCCTTTAATAACAAAGAATAGTTCACACAGTTCAAAGGGAGAGTCAAGGAATGGGTCGACGTAATAAGGCAAACACCAGTGTATGTTCTCGGATTCCTTTCGGTTAAGTAGTAATGCCTTAAAATGTACCATGTAATCATCAGCATTAAGATTTCCTTTTGAATTTTGTGATCTATTCTTCAATGAATTCGACAAGTTCCACCAATCCTTGCTACTCGTTACTCTGTCCAGTCTTCTGAGGTTCTCATTATAATATTCCAATTTCTTCCTACTACATAGTCTTTGAAACTTGGTTCTCGATGAATAATATCTTTTCTTATTAACATCAGTATGGAGAGCCCTAAACGCTTTAAGGTTCCTGCGCATTACTGAACGCAAACGGAAGCATGTCCAATCAAACCACGGCTGTTTAGGCTCAAAAAATTTCCTGTTTGTGTTTTTGACATGTGCCTGTCTAATCTTTTGCGTTATACCGCAGATCATGTCGTCCACAGACATATCTGCACGGTAGTATCCATTCACTGGGGTGTTACCCAGATTTAACCCGTATTGAGTCTTATTTCTATCGCTCCAATAAAGTCTTCTAGTATCATTCTGTTTAGTCACATTGCTAGAATGCTTTGGGATTTTAAGCTGGAGACAGATGGGCATGTGGTCTGAAAACGGCTTAGCAAGTATTGCAAAATTCTCAATATATTGCAACAAATCAGATGAGCAAATGCAGTAATCTATCAATGAGCTTCCCATTACACCAAAGAAACTAAGTTTTCCATCCAAATCACCTAAAGTCCTTCCATTTACCACAATACCACCTATGTCCTCAATCATATTCAAAAGCCGTCTCCCTTGTGTATTTATATTCTTATCTTTAGAGCACCTAATTACATTTATATGAGGTTGGTCCCTGATTATATTTTCGTCCAGGACTTGTTGTTCACCTATTCTTGCATTTAGATCTCCCATAATACAGAAGCTGGTTGGATTTAGACTGCTCAAAAATGATACAAACTTATCTGCATCGTTCTTCCAGCTCGTACTATTCAGATAGGTCGGGATAAGTTGGAATAAATTTCCGTCAATATTCACAGATAGCATTGTATGGCTATTGCATTCGGTAAAGTTTAGCTTGTATTTCTTTTTCATTTCTCTTTTGTAACCGAATAGGCAACCTCCACTAGCACGACCCGATTTATGTATTTTAATTGCTTCAACCCAGTGTAGACAATAATTTTGAAAAAATGATGAGAAATAAGTTTGTTTATTAGCAACAACATGGGTTTCAAACAAAAAGAAAATATCAAACTTATTTAAAAAGGTTATAAAGTTTCCAAAATTTAGCGATTTTTCAAGGTTACAAACGTTATAAGCTATTATATGGCACGAATCAGCTAGCTATTGTACATAAGGATTGTTATCGTTTTTATTTAATACTACGTTTTCGTTGCAAACAACCTCACAACTAAAACCGCATTCAGCTAATATATCTTCTAGAAATTTTACATCGTTTGTAGCGGAAGAACGTATCTTTCCATTGAACCAAGTAAAGCGTTTATCGTTGATGTAGATACAAAATTCACCAAGCCGTACTTTTACATCTTTTTTATGCTTAGATATTACTTTGCTAACTTGCCTGAGATTGTATCTAATAGACTGTTCAGCTGCAGTGTAATCCTTCTGAATAAAAATTGCTTGTCCCTTAAGGTTACTTCTAGCATTTAAAACCCTTTGGACTTCGCTGGCGGTACCTAGTGTAAACACAAAAGATTTTCCAGAGGATAGCATTTTGGTGTATGTGACGGTAACATCTACATTCAACACGTCTTTACAGATGTCGGCGAGCTTCTTTTTTGCGGCCGGGATATTATTACAGGATAGTCCACTCACCATGATATTTGTGGTTCTCGATTTCTGGTCAACTAGTTCTAGACGGTTTGTTAATTTCTTTATGTCTTCCTTTAATTTAGAATTCTCATGTTTTAATTCTTCAATTTCATGTTTGATATCCGTCAGATCTTCTTTCTTTGCTACACCCTTCAATTTGTCGTCCAGGACTTCGCATAGTTTGCTCCATGTAAACACGTCTTGATGACTGCTTACACTCATATTTAGGGACGGCGCGTATTTTTTTGGTGTATGTTCTTTATGATCAGGTGATGTCGATAAAAGAGTGCGCTTGCTGCTCATTTAGTATTGCAGTGCACCCTGTGTTTTTCGATAACGATTATTTCTTTTACCAGCTGTATGATGATTATCGATTTGTCCGGCAGTTATAGGTTTGATAGAGCAGTCCAGCTGTTGTTTGTATTTTACTCCTTGTGTTAGTGAAAAATGTGGGCGCCTTCCAGTGATTTAGAAATAGTTTTGCAAATAAGATGAAAAAATAAATGCAAAATTTGCGTAGAACTATTCTTCAATAAGGACCAATTTCGTCATCGATGAAACAGCCAAGGTTGTATTATAGTTTGAAGCGCCTATAGTGATGTGTATGAACGTATAGCTTGACTTTGCAGCAAAACAATCAGGAGCGGCCAAAAAACACAACCGTATACAAAACAACGAGAACAACAAACTTTAATCAAATATACTTTTTTTTACACTTTTTTTCTAAAGCAAGCTAAAAGTAACAGCTGATAACTGACAGAAGAAAGAATGCAATTACAGAGTCACAAGCTGTGAAAAAATTTGTCAACGCCGACTATATGAAAAATCCGCAATTACTTTTTGGGCAACCCAATATAAATTTATGTGAGTATGAGCTGGATATGTATATATATACGAACGCATCGACTTTTTTAGCAACCATGGACTTTGAATACCATACACTAAATGCAGTAAAGAAAAAATTATTTATTTATTTACCTGGTTGCTTTGATTCCTTGTCCTTTAAATCGAAATTTCAAAACTAGAGACCTGATGAAAACAATTCAATCCAAAAAATTATAGAAATGTGATTTTTTTGACTCCAAACAGTGAGTGGTTTTTGAAGCGGAAAGTCAAAAAATTGTCGAATGCAGAAAAAAGATGCCTGTAAAAAAAATAGAACACATCATTAGAAATGGTTAAGAGCAACCGAAAATAAATGGATAATAATGAACATTTCTTTTTAAACGTCAATATAATCAATTGCAATATAAAGTACTAAAGTAAACTACCATAACAAACAACTGAGAAACTTATCTTATAACAATCTTCGCTTTCCGATTAAAATTGTACTTCAATGATAAAGGGCCTTCTGTTTATAGCCGAGTCCGAAAAAAAAGACAATGCTTGACTTGAATATGCATCACAGTAATACCTTTAATACCTCTAGTTTAATTTGTATTTCTTTTGCTTGTACCACAATGGCAGAAGTGACGTTGTTGTACATTTATTGTCAGCAAAATCTAAACCCCTATCACCAATAAACCATTTAACATATTTATAATAGCTACCAATAACATGCCACATAAAGGTTTTCCCAAGAATATAAGACATATTATACAGATAATTCGAAGTGTTGCAAATAAAATCAAACAAAAAATATATACAGCGGTCAAAAAAAGTATTCATCATTAGCAAAATTGATAATAAATTCACTTATTTTGGGTAATTGAAGAAAATTTAAAGTAAACAAATAATGCAGTTTTATGCAATAGTTTATTTTTCGTAATATGTTTTAAAATAAATTCAAAAAATAAATTTAATTAGCGCAAAAAATGCAATTTTATATAATAACACCAAAAACAGAACAAAAAAAGTATTCATCATTGATGTGCTATCATCAAAGTCAAATTCAAATATTATTTGGGAATCCCCCTTTTCTGTTTTATTTAGTAAAGGAGGCTTTGCCCTTGACAGCAAATATTTAATTTCATTGAAAATATAGTTTTTGTCAAAATGGGTCGTAAGCAAAACGAGGTTTCTGATGAGGTAAAAGTTTTAATAATAAAACACCACAGGAATGGTTTAACTCAAAAAACTATCAGTGAAATATTAAATAGACCACGATCTACTATACAATCCATCATCAGAAAGTGGACAGAAACGAAAACTGTTGACAATAAACCAAGATCTGGTCGACCAAAAGCACTTTCAGTTGGAGATGTGCGTTGGCTAGTGCGGCAAGTTCAGAAAACTCCGAAGACAAATGCGACCATTCTTCGTAAAAACACTATGGAATATTTAGGGAAGGAAGTTACTACACAAACAATTCGAAATACACTCAAAATGCATAGTTACAGAGGAAGAACTGCACGTAAGAAGCCCTTTATAAATAAAATAAACCGAGTGAAAAGGCTAAACTTCGCAAAAATTTATGTAAAACAGCCCGAATCATTTTGGAAAACAGTCATTTTTGCAGACGAGAGCAAGTTTAATCTTTTTGGGTGCGATGGAAAGGTCATAGTGTACAGAAAACCAAATACAGAGCTTGAAGAACGAAACACAGTTGCTACTGTAAAACATGGTGGAGGTGGTTTAATGGTTTGGGGGTGTATGGCGGCTTCAGGAGCGGGAAATCTTGAAATTATTAATGGAGTAATGGATCATAAGTATTACATTGACATTTTAAAGAGGAATTTAAAAGATAGTGCTGTAAAACTTGGGCTTGGTAATAACTTTCAATATTATCAAGATAATGACCCCAAACATTCTGCTTTAAATACCAAGATGTGGATGCTGTATAACTGCCCCAAAGTCATTAAAACTCCTCCTCAAAGTCCCGACTTGAACCCAATTGAACATCTTTGGGAACATCTCGAACGCAAATTGAGAACGCGCAATTTTTCGAGCAAGAGTCAAATGCAACAGGTGATAATGGAGGAATGGACTAATATAGACCAAAATATAACCGCTAAATTAGTCCAATCGATGTCAAACCGTTTAAAAGAAGTTATAAGACGCGGTGGTCGAATAACAAAGTATTAATTTTTTTAAATTATGTTATTTATTTTTTTGTTTTTTTGCAATGATGAATACTTTTTTTGTTTAATTTTTTGTATTCAGCTGTAAAATGGCCCTTTTTGTTCCAATAAATACTATTTTTTTCTTTAAAAACAATGAAATTGTGTACATATATATCACACAAGCACTACTGCATCATTAGTTTAATATGTTTTTATTCCAATTGTCTTTTGTAGACTTATTAAAAAAAAAAACATTGAATGATGAATACTTTTTTTGAACGCTGTATATACTATGTGGTAGTGAGTACAACAACATGATAGCAGCCACATGTGAACAGTATACTAAAAAACAGTCCAAATAATACAGTAGTCCGGATCAGTCCCAATGAATCACTCTTTATTTAATAGGTCGAATATTTGGCCCATTTGGTAGCTTATCACAAATAAAATGCTGTTTTGCCACGAATACACCAAATACATTCAACGTTTTTATCTTGACAATTCTTTTTACAGTAGCATAGCACACTGATATGGTCATAATTGATAATATTGGTTATTTGGCATATTATAACTGTTAAAGCAATTAAAGCTTTCTATTGATACAAATCATTTAAATAAACAAAAAACCAATTAACAAATATATAGTGTGATCAAATAAAGAATTGAGATAAAGGGTGATTTTTTTGAGGTTAGGATTTTCATGCATTAGTATTTGACAGATCACGTGGGATTTCAGACATGGTGTCAAAGAGAAAGATGCTCAGTATGCTTTGACATTTCATCATGAATAGACTTACTAACGAGCAACGCTTGCAAATCATTGAATTTTATTACCAAAATCAGTGTTCGGTTCGAAATGTGTTCATTCACCGTAACGTTGCGTCCAACAGCATCTTTGAAAAAATACGGTCCAATGATTCCACCAGCGTACAAACCACACCAAACAGTGCATTTTTCGGGATGCATGGGCAGTTCTTGAACGGCTTCTGGTTGCTCTTCACTCCAAATGCGGCAATTTTGCTTATTTACGTAGCCATTCAACCAGAAATGAGCCTCATCGCTGAACAAAATTTGTCAAAATTTGAACACATTTCGAACCGAACATTGATTTTGGTAATAAAATTCAATGATTTGCAAGCGTTGCTCGTTAGTAAGTCTATTCATGATGAAATGTCAAAGCATACTGAGCATCTTTCTCTTTGACACCATGTCTGAAATCCCACGTGATCTGTCAAATACTAATGCATGAAAATCCTAACCTCAAAAAAATCACCCTTTATAATATTCGGGTATATAGGTGTGCGAATATAAAAAAATATCGCTGTTTAAGGCCAACATTTCAGGCAAACTTAAATACCTATGACTCTGAAGTCGTAGGCAACTTCCTGATCAGCTTAGAAACCTTCAACCAAAGGTTATCTAATATTAGTAGACTTCCTGTAAGCGCAATGGTCCTGAGGGCAACGCCGGCGGAAGCATAGCTAATAGTAGGACCACCCTTACTGCTAAGGTCAATAAGGAACGCCGAAGTTAAGAACAATCCGCAGCGTGGGAAAAAGATGTTATTTTTATTAGAAACTAGCTGGACAGGGCCCGCTTCGCTGCGCCTTCTTTAACTCTCTAATATCTTTTTAGGGTGGGGACACTTCGCCCTGAATGTGGATATCGTGCTACTGTAGCCTATGTCCGCCTATGACGCTGAACGCATGCGTTCGAATCCTGGCAGAACTTCGGGCAAAATTGAAAGCGGTGGTTATCCCCTCTTAATGCCTGCGACATTTACGAGGTACCATGCCATACATAGTCATGTAAAAAATCTCCCCAAAGAGGTGTCGCACTACGGCACGCCGTTCGGACTCGGCTATAAAAAGATCCCTTATCGTTGATAAACTCAACTTGAATCGGAAGCCACTCATAGATGTGTGAAAAGTTTGCCCCTGCACGGTTCTTGGGCAAATTTTTACTCTACTCCCAAATGCCTTTCTTTCGAGTCCCTTATTACCGTAATGGTAAATATTTCGGGTTTAGGAGGTATTTGGGGGGTGGTCACTTGGCCATTAAAGTAAATATAAGATTCGAGCTCTACTTTCAGAAACATTTCATATAAGTCCCATAATGGCATGTAAATAAGTTGTGTTTGACGGTGGGGTGGACCCCGAAAATGTATATAAATTTACCGAAAATCAATAAATGTCCACCCCAAATAGCTTTTATATATTAGGGAGGTATTTTGGGGTGGGCGGCTCCCCAAACACATGGCTCTATATTGTCGTGATTGATCTATATACCCATTTGGCGGGTTTTGGGTGGTGCCCACGGCACTCGTCCCTAACAATAGAAACCATGATTTTTTTGGTGACTGTTAGAATGCAAACAATTTCGAACTAATCGCATTACGAATCTCCGAGATCTGGTAATTTTGAAATTAGGGTAATGAGAAGTGCTTTTTAGGGGAGACATTTCGACTCAAATATGGATACAAAATTCGTGTCCACTCCCAAATTCCATTGAGCCCCATATTGTCATGGTCGGTAAGTATGAACCGTTTGGAGAGTGTTTTGGGGCTGGGGCGGCCACCGGCACTTTGCCCTGAAAATAGATATCAAATTCGTTTACTCCCAAATACCGTTGATTTGAACTCCATATTTGCTATAGTCGGAAATAAAGTTTAGTTTAAAGGGTGATTTAAGGCGTACCCCCAAAATTGGATATCAAATTTGTTTTCTACTCTCAAATACCATTCATTTGAGTCTCATATTGCCATTATGGGTCAATTAACCTATTCGTCGTATTTTTAGGAGGAAAAGCGCAACTTTGACTAGAACACAATTTTAATGTCATATTTTAAATCTACTCCCAAATATCTTTCATTTGAATCCTATATAACCATGGTCGGCTGATAAGCCCATTTTGGGGTATTTGGGGGTGGGGCGACCTTCCATTATTTGGACCTAATTGTGCATGCCATATTTTTAATCTACTGCCAAATACTTTTTATATGAGTCCCACATTGATAGGAACGTCGAATATATCTGTTCAGAGGAGTTTTGGGTTGGAGAGTACCCAGGTACTAGGTCCCAACTTTTAATACGGTATTCATTTTCTAGTCTCTAATACCTTTTATTTGATATCCATATTGTGTATATCAGTCCTCTTTTGGTTTTGAGTGGCGTTTTTGATGCCACCATCCGATATCTAAAATTTATGTAACCTATGTTTCCTTTATTGATTCTACGGAACAAACAAACAAACTGAGTCTTATATAGTCATGATGGGTCACATGCTCATGCCCCCTACACTTCGATCTGATTTTGTATGCCAGATTCGTAATTTACTCCCGAATTCCTTTCATTTAATCCCCATATCGATATGGACGACTTCTTGGGTACTTGGACCCAATTTTTAATACCATATTCGTATTCTACTCTTTCATTTGATATCCATATTGTCTTTATCGGTCCATTTGTGATTTTGGGTGATATTTTTGGCGTAACGATATAAACAAATTATAAAGCATATTTCTTCTTCCTGGCCCTATTCGAAATCTACTCCCGAATAACTTTCATTTGAGTCCCATATTGTCATGCTCGTCCAATGAACCTATTTTAGGGGGTTGTGGGGTTGGGGCGGCCCCCGGTTATTTGGACCCAACTTTTAATATGAAATTCATAGTCTACTCCTGAATTGCTTTCATTTGAATCCCATATTGTTCTGATCGGTACACTTTTATTTTTGGGTGGTACTTTTGAGTTAAGAGGGAGGGTCCGCTCCCTTCCGATATCAAAAAATTATATAGCCTATGTTTCCTTCCAGACCCACCTACACAATTTGTGAAAATTTCAAGATAATCTGTTCAGCCGTTTTTGAATCTATACGGAACAAACAAACAAACCGACAAACAAACACCAATTAATTTTTATATATAAGAAGATATTATGATCAAGCCGAAAGACCGCGCAGCATCTGTATCAGATTGAGCGGCTGCAAACAGCGTCCGAACCCTCCACCATAGGATGGAGGTATACTAATTTCTTCTTGATCGTCATGACATTTTAAGTCGATCTAGCCATGTCCGCCCGTCTGTCCGTCCGTTCGTCTTTCTGTCAAAAGCACGCTAACATTTGAAGGAGTAAAGCTAGCCGCTTGAGATTTTGCACAAATACTTCTTATTAATGTAGGTCGGTCGGGATTGTAAATGGGCCATATTGGTCCATGCTTTGATATCTGCCATATAAACCGATCTTGGATCTTGACTTCTTGAGTTACTAGAAGGCGCAATTCTTATCCGGTTTGGCTAAAATTTTGCATGAGGTGTTTTGTTATGACTTTCAACAACTGTGCTAGGATTAGTTCAAATCGGTCCAAAACCTGATATAGCTGCCATATAAACCGATCTGGGTTCTTGACATCATGAGCCACTAAAGCGCGCTATTATCACCCGATTTAGCTGAAATTTTGCATGAGGTGTTTTGTTATAACTTTCAACAGCTGTGCTAATTATGGTTCAAAACCGGTCAATAACCAGGTATAGCTGCCATATAAACCGATCTGGGGTTTTGGCTTCTTCAGCCTTTACAGGGAGCAATTTTTATGCAATTTGGCTGAAATTTTGCATCACATGTTTTGTTATAACTTCCAACAACTGTGTTAAGAATGGTTCAAATTGGTCCATAACCTGATATAGCTGCCATATAAACCACAATGACTTCTACTATGGTCTCCAATATACAATTCAGTTATGGTCCAAAATTAAAAAAAAAAATAACAAAGCAATTCTTTTCTTTTATCCTTTGTTTACCTAAAAATAGATACCGGGAAAAGAGTTCGACAAATGCGATCCATGGTGGAGGGTATATAAGATTCGGCCCGGCCGAACTTGGCACGCTTTTACTTGTTTAATTTCTAAATGACTCAAACAGAATATTTTCTTTCTATGTATTGAACGCCACTTGAACGAACACACAAGCACATGACGTTTAAGGTGGTGAGTTTTGTTTTTGTACTTTTATCGCATGTTACTTGTGAGTGGCGTGGATATAGCTTTTTGCCTTTTGGATGTGGAGTACATGATTCCAAGTGTGAGTTAAAAATTGGCGAAATATCCAAATCAACGCCAATTTTAAACAAAAAATATTTTTCTTATACTCATAAATTTTTTTTGAAATTTTTACAGTTCGTGTAGAATGATACTACGATCAAAGTATGGTGATTAATTTTTTGTAATTGATCCTTTCCAATGGGTCAAACGATTTTACCCATTAACGACGAATGGATAGAAAAATACCCATGAATGAAAAATACCCTTATGAAATTTGGATTGGCGTAAAGTAGACGAATAAATCTTTTTGAAAAAATTTTCCCCTTCTAAAGGTCATGTTTTGGGGGCAAAATTGGCCTGTACATTTTTTAAAGCTCAAAAAATCAATCAACAACAATTATAAGGAGTGAGATTTCTGGAAACGTTCTTAGTATCTTGTTGCATTTGATTGTTTCTGCGGGCTAAAGCTTGCAAATAACGACGTCTGCAGAAGCTGTGAGCACGTCGAGGAAGAAAAGACTATAGAACATCTGCTGTGAGCGTTTCCCGCACTGGCAGTCAGAACGAGTTCCATTTAAGGTTCTCATTTCTTTGAGAACTTGCCTGATGTAGCGGATGTGAACATCGGTTTTTAAAAGTGACCTGGTAGGTTCAATGATAGGAATTAGAAGCCATCTTCCTTCTCCTTTTCATGTGCTATCATTATGAACGAAAACGTCTGAGTCTGATGGTAGTCTGTCATTTAAACCTAACCTTACCTAAGGTGTTTCCCATGAAATTGTACGTCGCGGATTCAGCCGATGGATCTGGGTGCAATATAGAGCCTTAAGAGTCCCTTTCGCAAAAACCAAATGCAAAAAACAGTGAAATTAGGGATTCTAAAATTATATAAGAAGTCATACAACATAAACAATATTTTATATCCAAATTAGAAATAAAAAAAATATAAAAATATATTTTTTGTTGGCCGAAGCCTTGTATTTTTATTTATTCTGGCTACTGTCGTTTGGTTGAATTGAGTCACAAATTGAAACCAACTTATTTCTAGAGACAGGAAGCAATTTATCGCCATTCCTATGGGTGACCACCATAAATAACCTATTATGGATGCTGACTGAGGAGGGATTTAAACCGGTGTTATAATATTTTTAAGGGGTAAGGACCCGAATCAGCTATGCCGAAGAGCCGAAAGGATCTTGTAGATGGCATACGACTGCGCTAGACCTAGGGATCTCAATGCTAACCCGGAGAAGACTGAAATCTGCCTTTTCGCATCACCTTTCCTCAATAGAACGATTTCGATAACTGACAAGGTCAAATGATAAGGAATGATTGTAAACAGGAAACTGAATTGGAAGTGTCACAATCAAATTTAGCTTACCGAGAAGGCTCACAGATGTTGGGCTCAATGTATATCAGCCGTAGGCTCGAAATGGGCCCTGAATCCGAGGACTGTCAACTGGCTTTACAGGAACGTAATTAGACCGACACTTGCGTAAATAAGAGTAGTTTGATGGACTGCTATGGAGAAAAATGCAACATAAGGACAATACAACAGGTTCAGAGAACACGTTGTCTTGGCATTGGCGGAGCGATGAGGACCACGCCCTCTAGGGCACTGGAGACTATTCTAGATGTCCTATCCATTGGCATACAGATTAAGTGTGAGGCTGCCATTGCGGCTATGAGACTTAAGGCGATGATAGGAAACCTGGAAGGAAGGGAAGAGGTTTTCGATCGGATACCTGAAATGACTCTTAAGGTCATGTGCCAGGCTCTGCTGCCGGTGGCACAGCCTTAGATTGACGGAAATCTGGTATTGCCATCTGGAAGATCATGCTAGACAGATGGATCAAGGCCAGAGGATAGAATGGGCTTGGTAGTCTACATTGAGAACCCAGGGACTGAGATCAGTTTTCGACTGCCTGGACATAATACAGTTCTGCAGGGGGATATCCCAAAAACTGTTTGATCCCAATAACCGAATTACAAAATATTATTATGATCGGTTAACGATAACACTTGCCGCAATGGAAAAAAAATTTTTTTTTTTTTGAATCCATTGGAGAATTTAACGTCTTAGAATTTAATTTGAGCACAAAGTAAACATTAATATGGCACAAGATACACCTGGAACCACTACTTTGGCATTTAGTAGTGTACCGATCGACTCACAATTACGTGGTTCGATAAAGCCATGTCAGTCTGGCCGTAAATTAGCCTCTCTGTTGTTGCAGTGTGTTGTACACGGCAGCCCTTTTCGATGAAGGACTCCATCGGGTCAATCCGGTACGCACAACCGGCTTCCATGGGATTGCTTTCTTTTATAATATCTGCAATGTAACCTTTAATTGATTTTATATATACATATCGTCCCCTAGAATTTAACTGGAAGATTTCAAAGACCCTTACGTCCCTCATTTAGGTAAATTTATATCAATCCCATGGCTCTACGAACTAGATTTCAAAAAAGTTGTTTAAAAAAATTTAGTCGTTTTTTTAATTGGATCAATTAATTAAAATTTTCGAAAAACTTCAATCATTTTTTTAATTGGATCAATTAAAAATGTAATTGAAAATTCCAAAAGTTTTAATCATTTTTTTTTTAATTGAAAATGCATCTCTTTTAATTGAAAGTTTTTTCTGTCATTCCTTCAAAAAGGGTGATTGATATTATCATTTTCGTGATTGACAGTTTCAATTAAAAAATTATTAGGATCAATTAATTTCGTGATTGCAACCGATTTTTATTTTTTTCTGTGTACTTACCAAACTTTGTCAAACCAGCAAAAATTAAAGCTTCTGGGAACCGAGAGAGATCAGTTTGTATAGGAGCTATACCAGGTTATAGACCGATTCGGACCGTACTTGGCACAGCTGTTGAAAGTCATAACAGAACACAGTGTGCAAAATTTTAGCTAAATCAAACAAAAATTGCGGCTTCCAGGGGCTAAAGATGTCAAATCGGGAGATAGGTTTATATGGGAGCTATATCAGATTATAGACCGATTTGGACCGTTCTTGGCACAGTTGTTGGAATGGGTAACAAAACACCGCATGGCAAATCGGAAAAAACTGCTGCTTCCAGGGGCTCAAGAAGTCAAATCGGGAGATCGGTTCATATGGGAGCTATATCAGGTTATAGAGCGATTTGGAATGTAATTGGCACATTTGTTGGAAGTTATAACAGAACACTACATGCAAAATTTCAGCCAAATCGGACAAAAATTGCGGCTTCCAGGGGCTCAAGAAGTCAAATCGGGAGATCGGTTTAAATGGGAGCTATATCCAAAGCTGAACCGATATGGCTGATTTGCATCCCCAACGACCTACATCAATACTGAGTATCTGTGCAAAATTTCAAGCGCCTAGCTTTACGCGTTCAACCGCTATCGTGATTTCGATAGACGGAGGGACGATTATGGCTAGATCGACTTGGAATGTTATGACGATCAAGAATATATACACTTTATGGGGTCTTAGGTCAATATTTCGAGGTGTTGCAAACGGAATGCATAGATTAGTATAACCCCATCCTATGGTGGTGGGTATAAAAAGGAAAACAACCATATGTTTGTGATAATTTTCCACCCAACCTCAATCTCCAAACTTAGCTTTATAGATAAGCTTTCTTTAAAGCTCTCTTTCCGCAGTAAGAAAAACTAGCCCATATTATTTTTCCTCCCTGACTTAGCTTACTTTCATAGGAAAATCTACCCCAAAATTAGCCCTTTAAAAATATAGACAGGGGTGAAGAAAAATCTAAGAATATTGCCAGGTGTTATGTGGTTTATATTTGGGAGCGGTAACGTTGACAATCGCAGTCTAGTGCTGCCACGCACTATGCTATTAAGGACTTAATGCAAGCCCAAATCTGGATGTTCGCAGCTCACCATAAAAAAATAAGTCATAAGCAAACAAAAAAAGCAAATGAAATATTTACATAAAATATGGCATGCCAGGCGAGTATAATGCATTTTGATTAGCACAAAAACTGCCGCAATCCAACAGCTGTGAAGAAAGGGGGAATACACAAAACAAAGCAAGACCAAAAAAAATAAATTTTGTTTCTTCAAACCTTTGAAATTTAAATGCGTGTGCGTGACTGGTTTTAAAGAATGTCCGCTGACATTTATTTATATACACTGAACAATAAAAAGCTACAAACAAATGGCTATGTGACGACTACTTAGCAATTACCACATAACCACAAGGGTATTGCTTAATGAAAAAAAAGAACGAAGTTGGGAATGTAGACTGGTAAGAAAGACTTTTTTCAAATAACTAAAATAGAATCGTCGAACCAAGTGCAAACGTGCCCTTCCCTCGCGTTAGTACGCGCTATTGGTTTCAAGTCCGAATGGGGTGCCGCTGAGGGACACCACAAGGAGAGTTCCTTTCCTCTTCGCCACCAAACCTTGGTTTTGCTCGTTTAAGACTGCCATCATGCGTTCCGTAGCGAATTTGCTGCCCCCATACTTAATGAAGAACGTCGCCTTTGTGAGCTGGGGTATGTCCATCTTGCTTACCAGGTCGAGCTTTGTGCGCCAAGGAGTGTGGATAATTCCAACGAGCATTTTGAAGATATCAATACATTCTACTGACGCAAACGCAGCGTTAAGATGTCCCATTTATACTCGTACTCGCAGCTCATAAGTTGTATAGTTGGACCCACTTCTGTGTTCAACACATGTTTGACAACCCGTCCTTTAACCAGATCCTCCACTTGGGACCGATGATCTGGTGGAATCCTACCGGATGCCCTGCCGATATCGATGACTGCATACGTCAGCTCATCTCTGTTGTGCTTCGTTGCCACTCTGGCGTAAGCGGGCGGCTATTTACCCTTACCAGCGAACATCTTCCTCTTCCGTGATAGCTGTGGCATCCTTTTGGAAGTCACAGTCCTCCATGAAGACTCAGGGTCGTGCGCGCTTCCTTCGTTCCTGTTCCGATTTTGTCCACCTCCGCAGAACACTGTCTGGGGTCTTCATTGCGGGAGGGCTGGCTTAATTTTCCCAGATTACTTAAAAGCGGGGAGCTCTTTTTCTTCATCAGCATTTTAGCAGTGTTATACTCTGCGGGAGATCTGATTCTCTTTCCAGCTTCCGTAGAAATGCTTGGAATGTCAGTTCTATCCCTTTCAGCATACTACACTTTCGGCCGATTGCGCTGCCGGTACATACTCCTCTATCACCTTCCTTGTACCCCGGATCGCTTTCTCGGTCTGCTTGCGAGCTTAGCAAAGCCATCGCTCACTTCTGCCGTCATCCCGCTGCCCACATCTCTCGCTGTGATGACTGTTTCATTGACACTGAAGCTGTCTGAATCCGAGTCAGAAACACCACCTTTACTAAAGGCTGGGGACGAACATTGCATCCCTCTGGTTTATCCGTCTCTATCTCATAAATTAGTCTGACGACTAGTTGTGCGCTTGAACCACAACTCTTGACTACAGGTGCCAAGGCACCCACACCTATAGGAGGGAAGGACAACATGCTACGGTCTGACGCCACCACCGCAGCTGTTGGGTCTTTTGAGTCCATTTCTAGCCTACTCCAAAAAGACTTTCAATTTCTTCGTAATAGGCAGTACCTATTCCGAGATACGAATAGTTTTCTTTGAGGAGCGAAATGAAAATGCGTCCACTCAACGGCTACTTTATTATTCCGTGACGCTAGATAGTATAACGAATGACTAAGCGAGAGACTAAAGACCGAAACAGAATGCCCTCTGGAGGTGGGCGAAGCACGCCCCAGAATTTTAAAAATTGTCATTGTCTGCAACAAAATTTGCTAATTTAATTCCTATTCAAAGGGTTTTTCGCACCAGTCTAAGCCTAGCGAAAAACGTCCAGTCTGACAACTGCCGGTCACTCGACTGACTTAATTGCTTGAATATAGGGCTCCTTGTCCCGCTGATATAAAGGAGCAATGGTAAACCTGCCTATTTAGGTGCTACATGGTACAACTGCAAATTTGTCCATGAACATTACATTAAGGAACATCGGGGATACTTAGCACATATCAGTGAGTGCTAACTTCCTTTTTATTGACCAGTCCGTACGGCGTGCCGCAGAGCGACACCACTTTGTAAAGAAGTTTACATGGCAGATTATTCAATCTATACGTCGATTGGAAGATGGATTTGCTTATTGTAAATAAGTGAAATAAGTTAATTCAATAAAACAGAAATAATTGTTGTTTACAATTTAATCTACTGTTTCTCTTTCTTTTTATTTAATTTTCCACCGTGTAGCTTCTTAACGATTTTTAAAATCGCTACATTCTAATTAGTGCCTTAAATATGTACTGTTAGAAGAGGCAACTGTGACAACTAACTCCAATGGTCTCAGCGCTATGGTGGTGGCTAGAGGATTGTGAGAGTGAAGGGGTGGTTGAATTTCCGCATTTCTACGTTTTACGTTTTTTATTCATTTTTTTCCTACTGCCATTTTCAGAGTATTTTATCGCCCACAATTTGTGTGGAAATGCAAATTTCTGTTAGCTGACTGATGTACGGACAGATAGTCGTCTGTCTAGCATACGGGCGGTAAAACAGCCAAGTCATACCAAGAGCCATACTGCGTGTCACCTTCAACTTTAATACAAAAATGGTGTTGATTTAAACCCAAAATATGTCGAAAACTAAGCTACATTTAGCACCATAATATGGTTAAATTATGAGCTTTAATGCTAAAATTACTAAAATAACCAAAGTGACCATAATTGAAATATGTCATAACTGCAGGTAATGTCACTTTTCCATGAACACGCAAACAAAAATTCTCTAAAAAGTAATTTAGAAGAGAGCATTTAAAGTCCAGTTACAGTCCAGTTACTAATAAACATTTTGTGGAAAAAAAAGTCTGGAATATTTTAGAACATTAAGAATAATGGGAGATGCTTAGAGTACAAAAACTTCTAAGACAAAAGGCGTTGGCCGCAAGTGAAATCCTGAGAAAATGATTAAAAGGCCTCGAAATATATGATTTAAGTTGGTGGTATGGTGGCGACCTATTCACGACAACGAAGTGGGCCACCGAAATTGGTCCAGACGAAAACCGTCAGAAACGGAAGTTGCTGTTTTCAGTCTTCTTGGGAAGTGAGTTCCATATACAGAAGCGCAAAATACCCGGGTGATTTGCCGGACATTTAACTACAAATAAAACATTTTGGAAAGAGCAAAAAATGCAACTCTTCCTTCAAAAGAGCTATTGGCAAAATTTGAGGGTTTATACCGCGTGTCATGGCTGCAGTATACTGGCTGAATACTGCAGTTGTCTGGTGGACGGCGCTTCAAAAGTCCACCTATTGTTCAATACTCAGCCACATCCACGGGATGGCTTGTTTGTGTATCACAGCCGCACTGAGCACAACACCTTCTGATGCACTGAATTTAAGACTACACCTTATGCCTCTTGTGTAATATCGGTGCGGCAAGTGATAGCATGTGTAGGGCATGTGGGGAAGATGATGAGACGTTGGAGCATTTCCTTTGTCATTGCCCGGCTTTCGCTTCTAACAGATACCGGCAATTAGGTGGAGACACAATACCAGACATGAACCAACTTAGGGGAGTGGTATTGAAAACAATTAAAGATTTTGTAAGTAGCACGGAATTCCTACCTTAGAGGTTACTTTATAGTTTTTAGAGCGCACAACAAGCCGATTACTGACTTAGGTGTATGTCCATAGTGGCATGGGGCGGATTAATATCTGCACTCTCTTTTCAACCTAACCTAACCTATGCCTCTGGACATTGTGGCTAGACAAATTACTGCGACCATTGCTTTGAAGCTATGGAATTTCCTTGGACATGCGGCAGCTTTGGACATTGTGTTATTCTTAATACAATGTCCGTTTTTTTAGCCTATGGGAATAACACAAAGCCTGAGCCTCTATTTAATGAAAAGTAGTGTACCACTATAACTGATAGAACTAATAGCAACTACAATATCCCTCACGGCATGGGATAACAATAAGCACCACGCAGGCTGGAACTTTGGGCTCAAATCTGTGTGATATTCTTTGTTATCATGAGAAGCTTAGCTGCGACCTACTGGGCGTGTCCACAGATTGCGGAAAGTGGAATGCTCCATACGGAGTAGCTGCCATTTTAGTCGTGATTAATCAGTGGTATCGAGTGAAGAGTCTCAGTGGGAGGCCGGGCGGCACCAGCAAAATTTCATATTTGTCCATGAATATTCCATTAAGGAACAGGGGCAATCTTCTCACATATCAACGCTCAATGATAAGGTACCTCCTTTTTATAGCCGAGTCCGAACGGCGTGCCGAAGTGCGACACCTCTTCTGAGGAGAAGTTTCTACATGGCATAGTACCTAACTAGTACCCACTAGTACCCACTAAAAATTTTATGATGGTCTCGCCAGGACTTGAACCCAGGCGTTCAGCGTCATAGGCGCTTTGGTGGCTTAAATAATGAGTGCCTATGATATTCGATATGACAAGGCGAGATATCGGCGCCTTTAAATAACAAATGGTCATCATGTTCCTGCGGCGATCGGTCGCATAGATCGGAACGAGCTTCCTCACCTATAAGAGCTTGACGAGGATCGCCACCTCCACATGCAAATGTGGCTACAACAACAATGTCCCTGTTCATAGAAATCACATAGACTTCTATACGGCTAGTCTGGATAGTGGTATAGGTGGGCTTTGGGGTTTACTAGGACTGGTCATATCGAGAGGGTTACCCGACCACTGAAGTGTGTATAGGAGATCTGCACCGATGCACCGCAAAAATACATATCTTTTTGAATCAAAGCCAACGGCATGTGAGAAAACACAAATGATTTTGCGGTGGAACTAATGTGTGTGTATGTATCGCTTTGAAGAAAACGAGCAATGCCTGGGTTTAATTTACCATCGTAAATACTTATGCTCATGTGTCTCTTGTATATGCGGTGGTATGATGAGTGTTTTCCAAAAACAACGCAAACACCGCAATTTTATTTTTAACATAAAAAGTTTAAAAAAAAAACCTAAAAATAATGAAATTTCATATTCAGAAACGAAATTAAATATCAGCAACATAAAAATATTTTTCTGTTAAAATAAATGGGGTTTCGGTTGTTATAAAAACAACACTGCAATTTTGATTTGATTCAATGTCTTGTGTTTATGCAGTGTTTCCATTCTCGTTTTGCATTCACTTATAACACATCCATGGATGCTAAAGTATTCAAACGATCGCCACTTATATCAGTGCATAACAATGCATCAATTGCGGTGGCGATAAATACTAACACCGCATATTAGTAAGTATACCGCAAATCAGAAAAATACCACCGTTTGCAATGATGTGGTATGTATCAAGCTGCTGTCCTTGCAATTAGTGGTGAAATGGCTTGCAAGAAGTGGATGAATGACTAAGATAAAATTTCAAAACGACGATTGGAATAAATATCTTTTCAGACAGCCATTAAATCTCTGAGGAACATATTTCTGAACTCAGGAACCACCCTCGACTGTCGCAGATTTATCAACAAGATGTCTGAACGCTTACAAATTTACCTGCTCTCGGTACCGGGACACAGAGATATCTCAGGGGTTTGTCGAGCACACAAACTTGCGATACTAGGAACCAGGCACGAGATAGCTGCAAGCACCACACAGGCTGGAACATTGAGGTCCGGTCTGTGTGGTGATCATTGCTGTAACGAGAAGCTTAGCTACGAGCTACCGGGCGCTTAAGCCGAAGGGGATCCACCTGTAGGTGCATCTCCGAAGGGGAAGGAAAATTTGACTTAGACTTTTGTTAGAAATGGTTATAAATAAATTTTTGAGAACTTGTCTGAATTAGCTGATGTGAACATTATCAAGTTTTTGAGCTTACTAAAGCGATCTGGATGGATCAATGTTAGAAAATAGAAGGCACCCTCCTTCTCCTGTTTCTGTTGTATCCCAATGGAAGTGCAGACTGACACTTAAACCTAAGCTAACTGTTAAGCAATAAAGACGGTTCCTTAAAGACTGAGTAGTAAGTCAGTTCTTTATTCCTTAAAGATAAATTTCTTATAAACTACTTAAAACTAACGACAAACAAAAAATTATTCTAAACAGACACATATCAAACCCCACAGGGATATTTCCTAAACCACACATCTCAGGCGATAAACACCCTAAACAAACACATGTGCTAAGGAGATGCTTTTCACTCTGACCCATTGTGTGTGCTCGGTAATACCAAATTATTTATTGCCCAAATACTACATCCACATGAGGCATGCTTATCAGAGTGGCACATGCGCGCTGTGTACATTTTATTATGCCTGAAATGCCCATGCGTAGGTAGTCTCATGAATGTATACGTACCCTTAAAAATAGCATGTTGATATTGAAATTTCCCTTATCTATAAATTACCAATATAAAATAATTTCTGCCACACAACAATTAAAACCCTTGTTTAGAAATCTAAACATTAGCCATGGTGGTGCCAACGCCGTAGGTTGAAGTGAGTGCCTAAATATTTAGAGTCTCTGAATAGACTCTAGGCCCGTGTATGGCACTAGCTCGGATTCCCGGACACGATGGTATTCCTCCAGAAATTGAGAAGGTGCTGAAATGTGCAATAAAGATGCCCCTTGCCCACGGCGAGCGAACCAGTTACCAAAAGGATATGCATGGTTAGTCACTGTACTGTCATCTGTATACTCCGTTGTCCTTGCAGAATTGACGGGCTCTCCTCCAGTTTGAGACGATGCAGGCTGGTATCGGGGCCGTTACAAACTAATTGCTTTCAATTGAAATGTATCGTTGCGTCCTAAGAAAGATTGAAGAGATCTGCCCAGGCAGCACTGGATTTAGTCAAGATGAAAGATATGCCTTCTCAACCAATGGCACACGTTTGGATACCAAGGATTCCTTCTGATCCTGAATACAAAGTAACCTCGAAAAAGAAATTCTAAGTTAGGAATACCGTGCTACTTACAAAATCCTTATTTGTTTTCCATGCCACGCCCCAAAGTTAGTTCATGTCTGGTATTGTGTCCCCACCTAAGTGCCGGAATCTGTTAGACGCGAAAGCCGGTCAAAGACAAAGGAAAGGCTCCAACGTCTCATCATCTTACGCTATCGCGGCTATCACTTACCGCAACGATTTTACATAAGTAAGCTCGAAGTCCTATGTGTCTACATAGGAGACTAAGGAAATGTAATCCCAATTTTCAACCACATGGGTAGATTGGATTAGGCTGATGGTGACTGGAGACATGCAGTATTCGTACTAAACTCCGACCGTCCTTAACAGACATCAACAGGAGGAGTTGGAGGAGTTGTATCCTAAGGATTCAACAAGTTGAAACGGAAAGTCTATAGAAGCGTTGGAGGTTAGAAATCAGAAGACGGCTCAGCAGTTGTTGCTAAACACTTGTCTGAGGAGCTATCACATCTCTAAAGTGTGGCGGATTGCAGAAGACAGAAAATCTCCACGGTCCAAATAGGAGAGAAAGGCGTCTAAACGGGACCCAACAAACCCTGTGTGGGTGGGTATTCCGCTTGGATTGGGCTCAAGGTGTGCGCCAGCGAGAAACACGGAACTCAAAAGGAACTTCGACAGCAGCAGCTGGTGAAGCATCTAGAAAGGAATCGTCCACACCGCAAGTATCGAGTGCCGTGAGGAAGAGTGGTTCCACTGCTTTCTCAACTACCCCTGGATGCGTAAGGAAACTCATCATGACAAGATCGAAAGAAACTAGTGAGGATGAACACCTGGCGGACTCAGAAAAAGAGGCTAACGCAACAATTCTGAATCCTGACTATGGTCCGGTATTTAAATTACTCACATGAGTAGTACGGCGAATGAAAGATACAGAGCCAGAGTAGTCTAAATAATTTTCTTCTTCCGTCGTTAAGCACTGAAGATTAAATAGTAGCTAGCCTTGAAATTAATTATTAATAAGTCTCATTAATCAATACTATATCTTCGTCATTTTCTTCCGCATTCTTTATCATCAAATAATACGCTTGACGACCTCTGCCAAACTTTTCACGCAGTTCCTTTCCCAACTGTTGGTTTGGCTTGTTGGCGTTTCGGAAAGACGTCTGCTCCCTACACTGAAAAAACGAATATCTTATTTTCTAGTAAAAAATTGACTCTAATATGGTAAAAATTTTATTTCAACTTATGTAAATTTTCTCTCATGTTATGAAAATTTACTAAACTACGGAAATTATATCCTTGTACTAAAGAAATCGTATTAAGATCATGTAATTGGCATAAGTATATAAATTTCCTAAATTTGTTTCCCTAGTATCAGTTAAAAATCGTAGACTTCAGTTTAAAAATACTACCGACAAATTGTCAGTAAAACATATACCCTTTTACGGTCAGTCTTTATTAGAATCTGTTTTTTTACGTTTCTGGGCAAGCTTGTGCAAGCAGAAAAACGAATGGCTGTGTGTGAATTGGTGGGTAAATATGCTTGCATACATTCATACTCCATATCGTGTAGGCTATTATCAGCTTATTGATGTGTGACTTTGTCATTTTGATTTACTGTCGGACCTCGATTATCCGGGATGCTCGAGACCGGAGGCATTACGTGTAGTCCATTTTTGAAGTTAAAATTGCATATTGTTGACCACTATTATGCAATTATATCAAATTATGGTATTTTTTAATATTTGTTATAATTTTTAATAGAAAAAATTAAATATAATTAAAACATTAATGATTTCGGTTTTTTTCTTGATCTAAAAAACCAAACACTCTCAGCTATTATAAATTGACCAACGTGTTTTCTTTAAGTTAAATCCCTTCTAAAATGAATCTGAACTGCTTAACGTGACTAGTCTTTCCACAATATTTTTGCGATAATGCCATTTAAAGCACCATGGCCTACCGGATGAATTAAAGAAGTGCAATTCGGTGGAAAATATTTGTCGATAATATTTTCATATTTTAAATCATTTACGTCTGGATGACCCAGTTGTTTATTAGCAGAAGGATTTTGCTATCATATTTTATACCAAAGTCGTAACAAAACATTTCACTCAAAATTTCAGCCAAATCGGATAAAAATTACGTCCACCAATGGCTGAAGAAGTCAAGATCGGTTTATATGGCAGCTATATCAGGTTATAGATCGATTTGAACTATACTTAGCACAGTTGTTGCAGGTCATAACAATATTCTATGCAACAACATCCAATTTATTTATTTTTTTATTGTTGATGGTTTTTGTGTTTATTTATTTTTTATTTAAGTTATTTATATATTTTTTTATTTATTTCTTTTTAAATACTAAATAAGTGTTTTTGTTTTAATTTTAGTGAAAAACTAATCTGCATTTGAAATAATTAATACCAATAAACAGCTGAACGGACGCATTCTGAATTTTGACTGTAGAAGAAGAAGCTTACTTGGAAAAAAGCAACATTAACAGGTGGTACAAAATGGATATTCATAAGTACTGTTTAAGCAGATCTAGCTTTTTAGAGCGCACAACAAGCCGATAACTGGCTTAGGTGTATGTCCATAGTGAAATGAGCGGATTAATATGCGCACCCTCTTCTCAATCTAACCTAATCTAGCTTTCACCTCAACGGTTTGTGTTTTTATTAAGCAAATATAACAATAAAACAAAAACGTACTTCTAAAATAATAATAATAATAAATTCCTTATGTTTAAAACTGGTTTATGGTTTTTAATTGCTTTTTAGTGAGTATTCCTAAAAATAGGTAATACGTGCTCTTTAATGCAAGTAAAATATATTTTAATTTATTTTATCCATACAACAAACGTTGAAAACACACACAAGGGATTAACGAATTACATTGGAGCAATATTCAAATATGTTATGTATTAATTAAGGGTTATCATTAGACTACTGAACTGAAATATTTTTGGTTAAAATCCATATTAAATTTTGGTGTCCTTTAAACTTCCCCAAAGTATAGATTTTCCAACATTTTGTAAATTTTAACTAGATTTAAGTTCATTTGTAAATTCATACCTAAAAGAATAATTTGAGTAAACAAAACGGAAAAAACAACCTTTGGTGCCAAATTATGTCCAATTTCACCATGATTTAGTTAATTTTTCTTTAGTTGAGGGTTTACATTTTAGTTGAGTATACTCTCTTTTTTATCTCGACTCTGGTTTTCATCTGGTATCACAATTGACCAAAGCGTCCCAGTGAACTCGCTCTAATAGTGGGCTAACCATTCAATCTAAACCTCACCTAGTTTACCATTTTAAATGCCATTGGTTTAGGGCCCTTGATTTATCAGGGACAAATTTAATTTGATTCATATCTTAATTATTTCTTTTATTCCTAAATTGTGTCGCAACTTCAGTGAGGAATATAAAAATATTTTTCCTTACATTAAACAAAATAATGTGTAGTATGATGGTATGGGCTTACGAAAAATACAATTACTTCCATAAATAAAAAAAGCTCTTTGTGTGGAATCAAAATCTTAAGCCAAAGGTCGCCTTTACCAAAATATCGTCAGTAAAAGTTTTTTCTGTTGCTCTGATAGGAAAATATTATTAAATTTTTGATATGATTTTATTGTTACCTGATTATGACATATTTGTTAATGTCTCATCATGAGCTGCTAACATTGATACGTTAATTACACCCAAGCCTTAGGATATACGAGTAATAGTCTCCCTTTCATTTGCCCAATATTATGTGTATATTGAATTTGGTGATGACTGAAATGTAGATTAGATACTAACGAGAATAGAATATTTGGGTGTTTAATGTCCCACACCCATCTATCCTAAAACAGAAGGTATAATTTTATGACATGCAAAGAACTATCGGAAATACAATAATGATAACAATGAAATAATCAATGAAATGCTATTTCCCTCTTTTTATACGATATCAACCGTAAACGTAACACATTCATATTTAATGTATGAACAATGTAATCAAGCTAATAATGTGACGTACTACGTAGAACAACGTTGTCGTGCCAGCATCTTGGAAATAAGCCACAATCACTCTATTTAATTATGCGAGTACTGTAATTTCTTGATATAGGAATTTTCTTTCTTCTATTTGCAAAGAAATTGTGATAATGGAACTTTATTAATTTGGAACGGACCAAGATTAAATTCTGTATGAAGCCAAGCGAAAGTTGCGAATCAATTTAATTCATTGTTTACTTAAAAGAGTTGCTGGACTGGTTGTAATCTTTTGGGTCTTCTTTATATCGAATCTTTCGTTAATATTGACATTTAGGTGACCACAACGTAAACCGTTTAAAAACCTTTATGATTTATTTGGTTCGACAATTCATCATAAATAGACTTACAGTCGGCGATCTAATTCTTTGCGGAATACAGCTACAGCGGTCAAAAAAAGTATTCATCATTCAATGTTTTTTTTTTTAATAAGTCTAAAAAAGACAATTGGAATAAAAACATATTAAACTAATGATGCAGTAGTGCTTGTGTGATATATATGTACACAATTTCATTGTTTTTAAAGAAAAAAATAGTATTTATTGGAACAAAAAGGGCCATTTTACAGCTGAACACAAAAAATTAAACAAAAAAGTATTCATCATTGCAAAAAAACAAAAAAATAAATAACATAATTTAAAAAAATTAATACTTTGTTATTCGACCACCGCGTCTTATAACTTCTTTTAAACGGTTTGACATCGATTGGACTAATTTAGCGGTTATATTTTGGTCTATATTAGTCCATTCCTCCATTATCACCTGTTGCATTTGACTCTTGCTCGAAAAATTGCGCGTTCTCAATTTGCGTTCGAGATGTTCCCAAAGATGTTCAATTGGGTTCAAGTCGGGACTTTGAGGAGGAGTTTTAATGACTTTGGGGCAGTTATACAGCATCCAAATCTTGGTATTTAAAGCAGAATGTTTGGGGTCATTATCTTGATAATATTGAAAGTTATTACCAAGCCCAAGTTTTACAGCACTATCTTTTAAATTCCTCTTTAAAATGTCAATGTAATACTTATGATCCATTACTCCATTAATAATTTCAAGATTTCCCGCTCCTGAAGCCGCCATACACCCCCAAACCATTAAACCACCTCCACCATGTTTTACAGTAGCAACTGTGTTTCGTTCTTCAAGCTCTGCATTTGGTTTTCTGTACACTATGACCTTTCCATCGCACCCAAAAAGATTAAACTTGCTCTCGTCTGCAAAAATGACTGTTTTCCAAAATGATTCGGGCTGTTTTACATAAATTTTTGCGAAGTTTAGCCTTTTCACTCGGTTTATTTTATTTATAAAGGGCTTCTTACGTGCAGTTCTTCCTCTGTAACTATGCCTTTTGAGTGTATTTCGAATTGTTTGTGTAGTAACTTCCTTCCCTAAATATTCCATAGTGTTTTTACGAAGAATGGTCGCATTTGTCTTCGGAGTTTTCTGAACTTGCCGCACTAGCCAACGCACATCTCCAACTGAAAGTGCTTTTGGTCGACCAGATCTTGGTTTATTGTCAACAGTTTTCGTTTCTGTCCACTTTCTGATGATGGATTCTATAGTAGATCGTGGTCTATTTAATATTTCACTGATAGTTTTTTGAGTTAAACCATTCCTGTGGTGTCTTATTATCAAAACTTTTACCTCATCAGAAACCTCGTTTTGCTTACGACCCATTTTGACAAAAACTATATTTTCAATGAAATTAAATATTTGCTGTCAAGGGCAAAGCCTCCTTTACTAAATAAAACAGAAAAGGGGGATTCCCAAATAATATTTGAATTTGACTTTGATGATAGCACATCAATGATGAATACTTTTTTTGTTCTGTTTTTGGTGTTATTATATAAAATTGCATTTTTTGCGCTAATTAAATTTATTTTTTGAATTTATTTTAAAACATATTACGAAAAATAAACTATTGCATAAAACTGCATTATTTGTTTACTTTAAATTTTCTTCAATTACCCAAAATAAGTGAATTTATTATCAATTTTGCTAATGATGAATACTTTTTTTGACCGCTGTATTTATAAATGTATTAGTTTGGTATAGCGTTTTTTAATCCACATTGAACATTTCTCGCTAAATTCTAATAATGTTTGCCCTCATAACATTTATAGAAAGTAAATTTTTGTGATATGGGTGCAATGAATTGAAAATTTTATAAATTTGCTCATGAACATTCCATTAAGGAGCAGAGGCAAACTTCTCACATATCAATGAGTATTGTCCGATTCATGTTTAAACTCAATGATAAGGGAGCTCTTTTTTATAGGCGAGTCCGAACGTCGACCCCTTTTTTGAAGAGAAGTATTCAAATGGCTTCTATGCGGGGCATAGTTAATGGTTTTCCAATACCGACTTGACAACTTTGAATTTAATGTGTGAACGCATTCTTACACTAATCATCGAACTACCACTGTCACTGTCAATTTATTTAGTAAATTCATAATTTTCATCTACAATAGATGAAGTACACGAACGAACAACGTCTGCAAATCATAAAAATTTACAACCGAAATTCGAAGTCGGTGGCCGCTACTTTAAGAGCAAAATCATCTTCAGTGATGAAGCTCACTATTGGTTTAATGGATTCGACAATAAGATACGTTAAGTCATTGGTCTATGCCAACATTATCTTTTTTCAAAATATTCCCCATTAGGATCTATACACTTTTGCATGCGTTTAAACCAATTGCCGAAGCACTCTAATTGAAGTTTCTCTAAAACATGCATTCTGAACGCATCAACCGCTTCTTTAGGTCTCGAAAAACGTTGACCTCTCATATTATTTTTACGTACGGGAATAAAAAGAAGTCATTCGGTGCCAAGTCACGACTGAACGGCGGATGAATCATCAAATAGATGTTTTACGTGCACAAACATGCAGTTGTTTGAACCGATGTGTAAGTGCTCGCATTGTCGTGGTGAAGAGTAATCCGTCTTCGGCGGTTGGTTTTACTGATTTCTTGGAAGACAATTGACAAGCAAATGGTTGTGTATCTCTCAGAATTGACTGTTGCGTTCTTTTAGTGGTACGATTGCAAAATGTCCAGTTTTTTCGAAAAAACAGATGATCATTAGCTTGGAAGTGCTTCGTGCGCGAGCAACTTTTGTTGGAATTGGCTCACCTTGAAACACCCATACAGTCGACTGCTGTTTACTTTCGGGCTCATAAGCGTAAATCTAAGATTCATCACCTGTCACGATGTCATAGACGTGTTTCGAAGCGCCGCGATCGTACTTTTGGAGCATTTCTCTCGACCAATCGACACGAGCGTTTTTTTGAGCGATTGACAATTTGTGTGGGATCCAACGCGAACAAATTTTTCTAACCGTGAAATGTTCATACAAGGTTGAATGTATGCTGGTCCTACTAATGCCTAAGGTTGTCCCAATCTCACGATAGGTCACATGACGATTTTGCAATATCAATTATTTTTGGAACAACAACTGATTTTGGACGACCTTCACGAAATTCGTCTTGGAAGGAAAATTTTGGTACTTTGTTTACGGCAAAATTGTAAGAATTTGTGATGAATATAAAGGATGGATATTTTTTTATGGCACAAAACATTGTCAAACAATCTATGTACAAACTTTTGGTGCCTCCTGCCTGGCGCCGTTCGGTGCGAGATTTATTGCTTGTGGTACATATAAGTATTTTTTCTACCTAAAATTAGAAAAATTTTCAATTTCCGAGTTTAGGTCCACACACGAACGATCCTACAAATATTGCCACCATGCCGCCGTCACCATAGTTTGTAACACCTTGAAATATTGATCTAAAATATTTATATATACTAGCCGAACCCGGCCTGCCCCGTTGCGTCTTCTTTAACTCTCTAATATCTTTTTAGGGTTGGGACACTTCGCCCTGAATGTGTATATCGTATTCGTGCCACTGTAGCCTATGTCCGCCTATAACGCTGAACGCCTTGCTTTTATTGGTGTGCGAGAGGCGTGTCCCTTCTCGGTTCCACTCCCAAATACTTACTCCACTCCCAAATACCTTTCTTTTGAGTCATATCGTATTGGTAAATATTTCCGGTTTAGAGAGACATTTGGCCCTTTATGTAATTATACGCTTCGTGCCTTACTTTCAAGTACATTTTATTTGAGCCCCATAGCGTCATGATAGGTAATTAATTCTGTTTGAAGATGGAGTGGACCCCAGGCACTTTGTTCCGAAAATGAGTATCAATTTCCCGAAAACACTTCGAAATTAGTTTTCTACTTTGAAATAACTTTCATTTGAGTCCCGTATTGTCATAATGAGTCAATCAACTTATTTGACTTATTTATGGAAGAAAAAGCGTCACCTTGACTTGAACAAAATTTTAATGTCACATTGGTTATCTACTCCCAAATACCTTTCATTTGAGTCCCATATAGACATGATCGGCTAATATCCCCATTTGGGGGTACTTGGGGGTGGGGCCACCTCCCATTTCTTGGACCTAATTTTTTATGCAATATTTGTAATCTACTGTCAAATACTTTTCATTTGAGGCCCATATTGACATGAACGTCGAATATACAATATGTGTTTAGAGGAGTTTTTGGGTTGGGGAGTTGGTCTCTTTAAAAGTAAATCTCTTCGTTTTGTACATTCTGAGCTGTTCAAATGGTCACACGCCAGTGTTAGAATAACTTAAAGTTCATTAATATAACAGTGCATATGAAGTGTCACGATAATACATTTTTTAACTATCTTATTAAAAATATAAGAAGCTAGCCAAAAATGTGAAATGTTTTGACTTTATCGACTTTGCCTTTTTAAATTAACTACAGTTTATTTAACAGCGACAGCTGCAATAAGTTGTCTATATCGTTTTTTATTGCAAATGTTTCTTTCAATATTCCATCACCCCATTTGAAATTATTTCCCACCACAATCCGTTATTAATGTTAGTCACGTATGTACAATACATTTTCACTGAAGCTTAGAACTTAGTTTAACACTAGATTGCATGTCAAGCTTAGTAACACGGAAGTTCAAGCTCAGTAATTCAAATGGAGGCCTACAAACAAAGGAATTATCTGAGATCTTTTTATCCACTAGCATCAGCATCAAACCATTAATGGCATTTATTTGGTATACAAAAAAAAAAAGAGCCGTATTGGCTTTGTGATTAATTTGTATCGAAAACGCTGTGGTAATGCAATCAAATTCCACACAGATAAAAATAATTTTCAAAAACAACTACTTTGGTCGAAAAACGACTACGAAAGTTGTTAATTTTCCTGCAACAATTTTTTTTTTATAATTTAAATTTAATTCATCTCATGTTTGGTAGTCTTGCACACATCTTTTAGCCTACCGACATCATCTCCTTTATAATGAAGTGAAATGACAGTCTACAAAATTTCAATCATTTTGTCTGTCAAGTCTCTTGTAGAGACTTACTTACGTACTTCAACAAATTATGTCTTCGATTCAATGCTGAAATTCGTTGAGAATTTAAAGTTTCGCATACCAATTTGGTAGTTATTTTTTTCTGTGCAAATCAGCATTCTGTGCAAGAATGCTTCTATCCACTATGATAGAAAGTGGATTTGTGTATTAATTTTAACGTTAAATATGCAATAGATCATCGAAAAATGTAACTTCTTTACTCGACTTTAAGTCGTTGAGTGGTTTTACAATTAAGATGTCAAGCATAGAGATATTTGCCAATAACCATCCGTAAAAAATTATTGAACATTTTTCGTTTTAAATTGTTATTTAAGGACATTTAATTATAATTTATCTGGCCATTTAACATATTTTCTTCTAAAACTTAATTTTAAGAAATTTTATATAATTTTGTTTCATTTTCCAAAGAATTCTCTGTTCCAAAGAACATGTAATCAGAAGGACAAATATGAGATTCAAAGATGGGGGTATATACATTTTATCATTCCGTTCGCAACACTTGAAATATCCATTTCCGACCCTAACAAGTAAGTGGAATTACAATAGGGTCTTGATAAATTTGAATTTAATTTGTGAACGCACTCTTCCACTAATCATCGAACCCTCACCGTCATTTAATTTAACATTTTCATCATGGTAAAGTAAACGAACGAACAACGTCAGTAAATCATAAAAATTTACTTCCGAAATTCGGAGTCGGTGAGCGCTTCTTTAAGGATAAAATCATCTTCAGTGATGAAGCTCATTTTTGGTTTAATCCCGGCTCAGGATAGATGTGAGCACCACACAGGCTGGAACATTGCGGTCCGATCTGTGTGTTCATTGCTGTCAGAAGAAGCTTAGCTACGAGCTACCGGGTGCTTCCACAGGCTGGGGATAGTGGAATGCTTCATACGGAGTAGCTGCAACGGCAGCCGCGGACAATCAGCGGTATTGAGCGGAGTCTCAGTGAGAGGCCGGGCGGCGCCGGCTCCTGCACAAATACTGAGTGCCTATGATGCTCGATATGACAAGGTGAGTTATTGGCGCCTTTAAATAACCAATGGCCACTCTGTTCCCGCGGCGATCGGTTCTTTGGACCGAAACGAGCTTGCACACCTCCACACGAAAATGTGGCTACAGCAACAAAATTTTTGGCTTAATGGGTTCGCCAATAAGCAAAATATGCGTTATTGTTCAGGTGAAAATCCACATGTGCTTTAAAAATCAACAAAAAATAACTGTTTGGTGCAGTTTACATGCCAGCGGCGTCAATGGGCCATACTTCTTCGTCGACGATGCCAGTCGCCACGTTACCACGGAAAGACAACCACACCATGCTCACTGATTATTTTTGGCCTGAATTGGAAGATATAGACCTGGACGACATTTGGTTTCAATAGGACGGTGCCACAAACCACGCAGCACGTTTTACAAGCGTGTTATCTCAACAAATGGGCCATTCGATTGGCTGCCTCGTTCGTGCGATTTGATGCCTCTAGACTATTTTCTTTGGGGCTACGTCAAGTCTATGGTCTATGCCAACAAGCCAACGACGCACAGTGGGAGAAATTCCAAAAAAATAGAAGAAATATGCCGTGAGGGAACGGGTAGAGATATCTCTTTGAAATTTGGAATGGTTAGAGCTGAATTATCGAGATCGTGTGCACAATTTCAAGGTCCTAGGTGGTCCGGGCGCCTCTTGGCAGACCCCTAAAGATGGTCACGCAGGCATTTCGAAAAATTGATCGATTTAAAAATGTTTTTTTTTTTTTGCTAGATAGTGGCCATAAATCCCTACAAAAAAGTCCGCTTGAGGTATACAATATCTTCACTGCACTGTGGTCGGACCTGTATGGAAAGAGCGGCCAAAAATACATAAAAGCCACATTTATTACCAGATTTCGCTGATATTTGGAACGGTGAGTTGTACTATGCCTACCGATGGCTGACCCGAATATGGTCCAAATCGGACTTTATTTCGATATAACTGCCATATGGACCGATCTGCCGATTTTTAGCCTTAAGCCCATAATTTCCGCATTTATTACCCGATTTCGCTGAAATTTGTAACGGTGAGTTGTACTATGCCTACCGATGTCCAAACCGAATATAGTCCAAATCGGACTTTATTTCAATACAGCTGCCATATAGACCGATCTGCCGATTTTTAGTCTGTTGTTCTATGCCTGCCGATGTCCAAACCGAATATGGTCCAAATCGGACTTTATTTCAATACAGCTGCCATATAGACCGATCTGCCGATTTTTAGTCTAAAGCCCCTAATTGCCGCATTTATAACCCGATTTCGCTGAAATTTGTAACGGTGAGTTGTACTATGCCTGCCGATGTCCAACCCGAATATGGTCCAAATCCGACTATATTTCGATACAGCTGCCATATAGACCGATCTGCCGATTTTTAGTCTGTTGTACTATGCCTACCGATGTACAAACCGAATATGGTCCAAATCGGACTATATTTCAATACAGCTGCCATATAGACCGATCTGCCGATTTTTAGTCTAAAGCCCCTAATTGCCGCATTTATAACCCGATTTCGCTGAAATTTGGAACGGTGAGTTGTACTTAGCCAACCAATATCCAAACCGAATATGTTCCAAATCGGACTATATTTCCATACAGCTGCCTTATAGACCAATCTACCGATTTGCCGAGACCATTTTCAGTTGTTCATAGTTATTTATCAACGTTTTCATGAAAAATTTGCACATCCACAAGGCCAAAACTGCCTGAAGGAGCGTTCTAATGCTTTTGCGATGTACTAGTGAGTTCTTTAGAATTATCTTGGCTACAATTTTTGTCTTAGTATTGGATCGAAAATCTCAATGGTTTGGTTTTCATAGGCCAAAATATCAAAATAAAAACGGGAAAAAAGTCTGAGAAATAAAAATCTGGAGGCATTTGGAAAAATTTGCACCTTCACAACCCCAAAACTACCTGAAGGAGCACTTCCATGCTTTTGCGATGTTCTAGAGAGTTCTTAACTATTGTCTTGGCTACAATTTTTGTCTAAGTATTGGATCGAAAATCTCAATGGATTGGCTGTCATAGGCCAAAATATCCAAAAAAAACATTACAAAACTCGAGGAATCAAAACTGGAGGCTTGATTTTCACCGTAGACATATGGTCTAGTGATGTTTTTTACTCAGTACAATCCCAAAAATCAGAAACGCGAAGGGCCCATTAAGTATTTTTTTTTTTAAATACAAAAACTGACAATGAAACATAGAGGTCTCTCTAGTATTTCTGTTTGAACCATTGAGTGGAGCGAACGTATTGTTATTGCGATAGAGGTATCCATTAGGCGGTTGATGATCTGCGTCTGTTTCCAGTGGAGCGGCAGATCTAGAGCCCGGGAGTAGGCTTAGAATGGACTCCAAAGACCCAACAGCTACGGTGGTGGTATCAGTCCGTAGCATGTTGTCTGCTACTGAAACCTCGACTGATGAAGCGGCTGCTCCAGACTCCACTAGCCGACAGACGACAGGGGCCTTTGACGAAGACACCTGGTTCGAGTCTCAAGACCGAACCTATTCTTTCTTCGCATGCCTATAATTTGCCTAGGCCATCGGCATTCCCCAGCAAACCAACCCGCTATTTAAGAGGTTTGAATAATAGAAGAAGCATCGTTCTCAGGTTTATTGAGAGGCTTGGTGCGAATGATCATAAGAATATACAATGGTAGCATTTCTTCGACATTGAAGGTGCTTTCGATAATGTAAAACCGACGTCAACCAAGAAAGAGTTGGAGTTTCTACCGTAAGAAGGTTTATTAATAACTTACTTTCTAAAAGATGCATTACGGCAGGCTTGGCATCTGTGAATCTAAAAAGATGGGTCAGCAGAGGAACACCTCCAGGAGGTGTACTGTCTCCTCTACTTTGGAATATAGCCATTAACAATATATTATTTTCTCTGGAAGAAAAAGGTGTAAAAGTGGTCACGTATGCTGATGACGTGGCAATTGCGATTAGAGGAAAGTTTCCCGGCACTCCAAGAAATATACTTCAGGAAGCTCTACGTGGAACAGCAAAGTGCGCAACCGAAAGTGGTCTATGTATAAATTCGTGCAAGGCAAAAGTAGTTCTTTTCAGCAGGTGATACAAGTTGCCTACAGTGGAACCTGTTTCCTTAGGTTGAGAGAATGTTCCATTTACAGAAAGCGCAAAATACTTGGGTGTTTTGCTGGACAGGACAATGAACTTCAAATCCAACATTTTGGAAAGGGCTAGACAGGCCACTCTTGTCCTATACACCTGCAAGAGAGCCATTGACAAAAGTTGCTGGTTTAGACCGCATATCATGCATTAGGTATATACTGCAGTTGTCAGACCTATAATGCTATATGGTGTTGTGGTCTGGTGGACGGCTCTTCAAAAATCCACCTACTGCTCAATACTTAACCGGATCTGAAGGATGGCTTGTTTGTGCATCACAGTCGCACTGAAGACGACAGCATCTGATGCACTGAATTTAATGCTACATCTAATGCCTCTGGACATTGTGGCTAGACAATTCGCAGCGACCACTGCCGTGAGGCTAAGGGAGCTTTCTCATTGGTGTCATGGCGGCTACGGACACTGTGCTATCCTTGATACAATATCCGATGTTTCAGGCTGTGTGGATTACACCCTACCTGAGCCGCTTTTGATAAAAATTACTGTACCACTATTCCTGATAGAACCGATTGGAACTACGATATCCCTGGTAACAGAAACTATACAGACCTCTATACGCATGAATCCAAATTAAACGGCCAGGTGGGCTTTGGGGTGTACTCTAAAGATCTAGAACTGGTCATATCGAAAAGGTTACCCAACCACTGCAGTGTTTATCACGCATAGATCATTGCAATTAAGGAAGTGATGGAATGTCTAAGATATAATGACATTATGACGATTGGCATAAATATCTTCCCAAACAGCCAGGCAGCTATTAAATCCCTGGCGAATGTATTTTTGAACACAAAAACCGCCTTCGACTGTCGCAGATCTCTCAACGAGATGGCTGAACAGTTCGAAATAAACCTGTTCTGGGTGCCGGGCAACAGAGATATCCCAAGGGATTGTAAAGCGGATGAGCTTGCGAAACTAGGAACTACCCTGCACATTCCAGGGATACGGGAATCTGTGGGTATGCCTCTTGCGACATGTAAGCTAAGTTTTCAGGACCAGGCTCGAACGACAACGAATGATAGATGGTCACAAAGAGGGGGCTGTGAGCATTTCAAAACTATGTGTTTAAATCTAGACTTGAAGAGGTCTACCGCTTTGCTGTCATTGGCTAGAACAGACGTCTCAGTCATTGTGTCCGTCATGACAGGTCACTGTCTAATCGAGAAACATGCTGACAGACTGAAGGTGGCCAGCAACGACTTTTGCAGAAGCTGTGAGGACACCGAAGAAGAAGAGACTATAGAACACCTTCTGTGTGTGTGTCCGGAACTAGCAGTGAGAGGGAGTTCCACTTTGGGTTCTCATTTCTTTGAGAACCTGTCTGATATAGCGGATGTGAACATTCGCAAGCTATTGGGCTTTTTAAAGCGATCTGGATGGTTCAACGGTAGGAACTATTGTAGAAGGTATCTTCCTTCTTCTGTACCTGTTGTATCACAATGAACGAAAGCGTCTAAGTGAGTCTGATGACAGACTGCCACTTAAACCTAACCTAAACTCTAGTATTTTGGTCATAACTTCAAAGGTTGCAAAAAGTTGCGGCTAAAATTTTGCATGTAGCATTTTAAGACCACTATTGACATTGGTGTAAAATATCAATGGGAACTTCAAGGGGGAACATAACTAAAATCCTTCTTGAAGCTCAATTATACTGGCGAGATGACATTATAAGACAAACAAATAAAACACCAATTTTGAAAGACCTATACAACAACTTAACATACACAAAACGACATAAAACTCAAGTAAGTACCTTTCTTTTCAATATCCGTTATAAATTTTGTCAATATAAATTGGATTTACTTTTTCTAATATTATATTGTATTCACTTCACTTTTGCACTTAATTCACGTGTGAAATCAACTAATTACATGTTCTGTCTTTCGGTGCTATTCTTCAAGAGCACCGTTAGAATGAGTCAATCACATGTATGCTTTCGAGACGCTTAACCTCTTAAGAGCTAATGTATGCATATATGGTACCAAATATTAGACTTAATTTTTTTCAATTTTGGCCAATGGCAGCGATCACTGTTTATCGATGGAATTCTATGACGACATTCACATTGACGACATTCACATTCGTGGAAAAATGAACAAGCCAGAGAAGGAGAAATCTCAGAAACCATAACAAAATAAGACGCAATCAATGTTGCTACATGCATGTTTCTGTGAAGCCTACTTCTTACTCCAGAAAAATGTCAATTTATGGAAGAAATATAAAAATAGTACAACACTTCTCTGTAATTGACCACAAAGTTGCGGTTTTAAGATTTTAAAAACAGTACAGTTCAGAATTAGCGTTCACGTTCACATTTAATTTGTGGCTTTGTGTTAATACATTTTGATATCAAAGGAATTTTGTAATTAGCCAAATATAATGAAATGTCCGACATTTACTCTTAACAGCATCTAAAAGACATGAAAATTGCAACTTTTGCCAATGAACATTCCACTAAGGAACAGGGGCAAACTTTTTACATATCAATGAGTGCAGTCCGATTCAAGTTCAAGCTCAATGATAAGGGGTCTCCTTTTTATAGCAGAGTCCGAACGGCGTGCCGCTGCGCGTCACCTCTTTGAAGAGAAGTTTTACATGGCATAGTACCTCACAAATGTTGCCACCATTAGGAGGGGAAAACCACCGCTGAAAATTTTTTTCTGATGGTCTCCCCAAGATTCAAACCCAAGGGTTCAGCGTCATAGGCGGGCATGCTAACTCTGCGCTACGATGGCCTTCAAAAAACGTATTTTTATTAAAAGGATTTATGCAACACATATTAGATATGGTAATGATCCGATGGAACTTTCAGACACTCTACAATGTTTACCAATCTCATGTCGTGCAGAACAAAATCTGGAAGTAATTTGGAATAAAGGACATCTTTGTGTGTGTCATTAAAGTTTTCATATATATGACCAGCCTGTAACAGCCTTACCTAAATAATAGAGAAACGTTTAGAATATCTTTGGGAAAAAATTATATGTTTTATTGGAGAAGTACTAATGTTATAGTTCCAGTGTAACATTTCCCTCCACGGTTTAACGTTTGTCGCGAATTCGTCACTTTTTGATGTAGGTTAGATTAGGTTAGGTTTAAATGGCAGTCTGCCATTAGACTTACTTAGATGTTTTCGTCCATTGTGATACCAAAGAAACAGGAGAAGGAAGATATCTTCTAGTTCCTAACGTTGAACCATCCATATCGCTTTAAAAATCCCAAAAACTCCGCTAATTCGGACAAGTTCCCAAAGAAATGAGAACCTTAAGTGGGACTCCGTCTGACTGCCAATGTGGGACACACGCATAGCAGATGTTCTATAGTCTCTTCTTCCTTGACGTCCTCACAACTTCTGCAGAAGTCATTACTGGCAACCTTCAGTCTGTCAGCATGTTTTCCCATCAGACAGTGACCTATCATGACCGACACAATGACTGAGACATCTGTTCTACCCAGCGACAGCAGAGCGATAGACCTCACCTAGTCTAGATTTGGCCACATAATTTTGGTATGTTTACAACCCCCCTTTGTGACCATCTGTCACTCGTTGCTCTTCGGTCCTGATCTTGACGACCTAGCTTACATGACGCTAGAGGCATACCCGCAAATTCCAATTCCCCTGAAATGTGTAAGGTAGATCCTAGACTCGCAAGCTCGTCTGCTCTACAATTCCCTGGGATAGCTCTTTGACCTGGCGCCCAGTACAGTTCAGCCAACTCGTTGAGAATCTGCGACAGTCGAGTGTGGTTTTTGAATTCAGAAATACATTCTTCAGCGATTTAGTAGCTCTCTGAGAAGATATATATACCAATCGTCGTTATGACATTATGTCATAGCCATTGCACCCCTTTTTTAATTGCTAGGATCTCCGCTTGACACACACTACAGTGGTTGGGTAACCTTCTTGATATAACCAGTCGTAGTTGGTCGTCTAGTTTGGAAGCATCCGTATAGAAGACTATGTAACTTTCTATTACCAGGGATATCGCGTTTCCAATCGGTTCTATCAGGAATAGTGGTACAGTACTTTTTATCAAAAAGCGGCTCAGGCTGCCACAATGTCAGAGGCATTAGATGATACATTTAATTGAGAGCATGAGATGGCGTAGTAGTCAGTGGGCTGTGATGCACAAACAAGCGAACAGTAGGTGGACTTTTGAAGCGCCGCCCACCAGACCACAACACCATATAGCATTGTAGGTCTGACAACTGCAGTATATACCCAGTGCATGACACGCGGTTTAAAAACCCACCTTTTGCCAATAGGTCTCTTGTAGGTGTATAGGGCAAGCGTTGCCTGTGTTAACCTTTCCAAAATGTTTGATTTGACGTTCAATTTGCTGTCCAGCAAAACGCCCAGGTATTTTATGCTTTCAGTAAATGGAACATTCTCTCCTTCCAAGGAGACAGGTGCAGCTGTAGGTAACTTGTATTCGATGTTGACATGAACTACTTCTGTTTTACACGCCTAGACCGCTTTCGGAAAAATCACTTCGTTTATGGTAAACCATTAGGGGACTTAGTCTGTGGTAAAGTGTGGCTATTTTTCTTTTAAATTTTAATGTAAGCGTTCGCTAAAAAGACTGATTAGTCTATCAGTCGAAATCACAATAGAGGTCGAACGAGTAAAGCTAGCCGCTTGAAATTTTGCACAGATACTTCTTATTGATGTAGGTCGTTGGGAATTGCAAATGGGCCATATCGGTTCGGATTTGGATATAGCCCCAATATAAACCGATCCCCGGATTTGACTCCTTGAGCTCTTAGGAGCCTCTATATTCATCCGATTTAGCTAAAATTTAAAACAAATACTTGAGTTACGATTTCCAACATCCGTCCCAAGTATGAACCGAATCGGTATATAAACAGATATAGCCTCTATATAAACCGATACCCGGATTTGACTTCATGAGCTCTTAGAAGCCCAAATTTTTACTTGTTTCGGTTGAAATTTTACTTAAAACTGACTTACAACATCAGTGGCAAGATTTATACATATCGGTCAATATGGTGATATAGGCCTCCCCTTAGTACCGATATCCCGATATGACTTCTTGAGGGCAAAATAATTCAAATACAAACTCAGTTAATAAGGGTACATTTTTAGGGGAATCCATGGTGGTGGATACCCAAGATTCGCCCCGGCTGAACTTAGCACTCTTTTACTTGTTTTTTAATGTTTGTTTCTTAAAATTCTTAAAATTGATATTAGCAAATACTTTTAACTGAACATTACGAAAAAATATACATTTTCTTCGGCTTTTCTAAAAGTCTCAACGACAACCTTAATAAAGCACTTATTATCTATTTCGCCTTGTGATATTTAAACTTTTATTAAATTACGAGAGACTATGAAGATTCTTTGCAGTTGGTCATCAATCTGTTTTGTGTGTTTTGTTTGTTGAATTCTCTGATGCTCTGTGGACATATGACATTTATTTAAAGCTTGGATACTACTGGATTATATATGTACTTGTGATTGAGCGCGTCCGCTAAAACTTTTTAGTCGGAATTAATTTATTTATAGCATGGCTCTTTGCTACATATAAATATGGTCTTGGTTTGTGCACTTAATAAAGAAATGTGTGTAAATCATGTAAAGTACCTTGAAATAAAATGTTGCAATCAGATCGTATGCTGAGTAAGATGAGTCCCATATTCTTAACAAAAGGCTAACAAGTTGGGGATTTAGAACGCGCGTCATGCATTATATACTGCAGTTGTCTGACCTATAATTCTATATGGTGTGGTGGTCTGGTGGACTCCAAAAGTCCACCTACTGTTCAAAACTCAACCGGATCCAAAAGATGACTTGTTTGTGCATCACAGCCGCACGGAGGACTACGCTATCTGATCCATTGAATTTAATGATACACCAAATGCCTCTGGATATTGTGGCTAGACAAATTGCTCCGACCACTGCAGTGAGGCTAAGGAAGCTTTCTTATTGGTCATGCGGCGGCTACGGACATTGTGTAATTCTTGATACATTGCACTATGTTCCGGGCAGTGGGGATAACACATTGTCTGAGCCGCTTTTTGATAAAAAGTACTATACTGCTATTCCTGATAGGATCGATTGGTACGACATTATCGCTGGTAATAGAAGTTACATAGACTTCTATACGCATGAATCCAAACTACATGACCAGATGGGCTTTGAGGTGTACCCTGAAGAACTAGGACTGTTCATATCAAGAAGATTAGCAGACCACTGTAGTGTGTATCAAGCGGAGATCCTTGCAATTAAGGAAGTGGCATGATATAATGCTATGGAATGGCTATGATATAATGCCATTACAACGATTAGAATAAATATCTTCTCAGGCAACCATTAAATCCCTGAAGAACGTATTTCTGAACACAAAGACCGCCCTTGACTGTCGCAGATCTCTCAACGAGACTCCTGAACAGTTTAAAATTCACCCGTTCTGGGTTCCGGGCCACAGAGATATCCACGGGAATTGTAAAGCGGACGAGCTTGCGAGACTATGAACTTCCCTACACATTCCAGAGAAACTGAAATCTGTGTGTATGCCTCTAGCGACATAAAAACTAAGTTTTCAGGACCAGGCCCGAAGGGCAACAAATGATAGATGGTCACAAAGAGCGGGCTGTGAACATTCCAAAACTACGTGGCCTAATCTAGACTTAAAAAGGTCTATCGCTTTGCTGTCATTGGCTAGAACAGATGTCTCAGTCATTGTGTCTGTCATTACAGGTCACTGGCTAATCGGAAAACATGCTGACAGACTGAAGGTTGCCAGCAACGACTTTTGCAGAAGCTGTGAGGACATCGAAGAAGAAGAGATTATAGAACACCTTCTGTGTGTGTGTCCCGCACTGGCAGTCAGAAGGAGTTCCACTTAAGATTCTCATTTCTTTGAGAACCTGTGTGATTTAACAGTTGTGAACATTCGCAAGTTATTGGGCTTTTTAAAGCGATCTGGATAGTTGAACGTTAGGAACTAGAAGGCATCTTCCTTCTTCTGTTTCTGTGGTATCATAATGGACGAAAACGTCTTAGTGAGTCTGATAGCAGACTGTCACTGAAGCTTTTTGAATTCGGGTAATTTTGTGTTCGTCAGCACTGCATGCTATCTTTACTGATTTATTTAACTAAATTTAAAGATGTCCAACTTGAGAACTTTTTAAAGGAACATTTTCTTTGATGGAAAATTGTTTACTTTATATCAAGGAATTTTTTCTTAAAAGGTAGTAAAATGGATAATTAGCTTTGTGTTCTATTAGGAAAGAGAAGAATCGATTAATGAATTTCCAAATATAGCCACTATACTATATTGTACTCCCTATCTACAATAAACTTATTAGGATAATAAAACAATTCGTACTAAAATTTCAACCAATGGCTTTGAGACTTTCTTCAAGTTTTTTTTCGTTAGTTATTGAACTTTTCAAACCATGTTTTAATTGTCCTATATTTTTCATAACGTATATTTATATGCATTACTCATTAAATATCATTACTGTTACTGATGCGGATAGTCTGCAAGGCAATTATCATACCTTAGGTGTGAATTGAATGTTTTTCATCAACAACAACAATGGTTGTTTAGATCTAGAGATCTCTCTCAAATGACTTACCTAAAACGAAACGAAAATAAATATGAACAAATATTATTACTCGTACAGTTCCATGAACATTCCAAAAATATGAACATTTGTTTGCATACATAAAAATAACGGAAAAAACTACTTTGTTTATATGTTTTTATTATAAAATTTGCATTAACAAATTCATCATAGAATTATTTAATAAAACCGGTTTGAAATAGTGTTATGCCACCTTCTTCTTTTTTTCAACAAACCATGAACTAGACTTTTGTTGAAATCAATACAAAGGCGGCGAATGAATAACATTTTGCATTGAAGTAGACCCCAATTCTGGGGTTAAAGAAATCTAAAACAAAACCTCAATTATTGTAAAGGGTGATTGTTTTAAGCTATAGGAAAGTTTTTCAAAAAAAACATTAAATTCAGAAAAATGGATGGAATCTTTATTTATTTTAATCGATAGTAAGGTCCATATAATCTAACGTTTGAAGATTAATTCATGCAAATGTTGACTGTGACTGCGCCTCAAATGGTCCATCCGCTTAGTCCATTGGTTGCATACTCTTTCCAACATTTCGGCCGGTATCTCATGAATAAATGCTTTAATGCTGTCTTCCAATGCGTCAATTGAAGCCGGCTCATATCTATATAGACATGACCTTTAACTTAGTCCCACAAAAATAGTCTAAAGGCGTTAAATCGCACGATCTAGGTGGCCAACTGATCGTTCCCGATTAAATATTCACCGAACTCGCCTCTCAATAAGTCCATTGTTACCCGTGCTATGTGACATCGTCTTGTGGAAACCACATGTCATGCAAGCCAAGCTCTTGCATTTTAGGCAAAAATTACACAGTTACGTTACGATTCGCATCATGTTTGAAGAAATACGGTCCAATGATGCCACCAGCCCATTAACCGCACCAAACTGTGACTTTTTGATTTGGTAGCTCTTGCAATGCTTCTGGCTGCTCTTCACTACAAAATCGAAAATTCTTCTTATTTACGTACCCCTTGAGACAAACATTAGCTTCGTCGCTCAATGGAAAAAGCGCGCGATGAACTTTCTTAACAGAGTTCGCATTTTGATAATAAAATTCATTAATTTGCAAACATTGTTTGGTTGTAAGACGATTCGTGGTTCAATGATAGACTAAACTGAAGATGTTTGACAGTGAACCAAAACTCCAAACGTGCGTGAGCTGTTTAAACCAGTGTTGCCAAAAAGATAATAGCTTAAAAATCACCCTTTAGTAAGCAAATACGTTTCGTGGCTGCCAGTCTGTTGATATAAAATTTATTCCCTCTAAGGTATAAGCAAGTCAATGTACGCAATAATTTTGTTATTTGCTCCCATACATTAATTGGATCAAGCGTAATGCTTGCTTTGATACCTTATTTTGAGTGTGCTAATTATTTAGTACTATATACTTAATTAAAATTTATATATGAGTTTGTAAACTCAATGAGGCGTTTTTCAATATCAAGAGTATTTGAGCATGAAATATTTTTACGGTGGGCGAACTTCTTTGTATTACATTTTTTACTGCAACAAGTGGCCATGCAGCTGCAAACCAAGTGTTACCAATTCAACGGAAGTCAAAATCACACTTTGTAACAGATTTTAAAACCAAAGAAACTACTTAATTTTTTAAATGTTGTTTTAGTAAAAGAAATTTGTAAGCAATAACATCAAAACGATTACTACACGCAAAAAAAAATAGTTCGTTCACATTACGGAAATTTTTGCCAAGTAGACTTCGTTTCGAAAAAACGTTGGACTTTGTTTACGATAAAAGTAAATGTTTTTGCAGTAAATTCTTGCAAGAATTTGTGACACATAAAAATTTTTTTTACCCTGACAATACCTTTCATTCTTGATATATAGAACGTGTTATTCAGGATTTCAACTAGGTTTTCTTTATTTATGAATTAATTTAACGTCAATCTTATGTATGTACAAATATATATATAATTTTTTTTCTTTTCAAAAGAATGTGCATAATTACCAATTCTATACGAATCTGAGATGACTATTTCACAACACAATTTGATACACAATTATATTAACAGCCTTCCATTTTTGCAAAACTTCGTTATGGTTTTGTGTTATGATCTGCTGTATTCGTTATGTTATAAATGAAACAAAAATTGCTTATGTGAGTTGTTGTTTTCGCACATTTAAATACCTACTTTGGGATAGGGATTTCTTTATCGCGTAAACATTACCAAACAATGTATGTGTCTTACAAATTCTTTTCGTGTTTTCAAGTACCAAGCAGTCATGTGTCTGTTGCATTTTTGTTCCTAAAGCGAACTTTTATAAATTGCCACTTTCCGAGTTTACCACACGCACTCGGCCAAGCTGCTCAATATACTGGCTCTTTGCTCAGCCAAAACAAAACAGGAAAAAATGTTATTTGTGATAATTTGTCTATACCAGTGACGAGCACACAATTGCAATTATGTGCAAGCCTATGACCACCTTTGGGATTATTTTCTTGTGTACGTAAACAGAAGTGTGCAATATTGTAAGTATTTTTGCCCATCACTGGTTTATACGCCCAAAAACTCACTTATTCTCTCTAGTAGGAATGATACAAGAGAATAAGTATTGGTCCAGCAAACGAATAACCATTTGCGGCTAACGAAACACCTTTGCAATCAAAGAGTTTTTGGTTTTACAACTGAAGGAAAATCATTTTTCCGTAGACGAACCTGCTAAAGGGTTTACCATATACAAAGTTAGTTACGTTCAATAGTACTACGTTTATGGCTATCGTTTGATAACATTTGGAGAAACGATAAACGATTACAATTAAAGAAAAACTTCGTTATAAAAGTATTTTGTTTGCCGTTAAAATTTCCCAAACGTTTTATTTGTCTTGTTGTGCAGGCTCAGAATAGATATACAAACAACAACAAAAATGAAAAAATACGAGCAAGCAATTGGCAATGAATTTAATGCTACAACTAAGGCCTCTGAAGATTGTGAAGACAACTTACTGTGACCACTGCAGTGAGGCTAAGGGAGCTTTCTCATTGTTCATGCGGCATCTACGGACACTGTGTAATCCTTGATATAATGCCCGGTAGTGGAGATAACACATTGCCTGAGCCGCTTTTTGATAAAAAGTACTTTACAACTATTTCTGATAGGAAGGATTGGAACTACGATATCCCTGGTAAAAGAGCTACAAAGACATAGAGGGAATTATAGATCAGACGAGCTTACGAGTCTAGGAACTAGTTTACACATTGCAGGGGAACTAGAATCTGTGGGTATACCTGTAGTGACATATAAGCTACGTCTTCAGGCCTGAAGGGCAACAAATGATAGATGGTCACAAAGGGAAGGTTGTCAACATTCGGAAATTATGTAGCCTAATCTAGACTTGAAGAGGTCTACAGCTTTACTGTCACAGGTTAGAACAATGTGTCCATGATGACAAATCACTGTCTAATCGGAAAACATGCAGACAGACTGAAGGTTGCAAGTAACGACTTTTGCAAAAGCTGTGAGAACGTCGATGAATTAGAGACAATAGAACATCTGCTGAGAGCCTATCCCGCACTGGCATTCATTAAGAGTTCCACTTTAGGTTCTTATTTCTTTGTGAACTTGTCTGATTTGGCAGATGTGAACATTCGCAAGTTGTTGGGCTTTTTTAAAAGACCTGAAAGGTTCAACGGTAGGGAATAGAAGGAATCTTCCTTCGCCTGATTCTGCGGTATCACCGTGGACAAACACGTCTGAGTATGGTGACAGACTGCCATTTAAACCAAAGCTAACCTTCAGCCCTCGTACCAAGTACTCCTGCTTTGCAACTTTTGAATACGAAGTTATACAAGGACAATGTAAATTCATTCTGTGTTTAGACGGTGCTGCTACTTTAAAGACAATCAATCCATTGTGCTATTATACCCACCACCACCATTGGATGGCGCTATACTAATCTAGTCATTCCGTATGTAGCACCTCGAAGTTTTGATCTGTCACCCCATAAAGTATATATATTCTGGATCGTCTCGACCTTCTGGGTCGACCTAGCCATGTCCGTCAGTCCGTCCGTCTGTCGAAATCACGATAGCGGTCGAACTCGTAAAGCAAACCACTTGAAATTTTGCACAGATAATTACTATTGCAATAGTTCGTTGGGGATTGCAAATGTGTCATATCGGTTCAGATTTGAGTATAGCCGTCATATAAACCGACCCCCCGATTTAACTTCTTGAGCCCCTAGAAGCCACAATTTTCATTCGATTTGGTCGAAATTTAATCCAAAGAAATTTAATCCAACATACATGCCAAGTATGATCTGAATCGGTCTATAAACAGATATAAACCCCATACAAACCGATCCTGGATTTAACTTCTTGAGCCTATAGAAGCCTCAATTTTAATCTGATTTGGCTGAAATTTTAAACAAAGACTTCTGTTATGACTTTCAACATCAATGCCAAGTATGAACCGAATCGGTGTATAAACAAATACATCCCAAATATAAAGTTATCCCCGGATTTGGCTTCTTCAGCCTTTACAAGCCTAAATCTTCACGTGATTTGGCTAAAATTTGGCCCAAAACCCCTTTTTTATGACTTACAACATCAGTGCAAAGTTTTATGCGAATCGATCAATATGGTGCTCTATTATACAAACTCAGTTAATATGGGTACATTTTTAGCCTAATCCATGATGGTGGGTACCCAAAATTCGGCCCGGCCGAACTTAGCACGCTTTTACTTGTTTCAACCCAACAACATAGTATCCCACTGACACAACACACGAAGGATTGAGAAGAAATTTTAAAATGGTACAAATTGCAGGAAGTTTGCTGAATAATAGCCGAGGTTAAAGCAAAGAGGCACAATGAATGCATGACCCACAGTAGACATATATGTACTACAATCCATAATACCAGCCCCTATCACATTAAATATATATTTCGTCGTGGGGTTAAAAAAACATTTCTTATTCCCGCATCGTGCCTCATGAAAGCGATTGTGGTGGCGGCAGCGGCTCAGAAAAGAGGAATGTAAATATTCTTAAAATACTAACCCTGCTTCGAAAGTAAGTGCTACACCCAACAACAATGCGAGCCGAGAGGCATTTGGCGCTTAAGAGACCAGAAAATAATGTTTTGGGTCAGCAGGACAATGATCCCAAGCAATAAAAACACAAGAATAAGTACCATGGACGCTTAAGATACTTCATCTTACTCTACACATACATACTTCTTGCAGTACAATGTACGATATACATCCCACAACAACCCCCATAAGGCATAGGGGGAATGCATATGAAAGATACACAAAAAATATTATTATGAAAAATGGGCAAATGATGTTGGCGGTTCGTCGCTTTAACAGCAAAGTGATGTTGCTAAAAAAAAACAAAAAGGATTTTGCATTACAACAGCAAACCAAGATTTGAAAAATGGCTATTGAAAAAGGAACGCGAAATGTTTACCCTCCTAAGTCTGTGTCAACAAAGGCTTCAACACTGGTGTTATTTTTTAAATGTCTTCTACTAGAGGGTAAATTATGATTAAACGACGAGCATAAATTTGAGCTGAAATTTTTCCACCCAATTGTGATATCAGCATAAATATATTATTCATAAAAGGACATATTGGCAATGTGGTTTATGGGAGACTACAACAGACTTCCTCCAAATTTACTCCGGTGGATGAGGAGCTAGCCCCAATTCGCATGAAAACCAAATTCTTCTACATCAGCATATATTCAACATTTACAAAGAACGTCCGGAAATCTCAAATCATATTCTTCGCCGCGGCAAAAAAAATAACAGTCAACAGCACCAGGATTCTGAGTTTATTGAAACAAAAAAGGTTATGCGAGTTGGAGTTCAAGTGTAATACTGTTATTGCGTTTTATTTGTATAGGAAATCACAACCGGCCATTGTTCGCGAACTTATATACATAGAGGTGAACAAAATGTTTGTGTATCGCAACCTAAATCCTTGGAATGATACCAAACGCCATGGTGGCGCTCCAAAATAGAACTGCAACATACCTGAATTGGTTCGGCGATTAAACGCTCAAATTGCACGAACGTGATTAATTTCTGAACATCGTATGCTCTGACGAGAACGATTTCCCAATTAAGCCATTTGTAAACTCCTAAAATGTTCATATTTACTTATAGGTTAATAGGTATCGGGTTTTCCAATAAGGACTTTACCACCATAGGATGGGGGTATACTAATCTAGTCATTCCGTTTATAAAACCTCGAAATATTCGTCTACGACCCCATAAAGTATATATATATATTCTTGATCGTCTCGACGTTCTGAGTCGATCTAGCCATGTCCGCACGTCTGTCGAAATCACGATAGCGGTTGATCTCATAAAGATAGATAGAAATTTTGCACAATCACTTACTACTCATATAAGTCATTGGGGATCGATTCAGATTTTGATATAGCTCCCATATAAACCGATCTCCCGACTTGACTTCATGAGTCCTTACAAACCACAATCAATTTTTGTTCGATTTTGTTGAAATTTTGCATGTGATTTTCTTTTATGACGTACAAGTACGGTCCAAATCAGTCTATAACCAGATATAGCTCCCATATAAACCGATCTTCTAATTTGACTTCTTGAGTCCTTGCAAGCCGCCATTTTTGTCCGATTTGGCCGACATTTTGCATGTGGTGTTCTGTTATGACTTCCAACAACTGTACCAAATCGGTCAAGAACCTGATTTAGCTCCCATTAAACCGATCTCCCGATCTCTGGATTTGACTTCTTGAGCCCTTGCAATCCGCGATTGTTATCCGATTGGGCTGAAATTCTGTGTATAGTGTTCTGTTTTGACATTCAAAAACTGTTCTAAGTACGGTCCAAATCGTTCTATAACCAGATATAGTCCATATTTCAGCAGAATCCATGGTGGGGGTTTCCAAGATTCGGCTATTTTCAATAAAAAATTAAAAATCACGAAAAAATGGAAAACTGTTTCACGAAAATTCTTGGGTAACGCCAACGATAGCATATACAAATTTTTTCAAAAGAGGTTCAAAATTCTAAAGGCCTGCAGACTCGCAAAAAATTTTTAATTTTTGCCATTTTCTCCGTAAACTGCACTTTTTTATACCCACCACCATAGATAGATCATCTAGTCATTCCGTTTACAACACGTCGCAATATCCATTTCCGACCCCACAAAGTATATATATTGCGATTTAATGATGTCCGTGTGTCTGTGAGTCCGTCTGTAGTTATCATGCTGTAGCCTTCAAAAATTGAGGAATTGAGCTGGAATTTGGCACAGAGTCGTATTTTTGCTGCATGCAGGTTAAGTTCTTGAACGGGCCAAATCGGTCTATATTTGGATATAGCTGCCATATAGACAGATCTGCCGATTAAGGGTCTAAAGCCTATAACTACTGTATTTATTATCCGATTTCGGTGAAATTTGAAACAGTGAGTTGTATTGAGACTCCCGACATCTGAACCAAATATGGTTCAGATAGGATTATATTACGATATAATGCTATATGGAGCGATCTGCCGATAAAGGGTCTGAAACCCATAAAAGGTGTATTTATTACCCGATTTCGCTGAAATTTAAAACGGTGAGTTGTATTAAAGCTGCCGACATCTGACCCATATATGGTTCAGATCGGACTATATGTAGATATAGCTGATATAGATCGATCTGCCGATTAAGGGTCTGAAACCCATAAAAGCTTCATTTATCATCATATTTCGCTGAAATTTGAAGAAGTGAGTTACTTTAAGCTTCCCGACATCCGACTCAAATATGGTTCAGATCGACCATAATTGGATAAAGTTGCTATATAGACCGATCTGCCGATTAAGGGTCTAAACCCCATAACTGCTGTATTTATTATCCGATTTTGGGAAAATTTGAAACAGAGAGTTGTATTAAGACTCCCGATATCTGACCCAAATATGGTTCAGATCGAACTATATTTAGATATAGCTGTCATATAGACCGATCAGCCGATTTAGGGTTTGAAACCCCTAAAAGCTTTATTATTATCCTAATTCGCTGAAATTTTAAAAAGTGAGTTTTTTTAAGCCTCCCGACATTCGAATCAAATATGGTTCGGATCGGACCATAATTGGATATAGCTGCCACATCGGTCGAACTGCCGACTAATGGTCTGAAGCCTATAAAACTTTATTTATTATCCGATTTTGGGGAAACAGTGAGTTGTATTAAGACTTCCAACATATGATCCAAATATGGTTCAGATCGAACTTTATTTAGATAAAGCTGTCATATAGACCGATCAGCCGATTTAGGGTTTGAAACCCCTAAAAGCTTCATTTATTATCCTAATTCGCTGAAACTTTAAAATGAGTTATTTTAAGCCTCTAGACATTCGATTCAGACCGATTTATGGTCTGAATCGCCTAAAAGCTTAATTTATTATCCTTTTTCGCTGAAATTTGAAACAGTGATCACATATGGTTTATGGTTTAGATCGGACTATATGTAGATATAGCTGTCATATAGATCAATCTGCCGATTAAGGGCCTGAAGCCCACAAAAGCTTAAATAGGCTGATATTTGAAATAGTGAGTTGTTTTAAGTCTCCCGACATGCGACTCTAATATGGTTCAGTTCGGACTATATTAAGATATAGCTGTCATATTGATCGATCTGCTGATTAAGGGTCTGAAGCCAATAAAAGCTACATTTTTATCCGATTTCGCTGAAATTTGAAACAGTAAGTTATTATAATCCGAAATCCGATCCAAATATAATTCAAATTGGACTATATTTAGATATAGCTGTCATATAGACCGATCAGCCGATAAAGGGCCTGAAACCCACAATAAGCGGATTTATTGCCTGATTTCGCTGAAACTGTGACTTGTATAAGAGTTCTCGGGACCTGAATCAAATGTGATCCAGACCAGCCCCTATTTAGATATAACTATGAATTTGGTGGTAGAGTTGTAACAAAATAGGATGATTAATATATTCAAGGTGGTGGGTATCCAACGTTCGGCACGATTTTTACTTGTTTTTGGTATTTTTCTTCCGATTTGGCGTTAAGTTCAATTTACAAATTCATGAAACATAATTTCAGTTTTTTCCCAACGTCTTTAGTTTTGCCCTAATTTTAAGGCATATGTCTTAAAGACATATTGAAACACAATTTCCTTTTCTTTAAAGTGTTCCCACAAGGAGTTTCCATTTGTTAAAAGGAAGTGCTTTGCCAAAACACAATTCATATGACCTAGAATAGGCAAATGACAAAAATCGTTTGTCACACCTTTATTTGGTTGATAGGATCACGTAACACTGGCGTTAGTGGTAAAAACAGCTAGCAGCAGCAGAAACTATTTAGGTCTTAGACCTCTTAACACAACCAAAGAGGAGCGGCTTTTATAACGATTTTATGACAAACAACAATATACGGCAGTGATAATATTTTTTGAATTATGTGCTGCGCTAACGTTTTAGCATTGTATATTTAGTATTATAAATTATGATTGGTCCTTGGCCACCGGGAAAAGGAAAGTGCCCTAAAACCGTCACTCTTTGTGAGAATGGCAATCAGTGATTTCAAATGCTGACACTAATTGGCCAAAGTCACACCAATAGGGGGAACCTCTTTTCAGATGAGTTGAGCTTTATTGGGTAAATTTTCTCGAATATGCAGCAAAGCAAACGCAGAGATTGTAAAAAAAAAAACCCTACACACTATACTGACCAAAAAATGGTATTCATGCATGTCTTTTTTAACTTTGGCATTTCATTTTGTGAATGGCAAATTGGAAGCTTGAATTTTTGGAAAGTTTTTATGTAATTTCTTTTGCTAAATTTCAGACTTTTTTAAGAGTCTGAATAAGAAACTGAACAAAAATAGAAATGTCCAACCACCACAATGTAAAAATAAACTGCTGACAAGAAAGCAAATGTTATAACAAAAATCAAAAACATACGAACGCTCAGAAAACAAAATCAGAAAAGTAAAGTAGTAACAACAAATCATCAAAAATGGCAACGAACTTTGAAACAGTCAGACGAAACGGCAGAGACGTGAAACGTGAAACGTGCGACTTTGATTATACCTAAAACATATGAGATTTTATTTACATTTGTTTTTTTTGTCTTTGGTTATCTTTAGTTTTTTTATTAAGATTCTCAAATGACGCAAATAATCGCAAAAACAAGTAAAATCAGGTAAAAGCACACTACAAACAGACGGGCTGAACTTTTGATACACCACATCATGGAGTCCCGAGGTGTTGATGAAACCTAGAATGCGGTATACAGAACAACATTGCGGGCGTAGCTAGATGAAGGAGATGGTACGGAAGGTAAGGAGAGAGGAGAAACGTCCATATCTCAGAAAGTATAAAGAAATGGAAGGACGTAAGTGTGATCGAATCGAGATGTTCCGTTTGCAGCATGAAAACCAATGGATTTGGTACAGCCACCTCCTCCTAAAGAGTCAAATAAGGATATGTGGTAACAGATATGGATAGCAAGCTTAGGATATAAAGAAAACATTTTTCCTAGCTGTTGATATCACACACAGCAACAATCCTGGATGGTGGTATAGAACGTATACCCACTGTCTGTCTGATTGAGGTATTCATAGCAGTAATCCGGCTTAAGAACAACAATGCAGCAGAAGCTGATTGATCCATCAAAACCACACAGAAAAAATAAAAATCGGTTTCAAACACGAAATTAATTGATTCAATTAATTTTTCAATTGAAAGTGCTTCAAACACGAAAATGATAATATCAATCGCCGTTTTTTGAAAAAGTAATTGAAAATTTTTTCAATTAAAAAAATGCATATTCAATTAAGACAAATAAAAAGGCGTTAAGTTCGGCCGAGCCGAACTTTGGATACCCACCACCTCGGGTATATATGTAAACCACCTTTCGCCAAAATCCGGTAAAAATGCATACCTTATGCCCCATAGCAGCTGTATCGAAATAAGTTTCGATTTGGACCAAATACTAATAAGTACAAGTCATTGTTCAATTGTGTTCAATTGTAACAAAACATCGGTTTTTTTAGTAGCAATATCTTAAAATAAACCGATCCGAACCATAAACGTCATGGATGTCCAAAAGCCTAACATAAGTCACTGTGTCAAATTTCAGTGAAATCGGATTATAAATGCACCTTTTATCGGGCCAAGGCCTTAAATCTAGATATCGCTCTATATGGCAGCTATATCCAAATATGGACCGATTTGGGCAAAATTGAAGAAGAATGTCGAAGAGCCTAACACAACGCACTGTCCCAAATTTCGACAAAATCGGACAATAAATGCGCCTTTTATAGCCTCAAAGCCTTAAATCGAAAAATTGGTCTATATGGCAGCTATATCCAAATCTGGACCGATTTGAGCCAAATTGAAGAACAATATCGAAGGGCCTAACACAACTCGGTGTCCCAAATTTCGGCGATATCGGACAATAAATGCGCCTTTTATATACCCAAAACCCTAAATCGAGAGATCGGTCTATATGACAGCTATATCCAAATCTGGGCCGATTTGGGACAAATTGCAGAAAGATGTCAAGGGTCCTTACGCAGCTCACTGTCCCTAATTTTGGCCAAATCGGACAATAAATGCGCCTTTTATGGACGCAAGATCTTAAATCTAGAGATCTGTCTATATGGCAGCTATATCCAAATCTGGACCGATCGGAGCTAAATTGAAGAAGAATATTTAAGGGCCTAACACAACTAACTGTCACAAATTTCAGCAAAATCGAATAATAAATGTGGCTTTTATGGGCCTAAGACCCTAAATCGGCGGAACGGTTTATATGGCAGCTATATCCAAATCTGGACCGATCTGGGCCTAATTGAATAAGGATATCGAAGGGCCTAACACAACTCACTGTCCCAAATTTCACCAAAATCGGATAAAAAATGTGGCTTTTATAGGCCTAAGACCCTAAATAGGTCTATATGGGGGCTATATCAAGATATAGTCCGATATAGCCCATCTTTGAACTTAACCTGCTTATGGACAAAAGAAGAATCTGCAAAGTTTCAGCTCAATATCTCTATTTTTAAAGACTGCAGCGTGATTTCAACAGAAGGACGGACGGACATGGCTATATCGTCTTAGATTTTTATGCTGATCAAGAATATATATACTTTATAGGGTCGGAAATGGATTTTCACTCTTAGAGTGAAAATCGGGCGATATACGTATATGGCAGCTATATCTAAATCTAGTCCGATTTCTATGAAATTAACCAGTAATGTCGAGAGTCAAAAGAAATCCTCCCTGCCAAATTTCCAAAGAATCAGTTAACAAATTAACACTTTATTGATATATTTCTCAAAATTGGACGAACATATATATGGGAGCTATATCCAAATCTAATATCGTGTTAGTTGTCGAGGAAAGCGTTGTGCACAATTTTGGCAAATTTGGTAAATAAATGCGCTTTCAGTGGTTCTAGAGGTGAAAGCGCAGTGAAGTCAAGATCCGAGATCGGTTTAAGCCAAATTGGATAATAATTGCGGCCTCTAGCTGCTCAATAAATCAAGATCTGAGATCTATTTTTATGGGAGCTTTATCAGGTTATGAACTGATGTGGACCATACTTGTCAGAGTTGTTGGAAGTCATTACGAAACACGTCTTGCAAAATTGCATCCAAATCGGAAAGGAATCGCGCCCTTTAGAGGCTCAAGAAGTCAAGATCCTAGATTGGTTTATATGACAGCTATATCAGGTTGTGGACCGATTGCAACCATAATTAGCATAGTTGTTGGAAATCATAACAAAATATAACAAAATGCTAAATTTCAGCCAAATCGGATAAGAATTGCACACTCTAGAGGCTCAAGAAGTCCAGGTCCGATATCGGTTTATATGGCAGTTATATCAAAACATGGACCGATTTTGCCCATTTAAAATCCCAAATGACCTGCACTAACAAGAAGTGTTTATGCAAAAATTTCAAGCACCTAGTTTTACTCCTACCAAACTAAGCGTGCTTTCGACAGACAGACGGAAAAATGGACAAACATGGCTAAATCGACCAAAAATTCCAAGAGGATTAAGAATATATATATAGTTTGTTGGGTCTCAAATCAATATTTCGATGTGTTGCAAACGGAATGACGAATTTAGTACACCCCCATCCTATGGTTTCATTATACTTTGTCTACTTTTATTATATAATTTTTAATGTTTCTTTTAATGTTCCTGCTAGGTTCTCGTAATACACCACACCTAGCTGGCAACTCAAATGCACACCAAGGTCTCTTGTGCTTAGCTGTTGGCGATAAGGTTACAAAATATATACGCAGCTCGACATTTTGGATTATCGTTATGAGTCCACAGTTCATACAGCAACTAAATTTTCTCTTACTTTTGAATTATTCCCATTATTTCTAAACGAAAAACAATACAACGTTGACATCAAGGATTTAACTGCAAACACACACAATTTTATGTAGCCTACATATATTTTTAATGGATTGCCTTTGTGACAAACAAAAGCGTAGCCTAAAATATGTTAAAAATAAAATGCCTTTACAGGGGAGAGGACAAGAAGCAAATGTCGCATTTTTGTTTTTTGTGTAAAAAAAAGAATCCATAAATTGACCTTGCACATTGTCTGTTACTAATGGAAACTTTGTTGGGAAATGTAAACAAAATCATTAAGGGACAAACAAACATATGTGCTGTGTTGCGTTGGTTAGCTGCTGCTGTTCAGTTTATTATTAAACGACCCATCCTGGCCCTTGGTTGAAAGGAACCCCACCCAACCAAGCCAATCACAACATTTTATGGCCATATTGCACACATGTGGAATAATAATACTAGTGTGGCTAGATCACATCCAATCACATCACACCATTGGATTGTGTGCCAAGAGTCTAGCCATCATCCACTTAAAATAATCTGTGGCGGCGATAAGAGGACTTTTCGTTTTACATTAACTTATTTAAGAATGGTGTATGTATGCATGCGTATACAACCAAGTAGGTACATTCATGTATTCTCACACATAAGAAAGATATGGAAATGAAGGTCATTGTCACCATACCCCTAAATGGTGTGCGAATTGTTAGGTTGATGGTAACATCTTATTATTCAATCAAACTTTATTTGTTCCACTTCTAAAAGTTGCTCAAACTGCAAAATATTCAAAAAATAAAAGACGAAATACATAGAAAGTATAGCGCCTAGCCTATTATTAGGCAAAAGGGGATACTTCTCTTGTATCGATGAGTGCAATACAATTAAAGTTTAAGCTCAATGATAAAGGGCCTCCTTTTTGATGATGAATCTGAACGGCATGTCGCATAGTCTATGTAGCAATAATCCGGCTAAAGAGTAACAAGGCAGCAGAAGCCGTTGGGTTACCAACTGAACTATTCAAGACCGGAGGTGACATGCTTAGGCCTATGCTTGAGTAAGTCTACGCGATCTGGCTTAAAGAACGCACACCCAAAGGTTTGGAAACTTGTACACAAGAAAGGAGAAAAGATGGGTTGGTCACCCGGCACGGAATGGCTGTGAGCACCAAACAGGCCGTAACAACGAGGTCTGATTTGTGTGGTGTTCATTGCTGTCACGAGAAGCATAACTGAGAAGCAAATGGGGATACTTCTCTTATTTCAATGAGTGCAATCTGATTAAAGTTTAAGCTCAATATTAAGGGACCTCCTTTTTGATGACGAGTCAGATCGGCATGTCGCATAGTCTATGTCTATGTAGCAGTAATCCGGCTAAAGAGTAACAAGGCAGCAGAAGCCATTGGGTTGCCAGCTCAACTATTCAAGACCGGAGGTGACATGCTGCTTAGGCCTATGCTTGAGTAAGTCTACGCGATCTGGCTTGAAGAACGCACACCCAATAGTTGGAACCCTGTACACAAGAAAGGAGAGAATATGGGTTGGTTAGACGGCACGAGATAGCTGTAAGCACCAAACAGGCCGTAACATTGAGGTCCGATCTGTGTGGTGTTTATTGCTGTCACGAGAAGCATATATAAGAAGCAAATGGGGATACTTCTCTCATATCAATGAGTGCAATCTGATTAAATATTAAGCTAAATGTTAATAGGCCTCCTTTTTGATGCCGAATCCGAACGGCGTGTTGCATAGTCTATGTCTATGTAGCAGTAATCCGGCTGAAGAACAACAAGGCAGCAGAAGCCGTTGGGTTTACCAGCTAAACGATTCAAAACCGCAGGTGACATGCTGCTAAAGCCTATGCTTGAATAAGTCTACGCGATCTGGTTTGAAGAACGCACACCCAATGGTTGGAACCTTGTACACAAGAAAGCAGAGATAGCTGTGAGCACCACACAGGCTGCCTTTGGACCGGCCACCCGATCTCCCGATATAGGGTATTGAGGCAACAAAAGATCGATTTATTACCCGATTTCGATGACATTTGGCACAGTGTGTTCTGGTAGACTCCTACCCATTCCTGTCACATGTGGTACAGATCGGACAAAATTTGGATATAGCTGCCATATATACCATTCTTTCGATATTGTATAATGAGCCTAAAAAAGGGAGCACTTTTCATCCGATTTCTACGAAATTTGGCACAGATAGTTCCGGTACCCCTCTAAAGCTTTTTGTTGAATATCTTCCAGATGGGACCATGACCAAGATGACTACTTTGAGCTGCAGGCCATCACTGTCAGATCGGGCGACAACGAGATGCCCCCTCAAGACGGCTGAACAGTTCAAAATTCACCTGTTCTGGGTGCCGTGCCACAGAGAGTGGACGAGTTTGCGAGACTTGGAACTACCTTACACATTCCAGGGATACTGAAATCTGTGTGTATGCCTCTAGCGACATGTAAACTAAGTCCTGCACTAGCATTCAGAAGGTGTTCCACTTTAGGTTTTCATTTCTTTGAGAACCTGCGGATGTGAACATTCGCAAGTTGTTGGACCTTTTAAAGCGATCTGGATGATTCAATGGTAGAAACTAGAAGGCATCTTCCTTTTTCTTTTCCTGTGGTATGACAATGGACGAAAACGTTTCCGTGGTCTCCGAGCCGATGGAGTTATGGATGGAAGTTACAAATGTCATCCCTGGAGCCAAATCATCCAAGGCATTGGACCCCGACGGAATCTCTACACTAATGCTGAAGAATTTGGATCTACCTGAAGACAAGTACCTTACAAATGTCCCCAACCTGTCTTTGAACACTCTAATAGTTACCAATCCCTGAAAGATGGCCAGAGTGATCCCGCTACTTAAGCCTGGAGAGGACCCAAGTAAGGGGAAATTGTACAGACCGATCTCCTGTCGCTCACCAGTAACCAACACATTTGCCGTGGCTTCGATCAGCCCAGTCCATTTGATAGGACGGTTCTCGTGGCACTAGACCTATGGAAGGCATTCGACACGAATTTGACGACATCGCCAATACGTCCTTCCACCCAGGCTGAAACTCTGATTCGCAAATAATCTGTGTGGTTGACAATCATTTGTGAAATTTTGGGATAAGAAGTTGAAGCACCGTAGAGTGAACAGGTAGTTTCTCAAGGCGGGGTAAAAACTCCGGCACTGTTTAACCTTTACCTATCCTTCATTCAACCCCCTCCGGACGGCATAGAAATCGTATCAAATCCGTACGATTGTACGGCCATGGCATCAGGCCCCCCACCCATGGATGACATCTGCGATATGTTAAACGTCTACCTCAACGAACTTGCCTCTTTTTTGGCTGCAAGAGATTTGAAGATATCTGCCACAAAATCTTCAGCCACGTTGTTCACTACATACACGCTTGAAGTGCGTAGGGAGCTGAACGTTCTGGTCGATGTAGTGACAATTTCGACCATCAAGTGTCCCAAAATATTGGTGTCACATTTGACAGTTCCTACATAATTTCCTCACATGCCAAAACAATTTGCGATAAGGTCAAAAGTAGAAACAAGGTACACAAGGCACTTGAGCTGCTGACACAGAAACCTTGTTGACCACGTACAAAGTAATTGGGCAGTCGGTGGTAAGTTCTGTGTCAGCTCTGTGACACGCAGTGGAATAATATTCAGATCTGTCAGAATGACGCCCACGAGCTGTATGAGCTGTATGACGACGATAGCATAGTTACACGCATAAAAGCACAACGGCTGCGTTGGCTAGGTCATGTTGTCAGAATGGATGAAGAAGCTCCAGCAAAGAAGTCTTTTGAAGGCAAACACGGTGGTACGAGCAAACAGGAAACACCAAAAGCCTGATGGAAATATCAAGTTGTGGGAGACACCTCGAAACTTGGTGTCAGAGATTTTAGAATGAGCGTAGAAGATCGAGGCGCTTGGAACGCTATTCTACGTTCGGCTAGTGGAAGAAATGACGCCCTTCGAGCTGCGACGGACTGTCTCCTTAGTTCTCATGTGGACCACCTCCGTCAAGAGACAAAGATCCTACATGCTATCTAAGCAATACCTTCTGGACTGTTATCGCAGAGACCATCCAAATCATCATCTTGCGGATAGGTATCCATCGCTCAGAAACCTAAAGTAGATCTACATGATCTAGAGCGTGACAACATTCATGCAGACACGGTAGCAGATTCGCTGAATAGCTACCGGGTGAATGTGGTCCTTGGAGAACGACTGCCTCCCATTGCACCTGAAGAAACGAACCTCCCCCGGCAAACCAGAGTAATTCTGGCTCAATTCAGCCGCCTCAACTCCTACAGAGCAAAATTTTTATGCAAACGAGCGGGATGTATGTCCCGATTGTGACCAGGGACCGCACGTCACCTGTTTTACTGCCCAGCCAGACCCACTCGACTCTGACCCAGATCCCTCTGAACGCACCCGACCTTAGTCGCAGAATTCCTGGATCTGGATACTCAACAGAATCAAGCAGACGAAAGATAGAAAACAACGCACTGCCATAACAACAACGACAACAAACACAAGCCGAGTGTACCTGACGAACATGCTAAAATTATCTATTTCCACCTTAGGTGTGGATAGCTATACCGGAGCGGGTGGTGAATGGAGAACCACTGCTGAACATTTTTTTGATGTTCGCGCCGGGATTTGAACACAGGCGCTCGGCGCCCGAGGCAGACATGCTAACCTCTGCGCCACGGTGGCTTTCTCCTGTTTAACCTCTACCTGTGTAAAATCCCTCCACCTGGCGTGAAGATGTTATCATACACGGATGACTGATTTGTCCTAACAAACAAGAATGACATCAGTGAGCTGTGTGATCCAATACTCTGCTATAAGACAAGAAAAAGAATCAAAATCCTGATGTATTTGGCAGGCAGCATTTGGTGTATTATAAACAACTGTCCGACCGGTAGTAAATTTTGCAGTGACAACGTAGACATACCTACGCCCTAAGCCCTAAAGTCCATGAAGGCGGCCTACATATGACAAACACAAACCATCTACACGAGGAGACCAACATCCGTAATGTAAAACATCATAAAGAGCTGCTTTCTAAACACTAAGAACAGAGGAGTATCTGGATCTTTAAGGACGCGATCCGGCAAAGCATTATCGATCCACTCACAACTCCTCATACAGAAAGGGCTTGTAGGATACTCATCTGAATACTGTAACCAACCAGCCGAATATGAATATAGTACTTGGTGGAAGCCCATCACCGAACAGCAGATTATGAAATAGACCTACCTAGAAAAACCAAAGCTAATGTGGCCAAATTAAGTTCCGATTCGTATAGCAAGCTAAACTCATATCTCTTAAGGTTAGATGATACCATACCCAATATCTGCCCTATATGCAACACAGGACTCCAAGAAACCCGGCACGGAAGTGCCGGCGGTGGCTAAAACCACACAAGCTGGAACATTGAGTTCCTATCTGTGTGGTGTTCATTGCTCTCACGAGAAGCTTAGCTGCGAGCTACCAGGCGCGTCCACAGGTTGCGGATAGTGGAATGCTCCATGCGGAGTATCTGTATTTGCAGTCGCGGCAATCAGCGGTATCGAGTGGAGAGTCTCAGTGAGAGGTAAGGTGGCACCGGCTCTTGCACAAATACTGAGTGCCTATGATGCTCGATATGACAAGGCGAGTTATTGGCGCCGTTAAATAACCAATTGCCAACCTGTTCTCGCGGCGATCGGTCCTTTGGGCCGTGACGAGCTTGCTCACCTACAGGAGCTTGACGAGTATCGCCACCTCCGTATGGAAATGTGGTAACAACAACAACAACAACACCAATAATTATCTCCGGAAAGACCTTCGAATTTGACTGGAGAATAAATCTCTCTGTATACTTACAGCGAATGTGGGTACAACAACAACACGCAGTGGAATCACATTCAGATCTGTCAGAACGCTGCTCTATATACTGCAATGTATGGTTAGTACATGATAATGGCACAACTACATGCTGTCAAAGCAGTATCTACTTCGCATGCTTTCGCAGAGATCATCCCAATTACCATCTTGCGGGTAGGCATTCACCGCCCAAAGATTTTGGGAAGGAGGTTCTTGTGGCTACAAAAGAAACCTCTAGATCAAGCAGTGTTTCAGGATGGTCAAGAAAGCATTCAGGTAGATAGATACAGTAGCAGAAGCGTTGAAAAGCTACTGAATGAACGCAGATTCGGAAGATCGACTTATTGCACCCGAAGAAGTAAGTCTCCTTTTGACTCGATTGCGTTTCGCCACATGCAGCCGTCTCAACTCCTACAGAGCTATGATTGATGGCAGCATGTAAGGTGTATGTATGTCCCGATTGTAACCAGGGACCACACGATACACGCCACCTGTTTGACAGCCCAGCCAATACAACTCGATTTAGAGCCAGATCCCTCTGTACGCACCTTATCTTATACGCAGAGTTCTTCAGTCAGGCAACTTAACAGAACCCATCAGACGAATTGGTGAAACAGAACACACTGCTACAACAACAACTACATCAACAACATAGAATTGATGTTTTCAGTTTAAGTGTTTACACTATCCGTGTGCTTCTGTTTTTATGTACGGTTGTGTATGACTTCACTTCAAGAATCACTTTCTGATATGACTACCGCATAAAAATATCACCTGATTTACACTTTGTACCAAACAAAAGGCCTGATAAGAAGTGAGCCGAAAGAGAGAACCCTGAACATTTTTAATATTTCCACAAAGTTCAAAGAATAAAAAAAAAACATCTGCAGTCCATTAAAAATGCAAAAGATTCAGAGAAATTTAAATAATTTCATTCGCCCATGAAAAAATTGTGTCTGTCCCACCGGCAAATAAGTGGTTCAACAAATGTGTGCATGTGCGTGCTGCCAACCAAACACATATTTTAACAGAACTTTGTATACAGTAATGCTTGATTGGTTCAAATGTACATATGTATGTATGCACATGTGCTTGTGGCGGCGATACTCTGTTTTTTTTTTTCTTCTATCACCAGAAACGTTACACTTCCAGTTACAAATTAAATAAGAAAAATAGATATTTTTCGGTTTTTCTGTACAGATTTTAAAAACTTTATTTGCAAGACTATAGAGCCTACCACGCTCCGTAAATGACTCACACATATTTTCGTCGTCTGTTGCTTTTGCTGTACCAACAGCGTCGCACCAAATTAGATTGATGCCAATGCGAATGTCGCAAATTTTGCTATGAAATCCTAACAAGTATTACAGTTTTGCTGGCGCGTATCAATTGCTAAGATTTAAAGATGCAAAAAAAAACAACAAAAAGATAATGAGCGTGTGTTTATTTAGAAACAAAGTAAAAAAAAACATGACGATAAGAGCGCGAGCCAAACTCCGAAGGTATTAGTTCTGCTGCGTTGATGCTTTTATCAAACACCAATGCCAATATAGATGATCATTATGATGATGGTTACAACGACGGGATGCTTTAATAGAAAAAGTATATATATATGTGTGTGTGTTAATTAAGAATTACAGCCAGCAGCCTTGCGAAGGAAGAGAGAATTTTATATGAAAGCACGTACCAAGAATTAAAAGGTGTGTACCAGACCAAAACACAACAAAAAAAGAGACTACACATAACACCCGCAAACATCAATGTGTTTTGTACTTGCCTGCCTACCTATCTACTATATTGGCAACATCACGCAATGAGGCGAAAAGAATAACGAGAGAAATAGAAAAGAAAACAAGATAGAAGTTGACCAAGAGAACGAAAAGAGGATACATCAATTCAAGCAAAGGACTTTGTACTTACCTTGAACACATAAAACAACTTGTGAATCCAGCAAATGATAGGTGACAAAATTGAAGCGAGAACGGCAAAGGAGTTGAGCAGGGTATTAATCACATGGTAAATTCGACTTTTAACATCAGAGCACCACGACTCGTTTATCTAAGGGCATTCCAACCCAATAAATATGGCACAATATCACAATTGCCACAATACTTTTTTTGATTGTGTCCGTTTTTGCTGTTTGGAATTTATCTTGAAGATTTTTTCTTCTTATTAACTAACAAGCACTACACAACTTCTCACAATACATTTATTTTCATCTCATTTGTTGACATTATAAACAGAGAAGGCCTAAAACACCAAAGAATTATTGTTAGATACATATATGTATGTATGCAGATGCTGACGGCTAGAATTGTTTAAAACATTTAAAAGAGAAGATTCACAGGCGTATGTTGGCAACCGCATCAACTCGCAGCAGGCAAACAAAAAATAAAAAGGAAGCACAACCGAAAAGCAAACCCGACCGAATAACCGATAAACAAGCCCGACCGACAAGTGGGGGTGTGGATTTCTTTTATAGTAGCTTCCGTATAATAAAAGCCATCTACCAGCGGCGACGTCGACGAATGGGATGTTGGGGGATGCTCCTTATCTCAATTCATTTTTGTTATTTTATCTCTTTATTTATTTCAATTTCAAATTTTTCATTGATTTTTAAAATCTGCACAGTTACTATACCACTAAATTCATCGTGGTGTTGAGAACACACAAAAATAAAACTCCCAATTTAAAAACTTCAATGTTTTTCGGAGTGTTTGAGTGTTATTGGTTTGTTGTTGCAGCCGCTTGGCACTGCTTCCGATATTGTGATAATTCACTTTACACTTCTCATGATAGAATAAATGAAACACATTCCAGAGGACTAGAGTAAAATTAAAAATTCCAAAATTTACCAAATAAAACAAAACAATTTGTTGTTGCTGATTTTCCTTTACAATCTTTGGTGGTTTTCTCTCAATTTATTTTAACCATATTTAAACCGTATTTTTATACTAATCATTCGATTTTAAAAGGAAACAGTTTTGTTTATTTCTTTACTATTTTGTTTTTAATTAATTAATTATGAATGAATGAATTAACTATAATTAATTAATTAATACAATTATAACCAATATTTAACGGACAGTTTGACTTGTCTTCTCGATTGAATTGAATGGAAATGAAGGAATACATTTTTACATTTTATCTATTGCACTACATTTCACACTTTGTGCGGAATTAAGAATTGAGTGGAATGGCCGTTCTCAAAGTCTCGACGAAAGTGGAATGGAGGATTGAATTGAAGTGTTGCCAACTTGCGGTATGACTAAAATACATAAAGATGCCGCAGTTGAGATGCAAATCATTGGCGTCAGATGTCGTTTGAAAAAATAGGGCCAATTGTCACTCATTTGAAGTTTTTTTTTCCAAATTTGCGATGAATACATAATACAATTAAGAGGTAGCGTCATTAACACAAGAACAAAAATCTACCCCCGAAACTACCATCAGTGGCAAATGCCGGAAATTGAAATGTCAAAGTGGCTTTAGAATGAACTTTATTTTACAGCTTATCTTCTTCAAATGTGTTTTATATTTGTATTTTCATCATTTTAACACTGTTTTGTTGCTTATGTGTGGAATATCGGATCAAAAGAACATCATTTTAGGATTTTAGAAAAAAATCACAGCTGTGTTATCCAGCCTTGGACATTTAGATTTACAGGAAAATCTAAACAAAACTAAAAAAAAATTGTACTCAGTTGTTCGCATGGCAGGATTCACTAATAGAAGGTTAGGTCACATGCAAAACACAAAGTGGATAGGCCCCATAAACATCATTAAGGATGTCAAATCTGACGATTGAAAATGTCATCATATAGGAGAAAACGTAAACAAAGAATGAATGTAAAAAAAGAACAAGTTGACATCCTCAATGCCAAGTACTGCCAAATATTAAAAAAAGAGTATATCGGCTGATCGCTTGGCTTAACCTTATTCAGTGAATCCTGTTCGCATGGCCTCACCTTATAAGTGCATCCTGCGCTCAATGGAAAGTTCATTCCCAAAGTTCAAATTATTTGGCCATTCTTCTTCGTTATGCGATTGTATTTCAACTATTTTGTTTTAATAAATGAATCGTTGCATAAATAAAAGATTCTAAATTATAAAGGCATATTTGTTCAATCACAATAATAATTGCGTTGTTTTATTTACCAGTCTAGCGGATTCGTTAGCTTAAGCTGCCATTAGACGATAAGACATGTCATATGAGCTGTCACTTTCTGTATTCATAAGACTTGTCTTATGTACATCGAATCTAATCGTCATATATCCTCATATGTATTGTATAGACTTGTATCTACATGTATGTTCGAAATCGATTTGTCATATTAAATTTTTCGTTTGTATCACACGATGTTTAGAACTTTTAGAGTTGCTGTTTTGCATATGACATGTTTTATCGTCTAATGGCAGCTTTATGGACAAACAAAACGCACTTCCTGCTTAATGCTTTATTGGCAGCACTAACACACAAGTGTGTTTTATTTACTCATTAAGCGGATATTCTTACTTAAGCGTGGTACTATGTTCGATTTTCGACAAAATTTTTTTGTGGTAACTTTTTTTAGATAAAAGGTTTTGAAGCAAAAATAACTTGCAGATTTTATTCATAACTTATGAGACAATGTCAACAATAGTATTATGTTATCATTAAGATTTTCGTAAAGTTTCAATAAAGTAAACACGAAAAATATGTGTTTTCTTGTTTCGCTAGCGAAATTTGATAGCAATCAAATGTTTTTGTTTCCATACCAAAATACATTTCTTTGTCTACACTTTTTGTTTTCTCTATTTAATATATTTTTTTGCAAATAAAGAAAAACGAACCATTGAAACCAATAAAACAAACATAAATGATGCCTGCAATAGTTTCAAGTGTTGCCACTATAATGTTTTTATTTTTTTTGCCATTTTCCCCACTATACCAGAGTGTTCAGCTTTGGGAATTGTTGGGAAAAACTTTAAAAAATTTTAATTTTTTAAACAAAGTTACATGCACTAACTGTTATACTTTTATTACCCCAGGATCAATTGTTTTTAAGTGATCCTTCTAAGCTATTAGCGTAAAAAACATTTGTTTCAAATGTTTTTAGCTGATACGTTTTTTTTTTTGTATGGAGTTTGACAGTTGTTCACGTGAAATGTCGAATAGAGTACCAACCTTACAAGCAGAGTACTACTTTTCCGTTTATTTTTAGCCAACGTTTCTCCGGCGTTTTATTTTATGTGGAGTTCGACACCCTTCCGCTCGAAAAGCTGAACAGAATACCCTGCTTAAACGTGCTTTTAAGCATTATTGTGATTGAATACTTATATATATAAATACACCCTTGCGGTCGAGTAATCGATTAGTCGATTATAGATTTCTATTCCCGCCAAAAGAATTGATACAGATGCGCTGATACAGTTTATAGCTCTTATAATTATTATTTATTTAAAGACAAGCAGCGCAATCGCGAAGAAGTAAACAACGCTCAAGCTATTGCCTTCTAGCAACATAATTAGTAAAAGTTTTTTTTACAAATAATAAGAAAATGGCAAGACGTGATTATGCACAAGACAAAGGTGGTTTGGTTTGCCTAGTGTTTTTCCTTCACGAATTGTGTTTATTTATGCATTTATTTTATCTGTCTATTTTCCAGAGGCCATCAAGGCTTTCCTCGGAGAATTTTGCAAACAAGATGACGACGGCAAGAAGCATTTTGTATATGCCCAACAATTGGTGAAAATCGCGCACCGAGAACAAGTTCTTTTGACCGTCGATCTAGATCATTTGGCGGAATTTAATGAGGGCTTAGCTGATGCTGTTGTCGCAAATAGCAGACGCTATGCATCCATGTTTAGCGATGTTATTGCCGAAATGTTGCCCAGTTACAAAGAAAGAGAAGTACACGCCAAAGATGCTTTAGATGTATACATTGAGCATCGTTTACTAATGGAGACGCGTGCTCGTAATCCCATGGAGCACCATGATCAGCGCAACCAATTCCCCCCCGAGCTTATGAAACGATTGTAAGTAATTTGTACAGACGTAATCAATGCAGCTTCATAAACTATTTTACGTTTTTAGTGAAGTGGGATTTAAGCCCCAATCTAATGTTAAGGCGCATTCTATTCGTGAAATTAAGGCAGAACATATCGGCAAATTGGTAACAGTTCGCGGTATTGTTACACGTTGCACTGAGGTGAAACCTATGATGGTTGTGGCCACTTATACTTGCGATCGTTGTGGTGCCGAGACCTATCAGCCAGTTAATTCGTTATCATTTACACCAATAAGCGAATGCCCTTCAGATGACTGTAGAGTAAATAAAGCCGGTGGCCGCCTCTATCTGCAAACACGCGGCTCGAAGTTTGTGAAATTTCAGGAGATTAAAATCCAGGAACATAGCGATCAAGTACCAGTAGGTCATATACCACGCACTATGACGATAATGTGTCGCGGCGAGGTGACTCGCTTGGCACAACCAGGTGATCATGTCTTAATATCTGGCACTTTCCTTCCGCTGTTGCGAACTGGCTTCCAACAGATGATTCAGGGTCTTTTATCGGACACTTTCTTGCAAGCCTATGTCAGTACATAGTTTAAGCAACCAATTACAATAGTTACGTTAACCGATTTTTTCTTGCAGCGTATTATTTGCATCAACAAAAACGATGAGATATCCGATAAAGATGCTGAGCTAACACCGGAGGAATTGACGGAACTCGCTCAAGATGATTTCTACGAACGTTTGGCCACAAGTTTGGCACCAGAAATATATGGCCATTTGGATGTGAAGAAAGCTTTGCTATTGTTATTGGTAGGTGGCGTAGACAAAAGGCCTGATGGAATGAAAATCAGAGGTAACATCAATATATGCCTGATGGGTGATCCTGGTGTAGCCAAGTCTCAATTGTTGGGCTACATTAGTCGTCTGGCCATACGTTCACAATACACCACTGGTAGAGGTTCATCGGGTGTTGGTTTAACTGCTGCTGTCATGAAAGATCCATTGACGGGTGAAATGACTTTAGAGGGAGGAGCTTTGGTTTTGGCCGATCAAGGAGTGTGCTGCATTGATGAATTCGATAAAATGGCAGAAGTAGATCGAACTGCAATTCATGAAGTAATGGAACAGCAAACCATTTCCATTGCCAAAGCTGGCATCATGACAACTCTAAACGCAAGAGTCTCAATTTTAGCCGCAGCCAATCCCGCATTTGGTCGCTATAATCCTAGGCGCACAGTAGAACAGAATATCCAACTGCCAGCTGCTTTATTGTCACGTTTTGATTTACTGTGGCTTATACAGGATAAACCAGATCGCGACAATGATTTACGTCTAGCCAAGCACATTACTTACGTTCACAGTCATTCAAAACAACCACCAACTCGAGTCAAGGCCTTAGACATGAACTTGATGCGCCGCTATATCAATCTATGCAAACGTAAGAATCCAACAATTCCAGATGAGCTCACTGACTATATTGTGGGCGCATACGTTGAACTTAGACGCGAAGCACGTACACAGAAAGATATGACATTTACATCGGCTCGTAACCTCTTGGGTATTTTGCGTCTATCAACTGCCTTGGCGCGCTTGCGATTGTCCGATAAAGTGGAAAAGGATGATGTAGCTGAAGCATTGCGTCTTTTAGAAATGTCCAAAGATTCACTTAATCAAATCCATGAACACCAAAAGGGACAGTAAGTTGTTTAAATTGATATCTTGACGTCTTATTGAATCGTAAATTAATTAAATTATTGTTGCAGCATTCCAAATACATCAGATAAAATTTTTGCTGTTGTTCGTGAATTGGCTGGTAGCAATAACACTGTCAAAATTGCCGACGTTATGGATCGTTGCACGACAAAGGGATTCAAACCCGACCAGGTTGACAAATGTATCGAAGATTACGAGGAGCTCAACGTTTGGCAAGTCAATATGGCGCGTACAAAAATTACTTTCATGTAAAATATAAGTATGTATGTTTGTTGTAATAATGAGTGGTGTTTATTCTCTAACTCCATTGATATATTTTACGTAAAGTTTATCTATTGTTTAAGCCATTGTTTCTTCATGATACATTATTTGATTTCACTGAAAGTTCGTATAAACATTTTTTTAAATAAAAACATTAACTAGAATTTTTTGTCTGGCCATATAAAGAAAACAGCATTTAATTTAAATTTAAAGAAACGTATCAAAATATGTAACTGAAAAAATAATCAAATATCAGATGACATCAGTATCCTTCATTCCACAGTTAGATACTTGCAAATTTTGTAAATAGATCCGTTGGTCGCAGTGTTATCTAGAATTTGAATGGACTTTCAGAAAATAATAATCATAGTAACTCAAAATTTGTTTTTTTAGGTTTTGTTTTGCACCTGCATGCAACAAGAATTTGAAGCTCGCTTTTATATTCTTAACAGCAATTTTGCATCTTTGGTAGGTATTTTTGGAGGTAGCAACAGTATAGAGACGATATTTTTGTTTGAAACTTAATGGAGCATATGACGCTACAACGGCAAACAGTAAAAATGTTACTGTAGCAATAATGGTCGTTGTTGCCGTTTTAAAATTTCTCACCCATGGGTTTAATGGTGATGTTGTGAACCTAAAACGGAATGATTAAAAAAGGCTGTTAATTGATTTCACTTTAAAATTGAAGTCAATCAAACAAAATGTCGTTGCCATACTAATCTGGAGGAAAACTTTGTTCTAATGAGAAATTTTATGTGTGATATCAAAATTTGTGAGGTCTTCCCTACTTGGTACAGGGTTATACAAAGGAGGTCCCTAAGTTTAATTAATAATTTAAAATTTATTAACCTTTTTATACTATTTGATGTGCGAAATTTATTATTATATTTTTTTTGGCAAAACGGTTGACGATCCAAACATCGCTTTGAGACCCTTAATATACCCGGCACGGATAGCTGTGAGCACCACACAAGCTGGAACATTGATGTCCGATCTGTGTGGTGTCCATTGCTGTCACGAGAAGCTTAGCTGCGAGCTATCGGGCTCGTCCACAGTTTGTGGATAGTGGAAGGCTTCATCCGGAGTAGCTGTAACTGCAGTCGCGGACAATCAGTGGTATCAAACGGAGAGTCTCAGTGAGAGTTCGGGTGGATCCGGCTCTTGCACAAATATTGAGTGCCTACGATGCTCGATATGTCAAGCCGAGTTATTGGCGCCTTTAAATAATCAATGGCCACCCTGTTCCCGCGGCGATCGGTCCTTTGGACCGGAACGAACTTACTCAGGAGCTTGACGAGGATCGCCACCTCCACATAAAAATTTGGTTACAACTACTGCCCTTAATATAATCCAGAATAGCCAGAGAACTTTATACCTGAAAATATTCCCGACAAGAAGAAATTATTCAACCATACTACTAAGCATCATACTTGCTATTGGATGGTAATAGCGTAATTCATGCTGATGTTGCATTGGCCAGTCAATACCTCTACCAATAGTTTGACGTCATGCCTCCTCAGCTCCAAGATAAATGTCTTCCCCTCTTTGAGTAACTCGACCGAAAGGCCTTGGCCACTTTGAAAACTCCACCCATTGAATGGAGTGCGTGTTTTCCCGTTTGTGCTCTGCCTTATCGTTAGTACAGTCATACTAACTACTTTACAAGGAGGTGTGCAAATGTATTCAGCAGTGGGCCATCGTCATCGTCGCTTTCGACAATTTCCTTATTCCTGTTGTAGCCACATTTGCATGTTGAGGTGACGATTCTCGTCAAGCTCCTGCAGGTTAGCAAGCTTGTTTTAGTCCACAAGACCGACCGCAAGAGACCATTGGCTATTTAAAGGGACCAATAACTCGCCTTGTCATAACGAACATCATAGACAATCAGTATTTATGCAAGAGTCGGTGCCGACCGGCCTCTCACTTGGATTCTATTCTATACCGCTGATTGTCCGCGACTATCGTTGCAGCTACTCGGTACGGAGCATTCCACTATCCGCAACCTGTGGACGCGCCCGGCAGCTCGCAGCTAAGCTTCTCGTGACAGCGTGGACACCACGCAGATCGAACATCAAAGTTCCAGCCTTTGTAGTGCTCACTGCTGTACCGACCCGGCCTTCTTCGTTGTGGTTGTTTTTAGTATGTTGTAGCCGCAGGCTTTGCCGATGAAGGACTCTATCGGGTCAATCCGGTACGTACATCCGGCTGCCATGGGATTGACAGCTTCTATGTCGTCGAAATATGCGACTTCCTCGACTTTTCCCGTGCGACAATATAAGCAGCAGCAGCACCCCATCCCAAATATTGCCAGGGATTTGGAATACATTTTTCTTGTAATTCAATTGCAATGATTTTCGAGGCAAGATCGACTTTATGGATGGGAAGAATATTATGGTTGCAGTGATCAAGAAAACAAGCTGACTACAGCTTGCACAGTTGTCACGGTTACAATAGCTACGTTAGGATCGCACTCAAAGGGGAAGCGGATTTCTGGAACTGTTTTTCTTGATACACCATTCCATGCAGTATAAACCAATCTCGCCTACGCCTGTCGTTAGTGGCCCCTCATATGGCATGTCGTCATTTCATTGGAATCGGACCAGAACCCCATAATTCTAACTGTGGTTTACTGTAAAGTAATTTTCGATCCCCTGCAAGTGAGATGACAGTGAATGATCTCAAGCGATGCACGCGTTTATTCAACCGTAAATTTATAGAACATCACGAGATTGACAAGGCGAGGAGGAGAGCCAATAGTCTTATCCATGGTCTCCGAACCGATGGACAGCCACCATATTAATGTCATCTGTGGCGCCATGTCATACAAGGTGCTGGGTTCCGACCGAATCTTCTTACTGATACTGAAGAATCTGGATATACCTAGAGTCTAGTAACTTACAACTATGAGATGCTTAGCTTCGTCCACAGATTGCGCATATTAGAATGTTCCATAAGTTATATCGAGTCTCAGGAAAAAGTTGAGTAGCACCGACTCTTACCTAAATACTATATGCCTATGATACTAGATTTGGCAAGGTGAGTTATTTGCGCCTTTGAATAACCAATGGCCATGACGTTATCGCGGCAATCGGACCTATGGACCGAAACGAGCTTACGCACCTTGAAGCTTGACGAGAATCGCTACTTCCTAATACGGAAATATGGATACAAAAACAACAACAACGATACGCGCTTTTTGTTTAACTGTCCTGTCAATCCTACTCGACTTCGGACCAGATCCTTCTGGGCGCATCTGAACTTTGTCACAGTGTTCCATAGCAGAACACAGCAGAAGAAAGGATGGATCACAGCACACTGCTCCACCATCAACAACAACAATACTCTTTCATCTATGTTTTGAGCAATCCCATGTTGTTGTTGTAGTAGTTTGTTGTGTTCTTTCTTTCGTCTGCTTGATTCTGTTGACTGTCAAGACTCAGGAACTCTGCGACTAAGATGGGGTGCGTCCACAGGGATCTGGGTCTGAGTCGAGTAGGTCTAGCTGGAAAGTTAAACAGGTGACGTGTATTGTGAGGTCCCTGGTTACAATCGGGACATACATCTTGCAGGTCGGCATCAATCCTTGCTCTGTAGGAGTTGAGGCGGCTGCATCTGCCGGAACGTAATTTAGCCAGAACTACTCTGGTTTGCCGGGGGAGGTCAATTTCTTCAGGCGCAATGGGAGGCGGTTGTTCTCCAAGGACTACATTCACCCGGTAGCCATTTACTGCATCTGCTGCCATGTCTGCATAAATGTTGTCTAGATCTGCTTGATATGCCGCTTGATCCAGAGGTTCTCTCTTGTAGGGCTGAACCTCACGCTCTTGATCATGTAGATCTACCTTAAGTCTTCTGGGCTGTGGTTAATTATCCGCAAGGCGATGATTTGGATGGTCTCTGCGATAACAGCCCAAAAGGTATTGCTTAGACAGCATGTAGTTATGTCTTCGCACTCACAGGGAAAGCGGTAGGATCTTTGTCTCCTGATGGAGGTGGTCCACATGAGAACTGAGGAGACAGCCCGTCGCAGCAATCCCATGACTGCCGGTTGTACGTACCGGTTGGACCCGATGGATTACTCCATCGGCAAGGGGTAGCTACAACAACTACAAAAACATATGTCTTGAACACAGGGCAGCTTTTGACAATTTGTTGCTTTCAAAGGTGTAGGAGTTACGTCAGAGTTTGGTATCAGTATAAAATTTAAAGAATCTCTCTTATTACATAAAATATCACATCAGGTTTTGATATTCTCTAGTAGAGGTCAAACGAAACACAGATGTGAATAGAAATGACATATTTTTCACATGCTAAGTTGTAAAAGCGCTTACTAAGTCCATGTGAAGTCTGAAGTTAAAACCCAAGCAAAATAGATTTCGACACTTATACTATCCAAGACAGTTGCGAGAGTATTCTGGAGAAAATTCCTCCTCCTCGATCATTTTTAAAATATTTAAGGTTTCAGTGAATAGATTTTCTGGGTTATTGTTGGGTCAAACCGTGTGTTATACCTGAACATTTGGTGGAGTTTCCAAGGCCCATAATACAGCATCAGCTACTTCTCCCGCCTTTAGCATTGGCATAAATTGTTTCACCACAGTTTGGATTTCGTTGGGTAATATGTCCGTATTTACAACTCCCGGGCTTATTGTCTGATTTCGGAAAAAATTTTAAAACTTAATACATTCATATCTAATAACCTGTTAACTTTACAACATACCGTTACTCTTACTTGAGTTTTACGCCTCTGAAATTCCTGACGATAAATTTCATTCATGGCCCGTAACGCAAACTTAGTCGCTGGGTAAATGTTTAAAGAAGGCAGGTCAGGTCCCAGGTTAGGAACTTGCAGTCCTGCTACGCTGTTCACAATTACGATATGACCATTCCCATTTTTATATGTGGCCATTGAATGAAAGGCTTCTCTTGTACAAAATACTGTACCCAATAAATTTGTATCGATGGTTTCACGTATGGCCTTCGTATTGTTACGATTGGATAGAAGGGCTGTTGCTATGATTCCTGCGTTATTAATTAGAACATCGCAGCCACCTAATTCCTTTTGTGTCCACTCAAATACTTTGGTTACATTCTCCTCTTGCGTTATATCACAATGAATAGCGTGCAGATTTTTCCCTACTTCTGGGGGAAGTTCATCACGAAGTCGGGCAATTCGTTCTTGCCTTCTGGCCAGGCCAACAACTACCATACCAGCTGAAGCTAAAGCTTTGCAACAAGCTGCACCAATTCCAGCGCTTGCACCGCTAACAACGGCTACCTTATTGCACCAACGTTCCATGACAAAATAAGTCTTGAACAATTCGTTTATGTATAGAAAAGAATTCAGTGAAACCATAAAAGTGTTTGTGCCAAAGTATATTAGACGGGTCGTCGTCACAAACGCCAATAGTGAAAGCAAATACCATGCTGGCGTATAATAAAGGAACAGTGGAAAAGTGGGTTCAATTGAAAAAAAAAATTCCTATTATTGTTTTTGGTTTTTTTTTTTTTTTTGGGAATGCTATGGTGCTTCCTTGCAAGAGTTCAGTACTATGGGACTAGTTGTTGTTGTAGCAGTGTGTTATACACTGAGGCGGCAGCCCTTGCCGATGAAGAACACCATCGGGTCAATCCGGTACCTACAACCGGCCGCCATTAGAATGACTATGGGACTAGTTGTTGTTGTTGTTGTTGTAGCAGTTTATTGTGTACTATCTTTCGTCTGCTTGATTCTGTTGAGTGTCAAGACCCAGGAACTCCGCGACCAAGATGGGGTGCGTCCACAGGGATCTGGGTCTGAGTCGAGTGGGTCTGGCCGGGCAGTTAAACAGGTGACGTGTATCGTGCGGTCCCTGGTTACAGTCGGGACATACATCTTGCACGTCGGCATCAATCCTAGCTCTGTGGGAGTTGAGGCGGCTGCATCTGCCGGAACGTAATTGAGCCAGAATCACTCTGGTTTGCCGGGGGAGGTCGATTTCTTCGGGTGCAATGGGTGGCGGTCGTACTCCAAGGACTACATTCACCCGGTAGCCAGTTAACGCGTCTGCTACCGTGTCTGCATGAATGTTGTTCAGACCCGCTTGATATGCCGCTTGATCTAGAGGTTCTCTCTAATAGCGCTGGACCTCACGCTCTAGATCATGTAGATCTACCTTAAGGCTTCTGGGCGGTGGGTATCTATCCACAAGATGATGATTTGGATGATTTCTGCGATAACAGCCCAAAAGGTATTGCTTAGACAGCATGTAGTTATGTCTTCGCACTGGTAGGATCTTTGTCTCCTGGTGGAGGTGGTCCACATGAGAACTAAGGAGGCAGCCCGTCGCAGTTCGGAGGGCGGCATTCTGACAGATCTGAATATTATTCCACTGCGTGTCACAAAGCTGACGTGACCACACTGGCGCTGCATAACTTACCACAGACCGGCCAATTGCTTTGTACGTGGTCAACAAGGTTTCTTTGTCTGCACCCCAAGTGCTGCCAGCGAGTGACTTGAGGACCTTGTTTCTACTTTTGACTTTATTGCAGATTGCTGTGGCATGTGGGGAGAAAGTGTAGGAGCTGTCAAATGTGACGCCAAGTATTTTGGGACACTTGATGGTCGGAATCAATTCTCCATCGACCATCAGTCAGCTCAGAATTTACCTCACGCGTATTTGTAGTGAACAGTGTGGCTGAAGATTTGGTGGCGGATATCTTCAGATTTCTTGCAGCGAAATATGAGGCAAGCTCGTTGAGGTAGACGTTCAACCTGTCGCAGATGTCATCAATGGGTGGGGGGCCTGATGCCAGGATCGTACAGTCGTCCGCATATGATACGATCTCTATGCCGTCTGGAGGAGGTGGGATGGAGGAAAGGTAGAGGTTAAACAGAGCCGGAGATATCACCCCGCCTTGGGGAACTCCCTGTTTCACTCTACGGTGTTTTGACTTCTTATCCCTAAATTCCACAAATGACTGGCGGCCACACAGATAATTCGCGACCCAACGTTTAAGGCCTGGCTGGAGGGACGTGTTGGCGATGTCCTCAAATAATTTGGCATGGCTGACCGTGTCGAATGCCTTCGATAGGTCCAATGCCACGAGGACCGTCCTATCACATGGCCTGGGTTGATTGAAGCCACGGCAAATGTGTGTGGTGATGGCATGCAAAGCTGTTGTTGTGCTGTGCAGTCTCCGAAATCCGTGTTGATGCTCGGCGAATGGAAATTCTCCTACGAGGCTCGGGAGGAGTAATGCCTCAAGCGTCTTAGCCACTGGTGAGAGAAGGGAGATCGGTCTGTACGACTCCCCCAAACTCGGGTCTTTACCAGGCTTCAGTAGCGGGATCACTCTGCCCATTTTCCAGACATCGGGAACTATAAGAGTGTTCAATGACAGGTTAAGGACAGTGGTAAGGTACTCAACTCCAGGTAAATCCAGATTCTTCAGCATCAATGTAGAGATTCCGTCGGGGCCCAACGCCTTGGAAGATTTGGCGCCACGGATGACATTCGTAACTTCGCCCACGGTAAATTGTGATGGCTGTTCATCGGCTCGGAGACCACGAATACGGCGAATGGCTCTCCTCCTTGCCCTGTCTCTCTCGGGATGCACGATAAATTGACGGTTGAACAACCTGGCGCATCTCTTCGGATCAGTCACGGTTAACTCGCCAAAAGTGACTGAGGTCCTGTCGTCCCGTCTACCGGGGTTCGAGAGAGACTTAACAGTGGCCCACAATTTGCCTGCACCGGTGCCTAAGTTACATTGCTCCAAGTGTTCCAGCCACAAATTCCGCTTATGTTCGTTGACTACCCTGTTTATTTCCAGATTCAGCTCGCTGATTCTGGGGTTAGCGGGGTCCATAGCACGAATCCCATCACGCTCGTCTGCGAGTACCACTGCTTGCGCCGGGAAATTGGGTCGCACTTGCGGTATTCGACCGGCTGGTATAAAGCGAGCGGCTGCTGCGTTGATGATGTCTCGGAATTTCCTCTCGGCCACAAGCACATCAGAGGGGGGTGGCAGTTCATTGAAGCGGCGATTGGTATACTCTCTGAAGCCAGTCCAATTGGCCTTCTTGTAGTTGATGAACGTTCGGCGCTCAGAGGTTATGAAGTCGGGTGGTCGGTCGATGGTGAGGATTATGGGGAGGTGGTCTGACCCCAAAGAGATGACGGCTTGCCAGGATACGTCACTCAGGAGATCAGGGGATGCGATTGAGATGTCTGGCGAGCTGCTGCACCTCCTCGTAATCCTAGTGGGGGCATCCTCATTCACCGTGCAAAACGTGGAGCTATCTATCTGCTCTGCCAAAGCTATGCCACGCTGGTCGTTGCCTAGGGGAGAATGCCATGACGAGTGATGTGCATTGAAATCCCCCAGAACCAGACGACTATGGCCAGATAGCAACCCACTTATGTCGGGGCTGTAAGCCTGGCCATTAATCGGGACACAGCTGCCAACCGGCGGTATATACACGTTGTATATCTCTATCTCGGCAGTACCAGACTTGACTGCTACCCCCATACATTCCATGTATGGGTCACTAGCGTCAAGCGCAGGCGAGATAGGTCTATACTGCACGGAATGGTGTATAACGAAGGCCAATCCCCCACCTCCATTCCTTGAGCGATCCTTACGTAGCACATTGTAGCCGTGACAACTGTGCAAGCTGCAGGTGTTAGTCAGCTTTGTCTCCTGGATCGCTGCGACCGATATGCTCTTCCGACTCATAAAATCCACAATCTCATCAATCTTGCCTCGCAGTCCATTGCAGTTTAACTGCAGGAACGATACATTTCCCGACACTGGCCTGGCAATGGTAGGGCTAGGGTGCTGTCTTTGCATAAATTGCCGTACGGGAGAGGTCGGGGGGGTCACATAGTCCGACGACGAGGACGCCGAAGGCGACGACGGCGACGCTTGTGACCCACTGCTGGCTGTGTTCGCACAGCACCTAGCGACATAGCCAGTATGACTATACTCCCGTAGCGAAGTTAGGCCAGAGCAAGAACGGAAATGTACCCACTCCAAGCACCTGTTACACCTCACCGACACTGACCGATGATGAAGGCGGTTCTGGCAAACGGAACAGAACCAGGGTCCGGGGTTCTTTTCAATCCCGGCACGGACCAAAAGCATACGGAGAAGGCACTCCGGGATGTGCCTCTCCCATGACGAAAAAAGACGAACACGTGTACGTGTATGGGACTAGTGGCTATGGGATGCAAAATTTTGCACTTCTTGTCAAAACAATACTTAAAGTATGGTGAACCCATAGGATACGTTGTCTTGCTATGAGAAGTCCAAATTTCACAGAGATATTTCTACCCGTTCCCTCACGTCATATTTTTTACTAGTTTTTTCGATTTTCTCCCGTTGTGCGACGTCTCCTATGTGCAAAAGTAGCACCCATAGGGGGATTCTATCGCCACTTCTATGGATGACCATCAATAGTCTACTACGAATGCTGACTGAGCAGGATTTTGAACCTCTTTGCTACACTATGTCAAGTGAGTTGATCACTAAATTTTCCTGCAAGGCTGGTGCCAAGTAACTGACCAAGCTTCCCAACCTTTCTCTGGGCACCCTTTTAGTGTTAACGATGTCTCGAATAAATGTTGACAAAGTCCCTCCGCTACTAGAAGAAAGGATTCATACCTTCTCTCTCCAATCAAGAATTGGAGAATTTGCAAGCACTAAACTCAGTATGGAATGTGCAAATTGATGGCTCTAGACTTATCGGTGAATTTGAATCCACCATCTAATCATCCTAAACAAACAAACAGATCACTCTGAACGCATCACATCCATATTACAGAATTCCTCGATCTAGATATTTAATAGAATCTTACAAACGAAAAATGACCGAAGACATGGTCCACTGTTAGAATGCAAATGCAAATTTTGCCCATGAACATTCCACTAAGGAACAGGGTCAAACTTCTCACATATGAGTGCAGTCCGATTCAAGTTTAAGCTCAATGATGAGGGGCCTCCTTTTTATAGCCGAGTCCGAACGACGTGTCGCAGTGCGACACCTCTTGCGAGATAGGTGATACATGGCATAGTACGGTAGCCTTCAACTAACTTTTGGAATAACATCACGTTTATTTGGGATATTAAGCAGAAAAAAAAACAAATAAAGGGTGATTTTTTTGAGGTTAGGATTTTCATGCATTAGTATTTGACAGATCACGTGGGATTTCAGACATGGTGTCAAAGAGAAAGATGCTCAGTATGCTTTGACATTTCATCAGTAATAGACTTACTAACGAGCAACGCTTGCAAATCATTGAATTTTATTACCAAAATCAGTGTTCGGTTCGAAATTTTGACAAATTTTGTTCAGCGATGAGGCTCATTTCTGGTTGAATGGCTACGTAAATAAGCAAAATTGCCGCATTTGGAGTGAAGAGCAACCAGAAGCCGTTCAAGAACTGCCCATGCATCCCGAAAAATGCACTGTTTGGTGTGGTTTGTACGCTGGTGGAATCATTGGACCGTATTTTTTCAAAGATGCTGTTGGACGCAACGTTACGGTGAATGAACACATTTCGAACCGAACACTGATTTTGGTAATAAAATTCAATGATTTGCAAGCGTTGCTCGTTAGTAAGTCTATTCATGATGAAATGTCAAAGCATACTGAGCATCTTTCTCTTTGACACCATGTCTGAAATCCCACGTGATCTGTCAAATACTAATGCATGAAAATCCTAACCTCAAAAAAATCACCCTTTATAAAGGATGAAGACAACGTACTGTTTCAACAACAGTAACTAATGAACAATTCCAGCCTCGTCTTCCTTGGGATTGCCCGAACCTATTCCGTGTCGCAAAATACGATAGTTTTTGCTCAGTGATCTTTTCATTATATTGCTTATTCAATAATGGTTGCTAAAAACTTGCCGTCACTTCAACTTTGGATTAAGCTAGTGAAGGATCTATTGGGTTGCCCAAAAAGTAATTGCCGATTTTTTAAAAGAAAGTAAATGCATTTTTAATAAAACTTAGAATGAACTTTAATCAAATATACTTTTTTACACTTTTTTTCTTAAGCAAGCTAAAAGTAACAGCTGATAACTGACAGAAGAAAGAATGCAATTACAGAGTCACAAGCTGTGAAAAAATTTGTCAACGCCGACTATATGAAAAATCCGCAAATACTTTTTGGGCAACCCAATATGTGGAGTCCTCGTTGTTATTCCATTCGTTTAGTGTTGTTACACGTCAACCCCATTGCAGACGGTTGTACGCGCCGGATTGACCCGTTGAGATCTCTCACACTGCTACAACAACAACAGTTACATGTAACTGTATTTTCGTTTTACTGGCCGTGAGGCTATAGTTTGATGTATTTTTTTTCGTGGACGTTTATCTATTTATGTACAGTTGTTGTTGTTACCACGTTTTCATGTAGAGGTGGCGAACCCCGTCAAGCTCTGTAGGTGAGCGAGCTTGTTCCGCTCCAAAGGACCGATCGCCGCGGGAACAGGGTAGCCATTGGTTATTTAAAGGCACCGATAACTCGCCTTGTCATATCGAGCATCATAGGCACTCATTATTTAAGCAAGAGTCGGTGCCGCCCGGCCATTCACTGAGATTCTCCTCTCGATACCGCTGATTGTCCGCGACTGTCATTTTTTTAACAAAGATATTTGAAATTACAGAAAAATTTTTGAGCTCTCAAAATTTGACAACAAATGCCAAGCTTATAGGTGTCGGTAATTATGTTATTTTTCTTCAAAGCAACCAGCTCTGTCGAAAAAATCAAATTTACAGCAAAAAGAAAAGAAGTAACAGAAATAAAGATACTCACATTGGAAGCTACGACTGCCGGAACCCCATATACATGCAATACGCCATAGTTTCCTTCGCAGGAAGGGAAATAATGCATATTTAGAAAGTGCAAACGACTCAAACTGCATGCCATTGAGAGCAGAATTCTGCTTGCAGCATTTTCTTTTATTATCTTTATTCACAAGTGCCACCAACCAGTCAATGTGCGAAGTTCAAATTCTTTGCAAATGCAAATTTTGCCCATGACCATTCCACTAAGGAACAGGGGCAAACTTCTCACATATCAATTGAGTCCGTCACCTAATTAATAGTTAAAATAAATCTTTCCGTGGATTTATTTTAAATTTCTTACCTTCTTTGTTAATATCCATTATAATTTTCCCCTTCTTTTACCCACCTTCTGACGTGTCATCCCCCAATTTCATAAAACTTTAAATTATTTGTTTATTTAATTTAATATGTTTCCAGATATCAAATTGTGTGCCGTCTTTTAAATGATTTTGCTATGCTTTTTTTGGATAGAAAGCATTAAACAATGATCTAAAGCCAAGCCGAACAATATCCTGCAATGAAATCTCAATATCAAAAAATTCCAAATTTCGGCACAGAAAAATACTGGCACCAGCATCTAACGGTTTTTATTTTAACGTAAACATGTGTGTAATATGAGAGCCGAGAGATATTCAATCACATGCGCATACAAAACATTTGCTCTGGGTCCCTCATTCACAAGCAAATAGGGGTGTTCAAATGCGCTTGCGATTGCCAATTTGTTCAATTTACTTTAACACTGTTTCATTTACACAAATCTCAGTCAAACTGTCATTCGATCATGTTTTTATGTATTTAAATTATTTTATTACAGATTCTTTTATTATATGATAGTTTGATAAAAATCTTTTAATTTTGTATGCCTTCACTACCTATTGTAACACCTTAATTAATGTAACGCTGACTAGAATCTAAAAACAAAGGTGCTCAATACAAAAAAACTATGCTTTAAAAGTATGTATGTACTTCTCTCATTATTGGCCTAGACAGGGTACTCTGTTCTAATTTCGGAATACATAGTGGCAAAATTTTAATATAATATAATTTTTTAACATAATTATAAGAAATTTTGTGCACCAACACAATATTACACTAGAAGTAATCGTTTATAAGAGCTCCATAAATATTGCAAACAAAATACCAACCCATTTGCTGTAACTTCATAATTGTTGATAAGCCATACAAAATGAACCATTATTTTTCATTAAAACATTGATCGATAAATTTCTGCACATATTCCATTAGTAGGCGAAATTTATGAACAAAACACAGGTTTCACAAAAGCAGAAACCTAGCTGGAACTGCAATGTCTTTCAAATTTTGTACGCGAATTTTCTTGTGTAATGTTAATAGTGAAAAAAAATTGATGATTTCCCGTTTTGTCAATTTTTCATTTTTTTGTGACCAAAGTAGAGATTTTGAAATATAATTGCTGTAACTTACAACCCTGAAAATATTACAGAGACGACGCGCACTTCTAAAAAACAAAAGCTTGGCAATCCTGTCGCTCGTTGATACATTGAACGTATTTTCTTCTTCAAATAGAAAGCAAGCGTCGTCTGGAGGGCATTAGTGAATTGGTTTCTTAATTAAAAAAAAACAAATCGTTGAAACCAAGTGTTAATAAAATGTCTGACGAATTAAGTCAAGGGCGTCGGCGCTTATCCCGAGAGCAACATACCTTGGCATCTAGTGATCCGCGTCGTCCCGAACGCTCTACTTCTGAAGAACCAAGAGCCAAGTTGGTCAGATCCACTTCATCTCAACATGGTGGCGACGCATCAACAAGCCGTGTCAATCGCTACGAAGTAGCCTTGGTTCATACTAAACCACCTGATGTGACTTCTAAAACGGGTACTTCTGGTAAGGAAATTATTTTGCAGACCAATTATTTTCGCCTTGATAAGGCTCCTGCTTGGAAAATTTACGGATACCATGTATCTTTTGCCCCCGATATTGAGTTACGACGTCTTAAGTGTGGCATATTATCGGAACATCGTAAATTGTTGGGTGGTTATTTGTTCGATGGGAGCAAACTTTTCACCACCACCAAGCTGGAAGAGAAGAAAACTATAATTAATGCCACATCTAAGAAGGGTGATAAATTTGTCATAACTATTACTTTTACAAGCGATATTTGTATGAATGAGTGGCAATCTTTGCAAGTTTTGAATTTGATTTTGCGACGTTCAATGGAAGGCTTAAAACTTCAGTTGGTTGGCCGAAACCTATTTGACCCACATGCTAAAATTGATTTGCGTGAACATCGTTTGCAATTGTGGCCCGGTTACCAGACCTCTATAAGACAACATGAAAGGGATATTCTCCTATGCGCAGAGATAGCGCACAAGGTAATGCGAACAGAGACGGTTTACGATATATTCAGACGCTGCCAGGAGACTGCCCGAGATTTCAAAGAAGATTTCAAGCGCCACATTATCGGTCTAACTGTATTGACTGACTACAATAATAGGACTTATCGCATCAACGATATCGATTTTCACAAAACGCCTCGGGAGACGTTCAATATGAAGGGCGAAAATATATCTTTTATTGATTATTATTACAAGAAATACAATATCCGCATACGTGATCCTCAACAACCACTGTTGTTGTCGAAATCAAAGGAGAGATCGTTGCGCGGTGGCGATAATGAGTTAATTATTTTGATTCCTGAACTGTGCCGTGCAACAGGCCTTACTGATGATATGCGTAATAACTTCCAGCTTATGCGGGCTATGTCCGACCATACTCGCATGAATCCTGATAGACGCATTGAGCGTTTGCGCACGTTCAATGATCGTTTGCAACAGACCGAGGAGAGTATGCGCATTTTAAAAGATTGGAATATGAAGTTAGACACACGTCTGGTTGAAGTCAGAGGTCGAATTTTGGATCCACAAAGAATCGTTTTTGCCGATCGCCGAAAGGAATCATCTGGTGATCAGGCAGATTGGACTAGACATTTTCGAAATATGGGTATGTTCTCAACTCCGTCCCGTGGATTGGGACGTTGGGCGGTTATTGCGACAAATCGCAGCTCACGTGATTTACGCAATTTTGTCGAATCCCTTATGCGTGCTGCAAATGGTCTGAATATGCTTATCGAGAGACCCCGAGAATATATGATAAATGATGACCGCAATCATAGTTTTATACAAGCCATGGAAGATTCTTGCCAACAAGATCCTCAGTTGGTAATGTGTTTGGTTCCAAACAACAATGCCGAAAGATACGCTTCGATTAAAAAGAAGGGTTGTCTGGAACGTGCAGTACCCACCCAAGTCGTAACACTTAAAACTGCATCGAATCAACGTGGTCTCATGAGTATTTGCACCAAAGTGGCCATTCAAATCAATTGCAAATTGGGTTATACTCCGTGGATGATTGACATTCCTCTTTCTGGTCTTATGACCATTGGTTACGACATTGCCAAGAGCGTTCGTGACAGATCAAAGGCATATGGTGCTCTAGTCGCCACCATGGACTTACAAGTCAATGCTACTTTTTACAGCACAGTGGCGGAATGCAGTTCTTACGATGTATTGGCAAACAGTTTGTGGCCCATGATGACTAAGGCATTGCGACAATACAAAAAGGAGCACGGCAAATTGCCCACTCGCATTCTCTTTTATAGGGATGGTGTTGGTGAGGGTTCTCTGAAACAGATTTGGGAACACGAGGTTAAGGACATCACGGAGAAACTAGAGCAAGAATACAAAAGAGCCGAAATGAACCCACCAATGTTTGCATTCGTTGTTGTAACGAAATCTCTCAATACACGTTTCTTTGCTCGTGGTCGAAATCCCCCACCCGGTACTGTGGTCGACGATATTATCACTTTGCCTGAACGTTACGATTTCTATTTGGTATCACAGTCCGTGCGCCAGGGTACTGTTTCTCCCACAAGTTACAATGTGGTATACAGCAATATTCGTCTCTCCCCCGATCAAATGCAAATGCTGACATATAAAATGACCCACTTGTACTACAACTGGTCCGGCACTACCCGCGTTCCAGCTGTTTGCCAATACGCCAAGAAACTGGCTACATTGGTGGCAACAAGTTTGCATCAGTCACCGCAGAATGTTTTGGAAAAGAAACTGTTTTATCTTTAAGATATTCTTAAAATGTGTAATACACACCAACATTATGTTTGATTCATATGAAGAAGAGCTTTTCTTTAATTAATTCTTTAAAAAAATGTTTTTAAGATATTCCTTAATTTTTGATCACTCACATCCACATATAAAGACAAGCCTTACTCAAACTAAGTTTGAGCGCTAGTATCATATAAAGTATAATTTAAGTATAAAAAATCTACAATGAAATATTTTTTAAATCAATTTCGATGTAATCCATACATTTTGTCAGAGTTTGAATTATTTTTTTTTTTCGTTCACAAATGTTTTTAAATGTCTGATGTTCATATTACTGTATATAATATATTTGCTAAGTTTTCCAATTATTGCCCTGCAGTAGTATACAGAAGGTGTAATTGGATGGCATGAGAATACAATTATGTATATTATTGTGTTTTTCTGACACTTTAACATGAACTATATACTAATAAAAATAACCTAACGACAAAAAGAATTAAGTTGTATATCATAACTGGCAGCAAATTATTTTGTATATTAATAATATTGCTGTGTTTCTTGATTCTTGATTCTAGCTTATGCAATGTTTTTTTTATTTGCCGATGATGTGTTTCTCCTTTTAGGTGCTAATCGGGATAACTGCCTTGAAATAGAGGATAGAATTAATTTGATATTGGATCAGATATTGGTGTGGTCATCTCGCAACTAACTTTTTGTTAATCCATCTATAAAGAAGGCCATTTCTTTTGGTTCATATGAATTTGTTTTGAATATAAGTTTGAGTCAGACGAATGTGCAATTTGTAGGGAAGTTTAGGTGTTCTTTTTGATAGAACTCTTAAGTTTTAGGCCTCTCATTGATTCCACTCATTCTAGAATTTACTGCGCTTTACGAAGATTGTACTCGGTTTGCATTTTCATGCCACCCTGGTGATCAGAAAGATACCATTTGGTTTTTCTTAATTTTTTTATATCAACCACCATAGGATGGGGGTAAACTAATCTAGTCATGCCGTTTGTAACACGATATATTGATCTAAGTATATATATTCTTGATAGTCTCGAAATTCTGATTTGAACTAGCCATGTCCGTCTGTTGAAATCACAATAGCGGTCGAACGCGTAGAGCTAGCCGCTTGAAATTTTGCACAAATGCTTTATATTGATGTAGGCGACTGCAAATGGGCTATGTCGGTTCAGATTTGGATATTGCCCCCTATAAACCGATCTCCCGATTTGACTTCTTGAGCCCATGGAAGCCACATTTTGTTTCCGATTTGGCTGAAATTTTGCACATAGTCTTCTGTTATGACTTTCAACAACTGTGCCAGGTACGGTCTAATCGGTCAAGAACCTGGTATAGCTTCCATATAAACCGATCTCCCAATTTGACTTTTTGATCCCATGGAAGCCACAATTTGTGTCCGATTTGGTTGAAATTTTGCACATAGTGTTTTGTTATGACTTTCAACAACTGTGCCAGGTACGGTCTTAATCGGTCAAGAACCTGATATAGCTTCCATATAAACCGATCTCCCGATTTGACTTTTTGATCCCATGGAAGCCACAATTTGTGCCCGATTTGGCTGAAATTTTGCACATAGTGTTCTGTTATGACTTCCAATAACTGTGCCAAGTACGGTCTAAATCGGTCAAGAACCTTATATAGCTTCCATATAAACCGATCTCCCGATTTGACTTTTTGATCCCATGGAAGCCACAATTTTCATCCGATTTGGTTGAAATTTCGCACATACTATTCTGCTTTGACTCCCAGTAACGGAGCCAAGTACGTCCAAAATCGGTCTATAATATGATATAGCTCCCATATAAACCGATTTTCCGATTTGACTTCTTGAACCCATGAAAGCCACAATTTTTGTCCGATTTGGTTGAAATTGAGCATGTAGTGATTTGCTATGGCTTCCAATAACTGTGGTAAGTACGGTACAAATCGGTTAAGAACCTGATATAGCTCTCATATAAACCGATCTTCTAATTTGACTTTTTGAGCTCATGGAAGCCACAATTTGTGTCCGATTTTTTTTTGCACATAGTGTTCTGTTATGATTTCCAATAACTGTGCCAAGTGCGTTCTAAATCAGTCAAGAACCTGGTATAGCTCCCATATATATCGATCTCCCGATTTGATTTCTTGAGCCCCTGGAAGCCGCGATTTTTATCCGATTTGGCATATAGTGTTCTGTTATGACTCTCAACAACTGCGTCAAGTACGGTGCAATTCGGTCTTTAACTAGATATAACTCCCATATTTTAGTAAAATCCAAGATTCGGCCCGGCCGAACTTAGCACGCTTTTACTTGTGTTTCTTTCACGTTATTACGCTAATTGGGACATTCCTACTTTTCATGTTTATGTATTTGTGGCTGGGAATCCAATAAATAAATTACAATTATAATTTGTCTTTGACTCTTTCACAACGTATTCTTTACTATTATCGTTTTATTTAGTTGTTATACACTTAGGTTAATTGTACTGTGTGATGCGAATTTCAGCCCGAGTAGGCTTATTATTACTAAATTTGTTACAAATAAATCCGGAGGTGAAACATCGACTAACCATTTTTTACGTATAGATTTATATTCCTTTACGTATAGATTTATATTCCTTTATTTACAATTGGATTAAATTAAATTTTTTGATGCATAGTGCTCAAAAATCCCTACAAAAACAAATTTCTTTGTGTGTTTGGCAAAACGACGATCAGCATGATGGCAAGATAGCGGATTGCACCATATGATTTGTGTTTGTTGTACAAATGCGACCACCTTTAATTGTTTCGCCATGAGATTTGTGGTTGTTGTACAAATCATAAAACCTTTAATTTTGTCGCCATGACATAGTACCAGCCTTTTTGACAAAATATTTTTTCAACCGTGTTTTTGTCGTGAAACGTGATTTTCTTGTGAGTCGTAATTTCTCGCGAGTCGTGAGATTTTCGTGAATATGATTTCCTAACTCACGCACGAAGAACAATCGTGTGTGCGCCCCATCAAGTCCAAATTCGCGATAACACCTATTGTTATTATTTAGATGCAAAAAACACACCTGCTCGAGTCATATGTTATTTTTTATTGAACAAAGAAGATTAGAAAATTGAAAAGTTATAGCAGAAATTCATCAATTAAAGTGAAACTTTAAGCAATCATTATGTTAACCCAATTATTAAGAAATGCTGTTGCAAGAAATTTCTACAGATATCAACAGCAATTTGTTATGACGCAACATCGAGGGTCGATGGAGATGGTGTTACGTGCAAAGTTTCTACATGTTAAAGTTTATGACAAAGATGCCGGTTTAAAGGAAAAGCGGGAAGCAAATAAAAATAAACCCATGTCCGCTGTTGAGAATAAAGATGCATGGGATGGCATTAGACAACAACAAGCGGTCAAGGAAGAACTATCCCAGATAAAACACCAAACAAAGGAAGATATAAAAGAAATAGATGTCCCCATTGATGATACCGCTGCTGCTAACGATCCTGATTTATTTGGTGATGCTACAAAAGCACCATTGCCTGAAGATGAAGGTCAGTTTGATAATAAAGTTGGCACAAGTTTGGATGATAATCAATTCTTTTGTTGTTAGGCGATAAAGTCGAAGATGAGTACATTAGCCGACCAACGCGTCGCTCGAAAAAACTGCGCACAAAAGAATATGCCGCCATCATCAAAGAACATTTGAACAATCATCGTCTTAAGAATGCAATAGAGGTTTTAGAAATACGCATGATTAAAGAGGATCGCGTAAAACCAGAGAATTACATTTATAATTTACTTATAAGTGGATGTGCCAAAGCCGGTTATACACGAAAAGCTTTTCAATTGTACACGAAAATGCGACAACGTGGACTAAAGGTAAAGGAAAGTACTTACACATCTCTGTTTAATGCCTGTGCCAATGCACCATCGCGTTTGGATGGTCTTACAACAGCAAGGCGTTTAAAAGAAAATTTGTTGGAAAAGGGCTATGAAGCGAATGTAAAAAATTATAACGCTATGTTGAAAGCTTTTGGCCGTTGGGGAGATATTGAAACAGTTTACATGTTAGCCGATGAAATGGTGGATAAGAAACTCGAGATGAACGGAGAAACATATAATTTCCTACTTCAGGCCTGTGCCAGCGATACTAAAATGGGGTTCAGGTAATGTATTATTGTTAATAGTATTAATATTTGTAAATACATTTGATTTTTTTAGGCATTGCCTTTTGACCTGGCACAAAATGTTACGTCAGGGTATTCAACCCGATTACTATTCCTTCAATGCTGTGCTAAGATGTGTTCGTGACTGTGGTTTCGGAGAACTTCAAACTATGGAACAAGCTTTAAAGGGTATTCTCATTGGAAATGAAACAATCGAAATCACATCCACTTCATCATCGTTACATCAACTTGAGAATATAAGCGGTGATGCAACCAATGCTTCGGATAAATTAGCAGTTGAAAAATCAAATAAAAACTCTTCGCTGAGTTCTCTGCAAATAGAGTCAGATGCCACTAGTCTGGTGTTGCCCAATTTACTAGCGCCCCATCCACACTTGGGTAGCATGGTATCATTGGCCGAAGTTGAAAAACCACACGAAAGATTTTTGTTAGTGGGTGGTCTTCAAGGTTTTCTAGAACTTATGAAATCATATCACATAACTCCCGACATAGAGACATTTACCACCATGCTGGAAGTTATACCGCCTACAAATTCGGCGGAAAAACAACTTTTAACATATATACGAAAAATTGGTCTTAAAGCCGACATTGACTTTTTTAATATATTGATAAAGAAACGTGCTATGCGTTTTGATTATGAAGGTGGTAAGGAAGTATTGTCCATGATACGCACTGCGGGTTTGCATCCCGATATAGTCACATATGGAGTTTTGGCTCTTGGTTGTACCACAGTCGAAAGTTCCCGAGAGTTGTTGCATCAAATGAGACAGAACAATATAAGGTGTGTATATTTAATTTTTTATGAGTTTCCCAGTTTATTTTTTCAATCCACTGTGCCTTTTAGGATGAACATTCAAATCTTAGGTGCTATGTTGCGTCAAGGATGTGCTAAAAAATCTTTTCCTTACATATGTGAAATAATTCAGATAAGTCTAGATGAAAATATCAAGCCAAACGATATTTTCCTAAGGCATTTACATAATTTTCACTTGCAGTGCGCTCGAGCAATAGACGATAGGGTATGGCGCTTTTTATTATAATTTTTCTCTCCGCTCCTTCTTATTAACGATCTTTATTCTTACAGCATCCATCAACAAAAACCAAACTCTTTAAGAAACAACACAAGGAATTCTGTGATAAGTATCGTTTATATAAGGAAGAACAAGGTATTGCAAATTTGAAATTGGACGATGCCATAAAGAAACTACGAGAACGCCCCTATCAACAGTACAAAGAGGATTATGAGGAGGGCATGGAACCACTGAAAAATCAAAAAATTGCCCAAAAACAAAAACTTCGAAAGTACATAAAGAAAATTAAAATTCAAAATTTGAAAGGAGATGAGGATGATATTAACGTTTTGGAGGAATTGAAAGAAGCCCCTGCATTGACACCACCTAAAAATGAAAAAAACCCATTCAGATCAAATTAAGGTACCTTTATTTATTTGTAATTAAAATCTTTGAAAAATTGAAATACTTTACTTTAGCCAATCATTGTTCGCTTGCGTCCCCTGGCGCGCACTTCTTCGAATTTAGCCACAACGGATTCTTCGTCTTTGCCACACTCTTTACGATATGCTTGAAGCATATAATCAAACAGATATGGCTGTTCACTATGTGTACTTAGCAAGGCTCTCTCGAGTACATATAAGTCAACTCCCTTGTCTTCTGTTCCTTGGTTGTAATGACTTAAACCAAAATCTATAAAGACTATGTCATACGTCTCGCAGATATCAGCATTTTCTTTGGGATTTATTAGTATGTTAGATGTTGTCAAGTCGCCATGTATAATATTGTTAGCGTGCATTCTTCCAATTAGACTGCCGACTGCAGTACAGAACTTTTTTAATGCATCTTCAGCGTCAGACTTTTCTGTGACAACTTTTTGTATAAATTGTTTGGCAGTTATTGCTTTGTCAAAATATTCCATATATAACTTTCTCTCGTTTAAGTCGGTATGAAAGATTTTAGGTGCCAATATTCCGGCACTCTGACATCTCCCTGCTGCTTTTGCCTCCGCCTTTATACGCTGTCTGCTGATTTGTGTGTCCAATTCGTGATGGCGATATTTCTTTACAAATCGTTCTTTAATAAGGCACCGTTCGCCCTTAAAATCTCCTATATACAGACGTGCCTCTGCTCCTTGTTTTAGCATTTCCATCGGCATTTGTTACAATTCCAATTGTTATTCAAATAACTAAACAAAATAGAAAATGTGCTGAACACACGAATCCAGCTGATTCATAATCAAATTAAGGTGCTATTGCACGATATGCATTCTCATGTTTTTTTTAATATGGCAACTATGGAAGTTGTAAACATAAGTCTGTTTGTGTACTTTCCAGTCTTTATTCTCTTTGAATTAAACAGCGGGTTTTCATAAAACAACTGTTCGATGCTCCAAATTTCTGCTGGGAAGAAAGCCTCCAGTAGAAATTTGCAAGCTCTCAATTACCAAACTCTCAAAACATTGCTCGCTCTAACGCACTCTTCCGCTGGCAAATAAAGTACGCGAACGACTTCCAGTAACAGTTTGTGTCATGTGTAGTGGCCACAAAATCAATAGATTTATGATTATAAACGTGTAAATTATAAATTAAAACAATTAAATTGTGAAAACGGAAAAAATAAGAACAATTTTGAATACCAAACAAAATATTTGACGTTCTGGTGGGATTTGGATACAATTCCGGAATTGGTAAATTTCATCAGCTGGGCAAATGACCTTAAACCATGTTTACACTTGGAGCAAATCTAGATCTGCCACGAGATTTTGCAAACCTCATGTTTTGCATAGAGGTTTCCCATACATTTCCCGTGTGAGCGAATCTACTTACTTGAGGCGATTTGCAGCAAATCTCTTTCGAAATTCAAACGCAACACTACGTTTGTATTGAATGCCGGTAGTTTTGGGTAACTCTTTTTCTCGAGATCTTACAATTTCTTAGGGTTGGTATTCTATTCTGCTTTCTTTCTTTCTTTATCTCCACTTATTGTTTTCCCTATTTTATATACTTCTTCTCATATATATAAAGAAAAACGAATCACTGAAAATGATGCCATTTTTTGTCATTTTCCTCGCTATCAGGATTCACTGAATAAGGTTAAGCCAAGCGATCAGCCGATATACTTTTTTTTAAATATTTGACAGTACTTGGCATTGAGGATGTCAACTTGTTCTCTTTTCACATTCATTCTTTGTTTACGTTTTCTCCTATATGATGAAATTTTCAATCGTCAGATTTGACATCCTTAATGATGTTTATGGGGCCACTTTATGTTTTTACATGTGACCTAACCTTCTATTAGTGAATCCTGCCTCGCTATAAGCAGAGTAATACTTTTCTGCCTAATTTTGGGCTCTAGTGTAAACATGATATAACCTTCTTTAGTGAACCCTGGACATAACCTTCTTTAGTGAATCCTGGCATCACTGTTGGCATGACACCATCATAATCAGCTGTTGTAGTTGTATTATTTGTTGATCAAAACAAGAAGTGAATCATTCATCAAAAAAATTATATCGAAACATTTTAAATAACATGTCGGACTTATTCAACAATATTTTTGGGAAAAAACCAACTCTAAAAGAACAGCAAAGGGATAATGATAGAAATTTAAGAAAAGCTACGCGTGACATCGAAAGGGAACGTCGCAAGCTAGAAGAAGAAGAGAAGAAACTCGAGCAAGAAATTAAAAAGAATGCAGCTCAGGGAAACAAAGATTCTTGCCGCATATTGGCCAAACAGTTGATTGAAATACGCAAGCAAAAGGCCCGAACATACGCAGCCAATAGCAAAATAACTTCCATTGGGTATCAGAATAAAAATATTGGCACAAATGTAGCATTGAGTAATGCAATGAGCACCACAGCTCAAACGATGTCAGACATGAATAAGATAATGAAACCAGAGGCCATAGCCGCCAATGTTAGGAACTTCCAACAGGCTAATATGAAAATGGAAATGACGGATGAAATGATCAATGACACTCTGGATGATATGTTAACTGAGTCTGGCGATGAAGAGGAGTCAAATGCTGTAGTAAATCAAGTTCTTGATGAAATCGGCATTGAGATATCAGGAAAAATGTCAACAATACCATCGACGGGAATGGGTGAATTAGAGGATCAACGCACTGACAAAGATATAGCAGCACAGTTAGCAAAGTTAAGATCAACCTAGGGATTGACAAAAAAAACAACATAACAGTCCACTACATTTTATAAACTATATTGTATTTTGTTATTGTATGATTTTGTTTTATTGCTTTTTTTTTGTAATTCTAGAAATTTTATATAGGCTAACATTCATACAAATATCCCAAAAATATATTTCAATTGCTTATAACATATGTATGTACATTTAATATTACAAACGACCCGCCATGCCACCAGCAGCCACTATGGTTTCACCAGTGATATAAGTGGCATCATCGGATACAAGGAATGAAACAATCCCGGCCATTTCTTCAGGCTGACCTAGACGACCCAATGGTATTTTGGAAAGAGCAGCTTCATTTGCTGCCTCGTCCTCATAAAGCTGGAAAATGGTAGAGAATATCAAGAAATATATTAAAAACAAAAAAAAAATGATCAGAAAAATAAAAAGTTAAGTATTTTTCATTCAAGAAAGATTTTTTCCTCTTATAATAGTTTTTCTTACTGATTTAGAAAATTTGGTCTTGATAATTCCGGGTGCCAAACAATTTACTCGAATTCCCTCTGGAGCCAAGTCTTTGGCAGCAGCTTTCGTTAGTCCTATTAAAGCAGTTTTGCTTACGGAATATGCACCCAAAAGCTAAAACAAAATAAGTAAAATTTATTAGATGGTATTTTGCAATGAATCGTGAATCGTGGTCAAGTGAGTTCTCACAGGGACGAAGTTAAGTTAACGGGTTTAGTTAAAATATTTGGTAACATCATGATTAAAACATAGAGAACAACTATGTATATGAATCCCATGGCAGCCGCTTATACATACCGGATTGACCCGATCGAGTCCTTCATCGGCATGGGCTGCCACCTCAGTGTAAACACACTGATACAACAACAACTATGTATATAAAACCATATTAGTTACCATTATGACAAAGGTTCCAAATGTAGAACCAGTATTCGTTTTATTATACACTTAGAAGTGAATTAATAAGCTGGCGTTTGTTCTTGACCGACAAATATATCTAGTCAATAGGGATCATGTATCATCAACCTAAATGCAGGTGACTTGAAAATGTTTCCTCCTGGCATTGTCACACATTGTCGTATAATGTGTGGAGGCTGTTAATGTGAATCCAAATATATTTTTTATTTTTTTTTTTAGGGATGTAAAGAAGCAGTCGTTCTCTAGGTAACGGTATGAATTACAAAAGGGCGTGTACCTTAATAAGAAGAAAAAGCAACGGCGCTAAAAGGCGAACATGAGCAAATTTCTTTAAATCACTAATCCGTTTCTTGGCACTCTTGTTCTCTGGAATAGGATTACCAAGTTCTTCTTTCCCGCCACTGTTACTGCGAATATAATAAATCTCATCCAGCGGAAATAGATTTTGAATTTGCCTACCTCTAGAGCTCTTTGAGTTCAGATAAATCCTTTGACTCAGAAGTGATTGATGTTAAACGTGACATAAATATTTCATCTATATCAGCAGTGTTGTTTCCGAAATTACTGGAGCCCTTTACCGTCATGGAATTCAATCCTAGCAACCGGTTGTACGTACCGGATTGGCCATAAGTGTACAAAACAATGCTACAAGAACAACAACAACGTGTTCGTCTCTTTTCGTCATGGGAGAGGCACATCCCGGAGTGCCTTCTCCGTACGCTTCTGGTCCGTGCCGGGATTGAAAAGAACCCCGGACCCTGGTTCCTGTTTAACTGCCCGGCCAGACCCACTCGACTCAGACCCAGATCCCTGTGGACGCACCCCATCTTAGTCGCGGAGTTCCTGGGTCTTGACACTCAACAGAATCAAGCAGACGAAAGATAGAACACAAACTGCTACAAATATATACTCCATCTCGGCATAAACTCCCATATCCAGTAGTAATAAATGCCCCAATGGTAAGAACATTAAGGAGCAGCTTTGTTGTTGTTGAAGCAATGTGTTGTACACTGAGGCGGCCGACTTTGCCGATGAAGGAACCCAACGGGTCAATCCGGTACGTACAACCGGCTGCCATGAAGCATCTTTGCAAATTATATGGCCAGTTTACTACCTCCACCAAATTTCCATATGATTAGAAAATGGTGATTTGGACGCAATGTCTAAACAGGAAAAGGACCTGAGACGCTTAGAGGGACACAGACCTATTTCATTAACGTCAGTCTTGTCCAAAAAACTGTCTGCACAATGTTTTAAATAATGTGACTGAAAATTTTTTGGTTTTAGCTAATAATCTCATGATGAAATTTTGGGAATTTTTGAAATTTTATTAAAGTGATAATAAGCAGTTCATTTCAGGGCAAAAGTGAAACCCACAACATACACGATTGTGTTAACCTCTCACCACAAACCAGAAATGGTTTGACTCAACTAGTAAGCCCCTAAGTGGCTAAACGTCGATATTTGTCCGCTCTTTTGAAGAATCCCATAACATACTGCTATGGTTCAATCAATTTTCCCTAAGACATTTAAGATACGATTTACAAGTTTTTTTTTGCTTCACAATACATTATTCAGGTATGTTTTAAAATGAAAATAGATGTGTTAGCCATTGTTGCAAAGATTTAGCTTTTAACGCACTACCATAATCGGATCTTTAGATCGTTGGGCCTAACGCTTGAATGGTTATCTGGTTAGGAAACATCGGACAGGAAATTTAAGTACCTTCCTATCTTATATCGGATTTAAAATTTTACATTCAAATTTACATTTGACTCATTGTTATCTAAATCTACATATCGCCGTCCTAATGTTATCTTGTTGTATATGCCATTTTCGAGTTAGGATCGGTTTTTGTGACGTTAAGACACTTTCATTTAGAATCTTCAAGAAAATTTCACATATCTCATGAGTTTTCAAAATATTGGGCCTTAAATATGGCAAATATGCCCTATTTCAAACTTCAAATGCGTTTATCTCAGAATAAAGTGGCGTATGGAACAAGATAGCATTATACCGACGATATGTATAGCTAATCTCTGATAAGTGAAAATACTCACGCCAAAAGCATCATAACCAGCAATTGAAGAAACGAAAACAATGCTGGAATTGTTCTCTTTGCGTAAAAATGGCAAGGCCTCCTTGGCTAATAAATAGGAGGATTTGACATTCACATCGAAGATTTTGTCCCAAACTTTTTCATCACAATCAAGTACACCTCCCACAGCAGGATTGGTGGCGGCATTAGAGACTAAAATATTAATTTTACCATATTTTTTGATGGTCTCTTCGAAAAGGTGTTGGCGATCTTGTGCTTCCGAAACGTGGCATTTCAAGCCCAAAACATTCAAGTTTTCTTTACGCAATTCGGCGACTGCTTTGTCCACGTTATTTTGTTTGCGGCTACTAATGACAACGTTTGCACCATCTTGCGCCAGGCGTTTGGCTATTGAAAATCCTATGCTATTAAGAAAATAATTATTATAAGAATTTGTATAAGTTTTCGTATTAAAATCTGGCTGTGCAACTATTTACCCATCTGTAGAAGCTGTTACTACAGCCACTTTGCCTTGCAAGCGTTTCATACTTTCGGCTTTGGCTATGTTACTGGTGACCAAACAACGTTTCTGGTTCTGACAAATGGTGTTTGATACTTTAATCTTATTTTCGTCTCGATTAGCTATGTTATTGTTGTTGTAGACATTAAGAGGTGCGAGAACTTTGAACCCACTGTAATCGTTAAGCAATAACTCTCTATTTTTGGTTTGGAGAACCTTTCGCTGTGTTTGCTTCACAATATTGAACATGTTATTGGTACTTAATAATCGATATTAACAAATAAACAATACGTTATTATTAAAAAAAAAACAGACTGATCAAAACTAATATACCTATTCACTATTCAAATTGGGAACAGCTGTTTTAAAATATCGGCAAAACATATAGGCTACTCCACGAATACGAACAAAAAAATGGTGCCACCAGAATACATAGAAAAAAGTAACATCGTGCTAAATTCGGCCAGGCAGAATCTTGGCAATCCACCACCATGGATTCTGCTAAATATTTGTGCAAAATAAATTTAGTTGAAGGGCATAATTTTATTCTACATATCAAACTTCTGTCAAACCATCAACAAATAAAGCTCTAGGAACCGAACAAGGATGATCGAGAGACCGGTTTACATGGGAGCTATGTCAGGTTATAGACTGATTTGGACCGTATTTAGCACAATTTTTGAAAGTCATAACAGAACACTACATGCAAATTTCAGCCAAATCGGACAAAAATTCCGGCTTGTAAGGGCTCAAGAAGTCAAATCGGGAGATCGGTTTATATGGGAGCTATGCCTAAGTTTGATCCGATATGTCCCATTTGCTATCCCCAACGACCTACATCATGGCAGCCGGTTGTACGTACCGGATTGACCCGGTGGAGTTCTTCATCGGCAAGGGCTGCCGCCTCAGTGTATAACACACTGCTACAACAAAAACAACAACCAACATCAATCGCCTTCTGCGTCCTCGTCGTCGGACTATGTGACCCCCCGACCTCTCCCGTACGGCAATATATGCAACGGCAGCTTCCCAGCCCAAATATTGACAGGCCAGTGCCGGGAAATGTATAATTTTTGCAACTAAACTGCAACGGTCTCCGTGGCAAGATCGATGATATTGTGGATTTCATGAGTCGGAAAGATATATTGGTCGCAGCGATCCAGGAGACAAAGCTGACCAACACCTGCAGCTTGCATAGTTGTCACGGATACAATGAGCTACGTAAGGATCGCTCAAGGAATGGAGGTGGGGGACTGGCCCTCGTAATACACCATTCCGTGCAATATAGACCTATCTCGCCTGCGCCTGGCGTCAGTCAGGTCCGCTACTGCCGAGATAGAGCTATACAACGTGTACATACCGCCGGTTGGTAGCTGTGTCCGGTAAATGACCAAGCTTTCAACTCCGACATAAGTGGATTACTATCTGGCCATAATCGTCAGGTTCTAGGGGACTATAATGCGCATCACACTTCATGGCATTCTCCCCTAGGTAACGACCAGCGTGGCATAGCTTTGGCAGAGCAGATTGAAGGCTCCACGTTTTGCGCGGTGAATGAGGATGCCCCCACTAGAATTACGAGGAGGTGCAGTAGCTCGCCAGACATAGACACTTCCATCCCCCGATCTCCTGCGTGACGCATTCTGGCAAGCCGTCATCTCTTTGGGTCAGATCACCTCCTCATAGTTCTTACCATCGACCGACCACCCGACTTCATAACCTCTGTGCGCCGTACGTTTATACCAATCGCCGCTTCAGTGAACTGCCACGCTCCTGGGATGTGCCAGTGGCGGAGAGGAAATTCCGAGACATCATTAATGCAGCAGCCGCTCGCTTTATACTAGCCGGTCGAATACCCCAAGTGCGGCCCAATTTCCCGGCGCAGGCAGTGGTACTCGCAGACGATGTATAGGGCGTAATGGGATTCGTTGTATGGATCCCACTAACCCCAGAATCAGCGAACTGAATCTGGAAATAAACAGGGTTGTCAACGAACATAAGCGGAATTTGTGGCTGGAACACTTGGAGCAATGTAATTTAAGCACCGGTTTAGGCAAGCTGTGATCTACGGTTAAGTCTCTCTCGAATCCCGGTAGACGGGATGACAGGCCCCAGTTACTTTTGGCGACGTAACCGTGACTGATCCGAAGAGATGCGCCAGGTTGTTCAACCGTCAATTTATTGTGCATCCCGTGAGTCACAAGACAAGGAGGAGAGCCATTCGCCGATTCGTGACCTCCGAGCCGCCCAATTTACCACGGACGAAGTTACGAATGTCATCCGTGGCGCCAAATCATCCAAGGCGTTTGGCCCCGATGGAATCTCTACATTGATGTTGAAGAATGTGGATTTTCCTGGAGTTGAGTACCTTACTACTGTCCTCAACCTGTCTTTGAAGCCTCTTATAGTTCCCGATGTCTGGAAACTGGGCAGAGTGATCCCGCTACTCAAGCCTGGAAAGGACCCGAGTTTGGGGGAGTCGTACAGACCGATTTCCCTTCTCCCACCAATAGCAAAGACGCTTGAGGCATTACTCGTCCCGAGTCTCGTAGGGAAATTTCCATTAGCCGAGCATCAACATGGATTTCGAACACTGCATAGCACAACAACAGCTTCAATCCCATGGCAGCCGGTTGTATGTACCGGATTGACCCGATGAATTCTTTCATCGGCAAGGGCTGCCGCCTCAGTGTACCACACACTGCTACTACAACAACAACAACAACAGCTTTGCATGCCATCACCGCATACATTTGCCGTGGCTTCAATCAGCCTAAGCCATGTGATAGGACGGTTCTCGTGGCACAGGACCTATCGGAAGCATTCGACAAACTATTTGAGAACATCGTCAACACGTCCATCCAGCCAGGCCAGAAACACTGGATCGCGAATTATCTGTGTGGTCGCAAGTCTTTTGTGGAATTTAGGGATAAGAAGTCGAAGCACCGTAGAGTGAAACAGGGAGTTCTCCAAGGTGGGATGCTATCTCCGGCACTGTTTAACCTCTACTTATCCTCCATTCCACCCCTTGCAGACGGCATAGAGATCGTATCATATGCGGACGATTGTACGATCATGTCATCAAGCGGCCCCACCCATTGTTGACATCTGCGATAGGCTGAACGTCTACCTCAATGAACTTGCCTCAAGAAATCTAAAGATATCTGCCACCAAATCTTCAGCCACATTGTTCACTACAAATACGCGTGAGGTGAATACTGAGCCGACTGTGATGGTCGATGAAGAAATGATTACGAGCAGACAAAGAAACCTTGTTGACCACGTACAAAGCAATTGGCCGGTCTGTGGTACGTAATGCAGCGCCAGTGTGGTCTCCTCAGATTTGTGAATAATATTCAGAGGAATAATATTCGGGCTGTCTCTTCAGTTCTCATATGGACTATCCCATCAGGAGACAAAAATCCTGCCAGTGCGAAGACATAACTACATGCTGTCTAAGCAATACCTTTTGGGCTGTTATCGCAGCGACCATCCAAATCATCATCTTATGGATAGATATCTACCGCCCAGAAGCCGTGATCTAGAGCGTGAGGTTCAACGTTACAAGAGAGAACCTCTAGATTTAGCGGCATATCAAGCAGATCTAGACAACATTCATGCAGACACGGTAGCAGCTGCGGTAAATGGTAACCGGGTTAATGTAGTCCTTGGATAACGACCGCCTCCCATTGCGCCTGAAGAAATTGACCTCCCCCGGCAAACCAGAATAGTTCTAGCTCAATTACGTTCCGGCTGATGCAGCCGCCTCAACTCCTACAGAGCAAGGTGCCGACGTGCAAGATGTATGTATGTACTCTGGTTTGCCGGGGGAGGTCAATTTCTTCAGGTGCAATGGGAGGCGGTCGTTCTCCAAGCACTACAGTCCTGCTACCGTGTCTGCATGAATGTTGTCTAGACCTGCTTGATATGCCGCTTGATCTAGAGGTTCTCTCTTATAGCGCCGAACCTCACGCTCTAGGGCATATAGATCTACCTTAAGGCCTCTGGGCGTTGGTTATCTATCCACAAGATGATGATTTGGATGGTCCCTGCGATAGCAGCCCAAAAGGTATTGCTTAGACAGCATGTAGTTATGTCTTCGCACTTACAGGGGAAGCGGACCACCTCCATCTTGGGTGGTCCACATAAGAACTGAGGAGACAGCCCGTCGCATTCCAGTGCGTGTCACAAAGTTAACGAGACCGCACTGGCGCTGCATAACTTACCACAGACCGGCCAATTGCTTTGAACATGGTCAACAAGATTTCTTTGTCTGCAGCACAAGTGCTGCCAGTAAGTGACTTGAGGACCTTGTTTCTACTTTTGACTTTATCGCAAATTGCTGTGGCGTGTGGGGAGAATGTGTAAGAGCTGTCAAATGTGACGCCTGCTATTTTGGGACACTTGATGGTCGGAATCATTTCTCCATCGACCATCGCAGTCAGCTCAGTAGGCACCTCACACGTATTTGTAGTGAACAATGTGGCTGAAGATTTGGTGGCAGATATCTTCAGATTTCTCGCAGCGAAATATGTTCGTTGAGGTAGACGTTCAACCCATCGCAGATGTCAACAATGGGAGTTGTTAGTTTTACCAATGTTAATAGCATTTCCTGGCTATTTTTTACCGTTCGGCTTATGGGACAAATGTTCTGTCATAGCCAATAACATTAGGTATAAGTTTTTTCTAATCCACTGTGAGCTAATGTGTATACACTGGGTTATTTTGTGCTACTTTATTCTATTTAATTGCCCACAAATGTAAGTGTGAATTACTAGGGCAATCAGAACAGAATATACCCACGAGATAATAATAAAGTTATGTACGTGAGTAAGTATGCAAAAGTTAAAACTAATGAATATCTATCTCATCGTTTTCTGAGTAATTTGGAGATACACAGCTTGAAAACTCTAATTCTCAATGGCTAATGTTCATTGTACAAAGCAAGTCAGCTGCAGTCCATTTTAAAAGTATACGGTAGCTCACAATTCGAACGTTCAACAGTCGGCATTTCTTAACAGCAGCCATAACTTCCCACTATTGGGTCTGCTGTGCTGACACTGCCCTTCTTCTGGCATTCATTTAGACGATAGTTAATAACATTTGCCGTGATTGTCAGCAGCAGCAGCAGTAGTAGTTAGCAGGGCTTAATTAATATCTACGCATAGCATGTGATGAGCACTTTTTATTTTTTTTTTAATAAACTTGCACACGCTTGTATAGAAATAATAACTAAATAAGTTAATACCTTTATCGCGGACGGGCAAACATACCATTGGAGAAAATATATATGTATGCATAAGTGATATTCAAAATTTTGATTTAGTTAAAAATAGTGTAAAGTGTGAGAACGAAATCTTAAAAATAACTAAGATATATTTTAAACTAACTACCATTTGAATGACCGATAAGTGTGTGCCAAAAATGAGTGGATCGAATGACATCAAAGTCAAATCGTTAAGGGATTTTAAGGCTCCCGCATTCAGAGATGATGAACTAGTCCTATACGTTCACCCCTACAACTTTCATTCGCAAAAAGTATGTATGTATATGCACTAATTCAGCAAATCTCGGTTTGTTTGCCATTAACTGAGTATTATTCATTTTCTTCTTATCATGTGATCTAAATGTTATAGAGGATGAGACGTTTATTGTCGTAGAGATCAAAATTTATCTTTAAACCCATGTGTTTGCGTATGTTTGTGTGTACGTATGTATGTGACTCTTGCGTCTATGTACTTATTCATGTATTAAGCGGCAATGCAAGGGAGAGTGAATGGGGAGATGACCTTTTTAGAAAAGAAAATAAGTAAAATTGGTAATTACTTTGGCTGAGCCGAATTTTTTTATATTATACTATTTGCGTTAATTCGTTAAAAAAACCAATCGGATAAAAAATGATCAATTTATTGCTTCAAGACTTTAAGTCTGGAGATCGGTCTATATAGCGGCTATATATAACTAAAATCCGACTTTATGAGATCAGAAGATCAGGTTTATATACAAAGAATACGAAATCGTCAAAAATTTTTTGAAAAATATTTTTATATATCTGCAAAATTATAAATACCCAAAAAAGGTATTTACCCAATAAATACCTAAGCGTTGGGTACTTACCCGGTAGAAACCCATCTCTACTCATCAGGTTAGGTTAAATGACATTGTCAACTGTAGCTGTTAGCCGCTTCATTCGGAGACCCTTGGTCCAATGTGCTCGTCCTAAGAAGAGATGAAATAAAAGAGAGTGAAAACGTTAGAAGAGATATAGTGTTTTCGCATGTGGGCAAAACACATGTCAGGGAAATGAAAGAGAGACAGAGACACAAAACGCCGGCACACAGCAGAGAAACGAAAAAATTCTCATTGACTTAAAATCAGATTCTAATATTTAACCCAAGGCGTATTTATAAGATGGCCGCATCGGCGTATTGCTACAAAAAAGCATCTTTTTGGGGAACTTGGATGTCAAAATTTGTATACAGGGCGAAAAAAATTCCATTCACCGTGACATTTAAAATTTACGCAAATTTGCTTCAACCAATCAGAGCAAGAAGAAGTTTATTAATATTTGAGTGTCAAGCTAGAAAAAACAAATTATAAAATGTTTGAAATTCCCATTAGCTGGGTAAAGCCTCTAGCCACAAAACCACCTAGATTGCAGGTTTGAATAGTTGTTGTTTCACTAAGTTGTTGTAGTTCTGGCTCAATTCCAATTGGGATGAAATTGTTTCCAAATTCATAGGCGTGTGTCCCGATTATAACCAGGGACCACACATCACAAATGTCAAATGCATGATGCTGAACATGAGGTTTCCTCCTGAATTGAGTTCATACTATTTTGATGGGCTGAGGATGGAAGCAGCTCGCAACAGAACACCGCAGCAAATGCCTCTGGCTTCGAGGGGCTCAACAAGTCAAATCGGGAGATCAGTTTTTATGGTAGCTATATCGGGTTATAGACCTATTTGGACCGTACTTGGTACAGTAGTTGGAAGTCATAAGAAAAAACTATGTGCAACATTTTAGCCAAATCGGACGAAAATTGTGGCTTCCAGGGGCTCAAGATATGAAATCGAGAGATAAGTTTATATGGGAGCTATATCGGGTTATAGACCGTTTTTTGTACCGTGTTTGGCACAGTTGTTGGAAGTTTTAACAGAACACTACCTGCACAATTTTAGCCAAATTGGACAAAAATTGCGGCTTCCAGGGACTAAAGAAGTCAAATCGGGAGATCGGTTTATATGGGAGCTATATCCAAATCTGAACCCATATGGACTATTTGCAATCCCCAAAGACCTGCATCAATAGTATGTTTCTGTGTAAAATTTCAAGCGGCTAGTTTTACGCGTTCGACCGCTTTCTTGATTTTGAGAGACGGACGGACATGGCTAGATCGACTCAGAATGTTAAGACGATCCAGACTTATGTTGTTGTTGTAACAGTGTGTTGTACACTAAGTCGGCTGCCTTTGCCGATGAAGGACTTCATCGGGTCAATCCGGTACGTACAACCGGCTGCCATGGGATTGATCCAGACTTATATACTTTATGGGTTCGCAGATCAAAATTTTGAGGTCATCATATGGTGGTGGGTATAAAAATAAGTTTTTATTTGTCTTTCATTCGATTGCATGCCCTAGAAGGCAAACAAATTTGCTTGTTATCGAATGTAAAACAAATAATAAAAATCTTTTTTGTCATCTCATGATTAACTCTATTTGATTTGTTTTGAACAAACAAAATGTGTCTTATGTGAATATCAAATCAACATTGGTTGAATTTGACATATTTTGGGCATATATGATAAAACAATTCGGGCCCACTTTTTGATTATTATGAACCTTCCTTTAGTCCCGCCTTACCAGTCATCCCAGGCCCTTACAGAAGTCCAGTATGACAAGAGGGTCAAGAGTCTATAGAGAAGAAAAGAGGCGTACACTCATAACCCTACGCATCCAGAAATCCTTTTCGTCTCGAGTCCACCAACAAGGTCGCCCTTCTTCAGCCGCAGGATAATCGACGTCCTCGTCGCTGAGAACCTCTGCCACTTTGACTTTGCCAGCCTACGCCAGGTACGAGTGTTCGTGGCAATAGCATCCGCTTTTCAAAACAGCCAGCACTGTAGGAGGAACTCACCATCGCCCTAATACTGCCAAAATTTATCCGCTATCTGAACTTGGCAAGTTCGTCAGCCACCTTGTTTCTCGACATCCTTTGGTGGCATAGGACCCAGTACAATCTGACAATCGCCCTTAAACGGCCATCTCGCCCACGCCAGGCACTAACGTTCGCCGCAATAGCATCCGCCTTTCCAAACAGCGAGCACTATAGGAGGGGGCCCACAATCGCCCTAATACTGCCAAAATTCATCCGCGATCTGAACCTAGCAAGTTCATTAGCCACCGTGTTTCCCGACAACCTTTGGTGGCATAGGACCCAGCACAATCTGACAACCGCCCTTAAACGGCCATCTAGTTCGCCAACACTACTTGGTGGCCTGAGCCCCAGCACAATCTGACAGCCGCCCAAAAATGACCGAGACGCTCCATGCAGCTTTCGACAAGCCTTCATCTCACATGACCCGAAGCCAGGTCCTTCAGAGTCCTTCACCTGACTGTCCACATATGTTGCGACATCAAACATCACATCCAAGGCCCTGAGAATCGCAAAAACCTCAGTTTGAAAGACAGTAAACACCCCCGCCCCGGTGCCCCCATACAATTTGAAACCATCTGTGTAAACAAAGAGACCCGACAAAGACAGGTTGCTTTAAGGCCTTATCTTCCTTTCAGTAGGACAACCACCAAATCGCCAAATCGTCGAGACCACAGATTGCGGATAGTGGCATGGAGTCGCTGCAACTGCAGTCGTGGACAGTCAGCGATATCGAGTGGAGGGTCTCAGTAAGAGGTCGTTTGACACCGGCTCTGACTTAAATGTGGTAAATGTTATTGTAGCCACATTTCCGTATGTATATGTATCGATCCTCGCTCCAATCTGATCAAGCTCGTTCCGGCCATGGAACCAATCGCCGTGGTAACGTCATGGCCATTGGTTATTTAAAGCGCCAATAACTCACCTTGTCATATCGAGTACCATATTTAACCATTTATTTAGGCAAGCGCTTGTGCCGCCCGACTTCTCACTGAGACTCTCCACTCGATATCATTGATTGTCCGCGACTGCAATTGCAGCTACTGTGAACGCGCCCGGTAGTTCGCAGCTAGGCTTCTAGTAACATCAATGTACACCACACAGATCGGACCTCAATGCTCTAGCCTGTGTGGTGCTCACAGCTATCCCGTTCCGGGGTCGAATCGTTAAAAACCGGAAGCTCGATTTTAGTTTAGACAAACTTCTTAGAATGTGCTGTAGAACAAACTTCTGACAACATACTCTCCTTATAAACGCTCTTCTAGATCTAGATCTCGTGGCTAGCTTCATATTCTATAAATCATACAGACCTCAGACAAGAAATTGTTACGGACGTATATGTTGGAGAGAAAGAGACCATAGTTTCCTTCGTTAAACAACGTACTACAACTAGAACTTGGTGCCCTTGCTCATACCCACCGATGCGCCCAGGTATCATGAATAGAATGAACGTCCATAGACACCCTATAGATAACGTTGAGTCCTCTACATTAGTGTTTACATATAAGAAGATATTGAAAGAGAAAAGGGCATCATAAACTCTAATATCGTTATTTCTTATAGATACTTCTTCTCTTGTATGAGAAAAACATTGAGTTTACTCCTTACGTGGTGGACCTTTTAAATGGTGAACAATATTCCCAATGGTTTTTAAATCTGAATCCCAAGGCTGATGTACCTGTTCTTCAGGATGGATCATTTGTTGTGCCTGACTCTGGTCACATTGTTAATTATGTGGAAAATAAATTTCGTGGAGGTAAGTTCTTGTTAAATAAGTATAAACAAACAATGGCAAGCAACTTGATTTTTTCTTTAGGTGATTACAAATCATTAAAACCCAAAGCAGGTAATAAAATGGAAGACGAAAAAATTTTGCTCTTTGACCAGATATTCAGTAGTTTGCCGGTAGGAGCACTAAGTTTAGGATCATTTATACATGATGATTTAAAATTGGTTCCAAAACCCCCTTTCATTGGACCCATTCGCAAGACTTGCTTAAGTAAGTAAATAATAATAGTTCTCTTAAATTAAAGATAGTATATTTGTTTCTGTTTTAGAAAATAATGAAAAAGTCCATGCCCTCTTGAAAGAATCCATTGACAAAGCGGATGATCATAAGGCAGCCCTATTGCGCAAATTGGATTTGCAAGAGCGAAGAAAACGTCTAGTCTATTCACGTTTGGAGTACCAAAAAATTTTAGATGCCGTACAGAATGTATTGCAATTCATCGAAGATGACATGAACGCAAACTCACATCGCGAATGGTTAATTTCCAATGATTTTTGCATGGCCGATGTATGTTTTGGTTTGCTCTTATTACGCCTGTATCAGTTGGGTTTCGAGAACTACTATTGGTCCTATGGCAAAATGGCTCGAATTGAGAGTTATTTTCTGCGTTTTAAAAAGCGGTCATCATATGATAAGCTTATGCCTAGCAATTTCGAAATACTGAAGGATATTTGGCAAATGACGCCATCGAACTATATCATTGGTGCGGGTGCTGGGGTTTTGGGTATGGCCGTATTTGCAGCATTTGCCCACAAATAGTGTAAAGCAAAAATCCAATAAGTGGTTGTAAAGAGCCAATGTAATTTCAAGTGAGGTATGGCACATAACGTTTGTGTATTCGAAACATTTAATAATTCACACAACCACACACACACACACAGAACTAATACGGTCACGTTTCTTATTAAATACTAAATAAATAAACACACAATTCCAAATGGCAATGCAACACATTAAAATATTATTTAATTATAACAAAATAAACCAACACTACATTAAAAAGAAACAAAGACATAAAAACAGAAGATGTTAATTTGTAATAAATTAAAATAATGTAAATAAATTATAAATATACATTCTAAAATTTATGACGAAAATTAAACCTTTACAAAAAAATATTGCACTAAATTCGTTATCTTTTTTTTACTATTTTTCTTTTGTTCAGAACAGACACGAGTAGCCTCCAGTTATGCAATTAATACCAAAGCAATCATATTTTTGTTCAGGAGATAAAAAAGCTTCGACCTTTAATTTTATTACATATTAAAAAATTATGTATCAAAAGAGTGTGTCATTATTGGGATTAACTACTTGAGAATTGTTATTAGATGCTCTCGGACTAGTATACAAAGGCATTCCCATAAATTTGGGAACTTGCGACGATGGGCCGCTGCTGTTGCTGTTGGCACCACTTCTTATGCCACTACTTGTTGACGGTGCAGACGTCATACTATTGTTACGTTTAAAAACGAATGTGTCTTTATTCTCGCGCTGATAGAAAAAGTCTCCACTTCCAGCTGGGTCGGGTAAAACGCCTGTTGAGCGATACCAAAACCGATATGTAAAGTACCAAGTTAATATGGCTATTATACCACTTATAAACTTTTCTATCATACGGTGGTAGTAGAGCATTGTGCCCACCAACATCACATCCCATAAAAGTTGCAAAGCTGCCATGCCAATGAATAACGTACGTATAACTGGTGTTAGGCGCTCATAGAGAAATTTCAAATTTTTCATCTGTTCTTCATTTAAATTTCGCAAAGGATTTGTACTGGACTGTTCAGATACAGAACGATCGTGTAATTCATTGCGCAAATGCTCCTTAATCGATTCCCACTTTATTATAGGTCTTGCTTCTTCAATTAGCACCAGGCTCGAATGAATTAGAATAAAAGCATGACCTGAAATATCGAAACCACTCCAAAGATGGCCGGCTTTGAGGCAAGTAGATTTTGTTTGGAAACCTTTAAAGAATAGAAAATAAAATCATAAATTAAGAGCAGTATTATAAAATTTAAAAATAATTAAACACGTATGAAATTCAAAACAAAAATGTCTATACCGAAATGCTGCGCAAACAGGCAAGAACTTCGTGAGCCAAAGTATTTAGACACAAGTTTCTTTACGAACAGCGTCTTCGTGGCAAAGTTATTGCTTCTCCGAGGGGAAGCAAGAGCTTTAGGTCATTCGTAAAAAGAGTAAAGGGCAACCCATCGGCAATCTCAACTCTTGTTAAGGATGATTAGGTATTCACTGACCCGGTTGATAAGGCTAATCTACTGGCTGAAATGTTTGCAGGAAATTCTTCCTTGCCATTTAGCAATCAACCCCTCCCAGTGATTGATACTGTACCTAGTTCGATGCCTCAGATATTTTTTCGAACACGTGGAGTTAAAAGGGTCCTTGCGGATCTCGACGGTAATAAATCTCCGGGCCCGGACGGTATATCGACGCTTGTCCTTTGTAAGTATTCTTCGACGCTTGCTTGTTCACTACGCAACCTTTTCAACCTTGCTTACCGTGCGGGAGTTTTGCCGGCACGTTGGAAGGTTGCGAACGTTCAGCCCATCCCCAAAAAAGGTGGGGCGAATAACCCTGCGAAATACCGTGCTCTCCAAGTTTATTGAGAGAATGGTTAACCATCATCTTTTCAGATACTTAGAGTCCAATGGCCTTCTTAGCGACACACAGTGGGCCAAATGGCAAAAAAATTGGAAATAAGTCTACAACTTTTTATCTGTTGATTTTAGCCATACAAAATGTTCTAGACATTTGTAGAGGAGGACATAGGCTTTCAGAAAAGTGCTGTTGTTGGTCCATATCTTTAATACAGGGTGAGCTACAGGGTGTCAAAGTTGACCACTTTTGACTTCTCCAAGCTTCTGGGGGCCATAACTTTTGATCTACTCAACCGATTTACATGATTTAGGACTCTAGAGAAAGAGCTTGACAAGATCTAAAAAACTTATGCATAAAGTACCATGCCATCGTGTACTGTTAAGGAGTTATGAATTGTTTAATTTTAAAATATGAAAATTTGGCCTTGGTTTTTTTCAGTGTTTTTTAAATAACTCCGTCAATTTTAAAGCTATAAACTTCATACTTCACACAAATTATGCCAGCATATGTGTGCATAAAATACAAAAGGAATCACGTGAATATCTTTGGCGGTTTAAAAATGGCATCGTTTTCAATATGAAAAATATTTTTTTTGTCAAAAAATTGCAAAATTTTTCAAAAAAGATACTCCCATTTCCTTTAAGTTTTCGCAAACTTTGGCCGTCAAAGCATTATCATTTCTTTCCATTTTCACAAAGTCGAGGTATTAAGAAAAGTTTTAAGTGCTAATTTGGCTAATTTCGATATCAAACAACACCGTTATCTTAAGACCAAAATGGCCAATTTTTTTACTAAACTTCAAAAGTTTCTCACTGGAAAAAAAGTTCCACGGGGATTTTTTCGCTTTTTTTGAACTTAAATGAAAGCTTAAAATGTTCCCAACATTTTAAGGTATGTCTCGCCATATCCTAGCCATAAATGAGATCGTAGCGATCAAAATACTGAAAAAAGTCAATTTTCAAGTAGTGCTATATTCATTGCTAAAAAACAAGTATTACGTCACATTTTATTGCAAAGATGTTAAATAAACTTTTATTTGGTAACACTTCTTCTACAAAACACAAAAAGAATCATGGAAATATCTCTATTCTATTCCATTTTATGGAACCGGCAATAAAAAAGTCAATTTTTCAAAAAAGTCGAATTTCCCAAATTTTGTTTTTGTTGTCCTAATTGCACATGACACACTATAGCCATATTTACGCAACATACCTTATCGTAAAGGATTAAATTTTCATACCTTTCCAACAATGTATAAAACATTTCTCAACTCGGATTCTATCTACTCTAAAATTCATTTACACTTCATTAAACTCTATATAAAAATGTCTATTTGTGAAATGGAACCTTATATGGGGCCTACACTAAAACATTGATAGATTTGCCCAGGGTTTACAATACAAATGTGTTAGAATAAAAAAAGGTCTCCTGCCAAAGTTTAAAAAAATTGGAATAAAAATATGTGTTTTAGAGCGAAAACACTTCGCATCGGCGTGCGTTTGTATAGTACCTACATCTATTTTTAATGTAAGCTGATGATTTTTGAATAAAAAGTAACCTAGAAATATACCTGCATATATATATATATTTGTGTTAAGATTTGATGCAGACAAATGTTACCTGTTTCGCTATGTCGAATTCCCAGGAAATCCACCGTATCAATGAATGTGAAAAAACCTACCCATAAAAAATTCATTGTCATTTTTTTTAACCAAATTCGAGTCCAGGTAAATAATTATAGAAGAGTAAGTAAAAAGAGGCACTTTGGACCCCTTTTTACGATTGCGTCTGATACCTGAAATGGGTCATTAATTGTGAATATATTGCATAAATATTTGAACAAAATCCAAATTTTCTTCATTATATTTTGTAGAGGCGTAAAGGACATTTATAAGTTATGGAAGTCATACTGAAGTATTCCACTCTTTCGAAAATTGTATGGGACATCAAAAATGATTCCAAATCATACACGGAGTCATTTAAGGAACTTGTTTACACTTTGGACCACATATATGGAATAAGGCTAAATAAAGACGCTTTAGACAAACTTGAAAAATTCTACAAATCATTTGAGAGAAGGTTGCCAGAATGTTCATTCGCAAAAATCAAGTTTTTCAAAATGTATGAGAAGTGGCTGAAATCGGATCTACTTATTGAAATTAAACCGCTGATTCCCGGCCGGCCTAGCAAAGCATACGACGAAGTTACGGAGAAAACCAAAAAGAAAAAACAAGAGGAACTATTGGCGGCACATCCGCCAAATTTAATAAAAGATACGTTCAAAACAGCATTGTTAAAAACACAACCAAAAAATGTTGGACGAATTGTCGATGTTTTACCATTAGCATCTCCGAAAAGGGTAAAGAGAATGGTAGAAAGTATTCCAACTCCAAAATCGACTACAGAATTCACGGAGGAAGATGCACTGGCCCTGATTTTGAACCTAGGCCTCTCAAGAAACAAATACTCAACAATGAGGAAGGCTCTTCGTGAAAAAGGATGGGGTTGTTTACCCTCAAAACATAAATTGTACAACACCAGGACGAAAATGGTGCCATCAAATATATACGTGGACGAATTAAAAGCAAGAGTGAAACTTGCTGATCTTGTTGAAAATACAGCTGTTAGAATTATTTCTAATTTTACTGAAGAACAGTTGAACACATGTAATAATTCCGAAGTGGTTTTGATCAGCAAATGGGGTTGTGATGGATCATCTGGATTTTCCGAATATAAGCAACAAACAGAAATAGATGCCAACTTCGCATCAATTTTCATGGCATCATTAGTACCATTGAGAATGAGATTGTACAAGGACCAATCTTCATCATCGAAAGAAAATGCATTTCAAGATATATGGATAAATAGAACACCTGGGTCAAAATATTTATGTCGCCCAATTCGGTTTGAGTATACAAAGGAAGACCGGAACACAACACGATCTTTGGTGAACGAAATAAAGGAAGAAATTGCTGCATTACCCATGATTGTTATAAACCAATTGGGAAGAAATATAAAAGTTTCGTTTCAACTACAACTCACTATGATCGATGGAAAGGTGGCAAACGCATTAACTGGCGTTATGTCCAATTGGAGATGCAATATTTGTGGCAAGAAGAATGGGCAATTCGAGGACAAGTCTGATGAAAATTTAGTAAACGAAAATGCGCTCAATTTCGGTATTTCGCCCCTGCACTGTAGAATTCGATTCATGGAGTATTGTTTGCATTTATCGTATGACCTTAAATATCGGACTAGCCCTGGAAACCGCGATGTCTCTGCTAGAAACAACCAAGATCTTCACAAAATGAGGCAGGAAGAGAAGAATCGAATCCAGTTGGAGTTTAAACAAAAGGGACTTATAATAGATAAACCTCTTTACGGATACGGAAGCACAAATGATGGCAACTCGGCAAGGCGGTTTTTTGAGGACCCCGTATCGACATCTAAAATAACCGGTCTTGATGAACACTTGCTAAGACGATTCAAAGTGATTTTGGCTGTAATCAATAGCAAAAAGATGATAAATTCAACCAAATTTGAAGCTTATAGTAATGACACAAAAAACATTTTATCTGATTTATATTCGTGGAAAGCTTTAACACCGACAGTACATAAAGTCTTACATCATGGCAAGGAAATTGTGGAATACAACATACTTCCGTTAGGAGAACTTACAGAAGAAGCTCAGGAATCCCGTAATAGAGATGTTAAACAGTTCCGGCTTTTCAATACCCGAAAGAGCACCAAATTTAACCAAAATTATGATTTACTTCAATATTTATTGTTATCGTCTGATCCGGTACTATACAGCATCAGAACTAAATGGCTACCAAAAATATGTGACGATATAGATAAGGACGATCCCGATGCCATTCAAATTAAAGAGCTTTTAAATTTTGATACCTTAGATTATTTGGTAGAGAATAAAATCAAATAATACAAAACTAAAATGCTTTTTTATTTTGGGAGTAGCTAATATACATATAAACGCACGCCGATGCGAAGTGTTTTCGCTCTAAAACACATATTTTTATTCCAATTTTTTTAAACTTTGGCAGGAGACCTTTTTTTATTCTAACACATTTGTATTGTAAACCCTGGGCAAATCTATCAATGTTTTAGTGTAGGCCCCATATAAGGTTCCATTTCACAAATAGACATTTTTATATAGAGTTTAATGAAGTGTAAATGAATTTTAGAGTAGATAGAATCCGAGTTGAGAAATGTTTTATACATTGTTGGAAAGGTATGAAAATTTCCTTTACGATAAGGTATGTTGCGTAAATATGGCTATAGTGTGTCATGTGCAATTAGGACAACAAAAACAAAATTTGGGAAATTCGACTTTTTTGAAAAATTGACTTTTTTATTGCCGGTTCCATAAAATGGAATAGAATAGAGATATTTCCATGATTCTTTTTGTGTTTTGTAGAAGAAGTGTTACCAAATAAAAGTTTATTTAACATCTTTGCAATAAAATGTGACGTAATACTTGTTTTTTAGCAATGAATATAGCACTACTTGAAAATTGACTTTTTTCAGTATTTTGATCGCTACGATCTCATTTATGGCTAGGATATGGCGAGACATACCTTAAAATGTTGGGAACATTTTAAGCTTTCATTTAAGTTCAAAAAAAGCGAAAAAATCCCCGTGGAACTTTTTTTCCAGTGAGAAACTTTTGAAGTTTAGTAAAAAAATTGGCCATTTTGGTCTTAAGATAACGGTGTTGTTTGATATCGAAATTAGCCAAATTAGCACTTAAAACTTTTCTTAATACCTCGACTTTGTGAAAATGGAAAGAAATGATAATGCTTTGACGGCCAAAGTTTGCGAAAACTTAAAGGAAATGGGAGTATCTTTTTTGAAAAATTTTGCAATTTTTTGACAAAAAAAATATTTTTCATATTGAAAACGATGCCATTTTTAAACCGCCAAAGATATTCACGTGATTCCTTTTGTATTTTATGCACACATATGCTGGCATAATTTGTGTGAAGTATGAAGTTTATAGCTTTAAAATTGACGGAGTTATTTAAAAAACACTGAAAAAAACCAAGGCCAAATTTTCATATTTTAAAATTAAACAATTCATAACTCCTTAACAGTACACGATGGCATGGTACTTTATGCATAAGTTTTTTAGATCTTGTCAAGCTCTTTCTCTAGAGTCCTAAATCATGTAAATCGGTTGAGTAGATCAAAAGTTATGGCCCCCAGAAGCTTGGAGAAGTCAAAAGTGGTCAACTTTGACACCCTGTAGCTCACCCTGTATTAAAGATATGGACCAACAACAGCACTTTTCTGAAAGCCTATGTCCTCCTCTACAAATGTCTAGAACATTTTGTATGGCTAAAATCAACAGATAAAAAGTTGTAGACTTATTTCCAATTTTTTTGCCATTTGGCCCACTGTGCGACAGACAGTATGGGTTCCACACAAATCGCTCAACGGGAGACCTAAGGCATTTTTGTCGGAACGATGGAGTCGCTCTATCCACCAGTTTGGTAAGAGTAAGGTCGTGGCTCTGGATATCTCCAAGGCATTTGATAGGGTCTGGCACGTTGCACTTTTATCAAAGCTTGTCGCTTTTGGAGACGGTAATAACTTTGTTCGATTTATATCGAGCTTTCTCAGAGATCGTACTATACGAGTTGTTGTAGATGAGTTCTCATCAGATGAGTATTCATTAACCGCAGGTATGCCACAAGGCTCTGTCCTCTCCCCTTCACTTTTTCTTATTTTCATTGACGATCTATTGGTTCAGACTTCGAATCCAGTCTACTCATTTGCCGATGACAGTAGTCTGTGTCATTCGTATTCATTCGACCATAGGCCCAGTCCTCAAGAAATTGTGGACAGGAGGCGCATTATGGATGAGACGCTCTCCCAGGATTTGTTGGCCATTTCCGAGTGGGGTAGAATGAACAGAGTAGACTTTAACGCACAGAAGACGCAGTGCTGTTCCTTGTCTCACAAGCGATTCACTGACCCACTTCAATCGTCGATATCTATCGACGGTATAGATATTGAACAGTCAGATGCTCTTGATGTTCTGGGCATGGGCATGAAACACGTATTCGAAGTGTCGAAAGAAGCATTCAAGTGTTTGGGCTTTCTTAAGCGGTGCAAGAAATATTTTACCCCTTCTGATTTTCTTAATATCTATACTACCTACATCAGGCCGAGGATGAAATATAACTCTCATATATGGGCAGGAGCTCCAAAATCATCCTTGGAGCTACTTGACCGGGTTCAACGGAGATCGATGGTGTTGATTGGTGACAGTGGGGTATACAACTCTTTTGCTTCTCTTGCACATCGTCGGAATGTGGGTAGCGTTGTATTGCTCTACCGTTATTTTCATGGCGTGTGTTCCAGGGATATTCGTCTTCTTATCCCTGACTTTAGGATGTTCACCAGGAATACAAGACTTACCAGGAACTCACACCCGTTTGTAATTAATTGGCCACTCGACCGAACCATGCATTATCGAGAAAATTTATTTTTCGCCCGAACCATTCTTGTGTGGAATCGACTTCCGGCTAATGTCTCTCCCACCGACATTGACGTTCAGAAATTCAAAACTAATATCAATAAACACTAAACCCTCTTCCCCCCTCCAACCCTTAACTTTCCTAATTGCCAACGCAATGCACTACGTGAAAAAAAAATAAAATGGAATCAGGGATTTGATGAATGATTTATGGATTGTTACTGTTTAATTGAAAATTGTTACGCCGTATGAACCATTCCACTATCCCCAACCTGTGGACGCGCGTGGTAGCTTCTAGCGTAGTTTTCATGATAACGATGAACATCACACAGATCAGAGCTCAAAGTCTCAGCCCGTGTAGTGCTCATAGTTATCTCGTTGCGGCTCACTTTTTGTCTTCCCCTTTTGCGTATACCAAAGTGTTTACCTTCAAAAGACTTTTTCGCTAAAGCATCTTCATTCATTCTGAAAACATGACCTAGCCAACGCAATCGTTGTATTTTGATGGGTTTAACTATATTATACTCGTCATACAGCTCGTGGTTCATACGACGCCGATATTTTCCATCAATACAGACTGGTTCACAAATTTTACGAATAATCTTTCTCTCAAACACTCTCCGTAATCATACCTGGGAACCATATAACAACACGAATAGTATCCAATCCCAAGGCAGCCGGTTGTACGTACCGGATTGACCGATGAAGTCCTTGTACAACACACTGCTACAACAAAAACGGGTAGTATCAGTGTCTTGTATAATTTTCGTCTGTCGAGAGGTGGCCTAAACTACTTTCTTAATTCAAGCAAGTGTCAAGATAGGTGAAATGACCATCTCAAAGTTATAGTTTTCCATCTTTGTTTAAGCGATATTCACTTTAAGAGCTATATGAACCATACTTCTAATCCAGATGTTTAAAGTCGCTCTATTGTGAATAGTTTTTAGACAGTCGTTGTGGTTTGTGACTATTAAAAGAACTCAAAAAAAAAAGCGGAAAAGCACGTAGATTGCCAAGCAAAATTCAAAAACCAAAACAAAATTGTTTCTTTTTCCGAGCAACCCACCGTGGTGAGACAACTAGCCTTGCCGGGCTTGGGTACAAATACCACCCTTGCCTCCGTCCAGGCTTTCGGATTACATGGAAGTCCTCGGCACAATGCTAAAATAGCGGCCAGATGGGGCGCCTGATAGTCGACCTCCTTCTGTAGTAACGCCGTAAATATTCCATCAAGTCCGGGTGATGCTGAGTGCTGACATGTCCTTCGCGGGGTTTTCCCAGAATTTGGCGCAGTGTAAATATCTCGTTTATGTAAGTTTTGCTAGGTCTAAAGCCGCGTTGATAAGGCCCAATAATCTCATCACTTCTTGATCTGAGGGGCAACCATGTGACAACGGAGTTGAAATCTGGTGCTGCCGACTGCAAATGGAAATTTGACAGTGAACATTCCATTAAGGAACAGGGGAAAACTTCTCACATATACTGATAGTGCGGTACGATTCTAGTTTAGGCAATGATAAGAGATCTCCTTTTTATAGCTGAGTCTGAACGGCGTTCCGCAAAGCGACACCTATTTGGGTCTATTTAGTCTCCTAGAACGATTTTAATGTCATGTACAGGGCAGCGTTCTAATATCCTCTTTAGGCGCGCATAAAATATTTCTTGGTCTGTTCGATGTTGTTGTAGCCACATTTGGTCAAGCTCGTGAACAAGCTCGTTCTTGTTCATAGGACCAGACCAGAAATTGCTAAAGTACATATTAAAAAAAAAACGATCTGAATAATCTTTTGTTTAAACTTAAAGAAATCTGCTTTCAGCCACAATTTCATGTGGAGGTGGAGATCCTCGTCAAGCTCCTATAGGTGAGCAAGCTCGTTCCGGTCCAAAGGACCGATCGCCGCGGGTTATTTAAAGGTGCCAATAACTCGCCTAGTCATATCGAACATCATAGGCACTCAGTGTTTGTGTAAGAGCCTCACTGAGACTCTCCGCTCAATATCGCTGATGTTCGCGACTGTCGTTGCAGCTACTGTGTATGGAGCATTCCACTATCCGCAGCCTGTGGATGCGCCCGGTAGCTCGCAGCTAAGCTTCTCGTGACAGCAATGAACACCACACAAATTGAAGCTCAATGTTCCGGCCTGTGTGGTGCTCACAGCTTTCCCGTGCTGGGTGTGTTGTCAGTCATATGCTAATGTGAATAACAAGCTGTTAGTTTTGTTAAAAATACTTACTTCGAATGGTACACTTTCCATACGATGTCTCAATTATATTAAAGAGCTTTGTCCAGAAGAACCAGAAGAACGTTGCTATGATAATGCGAGGGGCGTGGTGACGCAATAACTTCTTCATATCCCCGCAACACAATGTATATGAGGTCATGGCAAGAAAAGGCACAGTAAACAGTAGAGTCCAGCCCCAACCAACTTTCACAAAGAATACATTAAATAGATTGTCGGATCGGGCAAAATAGGTTTTTGGAAATGGTATGAAATCGCCAATCAACGATACTAAAAACAAACTGCCCAAATACAATGCCACTTTAAGATTCGTATCAAAGAATATGGTTTTTTTGCAGACATGCATGACCATCATGACGAAAATCTCTCGGATGCTGGTTGGCGGAGCTGTGGGTCGTGTGCCCTTAGATTCAGATCTACCTATTTCTGGCCCGCCAGGACGAAAATTCATTTGTGGTCCACCACCACCAACGTTTGGTCGAATCGGCCTTCTCTTTGTAGCCATGTTGCGACTTTTTAGTCGTTTACTTTTTATAGAATGACTAGCTCGAGAGGTCTGATAACTTAATTTGGCCAAATTTGTTCAGTTTGACTAAAAGAGAAAGTAACCCCAGAGGGGGCCGCCACTGCGTTAAACGTTGCTGTCTCGATATTTATTTGTGTCAAAGTTCACTGCCTACGGACGCAACTGGTTGTTTCCAGATGATGTTTTCGATGTCTCAAACAATGCACTTCGTAAAACTTAGTTTTTAAGTTAAGTTTTTAAAAAATTTCAATTTCTTTCAATAAATATTTCCATTTAATAAGATAATTTCGCTTTTAATTCACATTTATTTTTTATACATTCTGCATGCTGCCCCGTGTAAAAATAAATATCATTTCACCTGATAATTATCATATGGCATAAGGGTTTTTTCCAATGCACAGTGTTGCCAGATCGCTACCAGATGTTGGACAAACTTCAAAACAAAACCAATTAGATCTACACTGAACCAAACGGAAAAAATAAAAAAAGTTATTAAAAACAAAAAACTTTTGGAAAGTTAAAAAAGAATAATCGGTAACCCACTAACAATTGTCATAAGGTTATGTTAGAATATTTCAATCGTTGCTTAATTGCAAATATGCGCAAATTTTTACTGGAAGTCTTTCGCAAACACAATTGGTATTTGAGAGATTGCAAATTTCTGCTGGTGTTTTTTTCGAGCGTCATACGGATGTATTTTGAAAATCTGCAGTTTTATGTAAATAAATAGCAAAAGAAAGTAATTCTATGCCTAATTGACTCGTTTTTCTTATGTCGTTTTGAAAAACATTTCAGACGTTCAAAATAGTTGGGATGTTTTGGAAAATGTATTTTTTCACACTCTAAGATTTCTTTATTCTATAAATAATTTTTGGAAAAAATTAGATTTTTTGTGGCAATATTCAGGGTTGCGTTTATTTAGGCATGTAGGCAACGAGTGGTCGTTTTCAGAGCATTATAAAAGGAAAACAAGTCATTTGCTCAAAACAACTTTGGTCTAAACATAGTATAAAGGTGTTTCTCTCTAGCAATTTTTTACTGAAAAGGTACGCGAACAGACTTTATTACAAGTTATTCGGGTTATTGGATATTGCCAATACGGCCACAAAACCACCAACAGCCGGCAAGGCCAGTTAGAAGTGTCAAACACATACTTTTTAAAGACGTGATTATTTAACGAAATTTTTTCTTCTAAATTTATTAAAAATATATAATTTCCTAAAATAAAGGCATGATTGGCCTTCGTGCATCTATGCGCTGTAATGCAGCATCGTTGAAATTGTATCGAAATACGTTGTCCTCGACCAAACTGTTTCAACTCGACAATGCAACACCTACAACTCTACTAAATACAAGGCCATTAGTTATTTCATCGCAACCGGCAATTCTCAGTGGACAATTGCTGCAAGCCCGACACTATGCCACAAAATCCAACGATATAGGTCTAGACACCAACGCTTTGCAGAGGGTATATTATGGTTCATTGGCCCCACGAATGAAAGCCGTAAAAATCTTTTCATTGTCCACAAGTTTGGCTGGCCTGGCTGCCCAGCCAATTCTAATGGAACAGGGAATGAAATTGGGTGGTACTGGCATGGCTGTATTTCTTTGCGGTTTTGCGGGCATATTTACTTTTGTTACTCCTTTCTTGCTGCATTTCATTACCAAGAAATATGTTACGGAGATACATTACAATCCTCAGACAGAAGAATATGTGGCTACCACAATATCAATTATTCTACAGAAAATTCAGGTGATTAATTCCAATCATGTTTATTGCGAATATTTCTCTAACTGTTTTCATTCTTTGTAGACAAAATTTCGACCCAGTGATGTAAAGGTTCCTGAAGTTCCTGGAATGTTTACTTCATTCATGGTAGGTAATAAAGCCTTGTTTGTGGATCCCGCATTATTTGACGACCCAGAACATTATGTGCGAATCATGGGATATGACAAACCCATTGATCTTAAATTAGAATTAACAGAAACGCCAACGCCTAGCAAATCTAATAAATAATTAGAAAAATTGTATAAATGAAGTGTTTTTTCTATTAAAAGGGGAAGTTAAGCTAAACATAAACACATGTTCGTAATTTGCAATGCTTTTCAAACCAAAGTCATGTGGTTGAAAACAGATGCTGTCTGGTCTAGTGGTGCGGCCAGATTGTAGTATTATTTTAAAAGGGAAAACAATATTGTTTGTTGCACATTAAATTTATATAACGAAATTTCCGCGATGTGTACATAGCCATTTTAGAGAGTATAAATCAACACTTTTCGGGTTACCTTCTTATAGAGCCACAGAATATACGTTTTTAAAAACCGGGATGATCTAACAAAAGTGTGGCATCTCGATTTTTTTGATGGTAAGCAAATCATCGCAGAATAATCAGAAAACCCAAAAAATGGTCTCAAATGAGTTAAAAATAGTTATTGAATTCAGGTAAACTAAAAAAATGAAGCCGTACTAGCAAAATTTAATTGATTAATTGTTTATTATAGTGCCGGCGCTGAACTTCTCTTTGATAATATCAAAAAACGAGATGTCACTTTACCGTTATCCGACGAGAAATGTATCTATTTTTTCTATTTGCCAACTGTTGATGATGCTGACTTATGTTTACTTTCTAGGGACAGTGCGAAAATTGCTGAAATGGATGAGAGAGAACATATTACGCGAGAGACCCGAGTTATTCATCCAAGGAGAGACAGTGTGAGTAAGATTGAAGTAATCTTCAATTCCGGGAAAAGGGTTGTCTTTTTAAAAATGGTGGGAATTATTTTGGATTTGCTTGAAAAAGGTCTGCTAAGGCAGGGTGGTCTGTACACTAACAGTTGTTGTTGTTTTAGCCACATTTTCATGCGGAGGTGGCGATCCTCGTCAAGCTTCGGTAGGTGAGCAAGCTGCTTCTTGTCCAAAGGACAGATCGACACGGGAACAGGTTGCCAATAACTCGCCTTGTCTTATCGAGTAAAACACGCACTCAGTATATGTGCAAGAACCGGTGCCACCCGGCCTCTCACTGGGACCTCCGCTGGATTCTGCTGATTGTCCGTGACTGCCGTTGCAGCTACTCCCTATGAAGCATTCCACTATCCGCGTCCGGTAACTCGCAGCTAAGCTTCTCCTGACAGCAATGAACACCGCACAGATCGAACCTCAATGTTCCAGACTGTGTGGCGATCGGAACAAGATTGCTCACCTATGGAGCTTGATAAGGATCGCACAACAACATGGCGCATTGCTACTGACTGTAACGCACCTGGTGAAGAGGAGTAATGGAGAGCGAGAGAGGGGGGGGGGGGGGGGGGAGAGAGCATAGGAGAAACGTCTATTCCGCAGAAAGAAAGAGGGAAATGATAAGACGTTAGTGTAAGCGAATAGAAATGTACAGGAGTCAAAGACGCCCGGAAATTTTAACAAAGAATCAAACATCGAACCGTTGGCTTTGATACTTTAGAGACAAAGAAGGAAATCTAGTAACAGATATTCAACTCCTATTGAACTCTTAGCTAGAATCTATATAATTTTTTTTAATTAAAGTTATTGCCTACTTCAATAAATAGTGTGCTTAGGGTAGCGAAAGACCATTATCCCAGCCGCTAGTACCCGATCGTGGTGGCCAAAAGGATACCGCAGAACCAATCCCTATTGATGGTATAGAATGTATACCGCCTATTAAAGAATTCCATATAGTAGTGACCCAAATGCGATTTAAGACCCGATGCGATGGTAAGCCGTATACAGCTCGCTAGATGATTGGAACCTAATTATAAGTCCCGTATACAAAAGGAGCAAAGCTAGTATGTGCCAACTACTACTCAAGTCAATGAGACAACAAATCATGAGCAAAATCGTTTACTACTTGTACAAAGAAAGTGTACAGGCAATTAAATATGGGTTTTTTTTTTTGGCATTACGTTTTGAAAATTTTGGAGCCTTTAAAAATCATTTTCTGTGCTCTGAAGACGTTTGGAATTCTCACAAATCGAAAATTTCGAGTAACTATAATTTTACGTTGCACAATTTACACTCTTTAATAATAACAAATCACACTATGCTTTTTCAGTATAAGTTTATATTATTTTTTTTTTTTGTAATCTAGACGACCAGGTATTTTGGTGCTTATAAATGATACTGATTGGGAGCTATTGGTATGGAAAATAAGCCTAAAGTCACAATTTAATGGTTTGATAATCTTTTGTTTTTTACAGGGTGAATTGGATTATGAGTTGGAACAGAAAGATAATGTTTTATTTATATCAACGTTGCATGGAGGATAGATCTTTTGTATTATAAAAGAAAAGTATACTCGTAATTTTTATAAATATATTGTATATTATATTTTTTGTAACTTAAAAAAAATTTGTTTATATATATGCCTATTGGCATATATATATTTTTCATAACATTGAAAAGTGAGCCATCCCAAAAAGGTTCTTTATATATAAAAGACCATCTCTTTGCTGTCTACAAAGCCGCCTTCGATACTCCTTTACGTTCAAAGGTATTTCAAGCCATGTATGAGTTTGGTATCCCTGCAAAATTAATAAGACTCTGCAGGATGACACTTGCTGATACGCGTTCCTCAGTAAGAATAGGAAAGAAACTCTCCGAACCATTCAATACGAACGAGACAATCATAGGTCGATCACCGGAAGTAGTAACTGCAGCCTTTGAAAGAATCCAAAGAGAGTCCATGAAAATGGGTCTGACAGTAAATGGAGATAAGACGAAATGGATGGTTTCAACTCCCAAAAGGCCTTGCACAACCGAGCAGATAAAGAAAATGGAGAAAGTTGGGAACCACAACTTTGAGACAGTCAGTAACTTCATTTACCTCGGCACCGCCGTAGCCGAAACGAATGACACCAGTTCGAGATAAAGCGAAGAATAATACTGGCAAACAGATGCTACTTTGGATTAAGTAAGCAGTTTAGAAACAAGGCCACCTCTCGACAGACGAAGATTATACTATACAAGACACTGATACTACCCGTGCTGTTATATGGTTGTGAAGCATGGGTACTTGTGAAAGCAGATGAGGCAGTGCTTGGAGTATTTGAGAGAAAGATTTTTCGTAAATGGACCAGTTTGCGTTAATGGAGAATATAGGCGACGTATGAACCACGACCTGTATGAGCTGCATGACGACGATAGCATAGTTACACACAACGGCTGCGTTGGCTAGGTCATGTTGTCAGAATGGATGAAGAAGCTCCAGCAAAGAAGTCTTTTGAAGGCAAACACGGTTGTACACGTAAACCGGGAAGACCAAAAGCCCAATGGAAAGAGTGGTGGGAGACACCTCGAAACTTGGTGTCAAAGATTTTAGAATGAGCGCAGAAAATCGAGGCGCTTGGAATGCTGTTCTACGTTCGGCTTGTGGATCAAATAGTCTGTCATAGCCAATTAAAGCAAAGTATATATAAAATATATTGAATTTGTCTTTATTGGTTTGGTAAGCTCCCTCACACAGGCTGGCCTTGTTCGTCAAAGGGAGATTGTTGTTGTTTTTGTAGCCAAGCTTGCATGTGGATGTGGCGATGCTCGTCAAGCTCTTATAAGTGAGCAAGCTATTATATGTGAGCACTCTCGTTCCGATGTAAACACCCGATCGCAGCGTGAATACGATGGCCAATGGTTATTTAAAGGCGCTAAAAACTCACCATTTCATATCGAGCATCATAGGCACTGAATATTTAAGCAAGAGCTGATGCCACCCGGCCTCTCATTGATACTCTCCACTCGATACCGCTGAATGTTCGCTACTGCAGTTGCAGCTACTCCGTATACGAAGCATCCCACTATCTGCAATTTGTGGACGCGCCCGGTAGCTTCAATTTGAGCTTTTTCTATAAAAGTACAGAAATTTATTTTCAATTTAACATAGAAAAATTCACAAAGCGTATCTGTCCCGTGCGTTTCTTCATTAATTTCAAACTGCTTTTCTAGATTTCTACTGTTGTGCTGTTGTAGCCACATTTGCATGTGGGGGTGGCAATCGTCGTCAAGCTCTTATAGGCGAGCAAGCGCGTTCCGGTCAATACAACCTATCGCCGCGGGAACATGATGGCCATTGGTTATTTAAATGCGCCAATAACTTGCCTTGTCGTATCGAGCATCATGGGTACTTAGTATTTATGCAAGAGCCGTTGCCACCCGGTCTCTCACTGAGATTCTCCGCTTGATACCGCTGACTGCCCGCGACTGCCGTTGCAGCTACACTGTATGACGCATTCCACTATCCGCAACCGTGATAGCAATAAACACCGCACAGATCGGAATTCAAAGTTCCAGCCTGTGTGATGCTTACAGCTATCCCGTGCCGGGTGCATTTTCTAAATATGCATATGCATGCATTTTCTAAATATGCATTATTTCCTCTCTCGTGAAAGAAACTATCGCGAAATGCACGTACATAGTGTTTTGGAAGTCCTAGCTTCCAATATGTGTCTCCACGGCGAAACAATTATACAGCGGTCAAAAAAAGTATTCATCATTAGCAAAATTTATAATAAATTCACTTATTTTGGGTAATTGAAGAAAATTTAAAGTAAACAAATAATGCAGTTTTATGCAATAGTTTATTTTTCGTAATATGTTTTAAAATAAATTCAAAAAATAAATTTAATTAGCGCAAAAAATGCAATTTTATATAATAACACCAAAAACAGAACAAAAAAAGTATTCATCATTGATGTGCTATCATCAAAGTCAAATTCAAATATTATTTGGGAATCCCCCTTTTCTGTTTTATTTAGTAAAGGAGGCTTTGCCCTTGACAGCAAATATTTAATTTCATTGAAAATATAGTTTTTGTCAAAATGGGTCGTAAGCCAAACGAGGTTTCTGATGAAGTAAAAGTTTTGATAATAAAACACCACAGGAATGGTTTAACTCAAAAAACTATCAGTGAAATATTAAATAGACCACGATCTACTATACAATCCATCATCAGAAAGTGGACAGAAACGAAAACTGTTGACAATAAACCAAGATCTGGTCGACCAAAAGCACTTTCAGTTGGAGATGTGCGTTGGCTAGTGCGGCAAGTTCAGAAAACTCCGAAGACAAATGCGACCATTCTTCGTAAAAACACTATGGAATATTTAGGGAAGGAAGTTACTACACAAACAATTCGAAATACACTCAAAAGGCATAGTTACAGAGGAAGAACTGCACGTAAGAAGCCCTTTATAAATAAAATAAACCGAGTGAAAAGGCTAAACTTCGCAAAAATGTATGTAAAACAGCCCGAATCATTTTGGAAAACAGTCATTTTTGCAGACGAGAGCAAGTTTAATCTTTTTGGGTGCGATGGAAAGGTCATAGTGTACAGAAAACCAAATACAGAGCTTGAAGAACGAAACACAGTTGCTACTGTAAAACATGGTGGAGGTGGTTTAATGGTTTGGGGGTGTATGGCGGCTTCAGGAGCGGGAAATCTTGAAATTATTAATGGAGTAATGGATCATAAGTATTACATTGACATTTTAAAGAGGAATTTAAAAGATAGTGCTGTAAAACTTGGGCTTGGTAATAACCTTCAATATTATCAAGATAATGACCCCAAACATTCTGCTTTAAATACCAAGATGTGGATGCTGTATAACTGCCCCAAAGTCATTAAAACTCCTCAAAGTCCCGACTTGAACCCAATTGAACATCTTTGGGAACATCTCGAACGCAAATTGAGAACGCGCAATTTTTCGAGCAAGAGTCAAATGCAACAGGTGATAATGGAGGAATGGACTAATATAGACCAAAATATAACCGCTAAATTAGTCCAATCGATGTCAAACCGTTTTAAAAAAGTTATAAGACGCGGTGGTCGAATAACAAAGTATTAATTTTTTTAAATTATGTTATTTATTTTTTTGTTTTTTTGCAATGATGAATACTTTTTTTGTTTGATTTTTTGTGTTCAGCTGTAAAATGGCCCTTTTTGTTCCAATAAATACTATTTTTTTCTTTAAAAACAATGAAATTGTGTACATATATATCACACAAGCACTACTGCATCATTAGTTTAATATGTTTTTATTCCAATTGTCTTTTGTAGACTTATTAAAAAAAAAACATTGAATGATGAATACTTTTTTTGACCGCTGTAGGTGGTCTCATTTGTACACATGACATAAATATATCTAGGCAAAAAAAATTTCAAAAAAGTGACAAAAGTCGGAGAAAAAACAAGTCAAAATCTGAAAGCTCGATTTTCACCATAGACGTATGTTCTAGAATACTTTTTTGTTGAGTACAATCCAAAGAATCAGAAACGCGAAAGTCCCCTTAAGATGTTCAAATCGCCCCAGCCTTAACTATGTGTACCGATGTGTACCGATTTTTGTTAAAATCTGTCAAGACTTAAATATATCTCCCATATATTTTCTCTCAATTTTGATTTATACTGTAATAATTTGGTCGTTTGCTAACCGATCTTCATAAATTTTGGCTGGGAAGCTTATTCTTTGTCTTTTGAGATCACAAGTAAATTACATAAACATCGATTTCGATTAAGATGTAGCTCCAATATGCATGTTTGCGATATTTTCACTTCTAGACTTTTTGTATGGTTCTCATCTGTAGTTGGTAGATGTCAAATATTCCTTCAACTAAAGATTCTGTTCAGCTTTTTAAGCGGAATGCAGTCAAACTCCATATAAAAAAACGCCGGCGAAACGTTGGCTTAAAAATCAAGACAAATTTAACAGGTAGGAGCAGTTGGCTAACAACAAAAAATCGAGTGCACTATCTGTCAAAATCAGTGATTAGTGTAACTCTGATGTTGAGTATGTTACTAGTTGGCGCCATTTTTCTTTGCTTGTGTGTACTGTGGTTCTTAACTATAAAGCACACCCCCGACCGAACGTTATGAAACCCCGTTGACAAATAGTGTACTCCGCGAGAAAAATTTGTACTCAGCTATTTGCTATACACTACCTGGGCAAATTTGTCTTGTCTAAAAAAAAATGAAAGTGGCAACACTTGAAACAATTGCGGGCATCATTTTTGTATGTTTTGTTGGTTTCAATGGTTCGTTTTTATTTATTTATTTGCCAAAAAATAAATCAAACAGAGAAAACAATAAGTGCAGAAAAAACGTGTTTTGGTATGGAAACAAAAACATTTAATTGCTGTTAATTTCCGCCACTATTCCGAAAGCAGAATAGAATACCAACCCTTAGCCTAAAACAGAAACACATATTCCATTAACAATATAAACTTTTCCTTGATATCTCAAGTTTATAAAAAAATATATATTTCTTCCCAGTATCAATGTTGGAATTCTCTCTAAAAATGCATTCAAATAAAAAAGTGGCAATCATTCTTTAAATAATAATGGGGCAACACCAATTTGTACCATAGTTTGACAACTACCGATTCTGTCAATATGTTTCTCACAAATGTGCTGCTGTTAATTTTCGGTGCTTGTACTTCGCATAGGGTTTTTTGTTTTAAAATAACTATATAGCTCATGGAAACTGGAACAGACTGCGGCGTTTGAGTGATGAACATTTTTAACCCTTAATCTTCGTGTGGGCCTTTGCCTTTGGTAAAGGGACGTAATTCTGACTAAACGTCTAAAGTAAGAAAAGTGATTACATTTTTTATTCCCAATTGGAAAACATTTTTAAGGTAAGTTTATAAATATTGTATATATTAGTTTGTATTTATGTTAATTTGATAGGGTCTAAATATACATTACAAGCATTTTTCAAATCTAACACTGCAGATATGTATGTATGACACACAACAATGCACAAGGACTTGGGAGGATCGGTAGATCGTTCTGTGCTTTGTTATACCTTTTTGAATTTGTTACGAAAAATACAGTTAAATTATTCATAAATTTTTTTCTACTTCTTACTTTGTAACAAAGTGGATATGATTCAAATTGATAGTATGGGTCAAGCACATAGCAAACACATGAGGTCGAGTGCGTGGCACAGGCGCTAACGGTAAAGTTGGAGTTTGATGGAACTCTGGTATTGCCATTTAGCAGTTCGTGCTACACAGATGGACCAAAGCTAGAGAACAGAGCGGGTCTGGGGTCTAAATTGAGAACCCAAGTAATGAGATCTGTTTTCGACTGCCTGACCAAATTACAAATGACTGTAACAACAACCAATTCCATGGCAGCCATGTACAACCGGCTGCCAATGGGAATGACCCGATGGACTCCTTCATTGGCAAGGGCTACAACAACAACAAATGACCGTGCTATCCCATGGCAGCCGGTTGTACGTATCGGATTGACCTGATGAAGTCCTTCATCGGCAAGGGCTGCCGCCTCAGTGTACAACATACTAGTACAACAACAACCGCGCCGGGATATATGTGACCACCACGCAGCCTGGAATATTGGGTTCCGTTCTGTGTGGTGCTCATTGCAGTGACGAGAAGTTTAGCTGCAAGCAACCGGGCACGTCGGCAGGTTGCGGATAGTGGAATGCTCCGTACGGAGTAGCTGCAACGACAGTCGCGTACAATCAGCGGTATCGAGAGGAGAGTCTCAGTGAGAGGCCGGGTGGCACCAGCTATAGCTTAAATACTGAGTGCCTATTATACTCCAAATGACACGGCGAGTTATTGACGCCTTTAGATAACCAATAGCCATCATATTCCCGCTGCGATCGCTCTTATGGACCGGTACTAGCTTGCTCATCTATAGGAATGACTCCATTGTTCCAATCCGCTTTGTACAACCGGCTGCCATGGGATTGATCATCTTGTTTGACCTATCCATACAGAAGTTTAAGAACACCGTAGCTCAGAGGTTAGCATGCCTACATTTGACGCTGAACGTGTGGGTCTAAATCCCGTTGAGAACTTCAAAAATATTTTCAGTGGTGTTCTCCCTAGTGCTGCGGACACTAGGGACTATAAAAAAAGTCCCATATCAATGAGTTTAAACTTGAATCGAAAAGCTTTCATTGATGTGTGAGTAGGGTGCCTCTTCTCGGTTCCTAGTTAAATTTTTACTCCACTCCCAAATACCTTTCTATTGGTAAATATTTCCGAATTAGAGAGACACTTGGGCCCTAATGTAAATATACGCTTCGTGCTCTACTTTCAAATACATTTTACATGAGCCCCATAATGGCACGATCAGTAAATAAATTCTGTTTGAGGATGGGATGGACCCCAGGGTCTTTGTCCCGCAAATGAATATCAATTTCCCGAAAATCAATCAATTTAAACATTAAATAGCTTTTATATAATAGAGAAGTGTTTTCGGGTGGGGCAGTTTCCCGAACACCTGGCTCTTCAATTGGATATTCGTTTTTTTCTCTCAAGCACTTTTCGTTTGAGCTCTATATTGTCGTGATTGGTCTATATACTCATTTGACAACAATAGAAACCATGTTTTGTTTTGACTGTGAGAGTGCAAAAAAAATTTCGAACGAATAGCATTACCAATCTCCGAGATCTGGTGGTTTTGAAAATTAGGGTAATGAGAAGTGTTTTTTAGGGGAGGGTAATATGGATATCAAAATCGTGCTGCACTCCCACTCCATTTAATGTGAGCCCCATATTGCCATGGTCAGTAAATATGAAATGTTTGGAGGGTGTTTTGGGGCTGGGGCGGCCACTGGCACTTTTCCCTGAAAATAGATATCAAATTCGTTCTTTACTCCCAAGTACCGTTTGTTTGATCTCCATATTGCTGTAATCGGAAATGAAGTTCAGTTGAGGGGGCTCCAAAATTGGATATCAAATTCGTTTTCTTCTCTCAAATACCTTTCATTTGAGTCCCATATTGTCATAATGGGTCAATCAACCTATTTGTCTTATTTCTGGAAAAAAAGCGCCACCTAAACTTGAACAAATATTTGTAATGTCCTATTTGTAATCTACTCCAAAATACCTTTTATTTGAGTCCCATGTAGACATGGCCGGTTAATATCCCCATTTGGTGGTACTTGGGGGTGGGGCGACCTCCCATTACTTGGACCAAATTTTGTATGCCCTATTTGTAATCTACTGTCGAATACATTTCATTTAAGGTCCATATTGACATGAACGTCAAATATATCTGTTTAGAGGAGTTTTTGGGTTGGGGAGGACTTGGACCCAAATTTGAATACGATATTAATTTGATACCCATATTGTGGCTATCGGTCCACTTTTGATTTTGGGTGGTGTTTTTGGGTAAAGAGGGAGGGTCCGCCCCCATCCGATATCTAAAAATTATATAGCCTATGTTTCCTTCCAGACAAACTTGCACAATCTGTGAAAATTTTAAGAAAATCAGTTCAGCTGTTTTTGATTCTACGGAACAAACAAAAAAATCGAGTCCCATATAGTCATGATGGGTCATATGCCCATTTAAGGCGTTTTTGGGGGGTAGGGTTACCCCTCTATACTTCGAGCTGATTTTGTATGCCAGATTCGTAATCTACTCCCGAATACCTTTTATTTGAGGCCCATATTGACATGAACGTCCAATATGTCTGTTTGGGGAATTGTAGGGTTGGGGCGGTCCGATGGGTACTTAGACCCAAATTTTAATACAATATTCGTATTCTATTTTCCAATACCCTTCATTTCATACCCATATTGTCCCGATCGGTCCACTTTTGATTTTGGGTGGTGTTTTTGGGTAAAGAGGGAGGGTCCGCCCCTTCCGAAATCAACAAATTATAAAACCTATTTCTCCTTCCTGATCATATTCGCAATCTACTCACGAATACCTTTCATTTGAGTCCCATATTGTCATGATTGTCCAAAAAAACCTATTTTAGGGGGTTTTGGGGTTGGGGCGGCGCCCCCCCCACCCCCAGTTACTTGGACCCAATTTTTAATATGAAATTCGTACTCTACTCCTGATATTACATATATGATATCTTTCATTTGAGTCCCATATTGTCCCATATTATATACGTAAGATTTTGCACACAGTTCACTCTATAGTATATTCTATGCTATGGGGAGGAGACTTATACCTCTGAAGTTTGCATATGCTGTCTTGTCCGCTTTCTGTGGTTCCAATAGTCGGGAATGCGTTCATAGCCTTATCAGCGTGTCGCCTACGGTCTTAAATAGATCAGCGGGGAACCCATCGGCTCCTGCTGTCTTTGTTTTTTCCAGGTGTGTTAAAGCTACGTAAAATTCGTTCTGACTAGGTGGTACACAATCCTACCATCATCACTATTTCCATATCCTTGGCACACTATTGTTAGGTTATGTTACTAGATTTCTTTCCTTGTCTCTGATTATACTATAGCGATGCATAAAAAACAAAAACTAATACATTTTTGCATTGTTCGTATAATTTTATTCAAATTTATTAACTTATTTGCAAACTATTCATTTATTTAATAAGTAATATTTCTTTGTTTCATTTTTGTTGTTGTAAAACACATATTAAAATCATTGTTTTATATGAATTTGGACATTTCGTTCACATATACTCTTTTGCTATCGAATGTGTATGTGGATGGGTGTTGGTGGTTAAGATAATTTACAATCAAAACTTTTGATTAAATATAAAAATATACAAATTGAAATGAAATAAAGACAAAAATATATGTAATAACTGTAGTAATAAATAACAAAAAATATTTATATTCAAATTGGGGAAAACGTATAAACAATTACGAAAAAATAAATTAATATTTGGATAAATTAAAAAGTACAAAAATTAAGAAATTCAAATTTTCCAAGAGAAAAATATTAAATTTTTGTTTTTACCAGAAATAGGGGAAAAAAACAAATCCATTATGTTGTTAAAGCTATTTCATCATACATGTTAAGAACTGTAAAACATTTTGGGCAAATGTCTTAATTTTTAATATTATTTTAAATCTAAGTAGTGAATGTGATAAATGAAATACATCTTTTATTAACAAACTATGGGTAGTCTAAAAGAATTTGAATTAAGTTTGTGTTTGATGCTGTGGAACTTCTTGTTCGGCGCTATCGTCCTTACTTCTTGAACACTCCTTGGCGTGTAGATGGTGCTGCTGCTGGTAGTGTTGCAAGTCGCTTTTCTTTCCCATAGCATAGGTATGGCATTTAAAGTGGAATTTATTGGCGATATTGTTGTTTACTGGAGAGGTTAAGGCATCTGCGGGATTGGACGGCCAGGAAGTTATTAGGTCATTATTATCCTGATCAGGTGTCATGCATATATCAGACATTATACCACTTTCTGTAGCATATAACAACATACAATATGGATTAGAAATGTTAGTTTCGATTAATTTTTCTTCAATATTTTGGCAAAATTACAAGTCGTTATATACAAATCAATGAGAGAGTGGATTAGAAGGGATATAAATACACATAATTTTACTTTGAATCGATTTTGAGGTTAGAAGAACAAAAACATCTATGGATTAAAAACTGCTACTAAATTAAAAAAAAATAAAAAAAAACATTGCTTTCTTGCTTTAAGCCTAGTATTGACTTCATTCACAGCGCAAATGCCTATTAAATTATTGCGAATTCCGAAGGGCTCTTGTCTTTGTCAGAACACAAACAAAAAAGTCAAACAACAACACACAGCAAAGACAATGGTCTGAAGCAGAGTTGATTCTGCCCATTTCGTGAGCATTTAATTACATTTGCAATCAAGATATATTCATATACAGGTAACGGCAGTTGTCCAACAACAAATATTGAGTGCACTATCTGTCAAAATCAATGATTAGCGCAACCCTGATTTTAAGTATGTTATTTGTTTGTGCCATTTTTCGTTGTTTGTGTGTTATGGTTCTTAACTATAATACACACACACAATCATAACACGCTGAAAGATAGTGCCCTTCGCGAGAAAAATTTTACTCAGCTGTTTATGGTACACTACCTGGTAATTATGTCACGTTTGCAATTAAAATTGTGGGAAATTCAGCGACATGTCGCTTCTTTTTTGCTCATAGAACACAGCACCACTTGTACGAAATGTGTTCGCATTATCTTCGTCACCATTTTTTTTATAGTGCTTTTTTGACAGTTGTTCGTGTGAAATGTAGAAGTCAGTACTAGGCTTTAGGAATGAAGAATAGTCATCACTTTAAACTAAAGTGATCAGTTCGATTTTTGAAGAGTATTTTGTTTTTATTTTTTTGGTCTGAATATATACAATAGGATGGGGCGATTAATAAAAAATGCAAATTTTGCCCATGAACATTCCACTAAGGAACAGGGTCAAACTTCTCACATATCAAGCAGTGCAGTCCGATTCAGGTTTAAGCTCAATAACAAGGGGCCTCCTTTTTATAGCCGAGTCCGAACGGCGTGCGGTAGTGCGCCACCTTTTTGCAGTGTTGCCAGTATTGAGGATTTCTCCGCAAATTGGGGTTTTATTTTCGAAAATGGGGGCTACATTTTTGACTTGGAGATTTGGTGGGGGCTCGGAGACAAAATTGGAGAGAAATTTTCTGATTTGTTTTTACCATTACAGTTTTTTAAGGTAATTTTTCTACCCACCACCGAAGGATGGGGGTATATTCATTTTGTCAGTCCGTTTTCAACACATCGAAATAGCCATTTCCGACCCTATAAAGTATATATAATCTAGCCATGTCTGTCCGTCTGTCTGTTGAAATCACGCTACAGTCTTTAAAAATAGAGACATTGAGCTAAAACTTTGCACAGATTCTTTTTTTGTCCATAAGCAGGTTAAGTTCGAAGATGGGCTATCTTGATATAGCTGCCATATAGACCAACCCGACGATTTAGGGTCTTAGGCCCATAAAAGCCATATTTATTATCCAATTTTGCTGAAATTTGGGACAGTGATTAGTGTTAGGCCCTTCGACATCCTTCTTCAATTTGACCCAGATCGGTCCAGATTTGGATATAGCTGCCATATAGACCGATCTCTCGATTTAAGGTTTTGCGCCCATAAAAGGCGCATTTGTTGTCCAATGTCGACAACATTTGGGACAGTGAGTTGTGTAAGGACCTTCGACATCCTTTTTGAATTTGGCTCAGATCGGTCCAGATTTGGATATAGCTGTCATTTAGTCCGATCTCTCGATTTAAGTTGTTTGGGCAATAAAAGGCGCATTTATTGTCCGATTTCGATTTGGGACAGTGAGTTAAGTTAAACCCCTCGATATACTTCTGCAATATAGCAAAGATCGGTCCAGATTTGTATATAGCTGCGATATAGACCGATCTCTCGATTTAAGGTTTTGAGCCCATTAAAGGCGTATTTATTGCCCGATTTTGCCCAAATTTGGGACAGTGAGTTGTGTTAGGCCCTTCGATAACGTTCTTCAATTTGACCCAGATCGGTCCAGATTTGGATATAGCTGCCATTTAGTCCGATCTCTCGATTTAAGTTGTTTGGGCCATAAAAGGCGTATTTATAGTCCGATTTCGCCGAAATTTGGGACATTGAGTTGTGTTAGGCTCTTCGATATTTTTCTGCAACTTGGCCCAAATCGATCCAGATTTGGATATAGCTGCCATATAGACCGATATCTCGATTTAAAGTCTTGGCCCCATGAAAGGCGCATTTATAATCTAATTTCACTAAAACTTGACACAGTTAGTAATGTTAGGCTTTTCGACATCGGTGTCGTATATGGTTCAGATCGGTTTATTTTTAGATATAGCTACTAAAAAGATCAATATTTTGTTATACACAATTGAACAATGACTTGTACTTATTAGTATTTGGTCCAAATCGGAACATATTTCGATAAAGCTGCTACGGGGCATAAGGTATGCATTTTTCACCGGATTTTGACGGTGAAAGGTGGTTTACATATATACCCGAGGTGATGGGTATCCAAAAAATCAATCAAATAAATGCACAAAGTTATAATACCCTGTACCACAATTGTAGGGTATAATAATAAATGAAGGCCCATCAGGATAGAATAAAACAGGTCTTTGGTAGGAGAGTACACTTTTTACTCTCAAATTGGAATAGACACAGGAAACCCTGCGGATCTTTAAAAATGTGATATCCCAAGTGGTAGCTTTGAAATATGATTTTGAATGTAGATAATCAATACAAACAAATTAATTAGAGTGGATCTGAACGAGACCCGCAGCCCTGAATATCTTGATTGCCACCTTCAAAGTGCTTGACATTATGGGGCTCAAACAAAATCGTGCTATATCATTTCACGTTCCGCCCCATAAACTCCCCTCAAACCACCCATATTTGTGGATTATGCCAAAAAACGTGTTCAAATCTGATATCTGTTTTATCGCCAAGTGTTTCAGGGACGACTGATCTCAAAAACATTCCCTGAACCACACATATATACCCCCTATAGCAATATGTAGCTCAAAGGTGTTTTTGGGAGTGGAGCATGAATGTTATATCCACTTTCGCAGCAAAGGGTTTGGCTATTCTTATATTCCACCAAAACCAAGAGAATAAAGTAGATCTAACATCCAATTTTTAATGGGCGGACCCTCCCCTAACACTTTTTTCAAAAACGCCAGATCTCGGAGTCTTTTGGGCGATTTACGTGAAATTTAGTTTATATCTCAAAAACAGAAATTTGGTATACTTTTTTTAAGGTGGAATGTCAAGAGCAGCCGCTCCACCTCCAAATCCAACCAAATGGAAATGTAAACCAATATTGACAATATTAAACTCAAATGAACGCTACTTGAGACTAGAGCACGAATCTGATACATGGGGATCCACTTAACCCCTAAAAGGTTAAACCAAACCAAAAAAATTTGGTAATGGAGCAGTAATATGATATCCAAATAGGACTTTTTTCCTAACCGTGACTGTATAGGACTCAGATAAAATAAGAGAATGAAAGAAGGCGCAGCGGACCGGGCCCTGTCCAGCTAGTAAAAAATGTTTATAGAAGCCGTTGTTTCAAATATGTGTTTAGGTCTACTGTTATATACGAAACATTTCTGGCAAAGAAGAGGTTGTGTGTATATAGGCAACCTACTGTGAGTTGTTAATGGGTCGAAATTTATTTATTAATGAAATAGAAATTATTTTACTCGACTATAACTATTCATATGACCTTTAAACATTTAAAATGAATTAAACTTCAAACAAATCTACCACAAACATGCATTTACAAACACAAAAACATTCATATAGTACATATATACACATTAAATGAACGTACACAAACGTAGACATATAGAGGACGTGCCTCTATCATCAACAGGTAAAAATAAGGTGCATTGTTAAAAACAATAATAATTCAAATCAAAATCAATACCCATAGACATTTGGCTGACAATCGATCGTTTATGATTATTCCGAATCCTGGGATTCATTGTTCCATTTGTGTTTCCATTTCCATTAGTCATGCTATGATTTTGATTGAGTATGTGGTGATGCTGATGGTGATTAAATGATTTCCCAGCATCGCACTGATCTAAGGTTTGAGATTCATTTATGAGTTCAAGCCCCACTCCGGGCTGATAGTGGTGAGCATGATTGTGGGCAGATGATGTTGATGAGGCGGTTGAGGATTTACTTAGAGAGGAGCTGCTGGTACCACTCGAAAGGGAACTTTCCGATATTAAAGATGTGGGACGGCGTGCTCCTTTATTTTGTTCCGATTGTAATCCCACAAAAGAATGGCGAAGTTTGGGAGCTTAAAAACATGTAAATTTTTTTTACTAAATACACAGTTACAAGCATAGGAAAGAAAATATATGCTTACCTTTGCCCAATTGGCTAATGGTTATGGATCTGTCATTGATTTGATTATTACTAGGCCTTATGTCTAGACAAGGTTTACTACCAATGCCCATTGAAGACATTTCAGCAAGGCGAATCTCTGTGAAAATAAAAATTAACTTTTACATATATCTTAAAATATCATATATAACGACAAACCTCGATTTCTTTTCGCTTGAGTCCAAAGTAATTTTGAAATTTCTTCTGTCCAAGCATTCTTAATATCTTCCGACATACATTGCAGAGTCCAAGTGTCTTCGGGTTTACGTTTTCTAAACCAAATTTCAAATTTGGTAGGTGAATCGCCGACATGTGCTGTTAAGCCAATATCTGAGGTCTTGATACTATTCTTGTAAATGTATATATCAAGATTCTGTCAAAAACCATATAATAGAGTGGTTATTATTAAATGTCTTAAATTTATTAGTAAAAGTCAAGTAACTTACCTTATGATCTGGGAATCTTCGAGATTTACTGAATAATACCAATTCTTCAAATAAGAAAATATGTCTCAGTGTTTTCTTGCCGCCGCGTCCTTGCCACACCAGAAACTCATTTTGTCTCAATAATCGTCCCTGTTCTTTGACATTCACATCACAGTCCCGCAATGAGTCCATGGCAAGTAAATCATTTCCATGTCTAAGTTGAAATTTTACCATTTCTTCTGCTTTCTGAAGTTCCTCAACATCGGCGGATATTTCCTGAAGAGCTGTACCCTAAAAGTATAACAAAAACATGGGTTATAAGTCAGTAAACAACAAGTAAAAGCGTGCTAAGTTCGGCCGGGTCGAATCTTATATACCCTCCACAATGGATCGCATTTGTCAAGTTTTTTGAATGAGTTTTTCAACTAGAAACATACCACCTCCAAAATTTCAGGCAAATCGAGTAATAAATGCGCCCTCTAGAGGCTTTAAAAGTCAAACTGGGAGATCGGTTTATATGGCAACTATATCGGGTTATATACCGATTTAGACCATACTTGGAACAGTTGTTGGAAGTCATACCAAAACGACATATGCAAAATTTCAACCATATTCGATAAGAGTTGCGCCCCCTACAAGCCCATAAAGTCTAATCGGGAGTTCGGTATATATGGCGGCTATATCAGGATATGGACTGATTTAGACCATACTTGACATAGTCGTTGAAAGTCAAAATTAAACACTTCAGGTACAAATTTCGGCCAAATCGGATAAGAACTGCCCCCTATAGAAGCTCTAGAAGTCAAGACCCAAGGTCGGCATATATATGGCAGCTGTATCAGGTAATCAACCGATTTAGGTCATACTTGGCACAGTTGTTAGAAGTAACACCTAAACAAAACGTGCAAAATTCCAGACAAATCGGATAAGAATTGTGCCCCTCTAGAAGCTCAAGAAGTCAAGACCAATGATTGGTTTATATGGCAGATATATGAAAACATGGAACGATATGGCCCATTTACAATCCCAACCGACCTACACTAAAATAAGAAGTATTTGTGCAAAATTTCAAGCGCCTAGCTTTACTCCTTCGAAATTTAGCGAGCTTTCGACAGACGAACGGATGGTCAGACATGGCTAAATCGACTTAAAATGTCATGACGATCAAGGATATATATACTTTATGGGGTCTTATGGTGGAGGGTATAATAAACAAAGGTGGAATATAGCCCGGCACGGAATTGCTGTGAGCGCCGCACAGGCTGGAACATTGAGGTCCGATCTGTGTGGTGTTCATTGCTGTCAGGTGAAGCTTAGCTGCGAGCTACCGGGGGCGTCCATAGGTTGCGGATAGTGGATGCTCCATACGAAGTAGCTGCAACGGCAGTCGCGGACAATCAGTGGTAAAGAGCAGAGAGCCGGGCGGCACCGGCTCTTGTACAAATACTGAGTGCCCATGATGCTCGATATGGCAAGGTGAGTTATTGGCGCCTTTAAATAACCAATGGCTATCCTGTTCCCGCGGCGATCGGTCCTTTGGATCGGAACGAGTTTGCTCACCCACATGAGTTTGACGAGGATCGCCACCTCTACGTGAGAATGTGGCTACAACAGCAACAACAACAACATATCCATTAACAATATAGTGGTCGTGGTTAGGACCAAGTTTCCCAGCACTCTTAGATATATACTTCAGGATGCTCTACATGTGATAGTGAATTGGGCTACCGAATACCGAAAGTCTAGTCGTAAATCCGTGTAAGACAGAAGTATTGGGTTGCCCAAAAAGTAATTGCGGATTTTTCATATAGTCGCCGTTGACAAATTTTTTCACAGCTTGTGGCTCTGTAATTGCATTCTTTCTTCTGTCAGTTATCAGCTGTTACTTTTAGCTTGCTTTAGAAAAAAAGTGTAAAAAAAGTACATTTGATTAAAGTTCATTCTAAGTTTTATTAAAAATGCATTTACTTTCTTTTAAAAAATCCGCAATTACTTTTTGGGCAACCCAATAGTTCTTTTCAGCAGGAGATACAAGTTACCTACAGTGGCATCTGTCTCCTTGGGAGGAGCTTCGCCTACGAGGTCTGACTGGAGTCCTTGATCTGCCACCACGGGAGTAGAAAGCCCCTAGGGATTTCGATCTCAGCCCAACTATGGTGAGGCCCTTGTGTGGAGTAACGTGGTGGCTTTGGTTTGGACTCAAATCGCGGGTAAAGCGCATGGTCGTTGTGCAGTTGCATTGCAACCGGTGTCGCCACCCATAGATCGGAAAGAGATTTAGATAGTGCTCCGCTCCTAACCAAGGAGGGGCACGCGTCCAAACAACATGAACTCCAATTAGTACCAATGCATAGCCTAGGCTGGAAAAGACCCGAGAAGGACAAATCAACACCTACCATCTCTTTGTTGACAACAAAGCCGCTTTCGATACTCCTTTACGTTCAGAGGTATTTCAAGCCATGTCTGAGTTTGGAATCCCTGCAAAATTAATAAGACTCTGCAGGATGACGCTTGCTGATACGCGTTCCTCAGTAAGAATAGGAAAGAATCTCTCCGAACCATTCAATACCAAACGAGGTTTCAGACATGAGCTTTATGACGACGATAGCATTGTTACACGTATCGAAAAACAACGGCTGCGTTGGCTAGGTCATGTTGTCAGAATGGATGAAGAAGCTCCAGCAAAGAAGTCTTTTGAAGGCAAACACGGTGGTACACGCAAACCGAGACGATCAAAAGCTCTATGGAAAGATCATGTCGTGAGAGACACCTCGAAACTTGGTGTCAGAGATTTTAGAATGAGCGCAGAAGATCGAGGCGCTTGGAACGCTATTCTCGCTACGTTCGACTAGTGGAACAAATGTTCCGTCATAGCCAATTAAAGTAAGTAAGCATAGCCTAGGGTATGTGTGGGGGCGTTGGTAGACGCATTGTATTCACACGGGGTTAAGAGCTCTGCAGGATTGAGCCAACACGGCAGATGCCTGCATAAAACACAATTAGGACTTGTCTGCATGGGAGGAGAGAATCTTCCATTTACTGAAAGTGCAAAATACCGATGTGTTTGGTGGGCAGGAAATTGAACTGAACAAATCAAACATTTTGAACAGGGTAAGAAAAGCCACTCCTGTCCTATACACCTGCAAGAGAGCCATTGGCAAAAGTTGGTAGGTTACACATTGCCTGAACTGCTTTTTGATAATAAGTGTTCTGCAACTATACGGATGGCTCCAAACTAGAAGACCAAGTGGGCTTTAAGGTGTATTCCGAAGAACTAGGACTGTTCATATCGAGAAGGTTTGATACACATTACAAGTAGTGTGTATTAAGCGGAGATCATTGCAATTAAAAAAGTGGTGGCTAAGTGGCTAAGATATAATGTCATAACGTGTGGGGGTTGTCAACATTCCAAAATTATGTGGCACAATCTAGACTCGAAGAGGTCTACTGATCTGCTGTCGCTGGCTAGAACAGACGGCTTAGTCATTGTATCCGTCATGACTGAAGGTTGGCAGTAACGACTTTTGCCGAAGCTGTGAGGACGTCGAAGAAGAGACTATAGAACATCCGCTGTGTGTGTGTCCGGCACTGACAGGATTTCCGCTTTAGGTTCTTAATTCTTTCAGAACCTGATTTAGCGAATGTTGTTGTTGTTATAGCAGTGTGTTGTACACTGAGGCGGTAGCCCCTGCCGATGAAGGAATTTATCGGGTCAATCCGGTACGTACAACCGGTTGCCATGGGATAGGGGATGTAAACAGTCGCAAGTAGTTGGGCTATTAAAAGCTAAAATTTAAAGGCATCTTCCTTCTCCTGTTCCTGTGGTATTCCAATATACGAAAACGTCTAAGTGAGTCTAGTGACGACTGACAATTAAACCTAACCTTAACAAGGGTGGTCCTAAAATTAGAAGAACCCAAGCTGAAAACATTTCGCTTTATTTTTTAACAATCTAAGGTTCAAAGGTCGTTTTTGGTACTCTGCTTAAAGAAATGTGCCATAGTCACTGAAAATAGCGAAGCTATCCTTCAATTATTAAGCTATGTGTTAGGTGATATTTCACTTACCTCAACACTGCTACATGCTTTAACCAGCTGCTGCAAAAGAAGTGCATACTTTCCCATACGTTGGACAGGTTTTAACAGATAAGACGCCAGGTCCATTTTGTCATTTAGTTCAATTTGTTTAGACTGGAAAATAGAAATATAAGAATAGTTGGTTGTTTTTTTTTTAATTATGATAGAAATCGCAACCGAAGTTTTTGAACTTCGAGTAAATGCAAAAGTTTAAGGAAAGTTTTATATATTACTAGCTGAGCCCGACCCGCTCTGCTGCGCCTCTTTCTTTTACTTTATATGGAACAAAATTATTCTTTGAATATTTATTTTCGACAATTAAGGAGCTTTTAGTGAAGTACCATGCTACGAAAATAATATATGTAAAGGGTGATTTTTTTGAGGTTAGGATTTTCATGCATTAGTATTTGACAGATCACGTGGGATTTCAGACATGGTGTCAAAGAGAAAGATGCTCAGTATGCTTTGACATTTCATCATGAATAGACTTACTAACGAGCAACGCTTGCAAATCATTGAATTTTATTACCAAAATCAGTGTTCGGTTCGAAATGTGTTCATTCACCGTAACGTTGCGTCCAACAGCATCTTTGAAAAAATACGGTCCAATGATTCCACCAGCGTACAAACCACACCAAACAGTGCATTTTTCGGGATGCATGGGCAGTTCTTGAACGGCTCCTGGTTGCTCTTCACTCCAAATGCGGCAATTTTGCTTATTTACGTAGCCATTCAACCAGAAATGAGCCTCATCGCTGAACAAAATTTGTCAAAATTTGAACACATTTCGAACCGAACACTGATTTTGGTAATAAAATTCAATGATTTGCAAGCGTTGCTCGTTAGTAAGTCTATTCATGATGAAATGTCAAAGCATACTGAGCATCTTTCTCTTTGACACCATGTCTGAAATCCCACGTGATCTGTCAAATACTAATGCATGAAAATCCTAACCTCAAAAAAATCACCCTTTATATCGCAAAAGCATAACATAATAAATGCCTTTATCTGATGATGTCCGATTGAGGGGTGTTTTTTTGGGGGTGAGGTGGTCCCTTAGACCCTTGGCCAAAAAAATATCAGAATCGTGCTCTTCTCTCAAATACCATTTATTTAAACCCCATATTGCCCTTGGTTTAAGGGAAGTTTATGGAACGAGGCGTCTTCAAACATTTGGCCCCAAAATTTGTACTCTTTGGGGAGTGTTTTGGGAAAGGGGCAGTGCCCCAAATACATGGTTCCACATATCCCAAATATCTTTATTTGAGCCCCATATTGCGATGGTCAGCAAGTAATTGTTGTTTGTTGGGGGTGTTTTAGGGAAGGGGTGAACCCCCAATACCTTTCATTGGAGCCCCACATTGACGTGATTGGTAAATATGCCCGATTTAGGGGAGTTTTGGGGAGTGGGGTGGCCCCCCAAACACTTAGCCCTGAAAATATATCAGCATCGTGCTCTACTTTCAAATATCATTTCTTTGAACCCCATATTGCCATTGACCTCAAAATTGGATATCAAATCCGTTTTCTAATCTCAAGTACCTTTCATTTAAATCCCTTATTGCAAAAGTCGGCAAATATGTATGTATGGGCCCCAAAAACTATCAATATCGAGCTCCACTGCCTTGAAGACCCAAATTGTCTTGGTTAGCAAATACGTCCTATTTGGGGGTTGTTATGGTGGTGGGACGTCTCCTAGACAGTTGGTCCCGAATGTTGATATCAGATTCATGGTCTACTCTCAAATACCTTTCATTTGAGCCCCATATTTCGATAGTCGGCAAACCAGACCGTTTTGGGGGATGGGCGGTCACTCATTGGCTTGGTCTTTAAAGTATATATCATATTCGTGTTCTACTTTAAAATGCCCCATAGACACTTTCCCGAATATTGATATCAGATTCGTGCTTTACTTCTAAGACCTTTCATTTGAGCCCCATATTGCTATGGTCGTAAATTTGTCCTCTTTGGGGGATGTTCTCGGAGGTGGACGGCCCCCAAACATTTGGTCCCACATCTGGATATCAGATTCGTACTCTACACTCAAATACCTTTTATTTAAGCCCCATATTGCCATGGTCAGTAAATAAGTCCCGTTTGGATGGTGTTTTGGGGAAGGGGTGGGCCCCCAGAAATTTGGTCCCAAATTTGGATATCAGATTCGTATTTTATTCGCAAATACCTTTCATTTGAGTCCCATATTGCCAGGGTCGGTAAATATGTCCGATTTAAGGGTGTTTTGGGGCTTGGGGTGTTCCCCCAAACACTTGGTCCTACAATTGGATATCAGATACGTTTTCTAATCTTAAATACCTTTCATTTGAGTCCCATATTGTCGTAATTGGTGTATATGTATATATATATATATACAGGGTGGCTGATGAAAGCCGCTACCAAAAAAAAATGTAATAACTTTTTTTCTATTTAATAATAATAATTTAATAATTAATTTAATTAATTAATTAATTAATTTAATTAATAATAATTTAATAATTAATTTAATAATTTAATTTAACATGAATAAAAGAAAAATGTATTCCATACACCGAAAAAAAAATGTTGCAATATTCATCATTGTAGCAATATTCATCAGCCACCCTGTATATATATGTGGTAGGTTTTGGCGGTGGGGCGCTCACCCTAAGTACCCGATCCGAAATTTGGATACCAAATTTTTGTTTTTAGGTTATAATAAGAGAGCACACAAAATTTCGCTTAAATCGCACCACCCATCTCCGAGATCTGGCGTTTCTAAAAATTAGGGTAAGGGGGAGGGTCCGCTCCCCCTCCAGATATAAAAAAATGTAGTGCATTATGCACCATCAGTAAAAATTTCAAGAAAATTTCGGTTCAGCCGTTTCTGAGTATATAAGGAACACTAAAAGAAACAAAGAAACCTACAAACAAACACAAATTGATTTTTAAATATATATAAAAGAAGATATATGGATAGATAGATTAAACGGCCAAGGGTTTTATAAAGGCGATTTTGTGGTACTTATTACGGCCTAACGTCTAAATGGATTTTAATGAAATTGGCATCAATCGGAAGATATTTTTTCAAAGAAGCGACAAATATTTATACAAATTTATTTCACTTAAAGAAAAGCCTTAATGGCTTTTGGTTGGTTGCCATTTATGAATGATTCTATTGGGTTGCCCAAAAAGTAATTGCGGATTTTTCATATAGTAGGCGTTGACAAATTTTTTCATTGCTTGAGACTCTGTAATTGCATTCTTTCTTCTGTCAGTTATCAGCTGTAACTTTTAGCTTGCTTTAGAAAAAAAGTGTAAAAAAGTATTTTGATTAAAGTTAATTTTAAGTTTTATTAAAAATGCATTTACTTTCTTTTAAAAAATTCGCAATTGCTTTTTGGACAACCAATATACTAGGCTCCCAATGAACGAAATAGTTAATGGACAGTTTAAAAAAGTAAGGAAGAGGACGCAGTAGTTTGCAAAAACGTTTTATGTGGGAAGTCGCCTTTGCCCTAACAACCCCAAAGAGCATATGTTCACTGGGGGTTGTTAGGGTAATATGACGAAAGGCACGATTATGGTAGTATGGTGTCTCAAATGGAAGGTATAGGGAATCTGACATAGAAATATGGCGTCAAGTCCCTGGGTGTCATCCCAACCTATAAAACAATGATCATAATAAGGAAGCACTCAACTGGGAGGGTTTTCCAAGTAAATACGAATCTGACATTAAAATATGGATTCATGTTTCAGAGGGCTTTAACCCCAAAACGCCTTAACTTAGTTATGACAATATGGGGTTCAAATTCAAATTCAAGTTTGGGCCAAGTATCTCAAAGGATATAAAGCCTGTTTATGCGAATCTGGGTATCAAACAAAAGGGGTTTAGGAATAGAGTACGTCCTAAACACGTTCCTACCCTACACCTGAAATCTTATATATAAAGTTCAATTTGTGTTTGTTTGCTTGTTTGTTTGTTCCGTATGGACAAAAAAACGGCTGAACCGAATACCTTGAAATTTTCACAGATTGTGTACTTTGGTCTGAAAGAAAACATAGGCAATATAATTTTTTATTATCAGGAGGGGGGCGGACCCTCCCCCTTACCCCAAAAGTACTACCCAAAAATAAAAGTGGACCGATCGGAACAATATGGGATTCAAATGAAAGGTATTCAAGAGTAGAGTACGAATAATAATAAAAGTTGGGTCATAATAAAAGTTGGGTCCTAGTACCTGGTGCGCCGCCCCAATCCCAAAACCCCTTAAAATAGGTTTATTTGATAATCATGACAATATGGGACTCAAATGAAAGGTCTTCGGAAGTAGATTACGCATATGGTAAGGAAGAAGGAATAGGCTTTATAATTTATTGGTAACGGAAGGGGGCGGACCCTTCACCGTTACCCCAAAAACATCACCCACAATCAAAAGTGAACGATGAGGACAATATGGATATCAAATGAAAAGTATACGGTTGTAGACAACGAATCTGGCATACAAATGCATGTCGAAGTATAGGGGGTCACCCCACCCCCACAAAACGCTCAAAATGGGCACATTAGCCAATCACGGATATATGGGAATCGGTTTGTTTGTTCTGTATAGACTGAAAAGCGGAAGAACCGATTTTCTCGAAATTTTCACACATTCTGTAGGTTGGTCTGGAAGGAAACATAGGTTTTATAATTTTTCGGTATCGGAAGGAAGACGGACCCTCCCCCTTATGCCAAAAACACAACCCAAATTCAAAAGTGGACCGATCGGGGCAATATAGGAATCAAATGAAAGGTATTGGAGAGTAGAATATTTTGAGTCTAAGTACCCATTGGGCCGCCCCAACCCCAAAACTCCCCCAAACAGACATATTGGACGTTCATTTCAATATGGGGCTCAAATGAAAGGTATTCGGGAGTTGATCTCGGATCTGGCACACAAAATCAGATCATTAGACCCATTATGACTATATGATACTTGGCTGAACCGATTTTCTTAAAATTTTCATAGATTGTGTCCGTTTGTCTGGAAGGAAACATAGGCTATATAATTTTTAGATATCGGGTGGAGGCGGATCCTCCTCCTTTCCCTAAAAACGCCACCCATATCCGAAAGTGGTCCGATGGGCACCATAAGAGTATCAAATGAATGGTATTAGAAACCAAAAAAACGAAAATCGTATTAAAATTTGGGCCCAAGTAACGAGCATGAGACCTACAATTTAAAAGAGGGCACACCGGAGCGTTCTTGCCTGGGCTAGGTATAAATTAAAATTAGCAATGTAAATGAAAAATTAGATTTCTATATAATGAGAAAACAGTGATGAGATAAATTTTCTTTTGTTACATTATTATCGTAGAAAGTTCGTTTTTTCCTTCAGTTACCTTAAAAAATGCCGTCCCATATTCACTCATGAGTGTATCACTTTTTGGTTTATTTTTGTTGTAGAGAGCATACAAGTAAAATTTCGATTCCATTTGTAGAAAGGCAGCACCCACTTTCAGTGGATTATTTTCGTATCGTTCCAATTCGGTGAGAAAGTGATTATTGTGAAATTCGAATATTTTTTCGATATTACCGAAGATGACGTTGCGTTGACCACGCAACGATTGTGGTATATCATCGCGCAACAATTCATCGATATAATTCTCAATGACGTAGTAAAGTGAACGTACATAATCACGTTCCGTGCCAATCATTTCTCGCATGATCAAGAGGAGCGTTCTGAAAAAGGAAACAAAAGAATAAAATTACAAAAGAATAAAAATAAATAAATTAAAGTGCTTGTCTTGTTATACCTTCCACCATAGGATGGGGGTATACTAATTTAATCATTCCTTTTGTAACACCTCGAAATATACGTCTTAGGCCCCATAAAGTACAATGTATAAAGGGTGATTTTTTTGAGGTTAGGATTTTCATGCATTAGTATTTGACAGATAACGTGGGATTTCAGACATGGTGTCAAAGAGAAAGATGCTCAGTATGCTTTGACATTTCATCATGAATAGACTTACTAACGAGCAACGCTTGCAAATCATTGAATTTTATTACCAAAATCAGTGTTCGGTTCGAAATGTGTTCATTCACCGTAACGTTGCGTCCAACAGCATCTTTGAAAAAATACGGTCCAATGATTCCACCAGCGTACAAACCACACCAAACAGTGCATTTTTCGGGATGCATGGGCAGTTCTTGAACGGCTTCTGGTTGCTCTTCACTCCAAATGCGGCAATTTTGCTTATTTACGTAGCCATTCAACCAGAAATGAGCCTCATCGCTGAACGGTGAATGAACACATTTCGAACCGAACACTGATTTTGGTAATAAAATTCAATGATTTGCAAGCGTTGCTCGTTAGTAAGTCTATTCATGATGAAATGTCAAAGCATACTGAGCATCTTTCTCTTTGACACCATGTCTGAAATCCCACGTGATCTGTCAAATACTAATGCATGAAAATCCTAACCTCAAAAAAATCACCCTTTATATTCTTGATCTTCATGACGTTTTAAGTCGATCTGGTCATGACCGTCCGCGCTAACTTTTGAAGTAGTAAAGTTAGCCGCTTGAAGTTTTGAACAAATACTTCTTATAGGTCGTAGGTCGGTTGGGATTGTAAATGGGCCAAATCGGTCCATGTTTTGATATAGCTGCCATATAAACCGATCTTTGGTCTCGACTTCTTGACCATCTAGAGGGGGCAATTCTTATACAATTTGGCTGAAATTTTGCTTGAAGTGCTTTGTTATGACTTCCAACAACAGTACTTAATATGGTGGTAATCGGTTCATAACCTGATATAGCTGCCATATAAACCGATCTTTGGCCTCGACTTCTTGAGCCACTAGAGGGCGTATTTCTCATCCAATTTGCCTTAAATTTAGCATGAAGTGTTATTATGACTTCCAACAACTGTGCTAAGTATGGTTCAAATCGGTACATAATCTGATATAGCTGCCATATATACCGATCTGGGATCTTGACTTCTTGAGCCTCTAGAGGGCGCAATTCTCATCCAATTTGGCAGTAATTTTGTACAACGGCTTCTCCCATAATCTTCAACATATATATTCAATATGGTCTTAATCGATCTATAGCTCGATACAGCTCTCATATAAACCGATCACCCGATTATGCTTCTTGAGCCCCTACAAGGCGCAATTCTTATCCGAATACACTGAAATATTACCAAATGACTTCTTCTATGGTCAACAACATTCAATTCACTTATGGTCTGAATCGAACTATAACTTAATATATCTCCAATAGCGTAACAATTTTTATTCATTATTCTTTGTTTGCCTGAAAAGAGATACCGCGCAAAGAACTCGACCAATGCGATCCTTGGTGGAGGGTATATAAGATTCGGCCCGGCCGAACTTTGCACGCTCTTACTTCTTTAAATGTAAGAAATTTCACCAATGTTTAAAAGCCGGAAACTGAAAATTAAGGCATTATTCAGGCTTGTTGGGAAGTTCCTGAATTTCCCACATTAAGACAGATTTTGCAAACAGCCTAGCAAGATGACCGCTTTGCAGGAATATTACACCAGAGGTCTCAAACATATAAAATCATTCCATAGGACGATAATCGTGGTGTTAAACCTATTAAAATCTTTTAATATGATCAGACATGCTAAAATTTTTGAGGATATCGCTAGCAAGTCCCTCTGACAGAGATTAGAATGTAGGATTAAGGAATAAGAATTCCCATTCTCATAGAGTAAAACAGGAATTTTGTGGTACGAGATCCTCAGGACCCTTGGCTACAGTACTTGGGATGCAGACAAATAAAGCTTGTTGACTAAATATAAGAAAATTAGTCGATCAGTTGTCAATTATGCAGACCTGCCAAAATGCTGCTCTAGAAACTGTGACATCTTGTCTTGTTCAGTTCTCGTGTGGATCACTTCTATAAGGAGAACAAGTAAAAAGGCATCAAGTTCGGCCGGGACGAACTTTGGATACCCACCACCTCGGGTATATATGTAAACCCCATTTCGTCACAATCCGGTGAAAATAGGATAATTTAAGGACCCAAATTTGGCACGGACTTTGAGTGGTCTAATATATATCTATGTCACTATTCAATTTTGTAGAACAAAATATTGGTCTTTTTGGCAGATATATCCAATTATAAACCGATCTGAACCATATTAAGGTCGGATATCGTGATGCTCAGAAAAACTCTGTTTAAAATTTCAGCGAAATCGGGTAATAAATAAAGCTTTTATGGGCTTCATTCCCCTTATCGGCAGATCGGTCTATATATGGCAGCTATATCTAAATATAGTCCGATCAGAACCATATCTAAGTCGGATGTTGGGAGGTCTAAACCTACTTACTGTTTCAAATTTCAGCGATATCGGGTAATAAATAAAGCTTTTATGGGTTTCAGACCCCTGATCGACAGATCGGTCTTTATGGCAGCTACATCTAAATATAGTCCGATCTGTGCCATATTTTGGTCGGATGTTGGGAGGCTTAGTATAGCCCACTGTTTTAAATATCAGCGAAATCGGGTAATAAATATAGCTTTTATGGGTTCCAGACCCTTTATCGGGAGATCGGTCTATATGACAGCTATATCTAAATATAGTCCGATGTCAGGAGGCTTAAAATAACCCACTGTTTTAAATTTCAACGATATCGGGTAATAAATAAAGCTTTTATGGCCTTCAGACCCTTTATCGGGAGATCGGTCCATACTACAGCTATATTTAAATATAGTCCGATCTGAACCATATTTACGTCAGATGTTGGGAGGCTTAAAATAACCCACAGTTTTAAATTTCAACGATATCGGGTAAAAAATAAAGCTTTTATGGGCTTCAGACCCTTTATCGGGAGATCGGTCTATATGACAGCTATATCTAAATATGGACCGATCTAATCGATATTTAGGTCAGATGTCGGGAGACTTAAAATAACCCACTGTTGCAAATTTCAACGATATCGGGTAATAAATAAAGCTTTTATGGTCTTCAGACCCTTTATCGGGAGATCGGTCTATATGGGAGCTATATCTAAATTTGGACCGATCTAATCGATATTTAGGTCAGTTGTCGGGATACTTAAAATAACTCACTGTTGCAAATTTCAGCGAAATCCGGTAATAAATAAAGCTTTTATGGTCTTCAGACCCTTTATCGGGAGATCGGTCTATATGGTAGTTATAACTAAATATAGTCCGATCTGAACCAAATTTGGGCCAGTTGTCGGGAAGCCTTAAACTACTCACTGTTTCAAACTTCAGCAAATCGGAGGAAAAATAAAATTTTTATGGGCATTAGACCCTTTATCGGAAAATCGGTCCGATTTGGCCCGTTCCAAATATGGTCCGATTTGGCCGGTTCAAAAACTTAACCAGAGTGCATCAAAAAGACGTATCTGTGCCAAATTTCAGCTCAATATCTCAATTTTGAAGGCTGTAGAGTGAGTAAAACAGGCGGACGGACAGACACACGGACATGGCTAAATCGTCTTAGAATTTTACGACGATCCGAAATATATAGTTTGTAGGGTCGGAAATTGATAATTTCGATGTGTTGCAAACGAAATGACTAAATGAATATACCCCCTATCCTACGGTGGTGGGTATAAAAAAGATCCTGTCTGTGCGAAAACACAATTTATATAGCAGTAGTTGTTGTTGTATCAGTGTGTTGTGTTCTTTCTTTCGTCCGCTTGATTTTGGTCAGTATCCAGTTTCAGGAACTCTGCGACTAAGATGGGGTGAGTCCACAGAGAGATCTGGGTCTGAGTCGAGTGGGTCTGGCTGGGCAGTTAAACAGGTGACATGTGTCATGTTTAACTGTGGTCCCTGGTCACAATCGGGACATACATCCTGCACATCGTCATCAATCCTTGCTCTGTAGGAGTTGCATCTGCCGGATCGTAATTGAGCTAGAACTACTCTGGTTTGCCGGGGGAGGTCAATTTCTTCAGGTGCAATGGGAGGCGGGCTTTTAGTTCAGATCTGTGTGAAGTTTATCGTTATCATAAAAATCTCAGCTGAGCGATCACATCCACAAGTGGAGTGCTCCGTAAGTATACGGAGTAACTGCAACTTCAATCAGCGGTATCGAGTGGAGGGTCTCAGGAAGACGCCGGTAACGGATTTTGCATTGATGCTGAATGCCTTTGATATTCAATATGAGTATCATAGGCACTCGATATGAGTATCAAATTTATTGGTGTCTATGAACCGCCCGCCATTATCAGGTCACTCTGTTTATTCAGTTGGGTCCGAGTTTGATGGGGGCAAAGAAGCAGGGGTGTTGTTGAGTTGCTGGGAGTACTAGGAGACTTCTGGACGGGGGAAGGGTTTTTCAGGCTGAGGATTTTACGATCCTCAGGGCATTGGTTGCGATCTTGAGTAAGGACTGACAAAATAGGTGTGCCGTGCTTTTTCGCTCAGCTTCTCTTGGTGCGTATGAGCTCTCTAGAGTAAAATAATTTTACTCACTCATACATATCCAAAATATGTGCCCACCTCTAATCTTGAGTAAAGCGCGGGAGACCTCTCAGACTGTCACAAAAAATGTGGACATGCTGAAGGACCTGGCTGCGAGTCATGTGAGGTCAAGGCTTGTCGGGTGTTGCAAGGAACGTCTCGGACGTTTGGAGGGTTTTGTGAGTTTGTGCGGTTCTCGGGCCACCAAGGTGTGGCGGGAAATTAAGCAGCTGAAGAACGGGCCAGGTTTGGATGGAATTTGCGAGTGCTTTCGATTGTTGAGCCGTGCGGGCCAGCGTTCGTTTTGTTTCTCTCTCTTTCTCATTTTTATACGCATGTGCTTTGTCCGTGTGCTAAAGTATTCCCTCTCTTACTTTGGTTTTACTCTCTCTCTCTCTCTTATAACATCTCTATCTCGGACGGTCACAATGGGCCAAGGATCCCCGAGTGAAGCCTCGATACCTTTAACCTAATCTAATCAGAACGATCTTGCTCACCCCCGGCACAGGATAACTATGAGCATCATACTGGCTGGAACTTTGAGCTCGAATCTGTGTGTTGTTCCTCGTTATAACGATAAACTTGGCTGGGAGCTTCCGGGTGCGTTTACAGGTTGCGGATAGTGGAATGCTCTATATGCAGAAGCTGCAACTGTAGTCGACAATTAGGGTTATCGAGTGAATAGTTTCAGTGAGAGGCCGGATGACATCGGCTCTTGCATAAATACTGAGTGCCTATGATGCTTGATACGACAAACTTGCTCACCCTTAGCAGCTTGATGAGGTTCGCCACCGCTACATGTAAATATGTGTGGTCTTTATATTCCGAGACCCTTGAGGTGCTGCATCAGCCGCCCATCTTAAATCTGTCCCTCCTTTCAGCGGTCCATCAACATGAATTCTGAAAAATGTACAGCTTTGCTATAGCAATGATGATGACTAAATACCCTGCCACCCGTTACGTCCCAAAGGGGAGTCAGGGTGATGACAAGGCATACAAATGCAAGAAATTAGGAATAGAATAGGAAGCCAACGCCTATTCATCACGCCACCACGCGAGTGCTTCTTCGGAGTGTGGGCACACACTCACGCAATTATTCACTCGCCAAGTGTCAAGCATTGGTTGTTGTTGTTGTTGCTGTAGGTGGCGATTCTCGTTAAGCTCCTGTAGGTGAGCGAGTTCGTTCCAGTCCAAAGGACCGATTGCCGCGGGAACAGGGTTATTTAAGGTGCCAATAACTCGCCTTTTCATATCGAGCATCATGGCACGCAGTATTTGTGTGAGAGCCGGTGTGAAACGGCCTCTCACTGAGGCTTTCCGGTCGATACCGCTGATTGTCCGCGGCTGCCGTTGCATCTACTCCGTATAGAGCATTGCACTATCAGCAACCGCTGAACTCGCCCGGTAGCTCGCATCTAAGCTTCTCGTGACAGCAATGAACACCACACAGATCGGACCTCAATGTTCTAGCCTGTGTGGTGCTCACAGGTCCCGTGCCAGGGCCAAGCATTGATTGTTGTTGTTGTATCAGTTTGTTGTGTTCTATCTTACGTCAGCTTGATTCTGTTGAGTGTCAAGACCCAGGAACTCTGGAACTAAGATGGGGTGCGTCCACAGGGATCTGGGTCTGAGTCGAGTGGGTCTGGCCGGGCAGTTAAACAGGTGACGTGTATCGTGCGGTCGCTGGTAAAAATCGGGACATACATTTTGCACGTGGGCATCAATTCTTGCTCTGTAAGAGTTGAGGCGGCTGAATCTGCCGGAACGTAATTGAGCCTGAACTACTCTGGTTTGCCGGGGGAGGTCAATTTCTTCAGATGCAATAGGAGGCGGTCATTCTCCGAGGACTACATTTACTCGGTAGCCATTTACCGCATCTGCTACCGTGTCTGGCAGGTTCGTTGAGGAAGACGTTCAACCTATGGCAGATGTCAACAATGGGTGGGGGGCCTGATGCCATGATCGTACAATCGTCCGCATATGATACGATCTCTATGCTGTTTGGAGGGGGTGGAATGGAGGATAGGTAGAGGTTAAACAGTGCCGGAGATATCACCCTACCTTGAGGAACTTCCTGTTTCACTCTACGGTGCTTCGACTTCTTATCCCTAAATTCCACAAATAACTGGCGACCATACAATAATTCGCGTCCCAGCGTTTCAGGTCTGGCTGGAGGGACGTGTTGGCGATGTCCTCAAATAATTTGGCATGGCTGACCGTGTCGAATGCCTTTTATAGGTCCAGTGCCACGAGGACCGTCCTATCACATGGCCTAGGCTGATTGAAGCCACAGCAAATGTGTGGGGTGATGGCATGCAAAGCTGTTGTTGTGCTATGCAGTTTTCGATATCCATGTTCATGCTCGGCGAATGGAAATTCTTCTACGAGGCTCGGGAAGAGTAATTCATCAAGCGTCTTTGCTACTGGTGAGAGAAGTGAGATCGGTCTGTACGACTCCCCTAAACTCGGGTCCTTTCCAGGCTTCAGTAGCAGGATCACTCTGCCCAGTTTCCAGACATCGAGAACTATATGAGTGTTCAAAGACAGGTTGAGCATTGGTACTTCGCGTGTGCGCATGCATGACAGCGTGTCGAAGATCTCATTGCATTATCGTTGAAGTGAACCCGTCTTATACACGTATCTGAGGAGGCTCCCCATAGACACATCTGCAAGTTCGACGATAGCAGTGATGAATCGCCTGCCTAGGATTCAAAACCTATACCACTGTAGAACTCCCATACGTGCAGTCATAGGGTCTATCGCACAATGTCCGATTATGAATCCTGCAATCGTACTCCCGACATCTAACATCCAACCTCAGACATCTAACCTCAGATGCCCAGCCTGCAACCGCCTCCCCACTGGCCATCTACTTTACCATACTCAGTAGTTTAACAAAAGTCATGTGTGCAAGACCGACCACAGGTCTGCCTGCCGCGGAGAATCCGCTACTGATATACTCATCCGTTTTCCTATTTCCCAGAACACCCATGTATCCGGGAACTCAGGCCAACACAACGTTATGAGCCAGAAGTTCGTTCAGGACCCCAAACACAACGCCATGCACTTTGACCTCATCATTATTGAATTCAAGGTCTTGAGGGCCGCAATACTGGCAGACATCGTCCACAGTAGTCGTTGTGCGGAACTCCCATTCGCGCGGGCATATGGCCTATCGCACAATGTCCGGTTATGGCTCCTGTAATCGTACTCCGTAATCCCTTATGAAGGGTCAGCAAGTCCCGACATCCAACCTCGGACATCTAACCTCAGACTCCCAGCTGCAAACGCCTCCCCACTGGGCATTTCCTTTGCCATGCTCAGTAGTTGAACAAAAGGCAAGTGTGCAAGACCGACCACAGGTCTGCCTGCCGCGGAGAATCCCCAACTGATACACTCATCCGCTTTCCTATTTGCAAGAACACCCATGTGTCCGGGAATTAAGGCCAACACAACGTCATGAGCCAGGAGTTCGTTCAGGACACCAAACACTTCGCCATGCACTTTGACCTCATCGTTCTTGAATTCAAGGTCTTGAGGGCCGCAATACTGTCTACATATATCCTGAGTTTCGAAGGCGGCAGGTCCATCTTCCGGATCTCGTTTGCGACCAACGTAGTGGCATTGACCTCTGTCTGAAAGAACGTGCACTCGTCCGGCTCTCTAACTGACTCCGCCTCCCACTGCTGCCCTTCGGGAAAGTGAATCCGAAACAACTCCCGAATTGGTCTCGGCGGCAGATAGTGTGAGACCTACCTTAGCCCACCACTTGAATCCATGGCCTTCAAAAAGGGGCAGTGGCAGTATCCATCTTCTCTCAGCATGCCAAGTTCCATCGGCCTTAACGGCACAGACCCGAATTAATACGTCAACAGGTTGTAAATTTAGCATCGCTTCCAGAACCGCCTGCGCTCCCGTGATGCCGATGCTGGTCAGTCTCTGTACCCTTCGAAATACCTTGGTCCATGTAGTCGTCCCCACAGCGTTCTACCATACCAGCGCTCCATATGTCTGCACTGTCACAATGGCAGTGAACATCCAGTATATCAGGTTTAACTCTCTACTTCCTACCGAACACCCTTCTGCAGAAGTAGAAGACGGCACTTTTCCTCCGTATTCCTTTCCTAGGCCCAGGTATTTCGTCTCCCTTGACAACTGCAGGCTACGAGAAATGCGTTAAGGACCAACCCAAGCAAGATGGAGTTGGAGCTCTTCATTCGGAGCAATAAGATAAGGGATTTCAGTGTATCTTATTGCTCTGAATGAAGAGCCATCGATCATATGACAGCTATATTCAAATATGGTCTGATCTGTACCACATTTGACAGGAAGGGAAGGGGTCTAACACACTGTGCCAAATTTCATTGAATTCGGGTAATAAATGGATCTTTTATGGCCTCAATACCCTATATCGGGAGATCGGGCGGTCGGTCTATAGGGCACCTATACCCAAATATAGTCCGATCTAAACCGCACTTCACAGAAATGAATAGGGGTGCCACTGTGCCAAATCGAAATCGGATGAAAAATTACCAACTTATTGACTCAAGTTTTTAAGTCTGAAGATCGGTCTATATAGCGGCTATATATAACTAAAATCCGATTTTATGAGATCAGAAGGTTAGGTTTATATATTGGGTTGCCCAAAAAGTAATTGCGGATTTTTTAAAAGAAAGTTAATGCATTTTTAATAAAACTTAGAATGAACTTTAATCAAATATACTTTTTTTACACTTTTTTTCTAAAGCAAGCTAAATGTAACAGCTGATAACTGACAGAAGAAAGAATGAGATTACAGAGTCACAAGCTGTGAAAAAATTTGTCAACGCCGACTATATGAAAAATCCGCAATTACTTTTTGGGCAACCCAATACAAAGAATACGAAATCATTAAAATACCCGGGTATTTACACAATTTACCAGGTAAATATCTTTTGGGTATTTACCCATCGCCCATCTCTAATATGTGTCTTTTTCCTTAATGATTCATATATGATTTTAGGAAGAGCAGATATCTCAAATATTTTTTTTTAGGGATACTTTCGAATAATGCAATTGTTGAATAAATTCTATATTCTGGCGTCTTTCCTTTCAAATGTTCCTATAGGTTTCCTAGTAACATTCCAATATCTAAAGGCCATAAGCATTACTTACTTTTGTATTTTTGGATCCAGACAGCTCAATTCTTCTAATTTTGGCAATTCAAACGTGGAAGCAAAACATTGCAAGTGTTTGTTGGCCTCCAGAGGAGAATGGATATTCATATAACATTTGGATGGTTGCTCGAAGCATTCATCGTCGAGTTCATCGCTGCAGTTGGAGAAAAATGTTTTCAATTAGCAAAAGTTTGAAGGAAGCACACCTCGTATATGGGCATTTGGGCTGGTAAACTACATGAAATCCTAGAAAACTTCTCCCAAGAAACCATGTATCTAAAATAAAATCCTAATTCGCGCCTCTCGACTTGAAAATGCAAATGCCCACGTTTGACAAAAAATAAATGCTAGGAATAAAAGCTTTTTCCAAGTCGAGAGGCGCGGATTAGGGTTTGAATTTTTGTTCCATGATTTCTTCGGAGAATTTTATGTAGCTTATGTTTTTGCTATGCGATTTTTAACTAATTTTTATACATACCAAAATCATCAGGCAAAATGGGGATACTTACTTTTTCTTAAATAAATTATCCGTTTCCTCGTTTAGACTTTGGCATGAACACATTCTGGTCAATTTCGGATTCCCCTCGCAACGATGGCATTCGCCAACACCTGAATCGGCGATTTTCGAGCGACCCTCTTCTTCGTCATTATCCAACATCTCATCTTCCATGTAGTCAAGATTTCTGCTGTCGCGCCAGCATTGGCAGGTATTGGGACCGTCATAGGAACCGGTACCATAACTACTCGATCTATGGCACAATGAACGCATCTTCGGTACATCCGGAGTACTGCTAGTCATTTGAGACATAACATTTGTCGCTTTATGGGCATTGCTGGTGTTGTTGTTGTTGTAACTTAAATTTAAGCTATCAGGTTTACGTCGATTACCTCCTTCAATTATATTATCTTTGTCGCGATGTTTTTCCAAGAGGCCTTTAACTCCGTACTTTTCTGCTAATCTTTCGATTTCTTGCTGATTGCTATCATCATTAACACTATGAGTGAGGAGCTGATGCAAACGCATTGATCCCTCAATTCTTTCTCGTGCATTTTCAAGCTTTTCAGCAAAATTGTCAAGAGCTTGTCGTAGATGTATGGCACTATCCTGTAGTGAGTCCATATTGGCAGCAGCAACATGTAGGTCACGACCTTTGGCCAAGTTTTTCTGTGAAAGATACAAAAAATTAGGCATCATGAATAACGAAATTTTTCTTTGAATAATTACTTCGATTTGAATCTCAGATTCGTTCCCAATGTGTCTACGTGTCTTGGTTTCAGACTTCTGTGTTCTACTCTCACTTATCCTTCATTTGAGACCCATATTTTCAGGGGTGGCAAATATATCCTGTTTAAGGGTTGCCGCCTCGCAGATGGAGTGCCCCCATATATTTGGTCTCAAAAGGTGATACCGAAATTGTGCTTCAGTCCCAAACACTTTTTATTTTAGCCCTTTATTTTCATGTCCTCTTTGAGGGTTTTTAGCAGATGGAGCAACCCCAGACACTTGGTTCTGACAGTGGCAGACTTGTGCCATTTGAAAGATCATGCTACACAGATGGATCAAAGCTCGTCGGCGTTGGCGTTGACAAATGTTTTATTTTCATGTCCTCTTTGAGGGTTTTTAGCAGATGGAGCAACCCCAGACACTTGGTTCTGACAGTGGCAGATTTGTGCCATTTGAAAGATCATGCTACACAGATGGATCAAAGCTAGAGGTCAGAGTGGTCCTACATTGAGAACCCAGGGACTGAGATCTGTTTTCGACTGCCTGACCACAATACGGTCTGGCAGGCGGAGATCCTGGTGGTAACGGAATACGTTAGGTGGTATGATGTTAACGCGAGGGCGTCGAGTGTGAACATCTTTACAGAGAGTAAACTGGCCATGAGCGCAATAATAACGGTAAGGTCACGAACCGTCGTGAAGTACAAAAAAGGATATTAACAACTTCTCTGAGGATGGCACGATCCGCATAGTTTGGTTGCCGAATCAGGGGAGCAAGGACGAATGAAAGAGCAGACCATTTTGCAGTGAAGGCCAGAGGACTACTGACAATAAACTTGATAACCCTAATCCTTTCGGGTCGACGCAGTTCGAGTTAAGAGCTTGGGAGTCGAATGCGTATTAAGCACTGTGGAACAGCAAAACGGTCGTTAGGTGGAAGAAAATCCTATCGGGAGCAACGAGTCATGAGAAGATGAAGCTATAACTGAAAGGAATAGCCTCAAAAACGGCTGAACCGATTTTCTTGAAATTTTCACAGATGGTGCATAATGATTCCGTGGTGAAAATAGGGTACTACATTTTTTGTTATCTGAAGGGAGAGCGGACCCTCCCCCTTACCATAATTTTCAAAAACGCCAGATCTCGGTGATGGATGGTAACCTAAAAACAAAAATTTTGTATCTAAATTTCGGATGCCGCCCCACCCCCAAAACCTACCAAATATATATAAAGACCAATCACGACAATATGGAATTCAAATGAAAGGTATTTTAGATAAGAAAACTTATCTGATATCCAATTATCGAACTAAGTGTTTGGGGGACCACCTCAACCCCCAAAGCACCCCTAAATTGGACATATTTTACGATCATGGCAATATGGGACTCAAATGAAAGGTATTTGCAAGAAGAATACGAATCTGATATCCAAATGTGGGTCCAAGTTTCTGGGGGTCCTCCCCTTCCAAAAAATACCGTTCAAACAGGACTTATTTACTGACCATGGCAATATGGGGACAAATAAATGATATTTGAGAGTAGAGAACGATGCTGATTTACTTTCAGGGCTAAGTGTTTTGGGGGACCACCCCACTCCCCAAAACACACCTAAATCGGACATATTCGCCGACCTGGTCAGTGTGGGGCTCAAATGAAAGGTATTACTCAATACCTTTTTCGGGACCAATTTTCTGGGGGTCTACTCCTTCCCCAAAACAAACACCAATTATTTACTGACCATTGCAATATGGAGCTTAAATAAACATATTCGCAGCCCCTTCCCCAAAACACCCCACAAAGAGCCATATTTACCGACCATGGCAATATGTGGCTCAAATGAAAGGTATTTGAGATAAGAAAACAAATTTGATAACCTACTTTGGGGCCAAGTGTTGGGGGGACGTCTCATCCCATAAACTCCCTTAAACCAATGGCAACATGGCGCTTTTATAACTGGTATGGTATATTAGAGTAGGGCTAAGTGTTTGGGGGACCACCTCCGAAAAAACCGCTAAATCAGACATATATATTTATCGATCATGGCAATATGGGACTCTATTGAAAGACATTTGGGAGTTAAGCACGAAATTCATACCCACTTTCAGTTCCACATTTCTGGTCCTGAAATGGTCGACATTATGGGGCTCAAACAAAACCGTGTTCTAGCACGATGCTGATATTATTTCAAGGTCCACTCCCTAAACTCCCTTCAAACCAGCCATGTTTGCCCACTATGACAATAAATAATGGGTATTTGAAAGTAGAAAACGATATCCAATTTTGAGGCCAAGTGTTTTGGGGGTCGTCGTCTCACCCAATAAACTCCCCTAAACCAATGGCAATTGGGGCTCAAATGAAAGAAATTTGAAAGTAGAGCACGATGCTGATATTTTTTCAGGGCTAAGTGCGTGGGTGGCCGCCCCAACCTACATACCCCCCAAAATGGACATATTTGTGATTTATGGCAATAAGAGACTCAAATCTGATATCTGTTTTATGGCAAAGTGTTTCAGGGACGCCTCATCTCATAAACTTCCCTAAACCGCACATATATACCGTCTATAGCAATATGTAGCTTAAATGTGTTTTTTTGGAGAAGGGTATGAATCTGATATCCACTTTTAGGGCAAAGGGTTTAGCTACTCCAACCCACCACCAAAACCAAGAGAATGAAGTAGGTACCCTCCCCTTACCCTTTTTACAAAAACGCCAGATTTCGGAGATGGATGGAGCGATTTACCCAAAATTTAGTTTGTTTATAATAACTCAAAAACAGAAATTTGGTATACGTATTTATGGTGGAATGTCTAGGCCGGCCGCCCACCCTCAAAGCCCGCCAAATGAAAAAGGCAATATTAGACTCAAAGGAAAGGTATTTGGGACTAGAGAACGAATCTGAAACATGGGGGTCCAGCTCACCCCCAGACCGGATATATTTACCGACCAAAGCAATATAAACCTCTAATGAACGAAATTTGGGAGTGGACCACCAATATGATATCCACATTAGGGCGAAATATCTGAAAGGCCGTTCTAGCACCCTCAAACAGGTCTTTTTCCTGACCGTCCCCGTATAGAGCTCAGATAAAATAAGAGAATGAAAGAAGGCACAGCGGAGCGGGCCCTGTCCAGCTAGTTTGGATATAACTATAGATATAGCAGTGGAGTCATAATGAAATACTATGATAATTATTGGGTTGCCCAAAAAGTAATTGCGATTTTTTTAAAAGAAAGTAAATGCATTTTTAATAAAACTTAGAATGAACTTTAATCAAATATACTTTTTTTCTAAAGCAAGCTAAAAGTAACAGCTGATAACTGACAGAAGAAAGAATGCAATTAGAGAGTCACAAGCTGTAAAAAAATTTGTCAACGCCGACTATATGAAAAATCCGCAATTACTTTTTGGGCAACCCATATATGCCATTGATTTATAGATGTCAATTACAATAGTTTTATGAGTAAACTTTGAAATATATAATCGAACATTTAATAATTGCGCCTCCAGAGGCTCAGGAAGTCAAATTGGGAAATCGTTTTATATGGCAGCTATATCAGGTTATGAACCAATTTGGATCATGCTTGGCACAGTTATTAAAAGGCAAAACAAACCCCAAAGTGGAAAATTTCAGCCAAATCTGATAAGAATTGCGTCCTCTTGAAGCTCAAGAAGTCTTATCTGGATATCGGTTTATATGGCAGCCATATCAGTTTATGAACCGATTTGAATCATACTTGGCAGGCAACGTACCAAATATCAGGCGAATCTAATAAAAATTGCGCACTCTAGAAGTCAAATCGGGTATCGGGATATCGGGTTATACGCCAGCTGTATAGATTATGGACTGATTTGGCCCATTTACATCCCAACCGACCAACACTAATATTTGTGCAATATTTTAAGCGCCTAGCTTTGCTCCTTCGAAAGTTAATGTGCTTTCGACAGACGGATATGGATAGATCGACTTAAAATGTCATGGCGATCAAGAATATATATACTAAATGGGGTCTTAGACGAATATTTCGAGGTGTTCCAAGCGGAATGATGAAATAAGTATACCCCCATCCTATGGTGGATGATATAAAAAGAACAACTTAACGCAACATTCCTGTGCTGGTGCAGGCTGGGTAGCATACTTACCATGGATATGAAATAATATTTTTCAAATTCGTGTTCCCTTTCTTTCATTGGAGTATCCAAATCCAATTCCAGATTAATGAAACGTTGTAGGCATTCGCTACCATCATTTGTTATCCATGAAGTCACCTGAAAATAAAAAATAATAAATTTAGTAGAGTTTGTTATTTTCTTTAAATACTTGTAGTAAACTGAAAATCGTACAATATTCGTAACCTTACCTACGAGCAAAACAATAATACGTTTGACATAAACGAAATTTTCGCCAAGTGAACTTCTTTTCTGAAAAACGTTTCACTTTGTTTACGATAAAAGTACATGTTTTTGCGATAAACTCTTGCAAGGATTTGTGACAAATATAAAGTTGTTTTATCCTGACAATAACTTTAATTCTTTATATAGAACATGCTATTTGGGGTTTTAACAAGTGTTTCTTTATTTATAAATTAATTTAACGTCAAACGTTTAAAAGGCATTGTTTTGTATTTAGTATTGGAACATGATTCAAACTCAAATTTTTACGAACTATAAGCAGATCTCAGTTGATTATTCAAACTCTCTCAGAGTATATTTGGATTAATTTCAATGTTATGATACTAAAAGCCTACCATTTACGCACAACCCATTATGGTTTTATATTATGATCGTTATGTTATATATAAAAAAGAAAAAATTGTTCCTGTTGTTATTTTTGTATATTTAAATACCTTCTTTGTGATGCATATTGCATAAATGTTACCAAACAATGTATGTGCTTTAATAATACTTGCTCTGTTTTCACGTACCTGGCAGCCATTTGTGTGTTGTTCTAATGATTTTTATCATTGGACATACCAGCATTTTTGTAACGAAACTTTAAAAATGTAAACTTTCCGAGTTCATAAAAAATCAACTTTTATATGTAATTATATTACGATTCCTTAAATTTTGTCCAATTTTTTAGAAAATTTGGTTGAAAATGTTTTGGCCACCAGTTTGCTTGGAAATATGTTCCGACCTGTGCCAAACTCGCCAAAATTCACTGTTCAAAATTTTAGCAAAATCGGGTGACAGATGGGTCTTTTATGATTTCAACAGTACGTACATAATAATGTGCAATAGAGTGAGTAAAAACGGAGCCCCCAACGTTGACAACCCACGCAAACGAAAAAGAACCGCACCCTTTATAGAGAAGGTGCAGTATACGTGCTGGCGGATGTATGGGTTGCCCAAAAAGTAATTGCGGATTTTTTAAAAGAAAGTAAATGCATTTTTAATAAAACTTAGAATGAAATTTAATCAAATATATAATTGCCATTTTGTTCGATAACCTTTTGCCATCTTCCTGGCAAATTTAGTATTTCACGCTCATAGAACTTCTGGCCTTTATCTGCAAAAAACTGAACCAAGTGCGATTTTATAGCCTCATCATTGCCGAAAGTTTTACCATTTAAGGAGTTCTGCAAAGATCGAAATAAATGGTAGTCTGATGGTGCAAGGTCGGGGCTTTATGGTGGATGCATCAAAAGTTCCCAGCCAAGCTCACTCAGTTTTTGGCGAGTGACCAAAGATGTGTGCGGTCTAGTGTTGTCCTGGTGGAAGATGACACCTTTACGATTGACCAATTCTGGTCGCTTCTCCTTGATGGCTGTATTCAATTTGTCCAATTGTTGACAGTAAACATCCGAATTAATCGTTAGGTTCCTTGGAAGCAGCTCAAAATGTACCACACCCTTCCAATCCCACCAAACAGACAGCATAACCTTCTTTTGGTGGATATCAGCCTTTGAAGTGGTTTGAGCTGGTTCACCATGCTTGGACCATGATCGTTTTCGACTAACGTTGTTGTAAACAATCCATTTTTCATCTCCAGTTATGATTGGTTTTAAAAACGGATCGAATTCATTGCGTTTAAGGTGCATATCACAAGCGTTGATTCGGTTTGTTAAATGAATTTCTTTCAATACATGTGGTACCCAAATATCAAGCTTTTTATGTGATAATGAACGGTTGATTTTGGTATATTTAACTTCTCTCCTATCTCACGCTCAGTTACATGACGATCCAATTCGATTAATGCTTTGATTTGGTCATCATCAACTTCATGTGGCCGACCTGAATGTGGCTCATCTTTAAGTGAAAAATCTCCAGAACGGAATTTGCGAAACCAATTTTGACACTGTCTTCTTTTAAGGCTTTATCACCATACACATCTCGTAACTTTTTAGCAACCTGCTCTGCGTTTTTTCCTTTACGGAAATAATAAAGTAAAATATGACGAAAATGCTCCTTTGTGGGCTCCATATTAAAATTGACGCCAAACAAACAAATGTAAACAAAATTTCGCGCACTTTTTTTCTAAAGCAAACTAAAAGTAACAGCTGATAACTGACAGAAGAAAGAATGCAATTACAGAGTCACAAGCCGTTGAAAAATTTTGTCAACGCCGACTATATGAAAAATCCGCAATTACTTTTTGGGCAACCCAATATTAGAGAAGTACAAGACAGATATTACCGCCTTACAGTAAGTGCGATGGACTGGGAATGGCGTCACTACAACACCAAACGGTGACGAACTATACTGGCTGGCTCAATTACGTTCCGGCAGATGCAGCCGTCTCAATTCCTACAGAGCTAGGTTTGATGCCGACGTGCAAGATGTATGTCCCGATTGTAACCAGGGACCGCACGATACACGTCACCTGTTTAACTGCCCGGCCAGACCCACTCGACTCAGACCCAGATCCCCGTGGACGCACCCCATCGTAGTCGCAGAGTTCCTGGGTCTTGACACTTTACAGAATCAAGCAGACTAAAGATAGACACAATAAACTGCTACAACAACAACAATGAACTTTATTATAGATGCCATAACACAAGGCATGAATTTGGCTGTGGATTTGTGGTTAGTCGGAGACTGAAACAAGGACGAGCAGACAAAAGAAGATAAGGACGAGCAGACCAAGGATATTTTCTACGAGCGCCCAAAGAGAGAAAATGACTGCTGCCCCATGATATAAAAATCCTTCTGGGAGATTTGCGAGAATGCGAAGATAGGGAAGGGAGACATTTTTGGTTCAACAGTCGGAAAAAAACAAAACAAAACAAAAACAAAAAACATGGCAGTTAGTAGCACAAGATTTCAATATAAAAATATTCACAAAGCCACATGGCTGTCACCCGATCAAAACACGATGAACCAAATTGATCACGTTGTGATAGATGGAAGGCATTCATCCAGCGTGTTCAATGTACGATCGATCCGTGGAGCGAATATAGATTCGGATCCTTACCTAGTTGTAGCAAAGGTTCTCACCGGTTTGAACATGGCGAGGAAAGTACGATCTGACACTGCACGGAAGCTGGACATTTAAAAGCTGCAAACACAACATACTCCACTCGACTGACCAAATTGCTTGATGAAAGCACTCCTGGTTCCGATGATACAATGGCGCAGTGGCAAACTATTGCCCACGACCGTACTTGGGTACCGGAAGCTTTCCCAAAGATACCCATGGTACGACCTAGAGTGTCGAGATTCTACTGAAGCCAAGAATGCGGCATATAGAGCAACCCTGCAATCAGCAGCAACGCGCCAGATGACGGAGAGGTATCGGGAGAAAACGAGAGAGGAGAAACTTCTATTCCGCAGAAAGAAAAAGGAAATGGAAAGACGTGAGTGTGAACAAGCTAAGTTGTACAGGAGTCAGAAAGAAGTCCGGAAATTTTACCAAAGAATTAAACATCAAACCGATGGCTTTGGTGCAGGCACATCCTCCTGCAGAGACGAAGAAGAAAATCCGGTAACTGACACAGATAGCATGCTGATGATATGGATAGAACATTTTTCACAACTGCTAGTGTCCGACGTTGACGACGAAGAGGATACCCCAGAATCAATCAATGATGATGCTATAGAATGTTTACCTCCTAGTCAGAATGAGGTGCAAGTAGCAGTGACCCGACTAAAGAACAACAAAGCAGTAGGAGCCGACGGGTTACCCGCTAAACTATTTAAGACCAGAGGCGACACGCTGATAAGCCGTATGCATTAGCTTATCTGCACAATCTGGCTAGAAGAACGCATAACCGATGATTGGAACCTCAGCATACTATGTCCCGTACACAAGAAAGGAGACAAGACGGAATGTGCCAACTACAGAGGAATAAGTCTCCTCCCCCATCGCATACAAGGTACTCTCGAACGTACTGTGTGAAAGATTAAAACCTAAAGTCAATGAGATTATTGGGCCCTATCAATTCGGTAAATCCACCCTGGACCAGATACTCATACTGCGCCAAATACTGGAAAAGACCCGAGAAGGACAAATCAACACCTACCATCTCTTTGTTGACTACAAAGCCGCCTTCTATACCCCTTACGTTCAAAGGTATTTAAAGCCATGGCTTGCTTTTGGTATCCCTGCGTAATTCATAAGACTCTGCAGGACGACACTTGCTGATGCAAGTTCCTCAGTAAGAATAGGAAAGAATTCTCCGAACCATTTAATACCAAACGAGTTTTTAGACAAGCAGACAGCCTTTCGTGTGATCCCTTAAATATCCTGCTGGAGAAGTTTATATGAGATGCAGATGTGAATAGATGTGACACACTACTCACAAGAGAACACATGCCACTCGCCTATGCCAACGACATCGATATTATAGGTCCGTCAACGGCAGTAGCAACTGCAGTCTTTGAAAGAATCGAAATAGAGTCAGTCAAAATGGGACTGGCAGTAAATGGAGATAAGACGAAATGGATGGTTTCAACTCCCAAAAAGCCATGCACAACCGAGCAGATAAAGAAAGTTGGGAACCACAACTTTGAGATAGTCAGTAACTTTATCTACTCGGCACCGCCGTAACCGAAACGAATGACACCAGTTTTGAAATATAGCGAGGAATAATACAGGCAAACAGATGCTACTTTGGATTTGGATCACACTATACAAGACACCAATATTACCCGTGTTGTTATATGGCATGGGTACTTTTGAAAACAGATGAGGCAGTGTTTGGAATATGTGAAAGAAAGATTCTTCGTAAAATATATGGACCAGTTTGGGTTAATGGAGAATATAGTCGTTGTATGAACCACGAGCTGTATGACGACGATAGCATAGTTACACGCATCAAAATACAACGGCTGCGTTGGCTAGGTGATGTTGTCAGAATGGATGAAGAAGCTCCAGCAAACGAGTCTTTTGAAGGCAAACACGATGTTACACTCAAACCGGGACGACCAAAAGCCTGATGGAAAGATCAAGTGGTGGGAGACACCTTGAAATTTGGTATCCGAGGTTTTAGATTGAGTGAAGAAGACCGAGGCGTTTGAAACGCTATTCTACGTTCGGCTAATGGAGCAAAGTAAAAAGCTTTACCATCACCTAAGTGTTGGTGCTCTGTTCGTTATTTCACATGAACAAGTGTTAAACCCCATATAAAAAAAGTTGAAGCGAAAAATGTGTGAACAAATAAACGATTTCTTTACGCTTAGGCACAAAGATAACTCTTAAAAACAAATAATCCTAGTGTTATATGAAGGCAAGATTGTGTTATAAATTTATAATCCTCAAGTTTTTTTTGCCTGTTGGGGCAGAGATCATTTGTTTCTCTTTCTAGCCGAGCTCAATGATCGGAGATTTTTCTGCAATGGAAAAGGAAAGCTAGAGATCATCAACCCACCAACCGCTATGGGACGCGTTTTGTCTTTGGTTTGAAGACTGTTCAACCATATTAGGTGTGAAGGCTTCAAGGGCCGTATGTTGGCGAAAATGTCTCTATGATATAAATACCACATTACCCGCCAGCTGCTTCTTTCGCAATGCATGTCTTTGTGTAATGGCAGATTTTTTCTCTACACACTTATACTACTGCCATGGCATACACTTGATTCTGAGCACCCTTCTTTGTTTATATTTAAAACATATTATGATATTTTGTTGAAGTTCTATTATTACTATTTCGAAATCAGAAGAGAGTACCCTGCTTAAGATAGTGGGGCTGTCATTAAATCTATGAATATCATGAATTGGGGAAAATTTCTTTTTGTTTGTCATTATGGGTTTATGTTTCCTAAAAAATCATGCAAAGAGACTGAAGTATCCAAATATTTACGGATATTGTATCTTGTTTGAGTTTAGTAAGCTTACCATCGACATGGACTTTTTTTTTGTTATATTCTGGAATTGTTTTGGCACCCTTCTAATGATCAGTAAAGGTACTTATCTTTCGAACGTAGCACAAAAACGCAGCTATATTATTCATTCTTATCATTTTTATTTCGACTATGCGATAAATAAAAATGTGAAGTAGCATCATAAAAAATTGGATTAATTTTATGATTAGCAAAATACCATGAGTCACCAATTTCCAAAAGTTATGTGATTTTTTCTTTGTTATGCATAATTGCCTTCTACAATTTCCAATTTTTGACACACTTAAGCTTAGAATCGCCTAGGTCATATTGTGCGAATGGAAAAAGAAACTGAAGTCGGAACATGTCAAACGTGTGGATCGACGACACCCTTGGATGATTAATGCAAATGGGGAAGACCGACAATTCGATGGAAAAAAAAAAATATATTGGGTTGCCCAAAAAGTAATTGCGGATTTTTCATATAGTCGGCGTTGACAAATTTTTTCACAGCTTGTGACTCTGTAATTGCATTCTTTCTTCTGTCAGTTATCAGCTGTTACTTTTAGCTTGCTTTAGAAAAAAAGTGTAAAAGTATATTTGATTAAAGTTCATTCTAAGTTTTATTAAAAATGCATTTACTTTCTTTTAAAAAATCAGCAATTACTTTTTGGGCAACCCAGGCAACCCATTCCTGCCGACCGAGGGGCCACCACCCATTATGTAGGGATGCGTATACCCCATAGTCCGAACTATGGAGGGTTAGGGTAATACTGGCTACAGAAATTCAACAGTCAGTTGCAACACTAGAGTTAGATCAACATACACATTCTGTCTAAAGGCAGGTACTTTATTCACTTTTCGTCGATTACTTTTTTTAGATAATAGATGTTAAAGCAAAACAAATAAAAGTGTGCTAAGTTCGGCCGGACCGAATCTTGGGAACCCAACACCATGGATTTGGCAAAAAATTTATACAAAATAAATTTAGTTGAAAGGTATAATATTATTTTACATACCAAACTTGTCAAACCAACAAAAATTAAAGCTTCTAAAAACCAAACAAGACCGGTTTACATGGAAGCTATATCAGGTTATAGACTGATTTGGATCTTACCAGGCAAAGTTGTTGGAAGTCATAACAGAACACTACATGCAAAATTTCAGGCAAATCGAACAAAAATGGCGGCTTGTAAGGGCTCAAGAAGTCAAATCGGGAGATCGATTTATATGGGAGCTATATCAGGTTATAGACCGATTTGGACCTTACTAAGCACAATTTGTATAAAATGATATAGACTAATATAGGACAAAAATTGCGGCTTGTAAGGGCTCAAGAAGTCAAATCGGGAGATCGGTTTATATAGGAACTACATCTGATTATAGACCGATTTGGACCGTACTAAGCACAGTTGTTGGAAGTCATAACAAAACACTGCATGCTTAATTTCAGCCAAATCGGGCAAAAGTTGTGGCTTTAAGGGCTCAAGAAGTCTAATCGAGAGATCGGTTTATATGGGAGCTATATCAGGTTATAGATTGATTTGGACCGTACTAGACAGAGTTGTTGGAAGTCATCACAAAACATTACATGCTCAATTTCAGCCAAATCGGAAAAAAATGCGGCTTGTAAGGGCTCAACAAGTCAAATCGGGAGATCGGTTTATAAAGGAGCTCTATCGGGTTATAGAACGATTTGGACCTTACTAAGCACTGTTATTGGAAGTCATAACAGAACACCACATGCAAAATTTTAGCCAAATCGGACAAAAATTGCGTCTTCCAGGGGCTCAAAAAGTCTAATCGGGAGATCGGTTTATATGGGAGCTATATCGAAATCTGAACCGATCGGCTCCAAATTGAAGAAAGATATCGGTGGACCCAAGACAACTCACTGTCCCAAATTTTGGCAAAATCGGATAATAAATGTGGCTTTTATGAGCCTAAGAGCCTAAATCGGAGGACCGGTCTATATGACACCTATATCCAAATCAGGACCGATCTGGGCCAAATTGACGAAGGATGTCTAAGGGCCTAACACAACTCACTGTCCCAAATTTCAGCAAAATCGGATAATAAATGTAGCTTTTATGGGCCCAAGATCCTAAATCGGTCGATCGGTCTATATGGGGGCTATATCAAATATAGCCCATCTTCGAACACAACCTGCTTATGGCCAAAAAAAGAATCTGTGCAGCTCAATATCTCTATTTTTAAAGAGTGTAGCGTGATTTCAACAGACAGACGGACGGACATGGCTAGATCATCTTGCATTTTTACAATGAACAAGAATATATTGGGTTGCCCAAAAAGTAATTGCGGATTTTTCATATAGTCGGCGTTGACAAATTTTTTCACAGCTTGTGACTCTGTAATTGCATTCTTTCTTCTGTCAGTTATCAGCTGTAACTTTTAGCTTGCTTTAGAAAAAAAAAGTTGTTCAGTTGTTTCATCTAGAAGATAAATTAGTTACGGTCAGAAGATCGTTTTGATGTTAGAGACATGATTCCTCAGGCAAAACTCTTAGAATTCTTAATATTAAATCAAAAATACAACAATTGTCAGACAACATATTTTACCTATGGCAACAAGGGTAACAACATTGGATTTCCATTTCGAAAACCTTGCACCACCACACTTTATCGTTTGTAACAAATACAAGAACATTTCTAATAGAAAGCTGCATTTTGACTTCTAGTAAAAATATATATTAACAAAATGCATTATTTATTCAATTTAATCAACCATTTCATTTTGAGCAGCTGACAATGGTGTTACACTATCAGAGAAATGTCGATAAGATAAGCGGGAATAAAAACAAACAATGGTTAACAAGTTAAATTAGTTTAATTCAACTAGTCATCGACTAAATAGCATTTCAGTTTGCAAATGTCTAGCGTCGTACAAACATTTGCCCTTCGGATTTTATTCTATTAATATTTTTCTAATTTTCTATACATATATGAGGAGAATTACAAAATCATAATGCTTGAGACTAAAAAAGATGTCGAAAAATTGGTATGAAATAATTTGTTGAAGTGTTTAGAGTTTTTATTCACTTGTGAGGCTAATTGCTTTGATATGCATGAAACAATGATTCCAAATATGACGCATAAATTAAATATTATATTTGAGGTTTGCTAAAATATGCTGGAATAAACAACATCGCAATAAATAATAAAAAAAATTGATTAAAAACAAATATATAATTTGTTAAGTGTTAATACGTCAAATGATTAAAATGAATGGAGTGCAAGAAAATACAATGAAATCGGTTAAAGCCGGTCTGTAGATGCCCTACAGCATATGGTGTGCTAAGTGCTATATAAAATGTCATTAAATGACTTGCTATGAGCCTGCAATCTAAATTGAGCAAAGCGCATATACAAATAATAACAAGTAAAAAGGCGTTAAGTTCGGCCGAGCCGAACTTTGGATACCCCCCACCTCGGGTATATATGTAAACCACCTTTCATCAAAATCCGGTGAAAATTGCATACGTTATGTTACATTGCAGTTATATCGAAATATGTTCCGATTTGGACCAAATACTAATAACTACAAGTCATTGTTCAATTGTGTATAACAAAATATTGGTCTTTTTAGTAGCTATATCTAAAAATAAACCGATCTGAACTATATATGACACGGATGTCGATATAATATAATATATAAGTCACTATGTCAAATTTCAGTGAAATCGGATTCTAAATGCGCCTTTTATGGGGCCAAGATTTTAAATCGAGATATCGGTCTACATGGTAGCTATATCGAAATCTGGACCGATTTTCTTCAAGTTGCAGAAAAATTTTGAAGAGCCTAACACAACACACTCTCCCAAATTTCGGCGAAATCGGACAATAAATGTGGCTTTTATGGGCCTAAGACCCTAAATCTGAGAATCGGTCTATATGGGAGCTATATCCAAATCTGGACCGATCTAGGCCAAATTGAAGAAGGCTGTTTAAGAGCCTAACTTAACTCACTGTACCAAATTTTAGCAAAATCGGGTAATAAATGTGGCTTTTATGGGCCTAAGACCCTTAATCGGAGGATCGGTCTGTATGGCAGCAATATCAAAATCTGGACCGATCTGGGTCAAATTGAAGAAGGATATCAAAGGACCCAACACAACTCACTGTCCCAAATTTTAGCAAAATCGGATAATAAATGTAGCTTTTATGGACCTAAGACCCCAAACAGGAGGATCGGTCTATATGGCAGCTATATCCAAATCTGGACCGATCTGGGTCAAATTGAAGAACGATATCGAAGGGCCTAACACAACTCACTGTCCCAAATGTGGGCAAAATCGGGCAATAAATACGCCTTTAATGGGCTCAAAACCTTAAATCGAGAGATCGGACTATATCGCAGCTATATACAAATCTGGACCGATCTTTGCCATATTGCAGAAGTATATCGAGGGGCTTAACTTAACTCACTGTCCCAAATCGAAATCGGACAATAAATGCGCCTTTTATTGCCCAAACAACTTAAATCGAGAGATCGGACTAAATTACAGCTATATTCAAATCTGGACCGGTCTGAGCCAAATTGAAAAAGGATGTCGAAGGTCCTAACACAACTCACTGTCCCAAATTTCGTCGACATTGGACAACAAATGCGCCTTTTATGGGCGCAAAACCTTAAATCGAGGGATCGGTCTATATGGCAGCTATATCTAAATCTGGACCGATCTGGGTCAAATTGAAGAATGATGTCGAAGGGCCTAACACTAATCACTGTCCCAAATTTCAGCAAAATTGGATAATAAATGTGGCTTTTATGGGCCCAAGACCTTAAATCGGAGGATCGGTTTATATGGCAGCTATATCCAAATCTGGACCGAACTGGGCCAATTTAATGAAGGATATCGAAGGGCCTAACGCAACTTACTGTCCCAAATTTCCGCAAAATCGGATAATAATTGTGGCTTTTATGGGCCTAAGACCCTAAGTCGCCGGTCTATATCAAGATATAGTCCGATATAGCCCATCTTCGAACTTAACCTGCTTATGGACAAAAAAAGAATCTGTGCAAAATTTCAGGTCAATATCTCTATTTTTAAAGACTGTAGCGTGATTTCATCAGACAGACGGACAGACATGTCTAGATCGTCTTAGATTTTTACGCTGATCAAGAATATATATATACTTTATAGGGTCGGAAATGGATATTTCGATGTGTTGCAAACGGAATGACAAAATTAATATACCCCCATCCTTCGGTGGTGGGTACAAAAACATCAACACCTGTTTTTGTATAATTCTACGATGATATCGAGCAAAACTAAGCAGAAAACAAATTTAAACCATCTGCGCCTGGGTTCGAATCCTAGCGAGACCATCAGAAAAAAACTTTCAGAAAGTGTCGCACTAAGGCATGCCCTTCGAACTCGGCTACAAAAAGGAGGACCCTTACCATTGAGCTTAACTTGAATAGGACTGCACTCATTGATATGTGAGAAGTTTGCCCCTGTCCCTTAGTGGAATGTTCATGGGCAAATTTTTCAATTTGCAAGATATGTGATGCACGTAAAGCGAGAACCACAACAAATTGTTTTCGCTATGCTCGACGCGTCCTATACTTTATTCTAAAACAAATAGTAGCTATTGACTATTTCGAGACGGAGGCTCCCGTAGCGCAAAGGTTAACATGTCTGCCTATGTCGTTAAACGCCTGGGTTCAAATCCTGGCAACAACATTAGACAAAACTTTTCAGCAATAGTTATCCCCTCCTTATGCTGGTGACATTTGTTAGGTGCTTTGTCAAGTGAAAACTTCTCCTAAAAAAGGTGTTGCCCAGCGGCATGCCGTTCGAACTCGGCTATAAAAAGGAGGTTCCGTATCGTTAAGGTTAAACTTGAATCAGACAGCACTCAGTGATATTTGAGAAGTTTGCCCCTGCTCCTTATTGGAATGTCCATGGCCAACATTTGCAATTTACTTTCAAGAAGTTTATAAATGCGCTTACTATATATTGAAATGATATAGAATATATAAATCCGCCCCATGCCACTATGGACATATACCTAAGCCAGTAATCGGCTTGTTGTGCACTCTAAACACTAAAAAAGTAACCGCGAAAAAGAAAATACGAGTTAGGAATTATGTGCTACTTACAAAATCCTTAATTGTTTTCCATGCCACTCCCCTAAGTTGGTCCATGTCTGGCATAGTGTCCCCACCTAAGTGCCGGTATCTGTTAGACGCGAAAGCCGGGCTACAATAAAATGCTTCAACGTCTCATCATCTTTCCCGCATGCCTAACACATGCTCTCCCTTGCCGCACCGATTTAACATAAGTGAGTTCGTAGTCCTATGTGGCCCGCCATGATACAAATACCTATACTGACCTCCTTCTTACTTCCTTTCAGTGACAGCCTCGACTTCTACAGATCTGGATCCCCGCCCCCAGAATTTTCGCCGTCCCACCGACCGTTTCGCTGTTCCACAGGGTTGTATGCGCATTCGTCGCCCACGCCCTTAACTCGGACTGCGTCGAACCGAAAGGCTTCGGGTTAACCGAGTTTATTGACGGCAGTCCTCTGGCCTTCACCACCAAATCGTCTGACCTTTCTTTTCCCCTTACTCCTTTATGGCCAAGACTGTTCGTGACCTTGTTGTCCTGGTTGTTATTGCCATATGGCAATTTTACTGTCGGTAAAGATGTTTACGCTCGATGTCCTCGCGTTAGCACCACACCAACTCACGCATTCCGTGATCGCCCGGATCTCCGAATGATCAGGCAGTCTCAAACAGATCTCAGTCCCTGGGTTTTCAATGTAGACCTCAGGCCCACTTTGTCTTCTAGCTTTGATCCATCCGTGTAACATGATCTTCCAGACGGCAATACTGGGGTTCCGTCAATCCAAGACTGTGTCGCTGGCAGCAATGCCTCGCACTCGACCTCAGGAAACGGCTTTACACTTGTGGAGATTTATCTGCAGAAACCGGACCATAGTCGGGATTCAGAATTTCCACCAGCCTCGTCTTCTGAGTCCGCCAGGAGTCATCCTCACAAGATTCGTTCGATCTGGTCATGATGAGTTTCCTTACGCATCCTCAGCTGCAATCTACCGGGTTGCGGATAGTGGAACGCTCCATACGAAGTAGCTGCAACGGCAGTCGCGGACAGTCAGCGGTATCGAACGGAGAGTCTCAGTGAGAGTCCGGGTGGCACTGGCTCTTGCACAAATACTGAGAGCCTATGATGCTCGATATGACAAGGCATGGCGCCTTTACATAACCTATGGCCACCTTGTTCCCGCGACAATCGGTCCTTTGGACCGGAACGAGCTTGCTTACACAGGAGCTTGACTAAGATCGCCATCTCCATATGAAAATGTGGCTACAACAACAACCATTTCGATATAATCTCATGACTATTAAGTAGGTGACGTGGGTTTGTGTTGGGCTAAATCGATTTTGTGGAACGTTCCGGTAGCTGAGTTGGTAGCTAGCTTAGCATACCAGTTCGGCAATATCTCAAGGGACTAACAATTGTCTACCTACCTTGTCTATTAACTAAATTAATTTTTTGCAAAAATCCCCAGGAAAACAGTTTTTATTAACCAAATTTAATTTCTTTTTTTCCCAAACAGAAAAAATGGCTAAAGAAATGTCTAAGTCCCACAGAAGATCCACCAGATACCGCAATTGTACGACTTATCGTTATGAAAACACATGAAATCAAAGGTGCCAAAGCAATTTGGAATAATTCCAAAACAATCGATCTTACATTCGGCAATCGGTTTTCAATGTGGAAATTTTGTGTTCTAATGCACAAAATACTCCACGATGGACACAGTCAAGTATTAAGCGATGGTTTACTGTTTCAAGAACAATTAATTAAATATGCCAATTATTGGCGAGCTCAGAGCAGCGATTACGCTATGTCAGAGTGCATTGTACGATATTGTCAAGTGCTGAATCGCAAAATTTCATTTCACAATACGTACCCCATGTTCAAAGGAAGTTTTCGATTGAATGATGACAGCTGTTTGGATGTTAATTCAAGGTATGTTACTGTAATCGTATTTATAGCCAACACCACGACCGGCAAAAATTAAAGCTTCTCAGAACCGAACAAGGATGACCGAAAGACCGGTTTACATCGCAGCTATATCGGGTTATAGACTGATTTGGACCATACTTGTTGGAAGTCGTAACAGAACACTACATGCTAAATTTCAGCGAAATCGGGCAAAAATTTCGGCTTGTAAGGGCTTAAAAAGTCAAATCGGGAGATCGGTTTATAGGGGAGCTATATCAGGTTATAGACCGATCCGTACCGTACTTTGCACAATTATTTAAAGTCTTAACAGAACACTATCAGCCAAATCGGACAAAAATTGTGGTTTGTAAGGGCTCAAGAAGTCAAATCGGGAGACCGGTTTATAGGGGAGCTATATCAGGTTATAGACTGATTTGGACCATATTTGGCACACTTGTTGTAACAAAACACCGCATGCAAAATTTCATCCAAATCGGGCACAAATTGCGGCTTGTTAAGGACTAAAGAAGTCAAATCGGGAGATTGGTTTAGTGAGCTGGTTATAGACCGATTTGGACCGCACTTGGCACAGTTGTTGGAAGCCATAACAAAACACTACATGCAAAATTTCAGCCGAATAAGACACAAATTACGGCTTGTAAGGGCTCAATAGGTCAGATCGAGGATCGGTTTATATGGGAGCTATATAGTATAGTTGTTGGAAGTCATAACAGAACACTATATGCCAAATTTCAGTCAAATCCGATTGCGGCTTCCAGGCGCTCAAGAATTCAAATCGGGAAATCGGTTTATATGGGAGCTACATCTAAATCTGATCCGATATGGCCCATTTGCTATCTCAAACGACCTACATCAACCTCTGAGCGCCGGACATTTATCCGTCAGAAGAAGGCCGATTGGGCTGGCTTCAGAGAGTACGCCAATCACCGCTTCAGCGAACCACAGCAAATTCCGAGACATCATCAACGCAGCAGCCGTTCGCTTTGTACCAGCCGGTCGAATACCCGAAGTGTGGGCCAATTTTCCGGAGCAGGCTATGATACTCGCAGACGAACGTGATGGGATTCATTGCTCGGACCTCACTAACTCTAGAATCAGCGAGCTGAATCTGGAAATTAACAGGGTAGTGAATGAAAATAAGCGGAATTTGTGGCTGGAACACACTTAGGTACCGGTTTATGCAAGTTGTGGTTTACTGTTAAGTCACTCTCGAGCCCCGGTAGACGAGACGACTGGATCTCAGTCACTTTTGGCGAAGTTATCGTGACTGATCCGAAGAGGTGCGCCTTGTTGCTCAACCGTCAATTTATTGTGCATACCGAGAGTGACAGGGCTAGGAGGAGAGCCATTCGCCGTATCCGTGATCTCCATCACAATCTTACCGTGGACGAAGTTTCGAATGACATCCGTGGCGTCAAGTCATCCAACGCGCTCGTCCAACCCCCAATTTTGGCCAATGGCTCTCTTGCAGGTGTATAGGACAAGAGTTGCCTTTCGTCCCCTTTCAAAACGTTGGATTTCCCAGTACTCTTAGAGATATTCTTCAGGGGGCTCTAAGTGCGACAGCGAAGTGGTATAGGCGTAAATCCTTCTAAAACAGAAGTATTTTTTTTTTTCACCAGGAGATACAAGTTACCTACGGTGGCACCTGTCTCCTTGGTAGGACAGGATGTTTCATTTACTGAAAGCCTAAAATACTTGGGTGTTTTGCTGGACAGGAAATTGAAATCAAACTTTTTGGAAAGGGCAAGAAAGGCAATTCTTGTCCTATATACCTGCAAGAGAGCAATTGGTAAAGATGCGGGGTTTAAATGGCATAAACGGACCTATAATGATATATGGTGTTGTGATCTGACGGCGCTTTAAAAGTTCACCTACTGTTCAATATTCGGCCAGAATGGTTTGTTTGTGCATCACAGACGCATTGAGGACAACACCATTTGATGCACTGAATTCAATGCTACACCTACTGTCTCTGGATGTTGTGGCTGGGCAAATTGCTGCGACCACTGTTGTGAGGCTAAGGGAACGTTCTCTTTGGCCATGCGGTGGCTACAAACAATGTTATATCGTTTATACAATGTCCGATATCCCAGGCAGTGTGGATTACACATTGCCAGAGACGCTTTTTGATAAAAAGTACTGTACCACTATTCCTGATAGAACCGATTGGAACTACGTTATCCCTGGTAATAGAAGCTACATAGACTTCTGGGTCCAAAATAGACGACCAGGTGGACATTGGGGTGTACTCTGAAGAACTAGGATTGGTTATATCGAGAAGGTAACCCGACCATTGTAGTATGTATCAAGCGGAAATCCTTGCGATTAAAAAAGTGGGGAATGGCTTAGATATAATGTTTTTTTGACGACAACTGGCATAAATATCTTCTCGGAGCGCTAGGCAGCCATTAAATCTCTGGAGAATGTATTTCTGAATTCAAAAACCGCCATTGACTGTTGGCGATCTTTCAACGAACATGGGTGAACAGTTTAAAATTCACTTGTTCTGCATACCGGTCCAGAGAGATGTCCTGGGGAATAGTGAATCAGATGAGCTTGGAACTACCTTACACATTAAAGGGGAACTCTGTGGTATGCCTTTAGCGACATATAAGAAGCTAAGTCTTTAGGATCAGGCCCGAAGGGCAACGAATATTAAATGGTCACAAGAGACGGGGTTTCGAACATTCCCAAATTATGTGGCCTAAACTAGACTTGAATAGGTTCACCGCTTTGCTGTCGCTGGCAAGAACAGACATCTGTCATTGTGTCAGCCATGACAGGTCACTGTCTGATCGGAAAACATCTTGGCAGTCTGAAGGCTGCAAGTAACGACTTCTGCAGAAGCCGTGAGGACTTCGAGGAAGAAGAGACTATAGAACATCTGCTGTGCGTGTGTCTCGCATTGGCAGTCAGAAGGAGTTCCACTTTAGGTGGAAGAAAAAGTGCTTGTCTCCCACGTTGTATGGCTGATGGAAATAAAACAACAACTTCTGCGGCCGAATTCTACCTGGCTGGTTGATTGTTGTGGGGGAAAAAAGGCAAAAAGGTGTTATGGCCCACGGTGTCTACCTGGTGACAAACAAAAAAACGACGGCCGTGGTCGAACTCCCGTCCAGCCGATGTACTGCTGTTGGTGGAGTGTTCGCCGTGTGATCTGCCGGTTCTTACAGGCACCGGTGTACTACAGGTGGTTGTGTAATGGTTGGATTGGAAAAGTCCCAAAGAAACGTCTGCCAGGGCGGATGTTACTTGAGACGATAATTATCTCTATTGTCTATTGCGGAAAATAGGTAAAAACAAGACAATCTTCTGAAGCGAGCATTAGCAAATCTGTGATGTGGCCCCGTACAGTATGGTGACTACCCCAATAAAACAAACGGGTACAGGCACCTGGGTCTACACGAGGGCGTACCGTTAGCATACCCAAGTGTAAATTCCCTATAAAGGAATACAAAATTTAATCCTCAGCCCCTCGAGAACTTTTTAGCCAATGTGAACAGGGACAAACTTCTCACATATCAATGAGTGCAGTCCGATTCAAGTTTAAGATAAGGGGTCTCCTTTTTATAGCCGAGTCCGAATGGCGTGCAGCAGTGCGACACCTCTTTGGAGAGAAGTTTTACATGGCATAGTACCTCGCAAATGGTGCCAGCATTTGGAGGGGAAAACCACCGATGAAAATTTTTTCTGATGGTCTCGCAAGGATTCGAACCCAGGCGTTAAGCGTCATAGGCGAACATGCTAGCCTCTGCGCTACATTCGCAAGTTGTGGGGCTGTTTAAAGCGATCTGGATGTTTCAACGGTAGGAACTAGAAGGCATCCTTCTACTTCAGTTCCTGTCGTCTGAGTCGGATGGCAAACTGCCACTTAAAACTAACCTAGTCTAAGGTTGCAAGAAAAGATTTCTACAGAAGCTCTGAGGAATAGGAAACAATTGAACATCTGCTGTACTTAAGATTCTTATTTCTTTAAGGATTTGTCTGATTAAGCGTATTTTAACATTCGCAAGTTATTTGGCTATTTGAAATCGTTCTGGCTAGTTCAAATGTAGGCACTAGAAACGCATCTAAATCCCCTATTTAATTAAAATATTTCAGAAGATTAATATCTGCTTTCCTAATAAATGTATTTTAATGATTTGTTTATTCAATACTTCATATTTTTCTATAATTTTTTTTTTCCTTTCTCCCTATTCTTCTTTTCAACAGCTTTGCACTTTGTTTGGATATTTGCGATTATCTAGAGGATTTGCTACAATTACAGCGTGCCGTATTCCAAAATCTGGCTATGCATAACATCTCTGCGGATTCTAAAAAAGGCTCCTGTCGCTTGTTGCCACTTGTCACCATTATCGATGAATGTGGCATACTTTATGAGCATTGTGTGACTGTTTTGCAATCATTGCATTATCAAATGCCCACTGAAGATATCTCCGGTTTGGCGGATCGCTTCAGCAGTGTTATATTCCATGAATTGCTGTACTTCTTTGAGTATGTGCGCTCTAATAATTTGACACCGAATTCTGTGGAGATACCAACATTACCGATGGCTGTTCCAATTCAAGTGAATCGAGTCGTAGCAGACTTAAGGCATTTCCCTGAACCAAGTGCGCCCTCGATAATGGATTTTATGTTAAGTTCTTGATGAATATGTATAAACAAAATAAAGTTAATGAAAACAAAAAATGCTGGACTGAGAAGATAATGGTCTTAGATTTTCGTCAGTCGAACCCAATGATGTACTGAAGGCAATAAAGCTAATTGTATAATATTTTGTCCATTTACGAAAAAAGAAAAAGAAGTAAGTACAGATAAATCAGGAAAATTCGACGTTTTGATACCATAAATATTTGCAATGTGTCAATATGCAAATGCAAACATTATCAGTTGGAACTAATTGTTGAGGATCTCTATATAAAACTCTGAAACGAAATACACTGGGAAGACAAAGGAATAGAAAAACGGAACCTGGCATACACTTTAAGTTTCATGATTTGTGAATTTGCACCTGGAATGTCAGAACTCGCAATATAAATACTGACGGCTGTACAAGAAAAGTTTATGATTGGTATTACTAGCTTACAGGAAATATGATGTGTTGACTGGCAAGGGATAGCTGTGAGCACCGCACGGGCGTTCAGCTTAGCTGTGAGCTTCCGGGCCAGTCCACAGATTGCGTATAGTGGAATGCTACATACGGAGTAGCTACAACAGCAACTGTAACTTTGCCCTTGAACATTCCACTAAGGAACTGGGGCAAACTTCTCATATATAAGTGAGTGCTGCCCGATTCAAATTTAAAGCTCAATGATAGGCTTCTTTTACAGCCAAGTCCGAACGGTGTGCCGCCCTAAGCTCCCAACCAACAGTGGGAGAAAATCGAAAAAAACTAGTAAAAAATATGCCGTGTGAGATCGGGTAGAGGTATATCTTTGAAATTTGGAATGGTTAGAGCTGAGGTTAGCAAGATCGTTTGCAAAGAACTTAGGCTCAAAAAGACAGATGATAGTTTTTGTTAATCAGTTGAGACCCAATAAAAACAAAATACAACAAGTAAAAAGGCGTTAAATTAGGCCGGGCCGAACTTTGGATACCCACCACCTCGGGTATATATGCAAACCACCTTTCGTCATAATCCGGTGAAAAATGCATAATTTATGCTATATCGAAATATGGTCCGATTTGGACCACATTCGGCACGGATATTGACTGGTCTAATATTGGTTTTTTTGGTAGCCATATCCAAATATAGACCGATATGAACCATATACGAAACGGATGTCGAAAAGCCTAACATAAGTCACTGTGTCAAATTTGAGCGAAATCGGATTATAAATGTGCCTTTTATGGGGCCAAAACTTTAAATGGAGAGATCGGTCTATATGGCAGCTATATCCAAATCTGAACTGATCTGGGCCAAATTGAAGAAAGATGTCAAAGGCACCAACACAATTAACTGTCCTAAATTTCGGCGAAATCGGACAATAAATGTGCCTTTTATGGGTCCAAAACTTTAAATCGAGAGATCGGCCTATATGGCAGCTATACCCAAATCTGAACCGGTCTGGGCCAAATTGTTGAAAGTTGTCGTAGAGCCTAACGCAATTCACAGTCTCAAATTTCGGCGAAATCGGACAATAAAGGCGCCTTTTATGGGTCCTAGACATTAAATCGGCGGATCGGTCTATATGGCAGCTATTTTCAAATCTGAACTGATCTGAGCCAAATTGTTGAAAGTTGTCGTAGAGCCTAACGCAACTCACTGTCCCAAATTTCGGCGAAATCGAACAATAAAGGCGCATTTTATGGGCCCTAGACTTTAAATCAAGTGATCGGTCTATATGGTAGCTATATCCAAAATCTGAACCGATATGGGCCAAACTGTAGAAAGTTGTCCTAGAGCCTAACGCAACTCACAGTCCCAAATTTCGGCGAAATTGGACAATAAAGGCATCTTTTACGCGCCCTAGACCTTAAATCGAAAGATCGGTCTATATGGCAGCTATATCCAAATGTGGACCGATCTGAGCTAAATTGCAGAAAGTTGTCGAAGAGCCTAACGCAACTCACTGTCCCAAATTTCGGCGAAATCGGACAATAAAGGGGCCTTTTACGCGCCCTAGATCTTAAATCGAAAGATCGGTCTATATGGCAGCTATATCCAAATCTGGACCGATCTGTGCCATATCGAAGAAAGATGTCGAGGGGCCTAACACAACTCACTGTCCCAAATTTCGGCGACATCGGACAATAACAGCGCCTTTTAGGGTCCAAACCCTTAAATCGAGAGATCGGTCTATATGGCAACTATATCCAAATCTAGACCGATCTATGCTATATCGAAAAAAGATGTCGAAGAGCCTAACATAACTTACTGTCCCAAATTTTAGCAAAATCGAACAATAAATGCGCCTTTTATGGGCCCCAAGACCCTAAATCGGCGAATCGGTCTATATGGCAGCTGTATCCAAATCTGGACCGATCTAGGCCAAATTAAAAAAGGGTGTTGACTGGCCTAACAGAACTCACTGTCCTAAATTTCAGCAAAATCGGATAATAAATGTGGCTATTATGGCCATAAAACCCTAAATCGGCGGATCGGTCTATATGGGGGCTATATCCAGATATAGTCCGAACTTAACCTGTTAATGGAAAAAAAGAATCTGTCCAAAGTTTCAGCTCAATATCTCTATTTTTAAAGACTGTAGCGTGATTTCAACAGACGGACAGGGCTAGATCGTCTCAGATTTTTACGGTGATCAAGAAACCCCCCTCCGTCGGTGGTGGGTATAAAAATAGAGGTAGAGGTACCAAAGAAGTGGTGTAGGGTATAAAAACAAGTAAAAACGCATTGAGTTCGGCCGGGCCGAGCTTTGCATACCCACTATCTCGGATATATATATATTAACCTCGTTACGACAAGTCTGGTAAAAAAATACAGCTATATCGAAATATGGTCCGATCTGCACCAAACTCGACTTGGCTTTGTTTTCTTGCCCCTAAACCTTCAATCAGGTGATCGATATATATGGCAGCTATATCGAAATATAGTGCGATCTTGACCATACTCGGTACGAATGACAGGGGAGCTAACATAGCCCACCGTGCTAAATTTCAGCGAAATCTATTAATAAATGCGCGTATTGTGGGCCCATGAACATAAATCGGGAGATCCGTATATATGGCAGCTATATCAAAATGTAAACCGATCTGGGCCATATTGAAGACGGATGTCGAAGAGCCTTACGCAACTCACTGTGCTTAATTTCAGTGAAATCGGGTTATAAATGCGTATTTTGTGGATCCAAGACCCTAAATCGGGAGATCGGTATATATGACAGCTATATACAAATATAGACTTATCTGAGCCGTATTAAACACGGATGACGAATGGCCTAACACAACTTGCATTCCACTAAGGAACAGGGGCAAACTTCTTACATATCAATGAGTGCAGTCCGATTCAAGTTTTGAGCTCAATGATAAGGGGCCTCCTTTTTATAGCTGTGTCCGAACGGCGTGCCTCAGTCATTTCAGCGAAACCGGATAATAAATGTGGATTTAATGGGCCTAAGACCTTAAATCAGTAGATCGGTCTATATGGGGAAATCGGCAGACCGGTCTATATGAGGAAGAAAAAAACCATGCAAAGTTTATCTTCATTTTTAAGACTGTAGCATGATTTCAACAGACAGACGAACGTCTTAGATTTTTTTTTATGAATATACCCCAATGCTTCGGTGGTGGAAATTTAATAAGTAAAAGCGCACTAAGTTCGGCCGGGCCGAATCTTGGAAACCCACCAATATGGATTCTGCTAAAAATGTACACAAAATAAATTTAGTTGAAGGGCATAATTTTACTCTACATACCACATTCCTGCCAAACCAGGCAAACTTTGAACCGTCTAGGAACCCAACAAGGATAATCGACAGAACGGTTATAACAGGTTATAGATCGATTTGGACCGTACTTGGTCAGTTATTGGAAGTCGTCACAGAACACTATGTGTAAAATTTCAGCCAAATCGGGCAAAATTTTCGGCTTCAAGGGGTTGAAGATGTTAAATCGGGCGATCGGCTCATATGTGAGCTATAACAGGTTATAGGCCTATTTGGACCATACTTGGCACAGTTGCTGGAAGTCGTAGGAGAACATTACACGCAAAATTTCAGCCAAATCGGGCATAAATTGCGGCTTCTAAGGATTAAAGAATTGAAATCCGGAGATCGGTTTATATGGGAGCTCTATCCAAATCTGAACTTCTATGGCCCATTTGCATTCCCCGATCTACATCAATAAGAAGTGTCTGTGCAAAATTTCAAGCGGCTAGCTTTGCGCGTTTGACCGCTATCGTGATTTCGACAGACGGATCGGATCGTCTCAGAATGCCAAGACGATCAATAATATATACACTTTATGGGGTCACAGATCAATATTTCGAAAAGATACAAACGGAATGACTAGATTAGATAAGACAAGGTTAGTTTTAATGGAGGAAATCGGCGTAGCATGAGCCACCAGTTGTACGACGAGTAAGAAAAATCAGATTACATTTGAAGAAATCAACAGTGGAAGAACATTTTTGCGAGTTTTAGGCTAGGTTGAAAAGAGGGTGCGGATATAAATCCGCCCCATGCCACTAACGACATACATCTTAGTCAGCAATCGGCTTGTTCGTCTCTCTGAATACTAAAAAAGTAACCCTGAAAAAGAAAATCTAAGTTAAGAATTCCGTGCTACTTACAAAATTCTTAATTGTTTTCCATATCACGCCCCTAAGTTGGTTCATGTCTGGTATTGTGTCCCCACCTAAGCACCGGTGTCTGTTAGCCGCGAAAGCCGGGCAATGACATACGAAATACTCCAACGTCTTATCATCTTCCCCACATGCCCTACACATGCTCTCCCTTGCCGCACCGATTTTGCATAAGTGAGCTCGTAGTCCTATGTGTCCCGTTATGACATCCAAAGCTATACTGACATTCGATCTCTCACGATCCGGATCACGCCGTCCTAACGACTGTTTCGTTGTTTCACAGTGTTACATGTGCGTTCTTCGCCCACGCCCTTAAATCGGACTGCGTCGACCCGAAAGGCTTCGGCTTAACCAAGTTTATTGACGGCAGTCATTTGGCCTTCACCGCCAAATCATCTGCCCTTTCATTCCTCCTTACTCCGTTATGGACCGGCAACCAAACGATGCGGATTGCGCCATCCTCAGAGAAGGCGTTAATCTCCTTCTTACACTGCAAGACTGTTCGTGACCTTATCATCCTGGTTTACTGTCCGTAAAGATGTTCACACTCGGAGTCCTCGCGTTAGTACCACACCACCTCACGCATTCCCTGATTGCCGAATCTCCGATTGCAGGACCGTATTATGGTCAGGCAGTCTACAACAGATCTCAGTCCCTGGGTTCTCAATGTAGAACCCCAGGCCCACTATGTCTTCTAGCTTTGATCCATCCGTGTAGCATAATATTCCAGATGGCAATACTAAGGTTCCGTCAATCCAAGACTATGCTGCTGGCAGCAGTGCCTCGCACTCGACCTCAAGTGTCGTCTCAGGTATCCGATCGGAAGCCTCTTCTATTCCTTCCTGGTTTCCTATCGTCGCCTCGATTATACCGCGATGGTATGACCTGCTTCTATCCTCTACCCATTCTCCCATCGCCTTAAGTCTTATAGCCGCAATGGCAGCCTCACACTTAATCTGTGTGTCTATGAGTTGGATATTTAGAATAGTCTCCAGTGCCCCTGTGGGCGTGGTCCTCATCGCTCCGCCTATGGTAAGATAACAAGTTCTCTGAACCTGTTGTATTATCCTAACGTTGTACTTTTTCTCCATCGCAGTCCACCAAATTACTGAAGCGTAACTAAGTATTGGTCTAATCACGCTCATGTAGAGCCAGTCGCCTATCCTCAGATTCCCATACCATTTCCAGCCTACGGCCCGTCTATATAGGGCCCAACATCTGTGAGCCTTTCCGGTACGCTCCTGAATATAACTACTTCCAATTCAGTTTCCTGTCCAAGATCATTCCTATGTATTTGACCTTGCCAGATAACGAAATCGTTCTATTGAAGAAACATGGTGCGTTAAATTGGCCTACCTTTGCCTTTGCGTGGACAAGCAGATTTTGGTCTCTTATGGGTTAACATTGAGACCCCTAGGGCTAGCCCAGTCGTATGCCATCTGCAGAACCCATTCGGCCCATCTTTATAGCTGGTTCGGATCCTTACCCCTAGAAGTATTATAACAGGATGGGTTCAAACTCCTTCTCAAGCAGCATCCGTAATAGGTCATTTGTGACCACCCGGTCACGCATAGGAGTGGCGATTAAATGCCGCCCTGTACTTTCTCCCTTATATTAATGTCATGGGATCCACAATTGATCCATCTGTTCCTTAACATATGGTTTATCCACTATCTAAGGACCTGGTACTGGTCTAAGGATTGGATCAATGTGTCGGTCCGCACATTATTACGTCTTGGCATCAATGGATTCTTCTATTTTATGCAAAATCCCGTCCAGGGCAGTCTCCACCGACCTGTTCGTATTTAAGCAGTTCGCTAGATGTTCTCCTCTTTATCACGGTATCCACAATGCGTTCCATGGTTTTGAGTAGAAAGGGCGTAATGCTTATAGGCCTGTAGGCCTTTGGTGTCGCATAACTTGCCTTGCCGGGCGTGGGTATAAACACCACACTTGCCTCCTACCAGTTTTTTGAAGTATAAGCAAGTCTTAGGCATGCTGTGAAAGTACAGGCCAAATGGGGCGCCAGATAGTAAACCTCCTTCTGTAGTAACGGCGACATAAATTGTTTGAAGCTCCTCATGGCTTCATTTACCTCTTCATTTACTTCTGTAATGATAAGCCTTCGATCAATCTCACTATTCCCAGATTCCGGTGTCTTCGTAAGTCCCGTCGTAACATGTTGAAAAAGGACCTTTAAAATAGTTTGGCCACAGAACCTAAGATGTTCGAGAGAAAGATTCTTTGTAAACTTTATGGACCAATCAGCTTTGATGGAGAAAATCGGCGTCATATGAACCATGAGTTGTACCGCGAGTAACAAAAAGAAGATTACATTTCAAGAAATCAACAGTGGATGAAAATTTTTGCGAGTCTTAGAGAGCACAAGTTTCACTTGCCAAATTCCAGCCAAATCGTGCGAAAATTGAGGATTCTAGGAGTTCAAAAACCCAAATTAGGGGGATCGGTTCATATGGGGGCTATATCCATTTATGGACCTAGGTGACGGGCTTCTAGAGGCTAAAGAATTTAAATCAGCGGAACGATGGCATTAGCTATATCCCAATCCTAGGCCAAAATAGTCTATTTGTAGTCTTCAAAGACCGAAACCAATAAGAAATATCTGACCAACGCTCCATAGATAAGGGTTCTTAGAATAAATCCTGTTTAAAGCAACTAATTTTCCTTGGCGGGCAATGTTTTAAACAAATTATTTTACAAATACATGGTTGTCATCAACGAAAAGGAGATTTTTATACCCACCACCGACGGATGAGGGTATATTCATTTTATCATTCCGTTTGCAACACATCGAAATATCCATTTCCGACCCTATAAAGTATATATATTCTTGATCAGCGTAAAAATCTAAGACAATCTAGACATGTCCGTCCGTCTGTCCGTCTGTCTGTTGAAATCACGCTACAGTCTTCAAAATATTGAGCTGAAACTTTGCACAGATTCTTATTTTGTCCATAAGCAGGTTAAGTTCGAAGATGGGCTATATCGGACTATATCTTGATATAGCCCCCATAAAGACCGATCCGCCGATTTAGGGTCTTAGGCCAATAAAATCCGCATTTATTATCCGATTTTGCTGAAATTTGGGAAATTTGGCCCTTTAACATTCTCCGTCAATTTGGTTCAGATTGGTCCAGATTTGGATATAGCTGCCATATAGGCCGATCCTCCGATTTAGGGTCTTAGGCCCATAAAAGTCACATTTATAGTCCAATTTTGCTGAAATTTGGGACAAAGAGTTGTCTTAGCCCCACCGACATCCTCCGTCAATATGGCTTAGATCGGTCCAGATTTGGATATAGCTGCCATATAGACCGATCTTCCGATTTGGGGTCTTAGGCCCATAAAACACGCATTGTCCGATGTCGCCAAAATTTGGGACAGTGAGTTAAGTTAACCCCCTTGACATACTTCTGCATTATCGCACAGATCGGTCCAGATTTGGATATAGCTGCCATATAGACCGATCTCTTGGCTTTAGGTTTTGGGGCCATAAAAAGCGAATTTATTGTCCGATGTAGGCGAAATTGTGGACAAAGAGTTAAGTTAAGCCCTCCACATATTTCTGCTCTGGGACATAAGGTATGAGTTTTGCACCAGATTTTGACGAAAGGTGGTTTACTTATATACCCGAGGTGGTGGGTATCCAAAGTTCGGCCCGGCCGAACTTAACGCCTTTTTACTTGTTTAAAGTACTTTTCCAGATGTCACATAAAATACATAAAGATCTTGGTTATCATTTCCACTTGACCACATATGGCTCTTTTCCAAGCAACAATGCAATTTCCTTGTCATCATTGGTGTTTTGTTTTTTGCCAAGCACTGGTGTGCCTAATGCGACATGACCGACCATTCATACCCCCATATAACAGCGAAAGAAAGTGTGAGTTTCACACAACATTGTGGCTGCTTTGCCAATAATAAAAACCACTTTTATTGTTTCGAAATTCTTAAAATATCCAAGTGAAAATAATGAGGCTTAAAACATAAATATCGAACAATAAAAATTTTAATTATCAATAGAAAATTTATTACTCTCAATGATTGGCAAAGTTAACACTAGACAGCAGACAACAAGAGCAGATGGTGGAAGGCCTACGTTTCGATACTTGGCCAATTATTGAATGCTGCCACGATCTTGATGCAATATGGCAATGGCGGCTGCCACAACTACCAAGCATACAACAAACAAAACAACATGATGTTGACATGGTTTTCCGTTTTTGGTCGGTAGGTAACCTGTAGAAGATGCATTGCTAACTGCTACTGATGTTGCCGTTGCCAGTCACCAATACCACTTTGGGAATTGCGCAAAGTCCTAGCTAGTCGGTCGTTAACTAACCAAGCACGCGACAATATGCACAGAAAAAAAATTGCAAAAAAATTTGCAATCACATTTGTTTGTTTGTTTGTTCCGTATAGACTCAAAAATGGTTAAACCTATTGCCTTGAGTGGTCTGGAAGGAACAAGGGGACCCTCCCCACCCCAAAAGTCCTACCCAAAAATAAGAGTGGACCGATCGGGACAATATGGGACTCAAATGAAAGGTATTCAGGAGTGGAGTACGTATTTCATATTAAAAATTGGGTCCAAATAACTGGGAGGCCGCCCCAACCCCAAAACACCCTAAAATAGGTTTATTGGAAGTACATGTTAGGCCATGGAGGCCACCGTAGCGCAGAGGTTACCATGTCCGCCTATTACGCTAAACGGCTGGGTTCGAGACCATCAGAAACAAGTAAGAGCGTGCTAAGTTCGGCTGGGCCGAATCTTATATATCCTCCACCTTGGATCGCTTTTTTCGAATCCTATGCGCGGTATCTCTTTTTAGGCAAACAAAGAATATTTAATAAGAACCGTTATGCCATTGGAGCTATATCAAGTTATAGTCCGATTCGGACCATAAATGAGTGCTGACCATTGTAGAAGTCATTGTGTAATCTTTCTGTAATTTCAGTTCATTCGGACAAGAGTTGCGCCTTGTAGGGGCTCAAGAAGCAAAATCGGGAGATAGGTTTATATGGGAGTTGTATCAAGCTATTGATCAATTAAGACCATGTAAGACACGTATGTTGAAGGTCATGAGAGAAGCCGTTGTACAAAATTTCTGCCAAATCGAATGAGAATTGCGCCCTCTAGAGGCTCAAGAAGTCAAGACCCCAGATCGATTTATATGGCAGCTATATCAGGTATATACCGATTTGCGCCATACCTAGCACAATTATTGGAAGTCATAACAAAACATCTCATGCAAAATTTGAGTCAAATCCGATGAGAACTGCACACTCTATTGGCTCAAGAAGTCAAGACCCAAGATCGGTTTATATGACGGCTATACCAGATTATGAACCAATTTGAATCATACTTAACACAGTTGTTGGAAGTGATACCAAAACACTACGTGCAAAACTTCAGTCAAATCGGACGAGAATTGCGCCCTCTAGAGGCTCAAAAAGTCAAGACCCCGGATCGGTTTATATGGCAGCTATATCAAAACATGGTCCGATTTGAACCATACTTAAGGCAGTTGTTGGAAGTGACACCAAAACACTGCGTGCAAAATTTCAGTCAAATCGGGAAAGTATTGCGCCTTCTAGAGGCTTAAGAAGTCAAGACCCAAGATCGTTTTATATGGCAGCTATATCAAAACATTGACCGATTTGGCCCATTTACAATCCCAACCGATCTACACTACAACAAAATTTCAAGCGGCTAGCTTTAGTCCTACGAAAGTTAGCGTGCTTTCGATAGACAGACGGACGGACGGACAGACGGACGGACATGGCTAGATCGACTTAAATGACGATCAAGAATATATATACTTTATGGGACTCAGACGCATATTTTGAGGTGTTACAAACATAATGACGAAATTAGTATACCCCCATTCTATGGTGGAGGGTATAAAAATAATTTGAAATTTTCAAAATTTTCAATCATTTTTTATACCCACTACCGTAGGAAAGGGGGTATACTAATTTAGTCATTCCGTTTGCAACACATCGAAATATCAATTGCCGACTCCACAAAATATTTATATTTCGGATCTTCGCAAAATTCTAAGACGATTTAACGGTGTCCGCGTGTCTGTCCGTCCGTCTGTTGTAATCTCTCTAAAGGCTTCAAAAATTGAGATATTGAGCTGAAATTTAGCGCATATACGGCTTTTTGCTACACGCACGTTAAGTTCTTGAATAAGTCAAATCGGAGCATATTTGGATATAGCTGCTATATAGACCGATCTGCCGATAAAGGGTCTTAAGTCCATAAAATCTTTATTATTACCCGATTTCTCTGAAATTTCCCACCTTAATATGGTTCAGATCGATCTGCCCGATTTCGTTGAAATTTCAAACAGTGAATTGTTTTAAGCCTCCCGATATCCGACCTAAATATGGCTCAGAACAGCCTATATTTGAATATTGCTGCCATATAGACCGATCTGCCGATAAAGGGTCTGAAGTCCATAAAATCTTTATTTATTACACAATTGAACGGTTTGGAGAGGTTCTTTCCTATTTTAACTGAGGAACGTGAGTCAGCAAGCGTCATCCTGCAAAGTCCTATCAGTTTTGCAGGAAAAACAAACTCATACATGGCTTGAAATACCCTTGAACTTAAAGGATGGCTTTGTAGTCAACGAAAAGATGTTAGGTGTTGATTTGTCCTTCTCGGATCTCTTCCAGGTGGTGCTATGTTGAATTCACCAGGTCTAAAGACGCACTGATAGGGCCCAATAATCGCATTGACTTTAGGTTTTAATCTTTTACACAGCACGCTCGATAGTATCTTGTATGTTATGGAGAGGAGACTTATTCCTATGTAGTTGATACATACCGTCTTGTCTCCTTTCTTGTGTACGGGCCATAGCATGCTGAGGTTCCAATCATCGGGTATACCTTCTTCTAGCCAGATAGCACACACGAGTTGATGCATAAGCCTTATAAGCGTGCCGACTCCGGTCTTAAACAGTTCAGCCGGCAACCCATCGGCTCCTGCTGCCTTATTGTTTTTCAGCCGGGTTACTGCAACTCGTGGACCTCGTTCTGACTATCATCAGGGATTGGTTCTGTTATATACTTATGGTCACCATTATCAGATACCAGCAGCTGGGAAGTGTTCTTTCCATATCGCCAGCACACCATCTGTATCAATTACCAGATTTCCTTCCTTGTTTCTGCAGGAGGATGTGCCTGTGCCAAAGCCATCAGTTTGATGTTAAAATCTTTGGTAGAATTTTCGGACTTCATTCTGGCTCCTGAACATCTCCGTTCGCTCACACTCATGTCTTTCCATTTCCTTCTTCTTCTACTTGCGGAAGAGACATTTTTCCTCACTCTTTTTCTCCCGTTACCTCTCCTTCATCTGGAGCGTTGCTACTGATTGTAAGGTTGCTCAGTGTGCTGCATTCTTGGCTTCAGCAGCTTTTTGGCACTCCTTGTCGTATCATAGGTTCCTTGGGGAGACTTTTGGTACTCAAGTACGGATGTTGCGGGTATTTCCATGGAGTTGGCAATAGTTTGCCATTGTAGTAGCGCAATGGGATAATTGGGACAGGGAGAGCTTCCATCAAACAGTTGGATCAGTCGAGTCGAGTATGCCGTTGCCACCTATTGTATTCGCAAATGCAAATTTGCCCATGAACATTCCATTAAGGAACTGAGGCAAACTTCTCACATATCAATGAATGCTGTTCGATTGAATTTTAAGCTCAATGATAAGGGACCTCCTTTTCGAGTCAGAACGGCGTGCCGCAGAGCGACATCTCTTTGGGGAGAAGTTTTTACATGGCAAAGTAGCTCACAAATGTCCCGCAAGGATTCGAACCCAGGCGTTCAGCGTCATAGGCGGACATGCTAACCTCTGCGCTACGGTGGCCTCACCTATTGTGTTCGCAGCTTTCCGATGTCCAGCTTCCGTGCAGTGTCAAATTGTAAGTTTCTAGACACACTAAGACGAGTGCGAACCTTTGCTGCAACAAGGTAATGATACGAATTAACGTTCTCCCCTAGGATCGATCGTACACCTAATACGCTGGATGAATGACTTCCATCTATCACAACACGATCTATTTATCTATTTGGTTTCTTGTGTTTTGATCGGGTGGCAATCATTTGGCCGTGTGAATCCTTCGATGTTGGAATCTGCTGTTGCAATCTACCATGTTCTTTATCGCGACAAAGTCTATCAGCCTCAATCTATTATCGGAAGTTTCTTAGTGTAGGCTAAATTTTCCAACTATTGGTCCAAGATATTTTCCTTCCCTATTTTCGCCCTAAAATATCCCACAACGATTTTAATATCATGGGCGGGATAGCGGTCATATTATCTTTCTAGGCGTTCGTAGAAAATATCCTTGGTCTGTTCGTCCGTCGGGGCATGGGCGCAAATACGGCTGATATTGAAGAATTTTGCTTTTATGCTGATTGTGGCTAGCCCTCATCCACCGTAGTAAACCTGGAGACAAGGTGTTTCATTCACCGACTAACCACAAAACCACAGCCAAACTCATACCTCGGCAGCTATAACATAGGGTGTCACCTCTCGGTGTTGTTGTGGAGCCCTTCCCGAGCAACCGCACTTTCTGTATAGCGGTTATGTCTGCCCAGTATTTCCCTAACACATCCCCCAGTGCATATACTGCACCCTCTCTATAAAGATTGCGGATATATCCAGCTCCAGATATGCAAATCATGGTCTTTAAAACGCTTTTGGGAGTCGTCAACATAGGGTAGGATCCCTTTTTAATCTTTTTCGTTTTTATACCCACCCCCATAGTCATCTATGGTCATTCAGTTGGTAACACCTCGAAATATTGATCTAGGACCCCAAGAAGTATTTATATTCTTGATCGTCTCGACATTCTGAATCGATCTAGCCATGCCCGTCCGTCTGTCGAAATCATGATAGCGGTCAAACGCGTAAAGCTAGCCGCTTGAAATTTTGTACAGATACTTAATATTGATGTAGGTCGTTGGGGATTGCAAATGGGCCATATCGGTTCAGATTTGGATATAAATCCCAAATAAACCGATCTCCCGATTTGACTTCTTAAGCCCCTGGAAGCCGCAATTTTTGTCCGATTTGGCTAAAATGTTGCACATGGTATTCTGTTATGGCTTCCAACAACTGTGTTAAGTACAATCCAAATCGGTCTATAACCTGATATAGCTCCCATATAAACCGATCTCCCGATTTGACTTCTTGAGACGCTGGAAGCCGCAATTTTCATCCAATTTGGCTGAAATTTTACACATGGCGTTCTTTTATGACTTCCAACAACTGTTTCAAGTACGGTCCGAAACGGTCTATAACCTGATATAGCTCCCATATAAACCGATCTTCCGATTTGACTGAAATTTTGCATGTGGTGTTCCGGTACGACTTCCAACAACTGTGCCTAGTACGTTTTAAATCGGTCTATAATCTGTTATAGCTCCCATATAAACCGATTTCCCGATTTGACTTCTTGAGTCTCTGAAAGCCGCAATTTCGACTAATTTGGCGACAATTTTCCACATAGTGTTCTGTTACGGCTTCAAACAAATGTGCCAAGTACGTTCCGAGTCGGTTCCAAATCGGTTTACAACCTGATGTAGCTCTTATATAAACCGATCTCCCGATTTGACTACTTGAGCTCCTGGAAGCCTCAATTTATCCGATTTGGCTAAAATTTTGCATGTGGTGTTCCGTTACGACTTCCAACAAATGTGCCTAGTAGGGTTTAAATAGGTCTATAGCCTGATTAACTCCCATATAAACCGATCTCCCGATTCGACTTCTTGAGTCCTTACAAGCCGCAATTTTTGTCTCATTTGGCTGGAATTTTGCATGCGGTGTTCTGTTACGACTTCCAACAATTGTGCCAAATACGGTCCGAATCAGTCTGTAAATCGGTCTCTCGATCATTGTTGTTCGGTTCCTAGAAGCTTTAATTTTTGCTGGTTTGACAGGAGTTTGGTATGTAGAATAAAATTATGCCCTTCAACAAAATTTATTTTGCATAAATTTTTAGCAGAATCCATGGTGGTGGGTTCCCAAGATGCGGCCCGGTCGAACTTAGCACACTTTTACTTGATTCAAGTTTTCCGGGTGATGGGGCATTAACCCGATGCCCCAACCCAACTCATGGCATATTTTAGGTGACACCGCGGGGAGGTGTGTGTCCACATTTGAGATAAAGGAAGGCCAAGATAAGCCTAGAATTTGCCAAGTTAAAAGTGTCAGAACCGTTGCACAGTGGGAGAAAATCGAAAAGAACTAGTAAAAAATATGTAATATGAGAACGTATAGAGATAAATCTTTGAAATTTGAAATGGTTAAAGCTGAGGTGCTATCGAGATGTGCAAAATTTCAAGGTTGTAGGTGTTCCGGGCGCCTCTTGGTAGGCCCCTAAAATTAGTCACTTTGGAATTTCGAAAAATTGTTCGGGCTGCCAAATTTTAATTTGTGGAACGATTTTCAAAATTCTTTTTTTGCTGGATAATGCTCAAAAATCCCTATTTTGCTTGAGATAAACAATATCTCCACTGGTTTCGGGAATATACTAATGGATTTTTGAGCACTTGAGCACAAAAAAAGAATTTTGAAAATCGGACCACAAATGAAGATTTGGTAGCCCGAAATGCGGGGGTGACCAACTTTAGGGTCTTCCAAGAGGCGCTCGGACTACAAATGAAGATTTGGTAGCCCGAAATGCGGAGGTGACCAACTTTAGGGCCTTCCAAGAGGCGCCCGGTTCACCTAGGGCTTTGAAATTTTGCACATGATCTCGATAACACCTCAGCTTTAACCAACGGTTAAATGGCATATTTTTTACTAGTTTTTCTCTCCGAGTTTCTCCCACTGTGCGTTGCTTGGTTTTCAACATCCCACTCGATTTGAGGTCTAAATCCCTTAAAAATCGAATTTGATTCCTCGGTTTCCTTGAAAATGGAAATTTTGGGTTGGAGTTGCGGGGTGGGGCGTTCCCCCTGAGTACTTTACCCGAAACTTAAATACTGATTTGAGCTTGTGGCTTACTATTAAGATTCGTCCACCCATCTCTGATATATTGCAAAATATGGGAACCCATCGTCTTGGGTTAAGTTTGCAAATGCAAATTGTGCCCATGAACATTTTACTAAGGAACAGGGGCAAACTTCTCACTTCTTTTGGCTTAAGGTTATATAAACGAAAAGTCTTGCTCTACTGACTTAATACCTACCTCATAATTTGAAATTTTCCACCCGCTGGCCAGTGGAAAATTTCAATACTGGTAAACTATGTGAGTGTTTTTTTTTTAGGGTGTACAGAGTCTTAGTCTGCTTCAAAATTCGATTAGAGTTTTAACACAATCTACTTCCATTGCAACCGAAGAAGTAAGAAGAAATTCGATAAAACAATTCATTCATAAAATTTCTAACCATCTAAAGGAGGCAGGGTTGTAAATTGTCAGCTTCCACCGACATATGTTGCTGGTTGGCATAAATGCTACATGAGAAAAGCATGTTGTGTGAAAATCAAAAATCCATTTCATGATTGGAAAGGTGCAACCTAATAATGGCTTTATCAAAATAAATGCATCTAATCATTATCACTGTCATCATTATCATGGTCTTTGATGTCATATAAACATCGCTATCAACAAAAACCAAACATTTTATAATCAAGTATAAATAGTTGAGAGTTTAGGCATTACTTTGCCAAGCAAGGTGAGTCAGAAAAAACAACAAAAAAAGGGAGACAATCGCAGCTTTCTGTTTTATATTTAATACAAACATATAATTAGTCTCTATTGCTGCCTTCTTGGCCTTCCGTTCTCAAAAAATCGGATTTTAGTTATATACTAGCTGAACCGGGCCCGCTCCGCTGCGCCTTCTTTTACTTTATATGGAACAAAATTTTCCTTTGAATATTTATTTTCGATAACTAAGGAGCTTGTAGTGAAACACTTACAGTATAACAATATCTGAATATCCTATATCTGAATCCCATATGATCTTTATTGGTCTATGAATTCAGGTCATTTAAGTCTGGATGTTAGATGTACTCCATTTTTAAAAGATTTTATTTCAGCCCGATATTCTCATGGGGTTTATGGGAGTGGGAAGACTCCTACGGTAGTGGTTGGAGGGTTATGGGGGTGAGTTTGACCCCCCAACCGTGGTCCCGAAAGTGGGTATGAATTTCGTGCTCTACTCCCAAATACCTTTCATTTGAACCCCATATTGCCATGACCGGCCAATATGTATGTCGAATTTAGGGGTGTTTTCGGGGGTGAGGTGGTCCCCTCACCCTCAGCATCGTGCTCTGCACCCAAATACCATTTATTTAAACCCCATATTGTCATTGGTTTAAGGGGAGTTCATGTAATGAGGCGTCTGGCCCCAAAATTGTTTATCAAATTCGTTTTCTAATCTCAAATACCTTTGAGCCACATATTGCCATGGTCCCACATTTGGGTTGTTTTGGAGAAGATCGGTGCCCCCAATACATGGTCCCACTTTGGGTATCAGTTTCGTATTCTACACTCAAATGGCTTTCATTTGAGTCCCATATTGCCATTGTCATTGAATAAGTCCTGTTTGTGGAGGTGGTTTGGGAAAGGGGTAGATCCCCAGAAACTTGGTCCCACAATTGGATATCAGATTCGTATTGTACTCGCAAATACCTTTCATTTGAGTCCCATATTGCCATGGTCGGTAAATATGACCGAATTAGGGATGTTTTGAGGGTTTGGGTGGTCCGCAAAACACTTCGCCCGACAATTGGATATCAGATACGTTTTATAATCTGAAATACCTTTCATTTATTGTTGTAGCAGTGTGTTGTACACTGAGGCAGCAGCCCTTGCCGATGAAGGACTTCATCGGGTCAAGCCGGAAATTTGGCACTGTGAGTTCTGGTAGACTGCTACCCATTCCTGTCAAATGTGGTCCAGATCAGACCATATTTGGATATAGCTGGCATATAGACCGATCCCCGATACAGTATAATGAACCTAAAAAAGAAGCATTTTCATCTAGCCAACTCTAGTCATGCTAACTAATGGGCCGCAGACCCATCTTTCAGTTTAAACGATTTCAGTTTGCAACGTTGTTGTTGTAGCATTGTGCTGTACACTGAGGTATCAGCCCTTGCCGATGAAGGAATCCATCCGGTCAATCTGGTGCGTACAACCGGCTGCCATGGGATTGACATAGGTTCACGAGGGAGCTATATTCAAATATAGACCCATTAGAAGTATTTGTGCAAAATGTTCATGTGACCCGCCTTATTTGTTCGAAAGTTAGCATGTTTTTGACAGACAAATGGACAGTTTAGGTATCAATGATGAAACCCGCTTATAATGTCACGGACATCAAGAATATTTGCATATAAACCGAATTGCGACCTTTCCTAGAGTGGCAGATATAATAATCTCAACTTCTAGCAGTCAGTAGATTTTGATATTTTGCCTTAAATGAAAGACGTTGTCGTTGTTCATTCATTAGTCGTTTTTCACAGGTTTTAGATACAACTAGGCAGGATGCCAGAGTACAGCGTGGTTGTAAGCTTAGTAGAATTAGCTAAACCGGACACGTTTCGTGACTTGGGGATGTTGGAAAACAAGCAACGGTTCTGATTGGTTTTGATTTAGCAAAATCCAGGCCTATCTCAGTCTTCCTTCATCTCAAATATGGATACAAACCTCCCCGCGGTGTCACCTGGGTAGGTAGCTACCTTTAACATCCGTTAAAGGTAGTGAGCTTAAATGTGACACGAGTTCACTCGCCTATAGAACGATAAAAAGATAGGTTGGGGCGTCGGGTGGGTGTCGCCCATCACCCTGAAAACTTGAAGAAATTACTTTGAAAAAAACGAGGAAGAATAAAAAAGGATCCCCCAATGTTGACGGCCCCCGCAAACGAAAAAAGGACATGATTTGTGTATCTGGACCTGGCATGTCCGCACTTTTTATAGAGAGGGTGCAGTGTACGCACTGGCGAATGTATTGGAGAAGTACAGGGCAGACATTACTGCTTTATACAGAAAGTGCGATGGCTCAGAAGGGGCTCTACAACAAGACCGAGAGGTGAAGCCCTATTTTATAGCTGCCATGAGACAAGGCATGAATTTGGCTGCGGATTTGTGGTTAGTCGAAGACTGAATCTCCTTGCCTCCAGGTTTACTTCGGTGAATGAGAGGCTAGCAACAATCCACATAAAGGCCAAGTTCTTTAGCCTTATTTGCCCCCATGCCCCGACGAAAAACAACGACAAACAGACCAAGAATATTTTATACGAGCATCTAGAAAGACAATATGTCATTGTCCCGCCCATGATATTAAAATTGTTTGGGAGATTTTAATGCAAACATAGGGAAGTAATATATCTTTGGCCCAACAGTCGGAAAATTTAGCCTTCACGAAGAAACTTCCGATATTGGATTGAGGCAAATAGACTTCGCCGCGGCAGAGAGTATGGTTGTTGTTGTAGCAGTGTGATGTACACTGAAGCGGCAGCCCTTGCCGATGAAGGACTCCATCGGGTCAATCCGGTACGTAGAACCGGATGTCATGGGATTGAAAGAAGATGATAAGTAGCAGCACCAGAATCCAACATCGAAGAATTCACAGCCCGGCTCGGGATAGCTGTGAGCACCACACAGGCTAGAACATTGAGGTCCGATCTGTGTGGTGTTCATTGCTGTTACGAGAAGCATAGCTGCGATCTACCGGGCGCGTCCACAGGTTGCGGATAGTGAAATGCTCCATAAGGAATAGCTGCAACGGCAGTAGCGGACAATCAGTGGTATCGAGCGGATAGTCTCAGTGAGAGGTTAAGCGGCACCAGCTCTTGCACAAAATTCAAGTATTTCGTCCTGGCAATGTTATAACGCAGTTTTTTTGTGCTTGGTATGACATCTTCTACACAACTTCCAATACCTTAGCATAGCCGTGCGAAAACGATAACACTTTCAGTCAAATTTGTTTGTATAGGAAAGGTGACAGTGAATACCACAAAACACATTAGACTGTTTATACCGTGCCCACTTGGCAGTTATCGCAGCAACGATCAAAGTCACCATCGTGTGAATGGGCAACTGCTGCCAAAAGGTGTCTCTAAATAAAGCAGCGTGTCAGGCGGGTTAAAATACTTTTCACGAGAACATGGTAGCGGACGCGTCGTACAGCTACCAAATAAGAGAGACCATCCGTCGGTCACAGCACCTTCAGAAGCTAACCCTGACAGATGCAGCCGCCTCAATTCTTGATGGACTAAGAATGATGCTAACGTGATGGATGCGAGTTCTATATGTGAACTGGGACCACATGTCACCTGTTCATATACGCTGTAAATTCTACTCGACTTACTACCAGATCCATTTGGAAGCACTCCACTTAATTCGCAGAGTTCCAGGGAAAAGTGAAACCCAGAACATCTTCTATTATACAAAAAAAAAAAACGGCTGAACCGATTTTCATGAAATTTTCACAGGTGGTCGAGTTTAGGCCTCTGGTGAAAATAGGGTACTAAATTTTTTGATATCCAAAGGGGGCGGACCCTCCCCTTACCCTAATTTTCAAAAACGTCTGATCTCGGAGATGCGTGCGGTCAATAGGACGTTTAGTTCGATCGGGATAATATGGGAATTTAACAAAAGGTCTATGACAGTAGAGTTCGAATCTAATGTTGATATAAGAATTTAAGAATTTGGGTCACGTCCTGCCGTTCAGCTGGACATGTAGATAGCCTTTTGGGTCTTAGCGTCGGGGGAGCGATCCTCTCCTACTTATAAAAACAACACCAAGCTGTCATGAAGGACGACCGAGAATTTATTGTTCACAAATAAAAGGACGTGTCAGAGGGCAGTCACCCTCCCATTCTACCCACAATAAAACGGAATTAAGTAAAGGGTGATTTTTTTGAGGTTAGGATTTTCATGCATTAGTATTTGACAGATCACGTGGGATTTCAGGCATGGTGTCAAAGAGAAAGATGCTCAGTATGCTTTGACATTTCATCATGAATAGACTTACTAACGAGCAACGCTTGCAAATCATTGAATTTTATTACCAAAATCAGTGTTCGGTTCGAAATGTGTTCAAATTTTGACAAATTTTGTTCAGCGATGAGGCTCATTTCTGGTTGAATGGCTACGTAAATAAGCAAAATTGCCGCATTTGGAGTGAAGAGCAACCAGAAGCCGTTCAAGAACTGCCCATGCATCCCGAAAAATGCACTGTTTGGTGTGGTTTGTACGCTGGTGGAATCATTGGACCGTATTTTTTCAAAGATGCTGTTGGACGCAACGTTACGGTGAATGAACACATTTCGAACCGAACACTGATTTTGGTAATAAAATTCAATGATTTGCAAGCGTTGCTCGTTAGTAAGTCTATTCATGATGAAATGTCAAAGTATACTGAGCATCTTTCTCTTTGACACCATGTCTGAAATCCCACGTGATCTGTCAAATACTAATGCATGAAAATCCTAACCTCAAAAAAATCACCCTTTATAATAAATGAAGACCGATCAGGATAGAATAGGACAGCAAAATAAGGTCTTTGGTAGGAAAGTACACTTTTTACCCTTAAATTGTGATAGAAATTTTTCCAGGCCTAAGTACGTGGGTGGCCGCCCCTTAAAACTGGCCAAATTTTTAGATTATGGCAAAAAGGGGCTCAAATCTGATATCTGTTTTATGGCCAAGTGTTTTAGGGATGACTCATCTCATAAACTCCCCCTGAACCACACATATATACCGACGATAGCACTATGTACCTCAAATGTGGTTTTTGGGAGTAGAGTATGAATCTGATATCAACTTTCCTGGCAAAGGGTTTGACTACTCCAATGCACCACCAAAACCAAGAGAATGAAGGAGTTCTAACATCCAAACTTTAATAGGTGGACCCTCTCTTTATCTTTTTTTTATTTTTTTTTATTTTATTTATTTCATTTAATGCAATTCGAAGCCATCAGGCCTATATTCCAAAACGCCAAATCTCGGAGATGGGTAGGGCGATTTACGCGAAATTTTGTGTGTTTATAATAACTCAAAAAAAGAAATTTGGTATACTTATTTAAGGTGGGATGTCTAGGGCGGACGCTCCAACTCCAAAGCCAGGCAAATGGAAATTTAAACAATATTAGGCTCAAATGAAAGGTACTTGAGACTAGGCGACGAATCTGATCCATGGGGATCCACCTCACTCCCAAAAACACCCCAATACCGGACATATTTACCGACCATAGCAATATAAGGCTCAAATGAAAGAAATTTTGGGAGTAGAGCATCAATGTTATATCCAAATTGTGGCGAAATAACTGAAAGGCCGTACCAGCACCTCCAGTCCTTTTTTTCCTGACCGTGCTAGTATGGGCTCAGATGAAATAAGAAAGTGAAAGAAGGCGCAGCGCACCGGGCTCAGCTAGTACCCTATATAATCTATTTCGTTTAAAGTTTAACTAGAAACATGTTTGTTTGTTCTGGGGTAACTGATAAAATTGTATTCTCCTTTTTTCTATTTATTTGTTTTCCAAGATACCGATGTTATTGTGCTGGCATATTCATTGGTGTATGCATTCTCATTTTTGATAATCTGGCGGCACAAGTGGAACAACAAATTCAATCATTTTCAATTTTCTTTTTTATCGTTTTTTGTTATGCTGCCGATTGCTAGAACTCGGAAGTTTTGGTATGCTTCCAATAACTACTTTCGAGTTTGTAATCTACATAAATTTGTTTGTACTGAGGGAACATGTAATGCAATTGATCTGACTTCGGATATCGCTAACCTATATAACAGAATAAAAACATGAACTTACCCAAATGTATTATTCTTGCACTGAAATGATGCACGTTTCTAATTTCTTGTTAACAGTCAATTATCTCTAAATTACATATCTGCCTCCTCACATTAGCTAAGTTCAGACTAATCTATGCTTTAATTGGCTAAAGGTGGCGTATTGTCATTTGCAAGCCCATCTCTAAGCCAAACAATGATTTTCTTGAATAATTCTAAAAAAAGGAAAAATATAAAATTTATTTACACTTGTAAAATTTATTTCTTATCTTACAACACCTACCATAATTAATGTATTAATGCATTTTAAAAATGTAAAATTAGAACTAATAGAAGTCATCATCCATGGCTGTTTGACGACTTTGCTGATTCTTAATTTGATCTTGCGAGTTGTACATGTAGGCCACCTCACGCCCTGTGGTGGCCATTTCAGCAGTCTTATCGTCTCGTATTCTTATGAAACGTGGAAACCGTAGCGATATGCCCTTCTCGGGATCCGCTATACCTATTGCAGCCTTATGTATGGGACTTATGGAGAGATCGGCACATTTTACTTCCCACACCTGGACGGGTTCGAACCAATCATCGGGTTCCAGTGAACTGTCGCAGGCAATATAGGACTTCTTGTTGGGCACCACATGATTCTTAAAGAACTCGGCATGGGTTTGTAGATCTTCATCGGAGAAGCCGGTACCGATTTTGCAAATGCTTTGATATTCTTCGTTTTCATCGTCGTAGCAGGCCAGCAGGAAACCACCATAACTACCGGTACGTTTGCCTTTGCCACGATAGCCGCCTATCACCACCAGATCCAGAGAGTCGCCACAACCAGCCAGATAATCCTTCTTCAGCTTTAGCCAATTTCTTGAACGTCTGGCTATCTCATAGGTGGCATCTTTCTGTAAGGTCTTCACCATAAGGCCTTCACAGTTACCCTTAATAGACTCCTCCAGAAATTGTTGCACCTCATCCACATCACTGGTATCCATGGCGTGAGCAAAATGCCACATGCCTTCAGTTTCATTGAAATTTTCCTTCATTAAGTTTCTGCGATCCGCAAAGGCTTTGGTCACTAAAGGCTCACCATTCAAGTATAGCAAATCAAAAGCATAGACACAGACCTGTACCTTGATTTCCTGAACATCGACATTTTTACGCTTGCGTGTAGTCAACACCTGGAAAGGCAGAATCATTTGCTGCTCCACATCCCAGGCAACAATTTCGCTGTCTATTATGTAGGACTTAACATTCGATTTGGCGAATTCTCCTATGCGGCAAATGATATCCGGATACTTGGTGGTGTTGTTTTCCTGATTACGCGAAAATATTGATATAACCCCATTCTCATCGCAATGTATTTGGGCACGCTCTCCATCGTACTTAAACTCACAGGTAATGGTTAGACCATCAAAGCGCTCCAGCACCTCGGAAACTCCCTTAGTAGGCTGGGCCAACATGGGCTTGATGGGTACACCCGGTAGCATGGGACAACGTTCCTCTATCTCATCTATGCCATGCTCCAACAAAGTGGGTATGATCTTGTCATAGTTGGGACACTGGCAATATGTTGTTTTCAATATCAAAGTCACTTCATCGATTTTGCTTTTGATCTTTTCATCGCTCATCTTTCGGAAGTTATCCAAATACTTGACTTTGACAAGAGACGTGGCCACCGCATTAATTAAACTTTGCTCAGCTATGCCTATGCGCAGTTTGCCAATGAGAGATCTAATGAAAAATCTGGCTTCGGATCCTCTGCAAGCTATGAATATGTCCTTAATGGGAGTTATTTTATTTTTGCCAGGGGCATTGGCAATATCCTTAAGTTTTTTGAAAACTCCTGCAATTGTTAGTGGAGCGGGCTTGAACATCATTCTCTGGGCCATTCGGGACTGCTCGGCCACAATGCCCAAGTCACCGGTTATGTGAGTTTGTGACTTGATGAAATCCATTTTACGTCCAGTGGTATCGCAAATAATTTTCATCAGTGTTGTTTCGGCCACACCAAGTTCCAAGCCCTCATAGGCGGGAGCCAATTGGTTAATGGAAAGATAAATGCTGGGCAATAAATCATCCGGGTTGGTGACCAGCACAGAACTAAAGAAATTGCCCAGAATCTCCACCATTTTCAAACGTCCACGGGTCTCCTCTATCAATTGGAAGGTGCGGGCTAAGGCCAAATAAGGTATCTTTTCTCCCTTTTTCCAGGCGGCATCTTTTAACGGATGATAGTTGTTCTTATCTGGATTGTAGTCGGTGATAATGGTGTCCACTTTGGTGTCATTTAATTGCAAGCACATTGTCCTTACTGGTTGCTTTGGACTACTGCCGCTGGTCTCTGGCTTAACAACCTCCTCCTTTTTGACTACCACCGTCTCTTCTTTGTCTTCGGTTTTAGGAATGGACTCTTCCTTTTTCTCCTTATTGCCAAGGGACTTTTCATTCTCCTCGTTATCTTTTGGCTTTTCAGTCTGCTGTTTCGATTTGGGACTTTTTTCCTTCTTCGGCTTTGTTTTAGGACTTTTCTCATCTTTCACTTCTTTTTTGGCCACCTTTGCCGCCTGACCAACAGGCGAATTAGAAGCATCTTCGGATTTTCGTTTTGTTGCTGACGACACACCGTCACTGGCCGGCGTTCCATTTTCCACAACAGCAGCGCCTTCTTTTTTGTTTGCTTCTTCTTTTTTCTTCACCTCATCGCTGGATGTTTGGGCTTTTGGTTTAAAAAACGATGTAATATTTCTTTGAGACATTTTTCTAATGATAAAATTGCTTATTTCTTTACTTTTGTTTTTATTTGCGTCAAGAAAAACCCGCGAACTTGCCGTCAACAATGACAGTTGGTGTTTGTTGGCGCTGTAACTGCGGACTGCTCTGCTCAACTGGCGCAATGCAAAATTCATTCGTGACACTGACAGAGGCAGCTGCAAAGTACACAAATGCCAATGGAATGGCGGAATGCGATAATTTGCAAAACGAAACAGTGTTGCCACTACGTTAGCGTTTACCATGGCCTGAGCAGTGTTTTGAAAATGTTGAAGCTGGCAATACCACATGTGTGACTTCGGTGTATACGCAACGAATAGGCAACCAAGAGACCGTATACATACAAATCATAAAATATTTGGCGGCAACATATTTCTTTTTTTTTTGTAAAAATTTAAGAAGCTGCTGTTTTTTAGCTTTGCTTTATGCGAACGTTCGCCTACAACAATTTTGGGCAGCATGGACTTCTTGACAAACATGTAGTGTTACCGGATCAGAGAATAAAATGTTTAAAGACCTACAGTGGCTCAAGAGGATTTTTTTGCAATTGACAAATTGAAGATTATAATATATTCTATTGCAGCCCTTTTACACTACTCTTTAAATCCGGATTTAAGGCTCTAGTGAGCAGATTTTATAAAGGGAAAATAGATGATCGAGCCATTAAATCCGGATTTAAAGAGCAGTGTATACGGTGTTTTATACATAATATAAAGCATCATTTATTTTCATGAAAAGTTATACTACAGCCCAAAAAAGATAAAAAAACACAAATAGGATGTGTGTTGCTATCTCTGGCTTTCCTTTTCCATTTTGCAAAGATAATTTCCGATCACTGAGCTCGTCTTGAAAGAGAAACAAACAGAAATTGTGAAATTTATTAATCTTCGCCCTAACAGGAAAAACAGGATATTAACCGTACTTCTCATAGCTGTTAGAAGTCATAAAAACAAACCACGTTCAAAATCGGCTAGTAATTTCGCCTTCTAGAGACTCAAGAAGTCAATTCAGGCGAGCGGTTTATATGGGAGCTGTATCAAGTTATAATCCGATTAAGGTCATACTTAATCGAAAGTCGAAACCAAACTTTAGCCACATTGTATAGTAATTGCGCCCTCTAGAGGCTCAAGAAGTCAAATCGAGAGAGGTTTATATTGGATCTATTTCAGGTTATGGACCGATTTGGACCACAAATGGCACAGATGTCGAAAGCCTTAATAAAAAAACACGTGCCAAATCGGATAAAAACTGCGCCCTCTATAGGCGCAAGAAATATAATCGGGAGATCGCTTTATATGGGAGCTCTATCAAAGCATGGACCGATTTGGCCCATTCACAATCCCAACCGATCTACTACAAACAAATTTGCGGAAAACTTCAAGTACCTAGTGTGCATAATATTCACAAGACCATTGGCTTATGTTCTTGCGCAAAATATTGCAAATTTGTCCATGAACTCTCCATTAAGTAACAGATGCAAACTTCTTACATACCCATGAGTGCTGTCCGATTCAAGTCTAAGTTAAATGATAAGTGGCCTCCTTTTATTAGCCGAGTCTAAAGGGCGTGTCGCCGTGCGACACCTCTTTGGGAAGAAGAACCTCACAAAGGTTGCCAGCATTAAGAGCGGATAACCATAGCAGCCAGTTGTACGTACCGGATTGGCGCGATGGAGTCTTTCATCGGCAACGGCTGCCGCCTCAGTGTACAACACAGTGCTACAACAACATAACCACAGCCGAAATTTCTTTTTCTGATGTTCTTGCCAGGATACGAATGTTCAGTGTCATAGGCGCACACCTCTTTGGGAAGAAGTTTTAACATGGCCAAGAACTTCACAAATGTCGCCAGCCTTAGGAGCGGATAGGTTAGGTTACGTTAGGTTGAACAGAGGTCGCAGATATGAATCCGCCCCATTCCTCTGTGGACATACACCTAAGCGAGTAATTGGTTTATTGTTCGCTTCAAAACCTCGAAGAAGAAAATCTAAGTTAGGAATTCCGTGCTACCTAAAAAATCCTTAATTGTTTTCCATGCCACTCCCTTAAGTTGGTTCATGTCTGGTATAGTGTCCCCGCATATGTGCCGGCATCTGTTTGACGCGAAAGCCGGGCAAGGACAAAGGAAATGTTCCAACGTCTCATCATCTTTCCCGCATGCCCTACACATGCAATCACTTGCCGCACCGTGTTTACATAAGTGAGCTCGTAGTCCTATGTGTCCCGTTATGATACCAATAGCTATACTGACCTCCTTCTTAATTCCTTTCAGTAACAGCCTCGTCTTCCCACGATCTGGATCCCCCATAGGATTTTCGCCGTCCTACCGACCGTTTCGTGTTCCACAATGCATGCGCATTCGTCGCTTACTCCCTGAACTCGGACTGCGTCGCCCGAAAGGGTTCGGATTAAACAAGTTTATTGACGGCAGTCCTCTGACCTTTCTTGGCAAATCATCTGTCCTTTTATTCTCCCTTATTCCGCTATGATCCGGCACCCAAACGATACGGATTTTCCCATATTCAGAGAAGGCGTTAATCTCCTTCTTACACTACAATACTGTTCGTGATCTTACCGTCCTGGTTGTTATTGCCCTTATGACAATTTTACTGTCGGTAAAGATGTTCACACTCGATGTCCTCGCGTTAGCACCACACCACTTCACACATTTCATTTCACATTTAATCTGTATGTCTATGCCTTATTGGGTATGGACCTTATCGATCGGCTATACCAAGACATGTTCTTTGAACCGGTAGCGCAGAGATTATCGTGTCCGCCTATGTCGCTGAACGCCTGGGTTCGAATCCTGGCGAGCCCATGTGATTTTTGAGCTTTTATCTTTTTGGCAACTCTAGTTTAAACAGCAAACATCTTCAGTTTGGTCTATAATTTAGCCATTAATCGTCTTACAAACGAACAACGCTTGCAAATTATCGAATTTTATTATCAAAATGCGTGCTCTGTTAAGAAAGTCCATCGCGCGCTTCTTCCATTCCATCGACGAAGCTCATTTTTGACTAAATGGGTACGTAAATAAGCAGAATCGTCAATTTTTGAGTGAAGATCAGCCAAAAGCATTGCAAGAGCTTCCAATGCATCCAGAAACAGTCACAGTTTGGTGCGGTTTATGGGCTGGTGGCATCATTGGACCGTACTTCTTCAACGATAATGAGAATCGTAAATAAACTGATATCCAACTTTTTTTGTGCAAAATGTAAGAGCTTGAATTGCAATGACATGTGGTTTCAAAAAGACGGTACCACATGCGTAACAATGGACTTTGTTCGGTGAACATTTTATTTCACGTTCGGGACTGGTCAATTGGCCGTCTAGATGGCGCTATTTAGCGCCTTTAGACTATTATTTGTGCCGCTATGTTAAAGCTCATGTCTATACAGACAAGCCCACTTCAATTGACGCATTGGAAGACAACATTGAAGCATGTATTATTGAGATACCGGCCGAAATGTTGGAAAGAATATGCCACAATTGGACTAAGCGGATGGACCCTTTAAGGCGCAGTCACGGTCAACATTTACATGAAATAATATTCAAACATTAAATTATATGGACTCTCGATTCTAATAGATTTAATAAATTTTTCTGAATTTTATGTGTTTTTTTTTTTTGGAAAACCTTTACTATAGCTCTTAAGGAATCACCTTTGATATGTGAAAAATATTAAGCATATAGCTTTATTCGTTCGGACGTATTTCTATCCTTTGTCTCACTGAACTAGTGAACGAACCAAAAAGTTCAGGCGATTGATCACTTCATATTCTATGCACCAACGATGCAAATGCAAATTTGGCCATGAACATTGCATTAAGGAACTGGAGCAAAGTTCTCACGGATCAATGAGTGCTGTCCAATTCAATTTTAAGCTCAATGATAAGGGACCACCTTTTTATAGCCGAGTCCGAACGACGTGCCGCAGAGCAAAGTACCGAACATATGTCGCCAACATTAGGAGGGGATAACCTCCTTTTAGGCTAGGTTAGGCGAACCTTACCTAAACTAGAACTGGTAAATAAACATATTTTAAGGCTTCATTAAGTTTTGTGGTATACTAATTTCGTCATTCTGTTTGCAACTCCTCGAAATATTCGTCTCAGACCCCATAAAGTACATATATTCTTGATCGTCATGACATTTAATGTCGATCCGTCTGTCTGTCGAAAGCACACTAAATTTCGAAGGATTATAGCTAGCCGCTTGAAATTTTGCACAAATACTTCTGCGCTACGGTGGCCTCCTTCTTGGGAGGCGTCCGCCTATGACGCTGAACGCCTGGGTTTGAATCCTGCCGAGACCATCAGAAAAAAATTTCAGCGGTGGTTTTCCCCTCCTAATGCTGGCGACATTTGTGAGGTACTATGCCATGTAAAACTTCTCTCCAAAGAGGTGTCACACTGCAGCACGCCGTTCGGACTCGGCTAGAAAAAGGAGGTCCCTTATCATTGAGCTTAAAACTTAAATCGGACTGCACTCATTGATATGTGAAAAGTTTACCCCTGTTCCTTAGTGGAATGTTCATGGGCAAAATTTGCAATTGGCATTTTTACTTCTTATTAGTGGAGGTCGGCTAGGATTGTAAATGGGTCATATCGGTCCATGTTTTGATATAGCTGCCATATAAACCCATCTGGGATCTTGACTTCTTGAGCCACTAGAGAACGCAATTCTTATCCGATTTGGCTGAAATTTAACATGAGGTGTTTTGTTATTATTTTCAACAACTGTGCCAAGTATGGTTTAAATCGGTCCATAACCTGATAGAGCTGTCTTATAAACCGATCTGGGGTCTTGACTTCTTGAGCCTCTAGAGGGCGTAGTTTCTATCCGATTTGGCTGAAATTCCGCATGACGTATTTCGTTATGACTTCCAACAACTGTGCCAAGTATGGTTTAAATCGGTTCATAATCTGGTATAGCTGTCATATAAACCCATCTGGGATCTTGACTTCTTGAGCCTCAAGAGGGCGCAGTTCTCATCCGATTTGACTGAAATTTTGCATGAGGTGTTTTGTTACGACTTCCAATAACTGTGCTAAGTATGGCGTAAATGGGTATAGAACCTTATATAGCTGTCATATAAACGCATCTGGGATCTTGACTTCTTGAGCCTCTAGAGGGCGCAATTCTCATCGGATTTGGCTGAAATTCCGCATGACGTATTTCGTTATGACTTCCAACAACTGTGCCAAATATGGCGCAAATTAATACATAACCTGAAATAGCTGTCATATAAACCGATCTGGGATCTTGACTTTTTGAAACTCTAGAGGGCGCAATTCTCATCCGATTTGACTGAAATTTTGCATGAGGTCTTTTGTTATGACTTCCAATAATTGTGCTAAGTATGGCGTAAATCGGTGTAGAACCTCATATAGCTGTCATATAAACCCATCTGGTATCTTGACTTCTTCAGACTCTAGAGGGCGCAATTCTCATCCGATTTGAATGAAATTTTGCATGAGGTCTTTTGTTATGACATCCAATAACTATGTTAAGTATGGCGTAAATCGGTGTAGAACCTCATATAGCTGTCATATAAACCCATCTGGGATCTTGAGATCTTGAGCCTCTAGAGGGCGCAATTCTCATCCAATTGGGAAGAAATTTTATACAACGGCTTCTCTCATGACCTTCAACATACGTGTCTAATATGGTCTGAATCGATCAATAGATTGATACAGCTCCCATATAAACCGATCTCCCGATTTAGCTTCTTGAGCCCTTACAAAGCGCAATTCTTATCCGAATGAACTGAAATATCGCACAATGACATCTACAATGTTTTTATCTGTTTTCATAGGAAAAATCAAATGAAAAATGGCAAAAATTATACACATACATATTCGGCTAGTTTGGCAGCAATTGTTTTGTCAAAATTCACACGATTGTCAGGGGCAGTAACGTCACCATCATCCTGAGATACATGCATTCGTCTAGTTTCCATGGTACACTTTTTCTGATATGAGTATTTATTTTATTAGAATTGATGTTGTAGAGTTGTTGCTGTTGCTGTTTGTGTAAAATCTTTATCACAGGAAATTGTGTCGATTTGTTTGTGTTTCTGTGATTCACTTGTAAGCATTTCATTGAATGAACGAACTTTCATTGAATGAAAGAACGAACGAACGAATTGGGGGTGAAATTGTTGACATCAGCAAAGTTAAGGGAAATTTGACAATGAACTAACACAAATATCTGTTTTCTTTCGTTTTGTGGAAAATTTACTTCAAATTTAGCGTTTTTTTTTTTTTTTTTTTTTTTTTAAACTCAATCACATCGAAAAGTTCATTATCAACGGAAATTAGCATTTGTCTGTGTATGCAGCAATCAAAGCAGCAAATGCGTGGGGACGGCGACTCTTGACAAACGATCGATCGACAATGGGTCTGTCTATACCAAACGGTTAAATTCGAGCTACTGATATTCCATGGCATTCAATGAAGCTGCGAGCCTCAGCTCACATCACTCGTCACCATAGATTACACAAAAAGAATAGGGACAATGAATGAGTGATACAGTGGGAATAAAGTACTGCAGTTGGCGTTTGCTAGTGTTAGTCTGTGTGAAAAATGTATCACATAATGTCAAATAGCCCTACAACTAGTAGAGCGAGGCTAGTGTCATCATGAAAATATCTAAGATTTGAAGCTTTGTGGGAGAAAGGTCAAACGGTCTAGATTAAAGCCTGTAAGTTATAGTTTTTCATAACTAAACACAAGTAAAAGCGTGCCAAGTTCGGCCGGGTCGAATCTTGGCAACCCACCGTCATGAAGATTCTGTTAAAAATTTATACAAAACGAGAGTCAAGAGAAAATCTTTCATGTCATCGCTCGGTTCACAAATGACCATTTGATTGCAATATTACTGCAAATCGGACGAACATATATATGGGAGTTATGTCTTAATCTGAACCGATTTCAAACAAACTTTATAGACATTGTGGAAGTCGTCGAGGAGAGCGTTGTACAAAATTTTGGGAAGATTTGTCAATAAATGAGCTTGCAGTGGCTCTTGGAGTGAAAATCGGGCGATATATGTATATGAGAGCTATATCTAAATCTGAACCGATTTCCATGAAATTCTCCAGTCGTGTCGAGAGTGAAGAGAAACTCGTTCCTACCAAATTTCAAGAGAATCTGTTATCAAATGACCATTTTATTGCATTATTACTGCAAATCGGACGAACATATATATGGGAGCTATATCGAAATCTGAACCGATTTCTATGAAATGCACCTTTAGTGTTGGGACTCATAAGAAAACTCTTCTTGCCAAATTTCAAGAGAATTGGTTAACAAATGACTATTTTATTGCAGTATTACTGCAAATCGGACGAACATATATATGGGAGCTATATCCAAATCTGAACCGATTTTTTTCAATTTCAATATGCTTCGTCTCTAGGCGGAACACCATGCCTATACCTAATTTGAAGACGATTGGATGAAAATTGCAACCTGTAGTTTGCACACAAATTAACATGGACAGACGGACAGACAGATAGACGGACATAGCTAATTCGAATCAGAAAGTGATTCTGAGTCGATCGTTATACTTATCAATGGGTCTATCTCTTTTCCTTTTGGGTGTTACAAACAAATTCACCAATTTATAATACCCTGTGCCACAGCAGTGGCGTAGGGTCTAATAGATACCAAACTTCTGTTAAATCAGCAAAAATTAAAGCTTCTAGGAACCGAACAAAGATGATCGAGAGACTTGTTTACATAGGAGCTATATCAGATTATAGATTGATTTGGACTCAGTACAGTTGTTGGAAGTCTTAACAGAACACATCATGCCAAATTTCAGCCAAATCGGAGAAAAATTGTAAAGACTCAAGAAGTTAAATCGGGAGATCGGTTTATATGGGAGCTATATCAGATTATACACCGATTTGGACCGTACTTGGCGCAGTTGTCGAAAGTCACAACAGAACACTAGGTGCAAAATTTTAGCCCAATCGGACGAAAATGGCGGCTTTCAGGAGCTGAAGAAGTCAAAACGGAAGATCGGTTTATATGGGGGCTATATCAGGTTATAGATCGATTTGGACCGTACTTGGCTCAGTTGTTGAAAGTCACAACAGAAAACTAGGTGCAACATTTTAGCCAAATCGGACAAAAATTGCGGCTTCCAAGGGCTCAAGAAGTCAAATCGGGAGATCGGTTTATATGGGAGCTATATCAGGTTATAGACCGATTTGGACCGTACTTGGCACAGTTGTTGGAAGTCATAGCGGAACACAATGTGCAAAATTTCAGCCAAAACGGAAAAAAAAGCGGCTTGTAAGGGTTCAAGAAGTTAAATCGGGGATCGGTTTATGTAATTCTGCAGCGATATTGGCCATTTGCAATCCCCAACGACCTACGTCAATAGTTAGTATCTGTGCAAAATTTCAAGCGGCTAGCTTTACGCGTTCGACTGCTATCGTGATTTTGACGGACTGACGGACATGGCTAAATCAACTCAGAACGTTGAGACGACCAAGAATATATACTTTATGGGTTCTTAGGCGTATATTGCGAGGTGTTACAAACGGAATGACTAGATTAGTATACCCCTATGGTGGTGGGTATGAAAAAAAAAAACAAATTTTTCATTCCTTTTGCCAATTTTATACCCACCCATGAACATTGGGGAACTGTGGATACTTCTCCCATATGATAAGGGCCCTTTTTTATGCCGAGTCCAAACGGCGTGCCGCATAGCGGTTTGGTACTATCTGGTACAATCTATCTGGTTTTAGGGAGTAGATTACGAATATGGCCTGGAAGGAGCAATAGCTATAGAATTTGTTGATATCGTAAGGGGGCGGACCCTCAACCTTAACCCAAAAGCACCACCCAAAAATAAAAGTTGACTGATCGGGACAATATGGGACTCAAACGAAAGTTATTCGAGAGTAGGGTACTAATTTGAGATAAGGGTACCTAGAGGGCTGCCCCGACCCCAAAACCCCCTCTAATAGGCATATTGGACTATAATGACAATATGGGACTAAAATGAAAGTAATTAGGGAGTAGATTACGAATATGGTCTGGAAAGAGCAATAGACTATACAACAAATTGTTTGTTTGCTTGTTTGTCTGATCCGTATAGATTCAAAAATGGCTGAATAGGTTTTCCTGAAATTTTGCGCTTTGTTTGTTAGTTTGTCTGTCCCGTAAAGACTCAAAAACGGCTCAACAGATTTTCCTAAAATTTTCACAGATGGTAGAGTTTTGGCCCCCGGTAAAATATGGAACTTCATTTTTTGATATCCGAAAGAGGCGGACGCTCCCCCTTACCCCCATTTTCAAAGACGGCAGATCTCGGCGATTTAAGGGAAATTTTGTATGCCACCTTATGGTACCACAAAAACACGAAATTGGGACGGGGGTACGCCCCATCCCAAAACCCATCCGAACGGATATGTTTACCGATTGGGACAATATGGGTATCAAATGAAAGGTATTTAAGAGTAGAGTTTCAACTTGGTTTATAAATTTTACCTCAAGTGTCGGGGGAGTCCCCCACCCCCACCAAAACACCACCCAACAGGACTCTTTTACCGCTTTGGGCAATATGGATATCAAATGAAGGGTTTTAAAATTAGGATGAAAAGTTGATAAAAAAATGTATTCCTTGTCCACCAAAAACACCAACCAATAGGACACTTTTACCACTTTGGGCAACATGGGTATCAACTTAGAGGTAGTAAAAAGTTGAGACATATTTACCCATTGAGACAATATGGGTATCAAATGAAAGGAATTTAATAATAGGGTAAAAAGCTGATATACAAATTTATTCCTTGGTGTCTGAGGAGCCCCCCACCCCTCAAAATCACTCAACAGGACATATTTACCGATTGGGACAATATGTGTACCAAAGGAAAGGTGTTTAGAAGTTAAGTACACATCTGTTATAAGAATTAGGTCCAAGGTGTCTACGAGGCATCGCCAACCCCAAAAACCTTCAAAACGGGCATGGATGTCCAACGTCACAAAATGGGTATCAAATGAAAGGTCTTTTAGGAGTTGATACGAATTGGTATACACATTTGGTACAGACTCTGGGACCAGCCACCCATTAAATACCGTTCAATATGACGTATAGTTCGATTGGCATAATATGGGAATTAAAAGAAGGGTCTATGATATCAGAGTTCGAATCTGATGTTGATATAGAAATTCAAGTATCTGAGTCACATCCTGTCGTACATCAGGACATGTATTGAGATCGCGACAATAAAGGACTCAAACCAATTGTCTTTTGGGTCTTAGAATCGGGGGGGAACCGACCCTCTCAAGTGTCTATGTCACGTTCTGCCGTACAGCAGAACATGTAGATCGCGTTAATAAAGGACTTAAATCAATTATCTTTTGGGTCTTAGAGTCGGGGGAACCGACCCTCTCCTCCCAAAACCAAACTGTTATGTAGGACGACCCAGAATTTATTGTACTCAAATGAAAGGATGTGTCAGAGGGCAATGACCCTAAACCCCATCCTACCAAAAAAAAATGATTTAAAAATAATTAGCTGTAAAAAAACTAAAGATGTTTGACAGTAAAACAAAACGCGAAACGTGCGTGAGCTTTTTGAACCAGAGTTGCTAAAAAGATAATAGCTAAAAAATCACCCTTTATTTTGGAATATAAATATTTGTATTTTCATTTTAAGGTCAGAAATTTATGTAGCAGTCCTCGTATACATATTTTGTAGGGTCGGAAATGGATATTGCGATGTGTTGCAAATGCATTGACTTAAGGATTTATCGCCTATCCCATGGTGGTGGGTATAACAACATCGACACCAGCGTCGCGGGCAAAGTAAAAAATAATTTCGACTTTGGAGTCGAGTAAAAATTGCCACAGTTCTAGACTCATTGCTATAAGAACCTGCCTTGCTATTCAGTTTAGTAACGCATAAACTCAGGGTGAAATGTAGCCGTATTATATCAGTGTCCATAAGTGTTACTCCACTTCCTAAAGGAGAATCAATATTTATACACAGACGACTGAAAAAAAGAGTAAAAATTCGAATAATACTCAAGAGGCAGAGAGATGAGTTGAAATCTATATACACAAATAATATAATCAATATTGCAGTAGGAAGGTTCATACCACACATAGAGAAATTTTGTTAGTAAAAACTGCAAAAATGTTTGTTGTAGCAACAGAAAATCCAACTTTAGGTTAGGTTAGCAGTATGGACATACATCTAAACCAGTAATTGGCTTGTTGTGGGCTCAAATCTAGTACAAGTAAACGCGTGTAAAGTTAGGAAGCCAAATCTTATATACCCTCTACCATGGATTATAATAGTCAAGTTTTTTTGCCCGATATCTTTTTATTGACTATGCTACTGGAGCTATAACAAGTTATGAACATATTGAGGACATACTTGGTTTGGCTGTTGGAGACCAAAGCAGAAGCAAAATTTAAGCCTAATAAGATAAAAATTGCTCCCTATAGTGCCTCAAGAAGTAAAATCGGGAGATCGGTTTATATGGGAGCCATATCAGGTTATAGACCGATAAAGATTATATTTGGCAAGTATGTTAAAGGTCATAGAAGAGGTCCTTCTTCAGCCAAATCGGATATCAACTGCGCCCTCTGGAGGCTCAAAAAGTATAATCAGGAGATCGGTGAAAGTTAAAAGGTTTTAAAACTTCAGGCAAATCGGATAAGAATTGCGCCCTCTAGCGGCTCAAGAAGCCAATCTTAGAGATCGGTTTATATGGGAGCTATATCAGGTTATGAACCGATTTGGACCATACTTGGCACAGTTTTTGGTTTGGATGACGATATGCCTGGTAAGAGAAGTTACATAGTCTTTTATACGGATGATTCCAAACTAGACGACCAGGTGGGCTTTTGGGTGTACTCTAAAGATCTAGAACTGGTTATATCAAAAAGGTTACCCGACCACTGCAGGAGGCCACCGTAGCACAGAGGTTAGCATGTCCGCCTATGACACTGAACGTCTGGGTTCGAATTCTGGCGAGACCATTCAAAAAAATTTTCAGCGGTGGTTTTCCCCTCCTAATGCTGGCAACATTTGTGAGGTACTATGCAATGTAAAACTTCTCTCCAAATAGGTGTCGCACTGCGGCACGCCGTTCGGACTCGCCTATAAAAGAGAGGCCCCTTATCATTGAGCTTAAACTTGAATCGGACTGCACTCATTGATATGTGAGAAGTTTGCCCCTGTTCCTTAGTGGAATGTTCATGGACAAAAGTTGCAGCTGCAGTTTACAATTAAGGAAGTGGTGGAATGGCTAAGATATAATGTCATTATGACAATTGGTATAACTATCTTCTCAGACAGTCAGGCAAACATTAAATACATGGAGAACGTATTTCTGAATACAAAAACCGCCCTCAACAGTCCCAGATCTCTTAACGAGATGGCTGAACAGTTCAAAATTCACCTGTTCTGGGTGCCGAGCTATGGAGATATCCCAGGGAATTGTAAAGCGGACGAGCTTGCGGGACTAGGAACTACCCTACACATTCCAGGGAAACTAGAATCTGTGGGTATGCTTCTAATGTCATGTAAGCTAAGTTTTCAGGATCAGGCCCGAAGAACGACGAATGATAGATGGTCACAAAGAGGGGGCTGTGAGCATTTCAAAATTGTGGCCCAATCTAGGCTTAAAGAGGTCTTCCGCTTTGCTGTCATTGGCTAGAACAGACGTCTCAGTCATTGTGTCCGTCATGACAGGTCACTGTCTAATCGGAAAACATGCTGACAGACTAAAGTTTGCCGGCAACGACTTTTGCAGAAGCTGTGAGGACATCGAAGAAGAAGAGACAATAGAACTCCTTCTGTGCGTGTGTCCCGCACTGGCAGTCAGAAGGAGTTCCACTTTAGGTTCTCATTTCTTTGACAACCTGTCTGATTTAGCGGATGTGAACGTTAGTTTTTGGGTTTTTTAAAGCAATCTGGATGGTTCAACGGTAGGAGATAGAAAGCATCTTCCGGATCCTGAGCATCGTGCTAGAACACGATTTTGTTTGGGCCCCATAATGTCAAGCATTTTGTAATACATTTGTTTTGTATTGGTTATTTACATTCAAGATCATATTTGAAAGCTACCACTTGGGATACCACATTTATAAAGATCCGCAGGTGCTCCTGTGTCTATCCCAATTTGAGGACAAACAGTGTACTCTACAACCAAAGATCTTTTATTGCTGTCCTTTTCTATCCTGATCGGCCTTCATATATTATTTTTAATTCTTTTTTTTCGGGTCGGATTGGGGGAGAGGGATTGCCCTCTGACACGTCCTTTCATTTGAGTACAATATATTCTCGGTCGTCCTGCATAACAGTTTGGTTTTGGTTTTATTGGGAGGAGAGGGTCGGTCCCCCCCACGCTAAGACCCAAAAAAACAAATTATTTGAGTCCTTTGTTGTGGTGATCTTGGACATGACCCAGAAACTTGATTCCTTATATCATTTTTAAATTCGAACTCCACTGTCGTAGACCTTTTTTTTTAATTCTCATACTATCCCGATCGAACTACACGTCCTATTCAATCCCATGGCAGCCGGTTGTACGTACCGGATTGACCCGATGGAATCCTCCATCGGCAAGGGCTGCCGTCTCGGTGTAAAACACACTGCTACAACAACAATAACACGTCCTATTGAAGGGCATCTAATGGATTGCGGTTCCGGAATTTGTCCCAAAAGTGTTTACCAGATTCGTAGTCAACTCCCAAAGACCTGTCATTTAAAACCCATTTTGTGACGTTGGACATTCATGCCTGTTTTGGTGGGTTTTGGGGTTGGAGATGTGTACTCAACTTCCAAACACCTTTCATTTGATACCCATATTGTCCAAAGCGGTGAAGTGTCCTGTTGGGGGGTTTTTGGGGGGTGGGGGACCCCCCACGAACACTTTGGTTGAAATTTGCATACCAAGTTTGTACTCTACTCTTAAATACCTTTCATTTGATACCCATATTGCCCAAAGCGGTAAAAGTGTCCCTTTGCGAGTTTCTTGGATCTCGAACTCTGAAGGTGACATTTTTATACTTAGTTCGTACTTTACTCTTAAATACCTTTTATTTGATACCCATGTTGTCCCAATCGGTAAACAAGTCCGTTCGGGTGGGTTTTGGAATGGAGCGCCCCCCCCCAACCCTGTTTATATGACCCTAAAATTTTATACCAATTTCGTTTTTTTGAGATGCGTGAACCCATCTCCGAGATCTAGCGTTTTCGAAAATTGTGGTAAGGGGGAGGGTCCGCCCCCCACTTCGGATATCAAAAAATTTAGTACCCTATTTTCACCGGGGGCTCAAACTCATCTGCGAAAATTTAATGAAATTCGGTTCAGACAAAGAGCAACAATTTAATTTTTATACAATAGAAGATGCGTGCTCTTTTCAGAGAGTTCATCGCGCGCTTCTTCTATTTTATGGTCAGAGCTTTTGTGCGTAGATAAGCAGCATTGTCGATTTTGGAGTGAAAATCAATCAGAAGCATTGCAAGAGCTACCAATGCATCCAGAAACAGTCACAGTTTGGTGCGGCTTTTGGGCTGGTGGCATCATTGGGCTGTACTTCTTCAAAGATGATGTGAATCGTTACGTAACTGTGTACAGACAAGCCCACTTCAATTGATGCATTGGAAGACAACATTAAAGCATTTATTCGTGAGATATCGTCCGAAATGTTGGAAAGAGTGTGCCAAAATTGTACTAAGCGGATCGACCATTTGAGGCGCAGTCACGGTCAACATTTCCATGGACCGTACTATCGATTCAAATAAGATTACCCTTTATAACAAATACCTTGATTGAAGTATCAAAACTTTGGTGCGCTTCCTTTTAAATGTTAAAAAATGCTTTATATAAAATCAGCAGACATTGATGGCTGATATTAGCAAACTTTTTTTTTTGTGTAGTGTATACAATTCGCCAATATCATAATTTACCCCGAGTATACACTCGTACTTATGGTCACTTCTGCTTACTCTTGGGTGTCCACATCACGATTTGTTTACTCGCATTTGATTTTAATTCAATTCTTTGTAAGAAAAAAGCCGCGCACGCAGATAATTTCAATATTTATTGTGTCTTCTTCTCAATTATTACAAAGAGATAGCACTTGATGGTGTTGGTGTTCAGCTAATATGTATACAGGAATATAAGTAATTCAAAATACATGCACGAGTATATATATACATACATGGGTATATAAATATGGTAACGATTTGTATGGACATTAGTCAAATGGTTGATGGAAACAAAAATTTACGAAATTTCACTGCGGTATAATTTTGGCACGGTATGGTTATCATCCACCCAGAGGACATATAAATTTCTATAGCAAAAGAAAAATTAATTGCAATCGCATAATATATGGTCATCGAACTGTGTGTATGATGTTTTCCGTGTAATTAACCCACTTGTAAACCAGTAAGGAAGCGCAAAAGTCGGACGGTGCCGACTTTATAATACCATACACCTACCCTATAGGTACAAATTGGGAGCTATATCCAATTCTGAACCAATTTTGATGGACTTTGTTGGATGTTTTCCGATGGATTATTAAACAATCCCTATCAAATTTCGAGCATATATGTTCAAACTGTAATAACTACAGTTGACAAATTCCAACATTATTGCATATTAACGAAAATCTGACGAACATATATAATCTGAACTGATTTCGAGCAAACTTCCCAGATATTGTGATAGCAAATGGAAATTTTGCCCATGAACATTCCATTAAGTAACAGGGGCAAACTTCTCACATATTAATGAGTGCAGTCCGATTTAAGTTTTAAGCTCAATGATAAAGAACCTCCTTTTTATAGCCTAGTCCGAATGGCGTGCCGCAGTGTGACACCTCTTTGGAGAGAAGTTTTACATGGCATACTACCTCACAAATGTTGCCAGCATTAGGAGGAGAAAACTACCGCTGAAAATTTTTTCTGATGGTCTCGCCAGGATTCGAACCCAGGCGTTCAGCGTCATAGGCGGACACGCTAACCTCTGCGCTACGGTGACCTCCAGGATATTGTGATAGTCGTCGAGAAAAGCGTTGTGCAAAATTTTGACAAGATTGGTCAATAAATGCGCCTGCAGTGGCTCTTGGATCGAAAATCGGGCGATATACATATATCAGAGCTATATATAAATCTGGGCCGATTTCTATGCAATTCACCAGTAATGTTGAAAGTCATAAGAAAATCCTTTCTGCCATATTTCGAGAGAATCGGTTAACAAATAAGCACTTTATTGCAATGTTTCTCGAAATCGGACGAACATATATATGGGAGCTATATCTAAATCTGAACCGATTTTGAGCAAACTTCTCAGATATTGTGGTAGTCGTCGAGGAAGACGTTGTGCAAAATTTTGGTCAATAAATGCGTTAGCAGTGGCTCGAGAAGTGAAAATCGGACGATATACTTATATGGCAGCTATATCTAAATCTGAACCGATTTCTATGAAATTTCACAGCTATGTCGAGAGCTATAAGAAAATCTCTCCTGCCGAATTACGAGAGAATCGGTAAACAAGTGAGCACTTTATTGCAATATTTCTCAAAATCGGACGAACATATATATGGGAGCTCTACCGAAATCTGCACCGATTTCGAGCAAACTTTTCAGATATTGTGGTAGTCGTCGAGGAAGACGTTGGCAAGATTGGCCTGTGCCTAAATGTGCTTGCTGTGACTATAGAAGTTAAAATCGGGCGATGTATATATACGAGAGCTATATCTATTTCTAAATCTGAACCGATTTCTATGAAATTCACCAGTAAGGTCAAGAGTTAAGAGTCCTTCCTCCTAAATTTCGAGAGTATCGATTAACAAATGACCATTTTATTGCATTATTACTGCAAATCAGACGAACATATATATGGGGGCTATTTCCAAATCTGAACCGATTTCGAGCAAACTTCTCAGATATTGTGGTAGTCGTCGAGGAAGACGTTGGCAAAATTTTGGCCAGATTGGTCAATAAATGCGCTTGCTGTGACTATAGAAGTTAAAATCGGGAGATGTATATATACGTGAGCTACAATATATCTAAATCTGAAACACTAAGGTCGAGAGTCAGGAGAAAGTTCTTCCTGCTAAATTTCGAGAGAATCGGCTAACAAATGACCATTTTATTGCATTATTACTATATATTTAAATTTGAACCGATTTTGTCCAATATCAATGGGCTTCGTCTCTAGGCTGGAAAACATGCCTGTACCAAATTTGAAGAAAATCGGATGAAGATTGCAACCTGTAGTTTGTACACAAATTATCATGGACAGACAGACAGGCGGACATAATTAAATTGAATCATAAAGTGATTCTGAGTAGAGCTAGTAAACTATCGATATGCGCAACATTCGATATTTTCGATATCTCTTATAAGAAATATCGATAGTATCAATACTATCGTTAACATCTCTATCTTCTATATTTCAATAGAAAATTAGAAGTAACAAGTAAAAGCGTGCTAAGTTCGGCAGGGCCGAATCTTATATACCCTCCACCATGGATGACATTTGTTGAGTTTTTTCCCGGCATCTCTTCTCAGGCCAAAAAGGATATATGAAAAGATTTGCTCTGCTATTAGAGCGATATCAAGATATGGTCCGGTTTGGACCACTATTAAATTATATGTTGGAGACCTGTGTAAAACGTCAGCCAATTCGAATAAAACTTGCGCCCTTTGGGGGCTCAAGAAGAAAAATAGAGAGAGATCGATTTATATGAAAGCTGTATCAGGCTATAGACCGATTCAGACCATAATGAACACGTATGTTGGTGGTCATGAGAGGCTTCGTCGTACAAAATTTCAGGCAACTCGGATAATAATTATGACCTCTAGAGGCTCAAGAAGTCAAGATCCCAGATCGGTATATATGGCAGCTATATCAGGTTCTGAACCGATTTGGACATTATTTGAAACAGTTGTTGAAAGTAAGAATAAAATACGTCATGCAAGATTTCAGTCAAATCGTATAGAAATTGCGGCCTCTAGAAGCTCAAGAAGTCCCCAGATCTGTTTATTAACAGCTATATCAGGTTATGAACCGATTTGAACTATACTTGGCACAGTTGTTGGATATCAAAATACTTCGTGCAAAAATTCATTCAAATCGGATAAGAATTGCGCTCTCTAGAGGCTCAAGAAGTCAAGACCCAAGATCGATTTATATGGCAGCTATATCTGGTTATGAACCGATTTGGACCATACTTGGCTCAGTTGTTGGATTTCATAACAAAACACGTCGTGCAAAATTTCATTGCAATCGGATAAGAATTGCGCACTCTAGTGGCTTAAGAAGTCAAGACTCAAGATCGGTTTATATGGCAGCTCTATCAAAACATGGGCCGATTTAAACCGTACTTGGCACAGTTGTTGTAAGTGATGCCAAAACGCCACGTGCAAAATTTCCGTCAAATCAGACCAGAATCGCGCCCTCTAGAGACTCCAGAAATCAAGACCCAAGATCGGTTTATATGGCAGCTATATCAAAACATGGCCGATATGGCCCATTTACAATCCCAACCGACCTACACTAATAAGAAGTATTTGTGCAAAATTTCAAGCGGCTAGCTTTATTCCTTCGAAAGTTAGTGTGCTTTCGACAGACAGACAGACGGACGGACATAGCTAGATCGACTAAAAATCAAGAATATATATACTTTATGGGGTCTCAGACGAATATTTCGAGTAGATACAAACAAAATGACGAAATTAGTATACCCCGATCCAATGGTGGAGGGTATAAAAGTCAAGAGGTCGATTTATATAGAAGCAAATCAATGCGTAGACCGAATAAATTCAAATTTAATAAAGTCAGATGGAAGTCATGAGAGAAATCATTGTCAATCAATCAAGCCAAATCAGATGAAAAAAGCGCCCTCTATAGGCGAAATGTATCTTAAAGAATACATTCAATGTCGGATCGCTTATTTTTGTTCAATTTTGGAAAAAAATTGAACTTTGTCGATACGATCGATAGGCAAAATATCAATCGATATTCAGACAAAATATAAAACATCGGTGCTATCGATAGTGCCATCGATATTTTGCCAGCTCTAATTGTGAGTCGATCGGTATACTTATCAATGGGTCTATCTCTCTTCCTTCTGGGTGTTACAAAAAAATGCACTAAGTTATAATACCCTGTACCACAGTAGTGGTGTAGGGTATAAAAACGGATTTATCTACAATACATTTTCTTACATTTCCTAGGAAATTTGCACTAAAAATTAAAACCAAATACGAGTATTTATTAAAATTTTAAACCGCTCGGTTTAGCGATTGGGTTAATAAGGTATAATCGAAGCTTGCTTATAGAAATATGGAAATATGTGCAGGGTAACGAAACGTATAGGTTAATAGTTAAGAACCTTCCGTTGAATCTAACAGATCGCCTTAAAAACCTTAAAGATTAAGAAGACCATATGGGCTTATGGTGAATTTAAACCCATAGTCCATCAGCAAAAATATTTACCAATAAACATTCCAAAAAGTGACAGCGGGGATACTCCTCTCATATCAATGAGTTCTAACCGAGACAAGTTTAGGCTAAAAGATTGATTAGGTTAGATATAAGAGGCAGTCTGTCATTAGACTCACTTAGACGTTTTTGTCCATTGTGATATCACAGGTATAGGAGAAGGAAGGTGTCTACTTGTTCCTACCGTTGAACCTTCCGGATCGCTTTAAAAATCTAAGTAACTTGCGAATGTTCATATCCGCTAAATAATACAAGTTCTCAAAGAAATGAAAACCCAAAGTGGAACTCCTTCTGGACGCCAGTGCCGGATACAAACGCAGCAGGTGTTCCATAGTCTCTTCTACCTCGACATTTTCACAGCTTGTACAAAAATCCTTACAGGTTACCTTCAGTTTGTCAGCATGTTTTCGGATCAGACAGTGACCTGTCATGACGGACACAATGACTGAGACGTCTGTTTTAGCCAGCGACAGCAAAGCGGTAATCCTCTTCAAGTCACCCCTTTGTGACCAACTATCTTTGGGCCTGATCCTAAAGACTTAGATTATATGTCCCTAGAAGCATACCCACAGATTCCAGTTATCCTGTTGGAATGTGTGAGGTAGTTCCTAGTCTCGCAAGCTCGTCCGCTCTACAATTCCCTGGGATATGTCTGTGGCCCCGCAACCCAAGCAGGTGCATTTGAACTGCTCTGCCAGTTCTACGACAATCGAGTGCAAATTACATTGAATTAATTCCAAAATACCCTCTCCAGGGATTTGATAGCTGACTGGATGTCTGAGAAGATATTTATGCCAATCGTCGTTAAGACATTAAATCTTACCCATTCCACCACTTCTTTAATTGCAAGGATCTTCTCTATATGACCAGTCCAAGTTCTTAAGAATACACCCCCAAAGCCCACCCGGTCATCTAGCTTGCAATCATCCGTATAGAAGTCTATGAAATTTCTATTACCAGGGCTATCGTGGTTCCAACAGGGGCAAACTTCTCACATATCAATGAGTGTTGTCCGATACGAGCTTAAGCTCAATGAGTCCAAACGGCGTGCCGCAGTGTGAGACCTCTTTGAGGAGAAGGTTTTACATGGCATTATACCTAACAAATTTCCCCAGCATTATGAGGAGATAGCCACCGCTGAAATTAATTTTTCTGATGTTCTCGCCAGGATTCAAACTCAGAAGTTCAGCGTCATAGGCGGACATGCTAAGCTCTGCGCTACGGTGGCCTCCTCTTTATCCCTGTTCCCTAATGGAATGTGTATGGACAAGTTTTCATTTTGCAAAGTATTAAGTAACAGCTGATAACTGACAGAAGAAAGAATGCAATTACAGAGTCAGAAGGTGTGAAAAAATTTGTCAACGCCGACTATATGAAAAATCCGCAATTACTTTTTGGGCAACCCAATAGTTCCAATCGGTAATATCAGGAATAGTGGTACAGAACTTTTTATCAGAGAGCTCGGGCAATGTGTACTCCACATTGGCTGGAACATCGGGCATTGTATCAAGTATAACACAGTGTTCGTAGCTGCCGCATGGCCAAAGGGGAAGATCCCTTAGCCTCAGAGCAGTGACAACTGCAATTTGTCTAGCCACAATGTCCAGAGGTATTGGCTTTAGCATTGAATTCAGTGCATCAGATGGTTTTATCCTCAGTGCGGCTGTGATGCACAAACAAGCCATTCTTTGGATCCGAGTATTGAACAGTAGGTGGACTTTCGAAGCGCAGTCCACCTGACCACAACACCATATAGCATTATATGCCTGAAAACTGCAGTATGTACTCGGTACATAAAACGCGGTTTCAACTCACAACTTTTTCCAATGCCTCTCTTGCAGGTGTATAGGGCAAGAGCTGCCTTTCCAGCCCAAGCCCAAAAGTTTGATTTGAAATCAATTTTCTGTCCAGCAAAATACCCATGCATTTTGCGCTTTCAGTAAACATTCTCTCCACCCAAGGAGACGGGTGCCACTGTGGCTAACTCGTATCTCCTGCTGAAAAGAACTTCTTCTGTCTTGCAGGAATTTACGCCTAGACCATTTTGGGTAGCCCTCTTCACTGTCGCACGTAAAGCTTCCAGAAGTATATATCTCTAAGAGTGCTAGGAAACTTTCCACTAACTGCAATAGGCACATCATCAGCATATCGGACCACTTTTACACCTTTTTCTTCCAGAGACAATAGTATGTTGATAATGGCTATATTCCAAAGTAGAGGAGACAGTTCACCTCTAAGATATGTTTCTATCAATCTCTCAAGAGTTTTCATCATTAAGGATGACAGACTAATAAGACGAAAATTGTACCCCTTCATGTGGTAAGGTTTTCCTGCTTTCGGAATGAAAATGGCCTTCGTGTCCCTCCATCCCACAAGCAGAGTATATCTCCCTGAGCCAAGGAACCAGTCTATCAGACACAGCTTGTAATTCAACCGGTGATACATCATCAGGGCCTGGCGAGTTAAAGGAGTCGAAACTTCTTATCGCCCATAGGATTATCGGCTTAGACACAATTTCCCTAATAACCTCTTATGCATGCATACCAGTGACAACCTCTTCTGGCACCACGTTGTCCATTGGAGAATTTCCTGGGAAATGTGTATCAACGAGTAGTTGTAGTGTTTCCTCACTAGACATTGTCCATACATTCTCTGACTTCTGAATATATCCCACTGTAATAGGTCTCGAGGACAGAATCTTTCTTAGCCTAGAGGCCTCAGATGTATCCTCTACGGAGCTGCAGAATTCTACACAGGATTTGTTCTGAGCCTTTCTCAGCTCGCCCTTATATTTTCTTAGCTCGATGTTGTTCTAATCGTGGGGTGCTCTTGTGGCTTTTGCTCTGTCGAAGAGATTTTTGTAGTCCGTCCTTAGACCAACCAGCTCTGGGGTCCACCATAGCGGTCGCCGTTAGCCCCTTAGCTTGGCACTAACATGACATAAGCAAGGCATTCAGGGCCTTCGTGATCCGCTTGACCACTATATCCTCCGTAGTTTCCACTTCCTTTTCTACTCTAGAAGGGAAAGACGTGCAGAATTTGTGCCGAAATTTATCCCAATCCGCCTTTTTTCTGTTTAGCCGAGGGACCACTTCTGCGGTATTTTCTCCTAGGCCGAAACTAATATAACGATAATCAGAGAAGCTGTGGTCATCCAACACTTCCCAGTCGCTTACTCTTGCGCTTATATCTTCCAAGAAAAGGATAATATCAAGTACCTCCTGCCTGTTCTTGGTAATAAAGGTCGGTTTATCCCCTTTATTACCAATCGTCAGATTGCAACTTATAATATATTCTATAAGCAGCACACCCCTTTCGGTGAGATCCGAACTTCCCCATATCTGGTGATGTGCATTAGCATTACTTCCTACAATGAGCCTTTCCTTTCCTGCAGAAACGGCTGCAACCAGCGACTTATATAGGGAAGCCAGCCAGTAATAAGACTTATTTATTTCAAGGCCGGCTACTACTGAGTCTTCAGTGCTTAATGCGACGGAAGAAGAAACACATTTAGACTACTATTTGCAAGAATACAGGCTTTGTGTCTGCCATTCCCCGTACCCTTGAGTAGTTTTAATACCGGAATTCTTAGTTCACGAACCATTTCGCCACACATCCTTCCGGCATAAGAACCACGTCCAATCCCCCTGCCATCAGGAGGATCTTTAGTGCCGCCGAAGCGGTCTTACAATGGTGGAGATTTACCTGGACAAACCGGACCATAGTCCGGATTCAGAACATCCACCAATGTTGCGTCAGTCTCGTCTTCTGATTCCGCCACAAGTTCATCCTCGCAAGATTCGTTAGATCTTGCTATGATGAGCTTCCGTACGCATCCAGAGGCAGGCGAGAAAGCAGTAGAACCACTCTTCCTCAGGACACTGGATAGTTGCGGGGTATACAAAGTAGCCTCGAAAAAGAAATCTAAGGCAGGAATTCCGTGCTACATACAAAACCCCTATTCGCCACGAAAGCCAGGCAATGACATAGAAAATGTTCTTTCATCATTCTCCCCACATGCTATCTTGAATTGTCGCATCGATTTTGCATTAGTGAGCTCGTAGTCCTATGTGTCCTGTTATGATAGTGAAAGCTATACTCACCTCCTTCTTACATCCTTTTAGTAATAGTCTCTTCTTCCCACGATCCGGATCTCCCCATAGGATTTTCATCGACCTACCGATCGTATGTCGTTCGTGGCCCACGCCCTTAACTCGGACTACGTCGATTCGATAGCCCTCGGTTTTAATTGACGGCAGCCCTTTGGCCTTTACTGCCAAATCGTCTGCTCTTTCATTACCCCGAAAACCCAAACGATGCGGATCGTGTTATCCTCAGAGAAGGCGTTAATCTCCTTTCAATCCAAGACTGTTTATGACCTTACCGTCCTGGTTGTTATTGCACTGATGGCCAATTTATTTTCCTTTAAGATGTTCACACTCGATGTCTTCGCGTTAACACCACACCACCTCACGTATTTCGTGATCGCCCGGATCTCCGCCTGTAGCGCCGTATTATGGCAGTCGAAAACAGACCGCAATTCCTGGGTTCTCAATGTAGACTCCCAGGCCCACTCTGTCCTCTAGCTTAGATCCATCTGTCTATATGTCTGGCTCTTTCAGATGGCAATACCGGAGTTCCATCAATCCAAGATTGTGCCGCTGGCAGCAGTGCCTCGCTCTCGACCTCCAGTGTCATCTGAGGTATCCGGAATCGGACACCTCTTCCATTCCTTCCAGGTTTCTTATCGTCTTATCGTCGTTATTTTCTGAAGCTGTTGTATTTTCCTTGCGTTGCACTTTTTCTCCATCGCATTCCACCAAACTACTGAGGGGTAAGTAAGTATTGGTCTAATCACGCTTCCGTAGAGCCAGGCCACAATCCTCCGATTTAGGCCCTATTTCGAGCCTACGGTCCGTCTGCATAGTGCCCAACATCTGTGAGCCTTCTCGGTACGCACCTGAATGTGACACTTCCAATTCAGTTTCCTGACCAAGATCACTCCTTTGACCTTGTCAGCTATCGAAATCATTCTATTGAGGAAACGTGGTGTGTCGTCTTCTTCATGAATAGGCAGATTTCAGTCTTCTCTGGTTAACATTAAGACCGCTAGGTCTAGCTCAGTCCTAAGCCCTAATTAAGTCCAAGAAAGATATTTAGTAACGCCTCAAGTTGTTGTATTTGGATTTTCCTCTTCGAAAGCCTTCCACATGTTCTATTATTCTTTGGAAATAAACAACTTTCCAATTTATTATTCATTATTGGCAACTGAAATAAGATATCAGCCATAAATTTCGAACAAACATCTCCATTCTTCATCATTTCTGCAACGGGCCAAAGATAGCCAGTCAGGTAGAAAGAAAGAAGGAGAGTGAGGAGCAATGTCACCCGATATTCAATTACAAAATGTCATCTGTGTTGATTTGTTCAACATCTTCCTGAAAATGAACCAAGGCGGCATGTGCTTGCGCCTTAAATGCCATAATCAGCCAACACACAAAAAACTCAACTAAACAAGGCAATCTGCTCCAATACAAGCAGAGTAAACAGAAGCCGTGATGACGACCATCATTTCCTGTGCTAAAAGATTTTCTTACCGCAATGTTTCTACATGCGCAACACCAGCTTGCAACAGTGCAAAGTTTTGTCTGCTACTACTGGCACAAGACTTTTACCAATAATTGGCCAGTGGTAGCACGATGGTCAGCAGAAAGAGTAATTTTTGGCTTGATTTGTTTGTTTTTTGGCTATTGCTTCTGAGACTTGAAATTCTGTGAGCTGGGCTTTAGAGGCCAGGCTTTAATTTAATAATTGTAAGCTGCCTTTGCACAATGGGAAGGAATTGAAAAAATGTGAAAATAATTCGTTAATTTTTGAATAAAACACATGTGAAAGCTTGCTAAGTTCGCCCGGGCCGAATCTAGGGAACCCACCACCATGTTGTTGAAGGGCATAATCTTATTTTCTATACCAATCTTCTGGCAATTCAGCAAATATTAAAGCTTGTAGGAACCGATCAAGGATGATCGAGAGACCGGTTTTTAGGAGATCTATATCAGGTTATAGACTGATTTGGACCGTAATCGGCACAGTTATTGGTAAGTCGTAAAAGAACACCGCATGCAAAATTTTAGCCAAATCGGACTAAAATTGCGACTTGTAAGGGATCAAGAAGTCTAATTGGGAGATCGGTTTAAAAAGGAGCTATAACAGGTTATAGACCGATTGGGACCGTACTTTGCAGAGCTATTGGAAGTCATAACAGAACACCACAGGTGAAATTTTAGCCAAATCGGACAAAAATTGCGGCTTGTAAGGGCTCAAGAAGTCAAATCGGGAAATCGGCTGATATGAGAGCTATATCAGGTTATAAACCGATTTGGACCGTACTTGGCACAGTTGTTGGAAGTATTAACAGAACATTACAGGCAAAATTTCAGCCTAATCGGACAAAAATTGCGGCTTGTAAGGGCTCAAGAAGTCAAATCGGGAGATCGGTTTATATGGGAGTTATATAAGGTTACAGACCGATGCGGACCGTACTTGGCACAGTTGTTGGAAGTCACAACAGAACATAACATGCAAAATTTCAGCAAAATCGGACAAAAATTGAGGTTTCCATTGGCTCAAGGAATCAAATCGGGAGATCGGTTTACATGCGAGCTATATCAGGATATAGACGGATTTGGACCGTACTCGGCACAGTTATTGGAAGACATAACAGAACACTACGTGTAAAATTTCAGCCAAATCTGGCAACAATCGCTGCTTGAAAGGGCTCAAGAAGTCAAATCGGGAGATCGGTTTATATGCGAGCTATATCAGGCTATACACCGATTCTGACCGTACTTGGCACAGTTGTTGGAAGTCATAACAGAACACTACATGCAAAATTTCAGCCAAATCGCACAAATATTGCCGCTTCCAGAGGCCCAGGAAGTCAAATCGGGAGATCGGTTTATATGGGAGCTATATCAGGATATAGACGGATTTAGACCGTACTTGGCAGTGTTGGTGAAAGTCATAACAGTACACCACATGCAAAATTTCAGTCAAATCGGCCAAAAATTGTGGCTTTCAGGGTCTCAAGAAATCAAATCGTGAAATCGGTTTATATGGTAGTTATATCTAAATCTGAACTGATATGGCCCATTGGCAATCCCCAACGATCTACATCAATGTTAAGTATCTGGCCAAAATTTCAAGCGGCTAGCTCTATGTGTTCAACCGCCATCGTGATTTCGACAGACGGGCGGAAGGACGGACGGACATGGCTAGATCGACTCAAAACGTCGAGACGATCAAGGATAAATGTATATACTTTATGGGGTCTAAGACGAATATTTGGAGGTATTACAAACGGAGTGACTAGATTAGTGTACACCCATCCTATCATGGTGGATATAAAAAAGTAACCTCGAAAAAGAAAATCAAAGTTAGGAATTCCATGGCATGTATTCCATGCCACGCCCCTAAGTTGGTTCATGTCTGGTATTGTATCCCCACCTAAGTGCCGGTATCTGTTAGACGCGAAAGCCTTGCAATGACATAGGAAATACTCCAAAGTCCCATCATCTTCCCCGCATGCCGTACACATGCTATCACTTGCCGCACCAATTTTATATAAGTGAGCTTGTAGTCCTATGTGTCCGGTTATGATAACGAAAGCCATACTGACCTCCTTCTTACGTCCATTCAGTAATAGCCTCGTCTACTCACGAGGCTCGTTAAGACGTCTTCTTACCGTCCTTCCGACTGTTTCGCTGGTCCACAGAGTTACCTGCTCATTCGTAGCTCACGCCCTTAACTCGAGGCAGTCCGAGTTAAGGGCGTCAAGGGCGTGGGCGTCAAAAAAAAGGTTAACCAAGTTTTTTGACGGCACTTCTCTGGCCTTCATTGCCAAAACTTCTTTTTGTTTGTCATTCCCAGTTGCTCCGCTATAGTCCGGCTACCTAAACGATGCGGATCGCGCCATCACCAGAGAAGACATTAATTTCCTTCTTAAATTCCTAGACTATTTGTAATCTTAACGTCCTGGTTGTTATTGCCCTTATGGCCTGTTTACTGTCCGTAAAGATGTTCACATTCGACGTCCTCGCGGTAACGGCCCGGATCTTTGCCTGCAGGACCGTATTATGGTCAGGCAGTCTAAAACAGATCTCAGTCCCTGGGTTCTCAATGTGGACCTCCAGGTCAACTCTGTCCTCTAGCTTTGATCCATCCGTGTGAGTCAGCCTAACTATGCCGCTGGCATCAGTGCCTCGCACTCGACCTCAAGTATCGTCTCAGGTATCCGATTGGAAACCTCTTCTATTCCTTCCAGTTGTTTATCGACGTCCTCGCGTTAACACCACACCACCTCACATATTCCGTGATCGCTCGGATCTCCGCCTGCAGGACGCATTATGGTCAGGAAGTCTAAAACAGAACTCAGTCCCTGGGTTCTCAACGAAGATCCCCAGGTCCACTTTGTCCTCTAGCTTTGATCCATACGTGTAACATGATCATCCAGATGACAATACTAGGATTCCGTCAATCCAAGACTCGCACTCGACCTCAATTGTCGTCTCAGTTATCCGATCGCAAACCTTTTCCATTCCTTCCAGTTGTCTATCTTCGCTTCGATTATATCACGATGGTATGAGCTGCTCCCATTCTCAATCCAATTCTCCCATCGCCTTAAATCTCATAACCGCAGTAGCTGCCTTGCAATTAATCTGTATGCCTATGGGTCGGATATCCAGACTAGTCTCCAGTGCCCTATCACTCTGCCTATGCCAAGACAGTATGTTCTCTAAACCTGTTATATTATCCTTACGTTGCACTTGTTCTCCATCGAAGTCCACCAAACTACTGAGGCGTAGGTAAGTATTGGTCTAATCACGCTCCTGTAGAGGCAGTGGACTTTCTTCGGAATCAGTCCCCATTTCGCCCGTCTACATAGTGTCCAAAATCTGTGAGCCTTCTCGGTACGCTCCTGAATTTGACACTTCCAATTCAGTTTCTTGTCCAAGATCACACCTAAGTATTTGACCTTGTCAGATATCGAAATTGTTCTATTGAGGAAACGTGGTGCCTTAAATTGGCCCACCTTCGACTTCCTCGTGAATAGACAGATTTCCGTCTTCTCTGGGTTAACATTGAGACCCCTAAATCTAGCCCAGCCATTGCCATATGCAAAACCTTTTCGGATGCATATCACTTAGAAGTATTATAACAGAGTCTGCGTTGCAGACGGTTTCAAATCCCTCCTCAGTCCGCATCCGTAATAAGTCAATTATGGTGATCAGCCGTAGGAGTGGAGATAGAGTGCCCCCTGTGGCGTGCCTTGTGTCACTTTCTTCCTTATATTTATGTCATGGGGCACGCAATTTATCCACCTATTCCTTGGCATATGGTTAATCCTGTCTCTAAGGACCAGGTCCACCCAATACTGGTCTATGGATTGGATCAGTATGTCGGTCCGCACATTGTAAAAAAGCCCCCTCGATGTCAATGCCTACCGCCAGGGTGTACGTTTTGTCATCGTGCAGGGCATTCTCCACCGACCTTCCTTTGACATAGGTATGCTGTCTATATTGGAGGTCACCGTAGCGCAGAGGTTAGTATGTCCGCCTATGACGCTGAACGCTTGACTTCGAATCCTGGCAGGAACATCAGAACATTTTTCGGCGGTGGTTATCCCTTCCTAATGCTGGCGACATTTGTGAGGTACTTTGTCATGTAAAAACTTTTCCCCAAAGAGGTGTCGCTCTGCGGCACGCCGTTCGGATTCGGCTATAAAAAATAAGGTTCCTTATCATTGAGCTTAGAATTGAATAGGACAGCACTCATTGATTTGTGAGAAGTTTGCCCCAGTTCCTTATTGGAATGTTCATGGGCAAATTTGTATGATGTCTATATTTGAGTAGTTCGCTGGAAGTCCTACGTTTTATCATGGTGTGCACAACCTCGTGCTGGGCATTCTCCACCGACCTTCCCTTGACACAGGCATGTTGCTTATATTTGAGTAGTTCGCTGGAAGTTCTACTCTTTATCATGGTGTGCACAACCTTGTGTAAGGCATTCTCCACCGACCTTCCCCTGCCATAGGCATGGTGTCTATATTTCAGCAGTTCGCTGGATGTTCCACTCCTTATCATGGTGTGCACAATACGTTCCATGGTTTTGAAAGGACACAAGGCTTATAGGTCTATAGGCCTTTGGTGACGCATAACTTACCTCGCCGGGCTTGGGTATAAACAGCACCCTTGCCAGGCTTTCGGAGTATATGAAAGACCTATTCACACTGTGAAAATTTTGGCCAGACGAGGCGCCATATAGTCTGCCTCTTTCTGTACTAGTGCTGTAAATTTTCCAACAGGCCCGGGTGGCTTAAATAGTGTGAAGCTCCCCAAGGATTCCTTCTGTAATGATAAGCCTTCGATCAACATAATTATTCCAAGATTCCGGTGTCTCCGTGAGTCCCGTCGTATCCTGCTGATATCGGGTTTTCATCGAAAGCCTCAGTATGTTCCCCGTTGTCTCTGCTCTCAATCCCATGTCGCCAACTAAAGTTTCAGTTTGGACATTAACGTTATCGTCCTGGTCGCAGAAAAGCTTCCAGAAGGAAGGTTTTGACGTGTAGTAATTTTATGGTATTTCTTGAGCCATGTTTAAACACATCCCAAATATTTCCGCTTTTTTACGACGTAAAAATGCAAATTTGCCCATGGACATTTCACTAAAGAACTGTGGCAAACTTCTCGCATATCAATGAGTGAAGTCCGATTTAAGTTTTAAGCTGACTAATAAGGGGCCTCCTTTTTATACCCACCACCATAGGATGGGGGTATACTAATCTATTCATTCCGTTTGTAACACCTCGAAATATTTATTTGCGACCCCATAAAGTATATATATTCTGGATCCTGTCGACATTCTAATTCGATCTAGCCATGTCCTTCCGTTCGTCTGTCGAAATCACGAAAGCGGTCGAACGCGTAAAGCTAGCCGCTTGAAATTTTGCACAGATACTTAATATCGATGTAGGTCACTGAGGATTGCAAATGGGTCATATCGGTTCAGATTTGAATATAGCTCCCATATAAAGCGATCTCCCGATTTGACTTCTTGAGCCCCTGGAAATCGCAATTTTTTTCCGATTTGGCTGAAATTTCGCACATAGTGTTCTGTTATGACTTTCAATAGATGTGCTAAGTACGGTGTAAATCGGTCTATAACCTGACATAGCTTCCATATAAACCGATCTCCCGATTTGACTTCCTGAGCCCCTGGAAGCCTCAATGTTTGTCTGATTTGATGGAAATTTTGCCCATAGCATTCTATTATTACCTGCAACATTTGTGTCGCGTACGGTCTAAATCGGTCTATAACCTGGTACAGCTCCCATACAAAAACCCATCTCCCGATGTGATTCCTGAGCCCCAGGAAGCCGCAGTTTTTGTCCGATTTGTCTGAAATTTTGCAGGGGGTGTTCTGTTATGACTTCCAACAACTGTGCCAAGTACGGTCCAAACCGGCATATAACCTGATATAGCTCCCATATAAAGCGGTATCTCGATTATCCTTGTTAGGTTCTTAGAAGCTTTAATTTTCCTGGTTTGACAGAAGTTTGATATGTAGAATAAACTAGTGCCCTTCAACTAGATTTAGTTTGTATTAATTTTTAGCAGAATCCATGGTGATGGGTTCCCAAGATTCGGAATGCACGAACTTAGATCACTTTCACTTGTTAAAGCTGAGTCCGAACGGCATGCCGCAGTGCGTGGAGAGAAGTTTTTACATGGTTTAGTACCTCTCAAAGGAGGGGAAAACCACCGCTGAAAAACGTTTTTTCTGATGTTTTTGCCATGATTCAAACCTGGGCTTTCAGCATCATAGGCGGACTTGCTAACCTCTGCGCTACGTTGGCCTCCGACCGACCTGCTGTGTTAAAAGTTCGGCGGACCTCTATCCCAATATTGCGTATTTCCTCGGTCATCCAGGGTTCATTGCGCTTAAATATGTATCAGACAGCACTCATTGATGTATGACATATGGGAGGAATATCTCCGCTGTTCCTTAGTGCAGGGCAAATTTGCAATCTTCTGTATTTTGTCTTTGGCCACCTTTCATTACGAGTTAAAAAATATTCGATTACCAAAGTTAATAATCTTCAGAACATTATGCACTGTTGTCTGCCGCACTTAGCTTAACTTTCGTTAAAATCTTCTTAACTGGTTCAAGTTTAACTGTGACAAATTTCAATTTAGAACTGGTTTGATTCCTATACTCCTTCATTGCTGCTGTATCATTGATCTTCGAGAGATGGTTTTTTTTGGGGGGATTATTTATTCTCTGTGTGTGACCATGGACAGTAGGATGCGGTGACAAAATTGCATTGGCTTAAATGCAAAATTAATTTATGGATTAATTGAAATTTGAAACTGCAACCGCATGTTACTTTCTGTTCAAGATTATTAACACTTTGTCTTTGATGCCAACCGCAAGAAATGTCCAAAATAATTTAGATATTAATTCTGGCAGCCGGCCAAGCAATCAACCCAGACAGGCTGACTGAACGGCAAATGTGTTTATCAAGTGATTGAACAATCGGCAATGTGGTTAACTTTATAACTGAAATTTTCCTTTCTGAATGAGAGATCTCGCCATGTGATTTATCGATGCCATTTAAATCAACTTTAAGGTGATTAATTTACTTGTCTTTAATTGGGTTACAAATCTTTTCAAAACCGCATTTTTGATTTGTTTTGTGTGTGGCTGTGATGGAATGCAAAGTTTGCAGTTTGCATTGCATTCAAAAATTCAGAGGAGTGTTAAAAATGCGTTTTTGGAGGGAGCGATATTCTAGCTTTGTAGAAACGGTTTAAGTTGGTCCGGGCCTTAACGAAAAGTGGGACTTGTAAAGTCCAATTGTTCAAATTTCATAGAAATCGGGAAAAATATACCTGCGGTTCTTTAAATGAGTCCAATTGGGAAATCGGTTAAAATGGGGGCAATATTGAATAGGGAACCTACAAATACCGCACTTGGAGTAGAGTGTTACACAATACACCGTTTGAAGACATTGCCTTAACTTTTTACCAAATTTCAATTTGGGGCCATTGTGGTACAACGTGTATCAGCGGTGACAATCCACTGACTAATGTTGGAAACATTTGTGAGTATTTTAGCCTTCTGTATACAGAAGTGCAATGTTGTTGTCGTTGCAGCCCCGCTTCAATTGGAGCGGTCGATGGAGATTTTGCCTAGGACTGCAGACCGTTAAGTCTTTCATCTTTCTTCGTTGATATACTGCGTCTCCTTTAGCTCTCTAACATCTTTTAAGGGTGGGGACACCTCGCTCTGAATGTGGATATAGAATTTGTTCCATTGTAGCCTATGTCCGCCTATGACGCTGAACGCGTTCGAATCCTGACGAGAACTTCGGACAACATTTTAAAGCGGTGATTATCCCCTTCTAATGCTGGCGAAATTTGCGAGTCGAGTCCGAACCGGTACGTCGTTCGGACTCGGCTAAAAAAAAACTTGAATCGGAAAGCACCCATTGATGTGTGAGAAGTTTGCCCCTGCTCGGTTCCTTGGCTAATTTTTACTCTGCTCCCAAATGCCTTTCTTTTGAGTCCCAAATTACCGTATTGGTAATTATTTCCGGTTTAGGGGGTATTTCGGGAGTAGGGTGGGCACCCAGACAAACATATGGTTCACTCTTCAATTGGATATCAAATTAAATTTTTTCTCTCAGGCACCTTTCCTTATAGCCCTATATGTCGTGATTGGTCTATATATCCATTTAGCGGGTTTTGGTCGGCTCCCGAGGCACCCGACCCCAACAATAGAAACCATGTTTTGTTTATGGTGACTGTGAGAGTGGAAAAAAATTTCGAACGAATCGCAGTACCAATCTCCGCAATCTGGTGTTTTTGAAAAGTAGGCTATTGAGAAGTGCTTTTTAGGGGAGGGGATGGCACCGACTTATGGCATTTCGACTTAAATATGGATATCAAATTCGTGCTCTTCTCGAAAATCCCTTTTGAGCCTCATATTGCCATGTTTGGTAAATATGCACCGTTTAGCGGTTATTTTGGGGCTGGGGCGGGCACCGGCACTTTGCCCTGAAAATAGATATCAAATTCTTTCTTTACTCCCAAATACCGTTGATTTGAGCTCCATATTGTCATAGTCGGAAATGAAGCTCAGTTTAGGGGATGCTTTAGGGCGTAGTCCCAAACACTTGACTCTAAAATTGGATATGAAATTCGTTTTCTACTCTCAAATACCTTTCATTTGAGTCCCATATTGTCTTAATGAGTCAATTAACCTATTTGACGTATTTTTAGGCGGAAAAGTGCCACCTAGACTTGAACGCAAATTTTAATGTCATATTCGTAATCTACTCCCCAATACCTTTCATTTGGATCCCATATAGTCAGGGTCGGCGAATATGCCCATCTGGGGGTATTTCGGGGTGGGGCGACCTTCTATTACTCGGACTTAATTTTTTGTCATAAAGGGTGATTTTTTGAGGTTAGGATTTTCATGCATTAGTATTTGACAGATCACGTGGGATTTCAGACATGGTGTCAAAGAGAAAGATGCTCAGTATGCTTTGACATTTCATCATGAATAGACTTACTAACGAGCAACGCTTGCAAATCATTGAATTTTATTACCAAAATCAGTGTTCGGTTCGAAATGTGTTCATTCACCGTAACGTTGCGTCCAACAGCATCTTTGAAAAAATACGGTCCAATGATTCCACCAGCGTACAAACCACACCAAACAGTGCATTTTTCAGCATGCATGGGCAGTTCTTGAACGGCTTCTGGTTGCTCTTCACTCCAAATGCGGCAATTTTGCTTATTTACGTAGCCATTCAACCAGAAATGAGCCTCATCTCTGAACAAAATTTGTCAAAATTTGAACACATTTCGAACCGAACACTGATTTTGGTAATAAAATTCAATGATTTGCAAGCGTTGCTCGTTAGTAAGTCTATTCATGATGAAATGTCAAAGCATACTGAGCATCTTTCTCTTTGACACCATGTCTGAAATCCCACGTGATCTGTCAAATACTAATGCATGAAAATCCTAACCTCAAAAAAATCACCCTTTATTTGTAATCTACTGCCGTATACTTTTCATTTGAGTTCCATATTGACATTAATGTCGAATATATCTGTTTAGAGGAGTTTTGGGGATGGGGCGGCCCGCTGGGTACTTGGACTCAAATTTTAAAATGATAATCGTTTTCTAGTCTCCAATACCTTTCATTTGATACCCATATTGTGCCTATCACTTCACTTTTGGTTTTGGGTGACATTTTTGGGGTAAGGGGGAGGGTCCGCATCTCCGATTTCTAGACATTTTTTCCAGACAAATCTTCACAATCTCTGAAAATTGTACGAAAATCGGGTCAGCCGTTTTTGATCCTACGGAACAAATAAACAAACCGAGTCCCATATAGTCATATGCAAATTGGGGGCGTTTTTGGGGATGGGGTGACCACCTATTCGTCCTCCTTTCATTTGAGTCCCAATTTGTCCCGGTCGGTCCACTTTAATTTTGGGCGGTACTTTTGGGGCGTTTGCGGGCTTTACTTTACTCCTAAATACCTTTAACTGGATTCCTATATTGTCCCGATCGGTCCACTTTTTATTTTGGGCGGTACTCTTGGGACTACGCCCTAGGTATTTGGTTCCAATTTTGAGACCATATTCGTATTCTGCTCCCGATAATCTTTCATTAGGGTCCCATATATTCCCGATTGGTCCACCTTTCGTTTTGGACGCTACTTTTAGGGCAGTTTTGGGCCTGGGCGGTCTTCTAAGAATGGGGGTATATTCATTTTGCCATTCCGTTTGCAACACATCGAAATATCCATGTCCGACCCTATAATGTATATATATATCAGCCCAGATTTGGATATAGCTGCCATATAGACCGATCTCTTGATTTAAGGTCTTGGGCCCATAAAAGGCGCATTTATTGTCCGATTTCGCCGAAATTTGGGATACTGAGTTGTGTTAGGTCCACCGACGTTCCTCTTCAATTTGGCCCAGATCGGTTCAGATTTGCATATAGCTGTCATATAGACCGATCTCTTGATTTAAGGTTTTAGGGCCATAAAAGGCACATTTATTGTCTAATGTCGCCGAAATTCGGTATAGGGAGTTGTGTTAGGCCCTTTGACATGTTTCTTCATTTTGCAAAAAATCAGTCCAGATTTGGATATAGCTGCCACATAGACCTATCTCTCGATTTAAGGTCTTGGGCCCATAAAACGTGCACTTATTGTGAGTTGTATTAGGCCCTTCGATATACTTTTTTAATTTGGCCTAGATCGGTCCAGATCTGCATATAGCTGCCATATAGATCGATCACTCGATTTAAAGTCCTGGCCCCATAAAAGGCGCATTTATTATCCGATTTTACTGAAATTTGACACAGTGAGTTATGTTGACCGTTGATTGGAGCGGACGGAATAGGAAGCTGGAAGGAAAATCAGATCTCCCGAAGAGCAAAACACTGCTAAAAAGCTGAAGAAGAAAAAGAGCTCCCCGCTTTCAAGTACTCTGGGAAGAACAAGCCAGCCCCCCCGCAATGGAGACTCCAGACAGTGTGCTGTCTGAATAGCAACGAAGGAAGCGAGCACGGCCCCTTAGTCTTCATGGAGGACTGTAACTTCCAAAAGGATGCCACAGCCATCATGGAAGGCGAAGATGGTCGCTGAGAGAGGTAAGAAGCCGCCCTCTTACGCAGGAGTGGCAAGGAAGTACAACAGAGATGAGATGACTTATACAGTCATCGATATCGGCTGTGCATCCGGTAGGATTCCACAAGCTCGTTGGTCTCGGGTGAGGCATTTGGTAAACGATTGAGTTATCGAACGCACCACGTTTCTCAAAAAAACGATTTCGATATCTGACAAGGTAAAATACTTAGGAGTGATCTTGGATAGGAAACTTAATTGCAAGTGTCACATTCAGGAGCGTACTGAGAAGGCTCACAGATGTTGGGCATTATGAAGAAGGGCCGTAGGCTCGAAATGAGGCTTGAATCCGAGGATAGTCTACTGGGTCTGCAGATGTGTGATAAGAGCAACTTACGCCCAGTAGTTTGGTGGACTGCTATGGGGAAAAGGTGCAACATAAGGCATTATGAAGAAGGGCCGTAGGCTCGAAATGAGGCTTGAATCCGAGGATAGTCCACTGGGTCTGCAGATGTGTGATAAGAGCAACTTACGCCCAGTAGTTTGGTGGACTGCTATGGGGAAAAGGTGCAACATAAGGACCCTACAACAGGTTCAGAGAACATGTTGTCTTGGCATGGGGGGAGCGGGACCACGCCAACTAGGGCACTGGAGATTATTCTAGATATCCGTCCCATTGACATACAAATTGAAGGTGAGGCAGCCACTGCGGCTTAGAGGATGGGAGTAGCTTATACCATCGCGGTATAATCAAGGCGACGATAGGAAACCTGGAAGGAAGGGAAATGGTCTCCAATTGGATACCTGAGACGACATTTAAGGTCGATTGCGGTGCACTGCTGCCAGCGGCACAGTCTTGGACTGACGGAACCCTAGTATTGCCTTCTGAAAGGTCATGTTATGTTATGATTCATCCGTATCTAACCTAGGGGACGGAGTGGGCCTGGGGGTCTACATTGGGAACCCAGGAACTGAGATCTGTTTTAGACTGTCTGACCATAATACAGTCCTGCAGACGAAGATCTGGGCGATCACGAATCTGTTTTAGACTGTCTGACCATAATACGGTCCTGCAGATGAAGATCTGGGCGATCATGGAATGCGTGAGGTGTTGCGGTACTAACGCGAGTGTGAACATCTTTATGGAAAGTAAAATGGCCATAAGGGCAATAATAACCATGAGGGTAGGGTCACGAACGGTCTTGCAATGTAAGAAGGAGATTAACGACTTCTCTGAGGAAAGCACAACCCGCATTGCCTTCGATAAACTTGGTTAACCCGAAGCCTTTCGGGTCGGCGCAGTCCGAGTTAAGGGCATGGGCGACAAAAGTAACACTGTGGAACAGCGAAACAATCGATAGGATGGCGAAAATCCTATGGGGTGATCCGGATTGTGAGAGGATATTACTGAAAGGAAGTAAGAAGGAGGTCAGTTAGCGTTTGGTGTCATAACGGGACACATAGGACAACGAGCTCAGTTATGTTAAATTAGAGCGGCAAATGATAGCATGTGTAGGGCATGTGGGGAGGATGATGAGACGTTGGAGCATTTCCTACGTCACTGCAAGGCTTTCGCGGCAAACAGACACCAGTACTTAAGTGGGGACACGATACCGGATTTGATATGGAAATGGTATGGAAAACAATTAAGGATTTTGTAAGTAGCACGGAATTCCTAACTTAAAATTTTGTTTTTTGAAGTTTTTAGAGTGTACAACAAACCGATTACTGGCTTAGGTGTATGTCTATAGTGGCATGGACAGATTAATATCTGTAGCCTCTTTTCAACCTAACCTAACCTATGTTAGGCTTTTCGACATCCGTGTGCTTTATGGATCGGTCCAAAGTCGGATATAGCTGCCATAAAGACCAATATTTTGTTCTACAAAATGAACAGTGACTTGTATTTGTTAGACCACTTAATGTCAGCGCCGATTTTGGTCCAAATCCGACCATATTTCGATATAGCAGCTATGGGTGGTTCGAAAGGTGGTTTACATATATACCCGTGGTGGTGGGTATGCAAAGATCGGCTCGGGCGAACTTAATGCCTTTTTTTATGAAGGTTGTTTGTGCTTATAAAACAATTTTATATTTCATCATAGCGGTTTTATTACTCCCACCACCGAAGGATGGGGGTATATTCATTTTGTCATTCCGTTTGCAATACATCGAAATATTCATGTCCGACCCTATAAAGTATATATATTCTTGATCGTCGTAAAAATCTAAGGCGATCTAGACATGTCCGTCCGTCTGTCTGTTGAAATCACGCTACAGTCTTTAAAAATAGTGATATTAGTGATAAAAATAGTGATAGTGATGATAGTGATAAAAATAGCCCCCATATAGACCGATCCTCCGATTTAGGGTCTTAGGCCCATAAAAACCACATTTATTATCCGATTTTGCTGAAACTTAGGACAGTGAGTTACGTTGGACTCATCGACATTTTTCTTCAATTTGGACCAGATCGGTTCAGATTTGAATACAGCTGCCATATATTGTAGATCGATCTCTCAATTTAAGGTTTTGGGGCCATAAAAGGCGCATTTATTGTCCGGTGACGCCGATATTTGGGACAGTGAGTTGTGTTGGGCCCTTCGATATTTTTCTTCAATTTGCCTCAGATCGGTCCAGATTTGAATATAGCTGCCCTATAGACCGATCTCTCGATTTAAGGTTTTATGCCCATAAAAGGCCCATTTATTGTCCGATTTCGCCGAAATTGGGGACAATGAGTTGTGTTAGGCCCTTCGACATCTTTCTTCAATTTGAACCAGATCGGTTCAGATTTCGATATAGCTGCCTAATAGACCGATCTCTCAATTTAAGGTTTTGGGGCCAGAAAAGGCGCATTTATTGTCCGATTGCGCCGAAATTTAGAACAGTGAGGTTTGTTAGGCCCTTCGACATTCTTCTTCAATTTGACTCAGATCGGTCCAGATTTAAATATATCTCCAATATAGACCGATCTCTCGATTTAAGGTTTTGTGCCCATAAAAGGCGCATTTTTTGTCCAATTTCGCCGAAATTTGGAACACTGAGTTGTGCTAAGGTCTTCGACACCCTTCTTCAATTTGTACCAGATCGGACCAGATTTGAATATAGCTGCCATATAGATCGATCTCTCAATTTAAGGTTTTGGGGCCATAAAAGGCGCATTTATTGTCCGATGATGCCGATATTTGGGACAGTTAGTAGTTCTAGGCCCTTCAACATTCGTCTTTAATTTGGCACAGATCGGTTCAGATTTGGATATAGCTGCCATATAGACCGATCTCTCGATTTAAGGTTTTGGGCCCATAAAAAGAACATTTATTGTCCGATTTTGCCAAAATTTGAGACAGTGAGTTGTGTTAGGCCCTTCAACATTCGTCTTTAATTTGGCACAGATCGGTCCAAATTTGGATGTAGCTGCCATATAGACCGATCTCTTGATTTAAGACCTTGGGCCCATAAGAGGCGTATTTATTGTCCGATTTAGCCAAAATTTGGGACAGTGAGTTGTTTCAGGACCTTCAACATTCGTCTTTAATTTGGCTCAGATCGGTTCAGATTTGGATATAGCTGCCATATAGATCGATCTCTCAATTTAAGGTTTTGGGGCCAGAAAAGGCGCATTTATTGTCCGATGACGTCGAAATTTGGGACAGTTAGTAGTTCTAGGCCCTTCAACATTCGTCTTTAATTTGGCACAGATCGGTCCAGATTTGGATGTAGCTGCCATATAGACCGATCTCTTGATTTAAGGCCTTGGGCCCATAAAAGGCGTATTTATTGTCCGATGTCGCCGAAATTTGAGACTGTAAGTTGAGTTAGCCTCTTCGACATTTTTCTGCAATTTGACTCAGATCGGTCCAGATTTGGATATAGCTACCATGTAGACCGATATCTCGATTTAAGGTCTTGGCCACATAAAGGGCGCATTTATAATCCGATTTCACTGAAATTTGACACAGTGACTTATGTTAGGCTTTTTGACATCCGTGTCGTATATGGTTCAGATCAGGTTATTTTTAGATATAGCTACTAAACAGACCAATATTTTGTTATAGACCATTGAACAATGACTTGTACTTACTGGTATTTGGTCCAAATCGGAACATATTATGCATGGTATGCAATTTTCACCGGATTTTGATGAAATGAGGTTTACATATATACCCGAGGTGGTGGGTATCCAAAGTTCGGCCCGGCCGAACTTAACGCCTTTTTACTTGTTAGTTTTATTTTACTTGTATGACATAATATCAGCTTTGTTTGCCACTGGCTTAGATAAATGATTTCTGCAATTCAAAATTGTTTTCTTATAAATTGAATAACCACAAAATAATCCCCAAAATAATATTCACATGCTTTCACTTTAACCAAGTGAAGCAAATGAAAAGAAGCGTTTGCAGCTTTACGCAAATCTTAGGTATTTACCTTGGATGTTGGAGGGAGGATGCTGATGTGGATTCCAACATTCACAAACTTTACTTTGGCGGTGTAACTTCTTCTTTTCTTTTTCATGGCCAAGTAATCAAATATGAATATTAATCTTAATTAAGCAGGGGTCATCAATACGAATAGATTGTCCAATGGACTCTCACCCGCGCAGTAGGGCGTCCTGCTAAATCGCCACATATCGATATGAGATTGGATAACAGTAAAAATACCTTATTTTTGGAGCAACATTCGAACATTCGAAAAACCCAAAACAACACAATGATTGACAGCGTTAATTAAATTGCCCATAAAATACTTTAAAGGCCTGGAAATTTCTTTGCCAAGAGAAAATGTGAAGGTAACACGCATGCGTGTGGATAAACCCCAAGGAATGCGTGTGCAAAATATCTTTTCTGTCCAAATGCCACTGTAATGACTTTATTTTGAATCAAAGTAAAGAATCCAAGCTTTGTGCCTGTAAAAAAAGACAATCCTCTGATAGTAGAGAATTTCGGCTCGACATTAAGGCTAAAATATGTGCACAATCTCTGGCATCAGGTCGTGACACTTAAGCTACTCACCTTGGCACTCTGTTACGCATTCACTCTGTTCGTTCACATGCACGGTGTATTTACACTAAAGTGGTCAACATTAATCAAAGATTAACCGCGATTAGGAAGGTGGAGCATGATTACAACTCTCACGCACTCTCAGCTTCATATTCTTTTATTGATTAACTTCAATTTGTGCATTGCTGTTGTTGGAAGCATTGGTGGCAAAAGGTTAATGGCTAATATGCGAAGCTGAGCTAAATAGAATTGCGTGTATGGTGAATTATTCAGCATGCCGGTCGTTCAGTCTCTTTAAACTTGGCCTTCTTTTTGCGATTGCTCTGCAGTTGAGTTTTACAGTAAAGTGCAAAATTTGTTTAATGAGAATAAGTAAAACGACAATGAGTTCGATGGGCCAGAATGTCAGGTAAATCAGATTAAAATGTATGCTTCTATATAGGCACCAATCGGGACGAGAAAACGTCAAGAAGTCACAACAAAGTATCACTTTATATGGAAGCTTTACCCCAATAAGACATCTATAGGGACCACATTGTACGTTTGTATGATATTTCAAATTTCTGTCAAGAGGACAACCGGGGTGATTGGCTTATACGGAGACTGTCCAAATACGAACCAATAAGGGCCATTTGCAATCCCCAATGATATACACCAATGAAAAGTATCTGTGCAAAATCATTTCCATTTAAACAAATACATTAGTCCGGAATCTTTAAAATCGGAATGATGAGATTGGTCTACCACCACTCTAATGCTGGCGGGTATAAAAAATGAGTCGACATTACCAAACGAACGAGTTTGTTTTCTTTATTATACACTAGCTGGACAGGGTCCGCCCCGCTGCGTCTTCTTTCACTATCTTATTTTATCTTAGCCCTATACTGGCCCATTCCGGAAATATGTCCTGTTTGGGGGTGCTGGTACGGCCTTTCAGATATTTCGACCCAATATGGATATCATATTGGTGCTCTACTCTACTCCCGCCGTCCGTTTGGATTCAGTACAGTTGTTGGATGTCTTAACAGAACACCTCATGCAAAATTTCAGCCTAAACGGACAAAAAATGTAAGGAATCAAGAAGTTAAATCGGGAGATCGGTTTATATGGGGGCTATATCAGGTCATAGACCGATTTGGACCGTACTTAGCACCGTACTTAGTTGAAAGTCACAACAGAACACTAGGTGCAAAATTTTAGCCAAATCAGACGAAAATGGCGGCTTTCAGGTGCTGAAGAAGTCAAATCGGGAGATCGGTTTATATGGAAACTATATCAGGTTGTAGACCGATTTGGACCTTACTTAGCACAGTTGTTGAAAGTCGTTACAGAACACCGCACGTAAAATTTCAGGCAAATCGATTAAATATTACGGCTTGTAAGTAGTCAAGAAGTCAAATCGGGCGATTAAAGCTTCTGGGAATCGAACAAGAGACCGGTTTATATGGGAGCTATATCAGGTTATAGACTGATTTTGGCCGTACTTAACACAGTTGCGGCTTCCAGGGCCTCAAGAAGTTAAATCGGGGGATTGGTTTATATAGGAGCTATATGAGGTTTTACACCGATTCGGACCGTACACAGTTGTTGGAAGTCATAACAGAACACTACAGGCAAAATTTCAGACAAATCGTACAAAATTTGCGGCTTCCAGGGGCTCAAGAAAATCAAATTGCAGCTTCCAGGGGCTGAAGAAGTCAAATCGGAAGATCGGGTTATATAGGAGCTGTATTAGGTTATACACCGATTCGGACCGTACTAAGCACAGTTGATGGAAAAAAAAATTTTTTTTCAGCGGTGGTTTTCCCCTCCCAATGCTGGCAACATTTGTGAGGTACTATGCCATGTAAAACTTCTCTCCAAAAATTGCAGCTTCCAGGGGCTCAAGAAGTCAAATCGGAAGATCGGTTTATATGGCAGCTATATCAGGTTATATACCGATTTAGACCATACTTGGAACAGTTGTTGGCAGTCATACCAAAACGGCCTACGCAAAATTTCAACCATTTCAACCATATGCCATGTAAAACTTCTCTCCAAAAATTGCAGCTTCCAGGGGCTCAAGAAGTCAAATCGGAAGATCGGTTTATATGGCAGCTATATCAGGTTATATACCGATTTAGACCATACTTGGAACAGTTGTTGCCAGTCATACCGAAACGGCCTACGCAAAATTTCAACCGTATTGGATAAGAATTGCGCCCTCTAGAAGCCCAAGAAGTCTATCGGGAGATCGGTTTATATGGCGCCTATATAGGGGATATGGACTGATTTAGACCATACTTGATACACTTCTTGGAAGTCAAAATAAAACACTTAATGCAAAATTTCACCCAAATCGGATAAGAATTACGCCCCCTAGAAGCTCAAGAAATCAAGACCCAAGATCGGTTTAAATGGGAGCTATATCAGGTTATGCACTGATTTGAACCATACTTAGCACAGTTGTTGTAAGTCATAATAAAACATGTTGCGAAAATTTCCCCCAAATCGGATTAGAATTGCGCCCTCTAAATGCTCAAGAAGCCAAGACCCAAGATCGGTTTATATGGCAGCTATATCAGGTTAAGGATTGATTTAGAGCATACATGACACAGTTTTTGGATGTCACACCAAAACGATATGTGGAAAATTTCAGCCAAATCGGATAAGAATTGCGCTCTGTAGAAGCTCAAGAAGTCAAGACCCATGATCGTTTTATATGGCAGCTATGCCAGATTATCAACCGATTTGGGCACAGTTGTCGGAAGTAATACAAAAACATCACGTGCAAAATTTCAACCAAATCGGATATGAATTGCGCCCCCTAGAAGCTCTAGAAGTCAAGACGCAAGATCGGTTTTTATGGCAGCTATATCAAAACATGGACCAATTTTGCCCATTTACAATCCCAACTGATCTACACTTATACGAACCATTTGCATCTCCGATCATTGAGCTCGTCTTGAAAGAGAAACAAACAAAAATGTTTAAATTTAATGAGATTTGCCCTAACAGGCAAAAAAAAATATGAAAAATTCGGCAGAGCCCGGCCAGGATTCGAACCTGGGCACACGGAACAACAGCGAGACCCATTGCCGTTGTCTTAGCGTTTGAAGCCATCAATACAACTTCCAACAGATGCACAAAATCATGTGTAGTACGTAAGAAGTGTAATTTCTCACAGAAAGAATGTCTGTCATTAAACAAAAATACATGCATTGGGAAATGTACAGCTAATAAGCAGGGTTGTCGAGCTTGGTTAATGTGGTAATTGTATCATAGATGCGTTTTCGCTATTAATACGATTGAAGCCATCACACCTAATATGGTTGAAAAGTCTCCTAAGCAAAGGCGAAAAGCGTCCCATAGTGGTTGGTGTGTGTTGCTATCTTTGGCTTTCCTTTTCCAGTTGCATCTCCGATCATTGAGCTCGTCTCAAAAGGGAAACAAACAAAAATTTCAAGCGCCTAGCTTTACTCCTTCTGCTTTCGGCAGACGGACGGACGGACATGGCTAGATCGACTTAATATGTCATGACGATCCAGAATATTTATACTTGATGGGGTCTTAGACGAATATTTCGAGGTGTTACAAACGGAATGACGAAATTAGTATACCCCCCATCCTATGGTGGGGCGTATATAAAAAGTGGGATGTCTAAGGCGGCTGCCAGCAAATGGTAATTTCAACCAATAATGACAACATTGGGCTCAATCAAAAGGTAATTGAGACTAGAGCACGAATCTGATACATGGGGTCCAACTCACCCCCGAAAACACCTCAATACCGGATATATTTACCGACCATAACAAAATAAGGCTGAAATGGAATAAATTTGGGAGTAGAGCACCTATGTGATATCCACATTGGGACGAAATATCTGAAAGGCCGTATCAGCACTCCCAAACAGAACTTTTTTCCTGACCGTGCCAGTCCCAAACAGAACTTTTTTCCTGACCGTGCCAGTAAAGGGCTCAAATAAAATAAGAGAGAGTGAAAGAAGGCACCGCGGAGCGGGCCCTCTCCAGCTAGTTTTGGTAATAAAATTTTATAATTTGCAAGCGTGGTTGGTTTATAAGACGATTCATGGTTAAATTATAGACCAAACTAAGGATGTTTGACGGATAATATCTAAAAAATCACCCTTTACCTACTGATTCACACCATATGTGTGAAACGCCCATAATAGTGACAGTTGTAAACTTTTCCATCGTTCTTGGTCAAAGAAAGTAGAAGTCATTAGATCATACCTATACTGCTCAGCCATTAATTCACTTTCATTTTGACCATCATTCTCTAAGAGTTATCAAGATTTTCTTAAGCGCAACTAAATGGGCTTGCTAGTTTAATTCCTTTCTTAGTCGTTTATCGATCGAAAAAAAACTGCACATAATCGATTAAAATGCCAATCAAAAAAATGGAAACAACCACAAAAAAGTGAAATTGAATTGATGATTGATCATGCTAACATGCCAGCAGACAGACCGGCTATTATTGTTTTGGGTGAAGATGACCAGATGAATGCGTACAGCCTGGTCTGGTCATACCGGCAGACGGACAATTTAACTGACTTACCTCATTAATTTCATCTTCAAGCGCACGCTGTCGTGTTAATTCGCGCAAATGTTCACGGCGCTGTTCGGTTAGCTGCTCCAAACGTTTGGCGGCACGATCGATTTCATTGAAGAGCAATGATACCTTCTGTAGTCTAAGGCCAACATGCAAGTTGGTGGCAGATGGGAGACTGCCATGGCAGGAGTTGAGATGGGTCGCAATACATGGACGACTAGCTGGGTTAATGGATGAGGATGATGTTGATGTCGTAGATGTTGACATGGATGCTGTATAAATGGATGACTTAATGGTAATAGAAGTGGGAGGCGGTGGTTGTGCTGATGTTGTTGTTACCATAGCTTGGGTTGTTTGGTTAGATAATGTTGTCGATGATGATTTGGCTGTTGTTGTTGTTGCTGCGATTGCTGTTACATTGTGACTAATGTGAGTATTGTTATTAGAGTTGCTTCTATTATTTTGGTTGCCTTGGTAATTAAAGCTATAACTACTGCCACCACTGTTACCCATGATCTTGCTGCGATTTAGGGTATTACTGCTGCTGTAATAGCCGGCTGCAGCTCCCCCCACACCGACGACAGCCTTGCCTTTAAGGCTGCCATAGCCATTGAGTTTTTGGCTATTGCCACCATTGTGGCTAATGCCTTTGGCCAACTCCTGCAAACGTGCCATTGTTGTCGCACTGCGCTTGCGCAAATTATGCAATTCAGAATCCATCAGGGCACGACTCAATGCCCGATGCTGGGCATACAATTGACGCCTGGTTGGCAAACCCTGCAGATCGGCATGTCGTATGTCATTCAGGGCCGCCACCAAACGCTGTGCTGCACCCGCGCACTGCTGATAAAATGGCTCATAGTGCACGAAAAATTCACGCCATTTCCGTGCGTCATGGTGATGTAAACCCCCCAGACGGCCACTGGGGGTCTCCGTCACAGCCAAATGCGCCGTGACTTCATCGACGCCAATGAAGGTGATCGTGTGTGTTTCGCTTTTCTGTAATGGCAAGAAAATCAAGAAAAAAAAAACAAGTAAGACGTTTATCGAAAGGAAATTAAATTTTCACATAGTTAAGTACAGCGGACAGCCAGCCGCCAAGAATGGTGAGGTTTTTAATTTTGGGGACTATGAATTGTATATTTTCGCAATATGGAAGTTAGGGGCTTGCATGTTTGTTGTTTGCCCATAAACAGCCAAATGGAGGGGAAGGCAAGCATGCCTAGCTTTATAACTAACAATGTTGTTGCCAATTATGTGTTGGGTTAATTGCTTTTTAATGTTGTTTAAGGTGTTAACCACACAATTGGCATTGTTCTAGCAAATGGCTAACGATCAGCGTTTTTAATTCTAAATAAACAAAAAGACTATACGAGTCGCCTTAAGGTCGGTAAATATTGAGAAACAAATTTCAAAATATTTACCAAACTAAAAAAGTTTATGAAATCCGGAAATTCCACCAAATCGATGGCTTCTCCTGCAGAGACAAAGAAGACATGCTGAGGATATGGAAAGAACTTTTTACCCAACTGCTAGTGTCTGACGATGGCGGCGAAGAGGATACCGCAGAACTAATCTCTTATTATGGTATAAAATGTTTATCTCCTAGTCAAAATTAGGTCCAAGTAGCAGTGACCCGACTGAAGAAAAACAAGACAGCGGGAGCCGACGGGTTACCTGCTGAACTAAGACTGGAGACGATACGCTGATAAGGCGTTTGTATAGAAGAACGCATATCCGATGATTGCAACCTCCGCCTACTATGTCCCACACACAAGAAAGGAGCTAAGACGGAATGTGCCAACTAAAGGGGAATAAGTCTTCTCCCTATCGCATACAATCCTATCAATGCGGCTTTAGACCTGGTAAATCCACAATAGACCAGATATTCCCATTGTGCCAAATCCTGAAAAAGACCCGAGCAGGACAAATCAACACCTACCATCTCTTTGTTGACTGACAAATCCGCTTTCGATACCCCTTTACGTTCAAAGGTATTTCAAGCCTTGTCTGAGTTTGGTATCCCTGCAAAATTAATAAGATTTTGCAGGATGACACTTGCTGATACACGTTCCTCCGTAAGAATTTTTCGAAGCATTTAATACCAAACGAGGTTTCAGACAAGGAGACAGCCTATCGTGTGATCTCTTTAATATCCTGCTGGAGAAGATAATACGAGATGCGAGATGTGAATAGATATGGCACACTACTCACAAGAGAACACATGGTACTCGCCTATGCCGACGGCATCAACATCATAGGTCGGTCACCGGAAGTAGTAACTGCAGCCTTTGAAAGTATCGAAAGTGAGTCAACGAAAGTGGGTCGGTCAGTAAATGGAGGTTAGACGAAATGGATGGTTTCAACTCCCAAAACGCCTTGTACAACCGAGCAGGTAAAGAAAATGAAGAAAGTTGGGAACCACAACTTTGAGATAGTCAGTAACTTAATCTACCTCGGTACCGTCGTAACTGAAACGAGTGACAGCAGTTTTGAAATAAAGCGAATAATAATACTGGCGAACCGATGCTACTCTGGATTATGTAAGCAGTTCAGAAACAAGGCTACCTCTCGACAGACAAAGATTGCACTATTCAAGACACTGATACTAGCCGAGTCGTTATATGGTTCTGAGGCATGGGTATTTGTGAAAGCAGATGAGGCAGTGCTTGAGAGAAAGATTCTTCGTAAAATATATGGAGCAGTTTGCGTTAATGAAGAATATAGGCGTCGTATGAACCACGAGCTGTATGAGCTGTAAGACGCCAACGGGAGCGTTGGCTTGGTTATGTTGTCAGAATGGATGAAGCAATGGAAAGATTAAGTGGTGGGAGACACCAAAGATTATAAAATGACCGCAAAAGATCGAGGCGCTTGGAATGCCATTCTACGTTCGGCTGGTGGAAGAAATGTTCTGTCATAGCCAATTAAGTTGAAGTAAATATCAGGTTATTAACATGTTGGAAGTCGTAACAAAATTCTCCGTGCAAATTTCAGCCAAATCGGACAAAAATTGCGGCTTCCAATGGCTCAAGTAGTCAAAACAGGAGATCGGTTTACATGGGGACTATATTAGGTTTTAGACCGATTTGGACCGTACTTGGCCGATAGTTGCCACACTAGACAGCACGGCGATTCACCCCTTAGTCTCCCAATGGACAAATAATATGCTTTATGGCAGGATTATTAATGCAAACCTGGGAGATTGTGTGGTCAGAAGGCGGGTACTCAGAGGAATACCCCAAGGAGGGATGTTCTCACCGATAATGTGGAACCTCGTGATTAATAAAATCCTGATGGATCTCGGTAAGAACGGCTCGAGAATTCTCACTTATGCGGACGACGTCGTGATGCTGGTCCGAGACAAGTTTCGGTGGGTGGTCAGCGAGGTCATGGAAGGGTCACTGAGGAGGTTGTCGCGATGGGCTACCAGAAATGGGTTGAGAACCAACCCAGGGAAGACGGAGCTGGAGCTCTTTACGCGTAGATATAAAAGGCGAAGTACCTAGGCATTTCAGCCGAATCGGACAAAAATTGCGACTTCCATTGGCTCAAGAAGTCAAATCGGGAGATCGGTTTATATGGGAGCTATATCAGGTTATAGACTGATTTGAACCGTACTTGGCACAGTTGTTGGAATTCGTAACGGAACACTATCAGCAAAATTTTAGCTAAATCGGAAAAAAATTGCGGCTTGTAAGGGCTCATGAAGTCAAATCATAACAGAAAACTCGTGCAAAATTTCGGCCTAATCGGACAAAAATAACGGCTTCCAGGGGCTAAACACGTCAAGTCGACAGATCGGTTTATATGGGGTACTAGCCGAACCGGGTCCGCTCCGCACGCCGTCTTTTGAAACTCTCTAATATCTTTTTTGGGTGGGGACTCTTCGCCCTGAATGCGGATATCGAATTCGTGCCATTGTAGACTAGACGCTGAAGGCGTTCGAATCCTGGCTAGAACATTGGATAAAGCGGTGGTTATCCACTCTTGTTGTTGGCGACATTTGCGAAGTACAATGCCATGCATGGTCATTTAAAAAGTTCCCGACATCCCCGACAATCGGAAGACTCGGTTCCTGGTGATTTTAAAAATTAGGGTAATAAGAAGTCCCTTTCAATTGAGCCCCATATTGCAATGGTCGGTAAATATAAATCGTTTGGATGGTATTTTGGGGCTAGGCGGCCACCGGCACTTTGCACTGACAATAGATATCAAATTCGTTCTTTATTCCGAACGGAAATGAAGTTCCGTTTAGTGGGTGCTTTAGGGTGTACCCCAAAACACATGGCTCCAAAATTGGATATCAAATTCGTTTTTTACTCTCAAATACCTTTCATTTGAGTTCCATATTGTCATAGTGGGTCAAATAACCCATTTGACGTATGTATCTTTAGGAGGAAAAGCGCCACCTTGACATGAACGCAAATTTTAATGTTATTTTCGTAATCTACTCCCAAATAGCTTTCATTTGAGTTCCATTTAGCCATGGTTGGCAAATATGCCCATTTGGGGGTATTTGGGGGTAGGCGACCTCCCATTACTTGGACTTAATGTTTTATGCCATATTTGTAATCTACTGTCTAAACTTTTCATTTGAGTCCCATATTGACATGAAGTTCGAATATATCTGTTTAGAGGAGTTTTGGGGTTGAGGGGGGATATGGGTGGCGTTTTTAGGGTTAGGGGAGGGTCTGCCTCCACCCGGTATCTAAGAATTATATAGCCTATGTTTCCTTCCAGACAAACGTACACAATCTATGAAAATTTTAAGAAAATCGGTTCAGCCAAGTATCATATAGTCATAACAGGTCTAATGGTGTTTTTGAGGTGTTACAATACCTTTCATTTGATACCTTTATTGTTCCGATCGGTGGACTTTTGACTTTGGGTTGTGTTTGACTTTGTAAAAGGCCGAGGGTCCGTCCCCCTTCCGATATCGAAAAATTATATAGCCTATGTTTACTTCCAGACCAACCTACATAAAATGCGAAAATTTCGAGAAAATCGGTTCTGCCGTTTTTCATTCTATACGGAACAAACAAACCGAGTCCCATATATCCGTCATAGGCTATTGTGCCCATTTTGGGCGTTTTTGTGGGGGTGGGGTGACCCCCTATACTTCGACATGAATTTGTATACCAGATTCGTTATCTACTCCCGCATACTTTTCATTTGATATCCATATTGTCCTTACCGGTCCACTTTTGATTTTGGGTGGTGCTTATGGGGTTACGGTAGAGGGTCCCCCTTCTTCCGTTATCTATAATTTATAAAACCTACTCTTACTTCCTAACCATATTCGTAATCCACTCCCGAATACCTTTCATTGGAATCCCAAATTGTCATAAAAGTCAAATAAAAATATTTTAAGGGGGTTTGGGGATGGGGCGGCCCCCCAGGTACTTGGACCTAACTTTTATTATGAAATTCGTACTCTACTCTTGAATACCCTTCATTTGAATCTCATATTTTCCCGATCAGTCCACTTTTATTTTTGGATAGTACTTTTGGGGTAAGGGGAAGAGTCCGCACCTCCCGATATCAAATAATTATATAGCCTATGTTTTCTTTCAGACCAACCAACACAATCTGTGAAAATTTCAAGGTAATCGGTTAAGCCGTTTTTGAGTCTATACGGAATAAACAAACAAAACGACAAACAAACACAAATTGAATTTTATATATAAGATATGGTGCTATTGACCTATTTGAACCATACTAGACACAGTTGTTGGTAGTCATAACAGAACACTACGTGCAAAATTTCATCCAAATCTGACAAAAACTGCGGCTTCCAGGGGCTGAAGAAGTCAAATCCGAAGATCCGTTTATATGGGAGCTATATCAGGTTATAGACCGATATAGACCGTAATTGGCACAGTTGTTAGAAGTCATAACAGAACATTATCAACAGAATTTCAGCCAAATCGGACAAAAATTGCGTCTTCCAGTGGCTCAAGAAGTCAAATCAGGAGACCGATTTATATGGGAGCTATATCCAAATCTGAACCGATAAAGCCCATTTGCAAACCCTAACGACCTACATCATTTACCCCAAAGTTTGAGGCCAATCGCGTGCTATCTTTATAATCTTTTCGGCCTTTTTGCTGATCTGATTTAGGTTTCAGCCCTCAGAAGTATCATAACATCGTTCGGGTCCTTAGTTGGCTTTTATAGTGGTCACCCATAGAAGTTGCGATAAAATGTACTCCGTGGCATGTCCTTCGCCAAACATTCTCTTATCCCTTTATCATAGGTTCCACATTTTATTCATTTGTTTTAGAACATGGCTTAAGACCCGACCTGGGTTTGGATAAGATGGTCGGGTCCTGTGCCGAGTTTTGGTATCAACACCACTATTGCCCCTAACTGAAATGATTCATCTGCGTCTCTATAAAGTTTACATTTTCTAGATTGTCTTGACATTCTACAATAAGTGGATATAGCTTTGATTTCTTCACAACAATCCAGACAAACTCAATTAAATTGACTAATATTGGGAAGAAAACATAATGGTGGGTATCCAAGAGTCGGCCTGGATAAACTTAATGCGTTTTCACTTGTGGTTATATGATCTTGAATTAATCCACACATATAAACTTCATTAATTTGCATACATTTTTAAAAGATGTCATGGTGGCCCAGCTTCAGCCTAGCAAAACATGGCGTTATTGAGTTGTTTGCATAGAAATTGTATAACAACTGCTAAGTTACCATCTGTTTGTATGTTTACATGTTGCAAATTTAATTAAAAATCGGGTATTGAATGTTCAAACTTCAAAAGAGTTTAAATGTCGTCACGGAGTCAATCAATCGAAAGATTAGCAAGAATGTTTTTTTTTTTAAACTTTGCAATCTGTTCACGTTTTGAACATAATATAAACATTTATACCAATTATGCAACAATAAATGCATATTTAGTGCCACAACACTTTGATTGTTTGACACATTTGTGTTGTTTTGTTCGTTCTGCAGTATTTCAAATTGAAATCGTGTCTTTTGATTGATCAACGCTTGAAGGTAGACAGACATAAACAGTAGACCAATGCAGTAGAGAACCATTGCAGAAAAAAAGAATGAGCAAAATAGACCAAATACATTCTTGGTAATTCATAAGAACAAAAGAAACGAAAAATTTAGAACAAATTCTTGTTGAGTCTGCAATACCAATATAAGAAAAATTGCTCTAAGGATACTATTGTATAGGAAAAGACCCGACCTGGGTTTCTATAGGAAAAGTTCTCCTCAGACTGTCTGAGGAGATACTTTTTTCTATAGGAAAAGTTCTCCCCAGCCTGTCTGAGGAGATACTTTTTTCTATAGGAAAAGTTCTCCTCAGACTGTCTGAGGAGATACTACTTTTCTATAGGAAAAGTTCTCCTCAGACTGTCTGAGGAGATACTACTTTTCTATAGGAAAAATTCTCCTTAGACTGTCTGAGGAGATACTACTTTTCTATAGGAAAAGTTCTCCTCAGACTGTCTGAGGAGATACTTTTCTATAGGAAAAGATCGCCTCAGACTGGCTGAGGAGATACTTTTCTATAGGAAAAGTTCTCCTCAGACTGTCTGAGGAGATACTTTTCTATAGGAGACCAAATCTGGCAAGTTCTCCTCAGACTGTCTGAGGAGATACTTCTTTTCTATAGGAAAAGTTCTCCTCAGACTGTCTGAGGAGATACTACTTTTCTATAGGAAAAGTTTTCCTCAGACTGTCTGAGGAGATACTACTTTTCTATAGGAAAAGTTCTCCTCAGACTGTCTGAGGAGATACTACTTTTCTGTAGGAAAAGTTCTCCTCAGACTGTCTGAGGAGATACTACTTTTCTATAGGAAAAGTTCTCCTCAGACTGTCTGAGGAGATACATCATACCTCATATCGAGGGAAGGTTTCTATTGCATTGTCTTGTGTAATTTACAAAATCTCAAGCCTTGCCCCAAAGGAATGGTGACTTAACAAGAGTTAAGTACATTCCATCAGCACTAATTGATCACATTGCACATGGAACCTACCTTTTGACATCGCCAATTGCCATTCGAATCAACATTTGATGGTTTCGCATTCGTAATGTCAGACGATTTCACATCATCATTAGCGCCTGTTGTTGTTGATGTTGCCTCAATGGCGCTGGCGATGGTGGTGGCGACACCGTTGTCTATTTTCGGCGATTGCAGCAGACTGGAATCGAGGCATACGGCCAAGAGATGGCAATACGCAATGTGTCGTGTAAGGAGTCTTAAACTTTGGCTAATTAAATCGATTACGCACAGGTGCTGTGACTTTTCGATGGCAATTAAAATTGAAAATGTTACATGTCCCTCTGGTTGTTGCTGCTGCTGTTGTAGTGGCGATGGTGATTGTTGTTGTCTTGCAACTTGTTCGGATTGCAATTGGCTATGGCGCTGATTCTGTTGCACTTTCTGTTGCTGGGGCTGTTGTGGCATGTTGTCATTTAAGGAGGTACAAGTTGCTGTTGCTGTTGTTGTAGATGTTGTCAACGCTGTTGATGAGGATTGTGCTGCTGAGCTTGTTGCCATCGATGTTGAATGATTTTTAGGTGATGAACTCGTAGGTGAAGTGGATAACTGAGTTTTGTTGGATTTGTGAAACGAACTGCAAAGAGAGAAGAAACATTGTAGCCATTAGACAACATCGAAACTTATTGTCAAATGGTTAGATTTAAAAAGTGTGATGTCTTTAAACAAATGGTTTTTCAAATAATGACATTTTAATGAAATTTTTAAGCAATTCCTTGTATTTTCAAAATTTATAAGAATTTTGTATAATAATTTTTTGGCAATATCTCTAAAGCAAGTTTGGTGATGAAAGTTATTTGAAAAGGGATAGAATAAGGCTGTATGAGTTAAACCATGTGGGATGTTACAGAAAATGGATTTAAATTAACTTTTTTAAGGACACATACTGCTATCCTTTATCCTTTACACTCCCATGACCAATAGAATCCTTCATCGGCAAGGGCTGCCGCCTTAGTGTACGTGTTCGGCTTTTTTTTCGTCATGGGAGACGAAAAAAAGACGGACCAGCCCGGACCAGAAGAGTCCGCACGAGCCAGAAGGCTGTTTGGGTTGGCTTCAGAGAGTACACCAATCGCCGTTTCAGTGAACTGACGCCCACCTCAAAGTTGGCGAGAGGAAATTCCGAGACATTATTAACGCAGCAGCCACTCGCTTTATACCAGCCGGTCGAATACCCCAAGTGTTGCCCAATTTACCGGTGCAGGCAGTGGTACTCGCAGACGAGCATGACGGAATTCATTGCACGGACCCCACTAACCCCAGAATCAGCGAACTGAATCTGGAAATTAAAAGGAAATTAACAACGAAAATAAGCGGAATTTGTGGCTGGAACACACTTATGTACCGGTTTATGTAAGTTGTGATTTACTGTTAAGTCACTCTCGAACCCCGGTAGACGGGACGACAGGACCTCAGTCACGTAACCGTGACTGATCCGAAGAAGTGCGCCAGGTTGTTCAACCGTCAATTTATTGTGCATACCGAGAGGGATAGGGCTAGGACGCCATTCGTCGTATCCGTGGTCTACGAATCGAAGAACAGCCATCACAATTTACCGTGGACGAAGATACGTGAGTCATCCGTGTCTCCTCGACGGAATTTCTACACTGATACTGAAGAATCTGCTTCAACCTGGAGACGAGTACCTCACGACTGTCTTCAACTTGTCTTTGAACACTCTTATAGTACCCGATGTCTGGAAGATGGGCGGCGTGATCTCGCCACTGAAGCCTGGAAAGGATTTGAGTAAGGAGGAGTCGTACAGGCCGATCTCCCTTCTCTTACCAGTAGCCAAGAAGGTATTACACCTCCCGAGCCTCGTTGGAGAATTTCCATTCGCTGAGCATTAGCAAGGATTTCGAAGACTGCATAGCACAACAACTGCTTTGCATGCCATCACCGCAAACATAAGGCGTGGCTTCAATCAGCCCAGGCCTGGTGATAGGACGGTCCTCGTGGTACTGGACCTATGGAAGGCATTCGACATGGTCAGCCATGCCGAACTGTTTGAGGATATCGCCAATACGTTCTTCCAGCCAGGCCTGAAACGCTGGGTCGCGAGTTATCTGTGTGGTCGCCAGTCATTTGTGGAATTAGGGGTTAAGAAATCGAAGCACCGTAGAGTGAAACAGGGAGTTCAACAAGGAAGGGCACTGCTCTAACTATCTTCCATTCCACCCCCTCCAGACGGTGGTATCATATGCAGGTCCCTCACCCATTGATGACATCTGCGACACCTCAACGAACTTGCCTCTTATTTCGCTGCAAGAAATTTGCAGATATCTGCCACCAAATCTTCAGCCACATTGTGCACTACATACACGCATGAGGTGCGTAGAGAGCTGAAAGTGATGGTCGACGGAGTGAAAATTCCGACCATCAAGTGTCCAAAAATACTTGGCGTCACATTTGCCAGCTCTTACACATTCTCCCCATATGGCACAGCAATTTGCGATATAGTCAAAAGTAGAAACAAGATCCTCATGTCACATGCTGGTAGCACTTGGGGTGCTGACAAAGAAACCTCGTTGATCACGTACAAAGCAATTGCCCGGTCTGTAGTAAGTTATGCGGCGCCTGTGTGGTCCCGTCAGCTCTGCTCTACGTAGTGGAATAATATTTAGATCTGTCAGAATGCCGCCCTTCGAACTGCGACGAGCTGTCTTCTCAGTTCTCATTAGGACCACCTCCATCAGGAGACAAAGATCCTACCCGTGCGAAGATATAACTACATGCTGTCTAAGCAATACCTTCTGGGCTGGAGATCATCCAAATCATCATCTAATGGATAGATATCTACTGCCCAGAAGCCTTAAGGTAGATCTCCGTGATCTAGAGCGTGAGGTCCAGCGCTACAAGAGAGAACCTCTAGATCAAGCGGCATATCAAGTGGGCCTAGAAAATATTTATGCAGACGCTGTAGCAGATGTGGTTAATAGCTACCGGGGGAATGTAGTCCTTGGAGAACGACCGCCTCCCATTGCGCCTGAAGAAATTGACCTCCCTCGTCAAACCAGAGTAGTTCTGGCTCAATTACGATCAAGGATTGAGGACCAGGGACCACACGACACATATCACCACCTGACTGCCCAGCCAGACCCAATCGCCTCAGACCCAGATCCATTTGGGCGCACCCCATCTTAGCCACAGAGTTCCTGGGTCTTGACATTCAACAGAATCAAGCAAATGAAAGATAGAACTCAATACACTTCTACAACAACAACAGCAAAAATGGAAATATTTGCCTAGAAGAAGAACAGGATTTTGTCAAAAAAGAAGACGTTTCTTTGCGAGGAATCGCATAAGCCTGGATTCCAAAAAAAATTTCGGACCCCATACTTGGGTATCTAAAAGACTGCAATTTTAATATTTTAACTACCGATTAAAAGATTGGTTGTTTGTACGAGACATATGGGAAACGGAGATATGCAGTATATGCGTTAATCTTCCACTACAACTAGTACTCTAACAAGCCTAAAAGAGTTTTATTTTATGCATTCAATAAGATAAAGATCAAAGTTTAGAGGAACTATGGCTGCATGAATCCAAAGTGAGACGCCTCGGCAGTTGTTACTGAACCCTTTTCTGAAGATCTATCACAAAGCAGAAATCACGTCCATCTCTGATTTGATTCAATTTTCTTCTTCTCTTTAAATAAAAGAGTAGAGTTACTGACTGATACTCGCCCAGACAAAACGGCTGAGTCTCCAATCTTGAAATTTTGCATGATGGTCACTTGTGGTACTAAGGTATGAGATAAGGCTGGTTTTTTTTAAATTCCAACTAGAACATACTAAAATTAGTAAATTACTTAACATAGAAACTGTTGTTGCCTTTTACTATGACTCATTTGATTGTGCTAATGCACAGCAATATTACAAAGTAGTAGACGGGCGAATGTGTGTGAAATACAGTTAACGAGATTGAGAGAATGAGCGTGCTTAATTCATAACAATGTTGGATGTAAGGGTGTTGAAATGAAATGACATAACAGAAGAGCACTAGGTGTGAGCATGAGGTAAAAGGTGGCTCTTCTAGAGATAGATTATGCTAAATGGGATTACTGGTGTTGTTTATGAAAATTTTATTGGTTGGGTATAACTATAAGATGTTTGTTTAAAGATTGAAGTGGAAACTAAAAAACGAGCCAGTTATAAAAGTCATTCAATTTGTGGGTTTCAAATAAAAATTATTTGCATGTAGAGTACATATCTGGTATAAAAAACATGTGCATGTATTGCCAACAATATGTATAAATCCAATCCAATCCAAAAAAAATAAGAAGTAAAATAGAGAGATCGATTTATATGGGAGCTGTATCGGGCTATAGACCGATTCAGACCATAATAAACACGTATGTTGATGGTCATGAGAGAATCCGTCGTACAAAATTTCAGGCAAATCGGATAATAATTGCGACCTCTAGAGGCTCAAGAAGTCAAGACCCAAGATCGGTTTATATGGCATCTATATCAGGTTATGGACCGATTTTAACCGTACTTGGCACAGTTGTTGGATATCATAACAAGACACGTCGTACAAAATTTCTTTCCAATCGGATAAGAAGATTGGTTTATATGGCCGTACATTACTTGGCACAGTTGTTGGATATCATAACAAAACACGTCGTACAAAATTTCATTCCAATCGGATGAGAATTGCGCACTCTAGAGGCTCAAGAAGTCAAGACCCTAGATCGGTTTATATGGTAGGTATATCTGGTTATGGACCGATTTAAACCATATTTGGCACAGTTGTTGGATATCATAACAAAACACGTCGTACAAAATTTCATTCCAATCGGATAAGAATTGCGCACTCTAGAGGCTCAAGAAGTCAAAACCCAAGATCGGTTTATATGGCAGCTATATTAAAACATGGACCGATATGGCCCATTTACAATACCAACCGACCTACACTAATAAGAAGTATTTGCGCAAAAATTCAAGCGGCTAGCTTTACTCCTTCGGAAGTAAGCGTGCTTTCGACAGACAGACGGACGGACGGACAGACGGACGGACGGACAGACGGACGGACATGGCTAGATCGACATAAAATCTCACGACGAACAAGAATATATTTACTTTATGGGGTCTCAGACGAATATTTCGAGTAGTTACAAACAGAATGACGAAATTAGTATACCCCCCATCCTATGGTGGAGGGTATAAAAAGAAACTCGACTCAAAACAGGACATGTTGGCCGTTTGGGACAATATGACCATTTTATGAAAGGTCTTTAATTGTAGAGTACGAATCTGAAGTATCTGGGTGGCCGTCCACACCCTTCTTGAAAGAGAACAAGTATACCCAACACGACAAACTGGAATGAAAAAGGTCTTTCGCAGTAGGTTAGGCTACGTTAAGTAAGGTTAGTTCGAAAAGAGGGAGCGCATGTTAATCCCCCCTTGGCACTATGGACATGCACCTTAGCCAGTAATCGGCTTTTTGTGCGCTCCAAAAAGTAACTTCCAAGAAGAAAATCTAGGTCATGAACACCTTACCACCTTCAAATTCCTGATTTCATTTCCATACCACACCCCTATGTAGGTTCATGTCTGGTATTGTGTCCCCACTTAAGTGTCGGTGTCTGTTAGCCTCGAATATAGCCGTTGAGTGGAGCGGAGGGATTTTTATTTCGCTCCTTAAAAAAAATATCCGTATCTCTCTCCTATTACGAAAAAATTTTAACCCTTTTTGAGTAGGCTAGAAATGGACCCAAAGACTCAACAGGTGCGGTGGTGGTGTCCTCCTATAGGTGTGGGTTCCATGGCACCTGTAGTCGAGAGTTTTGCTTCAAGCTCACAACTAGTCTTCAGACTAATTAATGAGGAAGAGAAGGATAAAACAGAGGGATGCACAGTTCGTCCCCAGCCTTTAAGTAAATGTGGTGTTTCCGACTCGGATTCAGACAGCGAAGGTGTCAATGAAACAGTCATCGCAGCCGAATCGAGAGATGAGGGCATCGGGATAGCGGCAGAAGTGAGCAATGGCTTTGCTAAGCTTACAAGCAGACCGAGAAAGCGATCCGTTGCACGAATAAGGAGACAGAGGAGTATTCACCGGCGGCGCAATCGGGCAAAAGTGTTGGATGCTGGAAGGGATGGAACTGACATTTCAAGCACTTCTACGGAAGCTGGAAAAAGAATCAGATCTCCCGAAGGGGATAACACTGCTAAAATACTGAAGAAGAAAAAGAGCTCTCCGCTTTCAAGTACTCTGGAAAAACCAAGCCAGCCATCCCGCAATGGAGACTCCAGACAGTGTTCTGCGGAGGTAGACAAAGTCGGAACAGGAACGAAGGAAATGCGCACGACCCTTGAGTCTTCATGGAGGACTATGACCTCCAAAAGGAGGCAACAGTCATCACGGAAGGGGAAGATGTTCGCTGAGAATGTTAAGGAGCCGCCCTCTTACGCCAGAGTGGCAAGGAAGCACAACAGAGATGAGCTGACTTATGCAGTCATCGATATCGGCTCTGCATCTGGTAGGTTTCCACCTCATCGGTCTCATCGGTCCCAATTGTAGGATCTGGTTAACGATCGGATTTTCGAAGATGTGTGGAACACTGTAGAGGGTCCACCCATACAAATGATGAGCTGCGAGTATAGAGGGGACATCTCTACGTTGCTTTTTGCGTCGGCGCAATGTATTGATACCGTCAAACAGCTTGTCAAAGGTATCCACGCTCCCTGGGAGGGTGCAAAGCTCGGTCTGGTGAGAAAGATGGATATCGCCCAGGTCACAAAGACGACGGTCTTTATCAAGGGACGAGGCAGTAAATTTGTGACGGAACGCATGTTGGAATTCTTGGGCAAGCAAAGTCAAGGTTTGGTGGCAGATAAATGCGAGGTCTTCCACGGGAAGGAGATGGAGGAAGGAACTCTCCTAATGGTTGGCATTGATCAAGTCTCCGTGACGAGTTTGGTCTTTTTCAAGATTCGGAAGACTAGGATAGGCAGAAATTCTCATATTGAGACATCAGGCCGTGCAGTGCCAGGTGACTCAATACCGCCAAACGAACAGGGGGATGAAGACGAGACAATCACGGCCTCTCTTAATATTGGAAAGACTAGGATAAGCAAATATCCTAATACTAAAATATGCGGCAGTGCAGGGACGAGAGACCCAACACAGCCTAACGAACAGGGACCCAACGACGGACCCATCACCGACTTCAGGATTCGGAATACTGGGATAGGGAAAGATCCTAATATTGAAACATTAGGCAGCACAGCGACAGGAGTCTCAATGCAGCCTAACTAACAGGAAGCCGATGATGGTACCATCACCTACTTCCAAGAAGCCCATTTACTTAAGATTTGGTAGACTAAGATAGGCATTCATTCGGATTCAGGCCTCATTTGAAGCCTACAGCTGTGAGCCTTCTCGGTACGCTCCTGAATATGACACTTTCAATTCAGTTTCCTGCCCAAGATGCAAATTTGCCCATGAATATTCCATTAAGGAACAGGGGTACACTTCTCATATATCAATGAGTGCTGTCCGATTTAAGTTTTAAGCTTAATGATAAGGGACCTCCATTTTATAGCCGAGTCCGACAGTGCGACACTTCTTTGTGGAGAAGTTTTTACATGGCTGCCATACCAAATAATGCAGTGCCTCCCAAATGTCGCCAGCATTAGGAGTGGATAACAACCACTGAAAATTTTCATGATGTTCTCCCTGGATTCGAACCCAGGCGTTCAGCGTCATGGGGAAACATGCTAACCTCTGCGCTACGTTGGCCCTTCCTGCCCAAGATCACTCCTAAGTATTTTACCTTGTCAGATATCGAAATCGTTCTATTGAGAAAAATTGGTGCGTTAAATTGGCCCACCTTCGTCTTCCTCGTAATCAAGCAGATGCCGGTCTTTGCTGGGTTAACATGGAGACCTTAGACATGCACTTAGCATAGGCATTTGTATTTAAGCAGTTCGCTAGATGTCCTACTCTTTATCATGGTATCCACAATGCGTTCCATGGTTTTGAGAAGAAAAGACGTAAGGCTTATAGGTCTGTAGGCCTTGCCTTGCCTGGCTTGGGTATAAACACCACCCTTGCTTCCTGCTAAGCTTTCGGAGTATCTGCAAGTCCTAGGCCTGTGAAAATAATGGCCAGATTAGGCGCCACATAGTCAGCCTTCTTTTGTAGTAACGCTGGAAATATTCCATCAGGTCCGGGTGACTTAAATAGTTTGAAGCTCTTCAAGGCTTCCTTGACCATAAACTTCGTTATGATAAGCCTTTGGTTGATCGATCATTATTCCAAGATTCCGGTGTCTCCTTGAGTCCCATCGTATTCTGTGAAAATGCATTTTCAATGCGGGTTCTCATCTTGTTGGCGTCATTAACGCTATCGACCTGTTCGCATAAAAGCTTCAAGGAGTCAAGTTTTGTGTCTCTGATCATCTTATTGAACTCCCTGAGCCATGCGTAATACACATCCCAATAAACTTGGGTCTGAAAAACTTTTGGTTTTTTTGTGACAGTCTACTGAGCATTTCCAGAAGCTATAACAAGTGGGGTGTATCAAGTGGAGGTCATAGTTAAAACAAGTAAAAAGGTGTTAAGTTCGGCCGGGCCGAACTTTGGATATCCACCACCTCGGGTATATATGTTAACCACATTTCATCAAAATCCGGTGAAAATTGCATACCTTATGTCCCATAGGAGTTATATCGAAATGTGTTTCGATTTGGAGAAAATACAAATAAGTACAAGTCATTGTTCAATTGTGTATAACAAGATATTGGTCTTTTTAGTAGCTATATCTAAAAATAAACCGATCTAAATCATATACGACACGGATGTCGAAGAGCCTAACATAAGTCACTGTGTCAAATTGCAGTGAAATCGAATTATAAATGCGCCTTTTATGGGGCCAAGACTTTAAATCTAGATATCGGTCTACATGCCAGCTATATCCAAATCTGGACCGATTTGGGCCAAGTTGCAGAAAAATGTCGAAGAGCCTGACGCAACTCACTGTCCCAAATTTCAGCAAAATCGGACTATAAATGCGCCTTTTATGGGCTCAAAACCTTAAATCGAGAGATCGGCCTATATGGCAGCTATATTCAAATCTGGCCCAATCTGTGCCAAATTTAGCATGGACGTCGAAGAGTCTAACACAACTCGCTGTCCAAAATTTCAGCGATTTCGGACAATAAATGCTCCTTTTATGGCCCCGAAACCTAAAACCGAGAGATCGGTATATGGCAGCTATACCCAAATCTTTGCCTATCTGCGCCATATTGCAGGAGTATTTCAAGGAGCTTAACTTAACTCACTGTACCAAATTTCGGCGACATCGGGCATCAAATGCGTTTATTATGGGCCCGAAACCTTAAATCGAGAGATCGTTCTATATGGAAGCAATATCCAAATCTGAACCGATCAGGGCCAAATTAGAGAAAGGTGTGGAAGGGCCTTAGACAACTCATTGTCCCAAATATCAGCAAAATCGGATAATAAATGTGGCTTTTATGGGCCTAAGACCCTAAATCGGAGGATCGGTCCATATGGGAGCTATATCCAAATCTGAACCGATCTAGGCCAAAGTAACGAAGTATGTCGAAGGGCCTAATACAACTCACTGTCCCAAATTTCAGCAAAATCGGATAATAAATGTGGCTTTTATGTGTCTAAGACCGTAAGTCGGAGGATCGGTCTATATGGCAGCTATATCCAAATCTGGACCGATCTAGGCCAAATTGACGAAGTATGTCGAAGGACCTAAGACAACTCACTGTCCCAAATTTCAGCAAAATCGGATAATAAATGTGGCTTTTATGGGCCTAAGACCCTAAATCGGCCGATCGGTCTATATGGGGGCTATATCAAGATATAGTCCGATACAGCCCACCTTCGAACTTAACCTGCTTATGGACAATAAAAAGAATCTGTGCAAAGTTTCAGCTCAATATCACTATTTTTAAAGACTGTAGCGTGATTTCAACAGACAGACGGACGGACATGTCTAGATGGTCTTAGATTTTTACGCTGATCAAGAATATATATACTTTATAGGGTCGGAAATGGATATTTCGATGTGTTGCAAACGGAATGACAAAATGTATATACCCCCATCCTTCGGTGGTGGGTATAAAAAATACAATGGTTTAAAGATAATGGACATCAGCATCATATCAGACACCCAGTAAGCAATTCCATCTTTACACATAAACATTTTTATACCCTCCACCATAGGATGGGGGGTATACTAATTTCGTCATTCATCTGAGACCCCATAAAGTATATATATGCTTGATCGTCGTGACATTTTATGTCGATCTAGCCATGTCCGTCCGTCTCTCTTTCGAAGGCACGCTAACTTCCGAAGGAGTAAAGCTAGCCGCTTGAAATTTTGCACAAATACTTCTTATTAGTGTAGGTCAGTTGGTATTGTAAATGGGCCATATTGGTCCATGTTTTGATATAGCTGCCATATAAACCGATCATGGGTCTTGACTTCTTGAGCCTCTAGAGTGCGCAATTCTTATCCGATTGGAATGAAATTTCGCACGACGTGTTTTGTTATGATATCCAACAACTGTGCAAAGTATGGTTCAAATCGGTTCATAATCTGATATAGCTGTCATATAAACCAATCTTGGGTCTTGACTTTTTGAGCCTCTAGAGGGCACAATTCTTATCCGATTTTAATGAATTTTGGCACGACGTGTTTTGTTATGATATCCAACAACTGTGCCAAATATGGTTCAAATCGGTTCATAACCTGATATAGCTGTCATATAAACAGGTCTGGGGACTTGACTTCTTGAGCCTGTAGAGGTCGCAATTATTATCCGATTTGCCTGAAATTTTGTACTACGGATCCTCTCATGACCATCAACATACGTGTTTATTATGGTCTGAATCTGCCTATAGCCCGATACAGCTCCCATATAAATTGATCTCTCTATTTTACTTCTTGAGCCCCCAAAGGGCGCAATACTTATTCGAATTGGCTGACATTTTACACAGTTCTCCAACATATAATTTAATTGTGGTCCAAACCGGACCATATCTTGATATCGCTCTAATAGCAAATCAGATCTTTTCTTATATCCTGTTTTGCCTAAGAAGAGATGCCGGGAAAAGAACTCGACAAATGCGATCCTTAGTGGAGGGTATATAAGATTCGGCCCGGCCGAACTTAGAACGCTTTTACTTGTATGAATATGAAAGCTGCCCTCGATTGTCGTAGATCACAAGAAGTTAACTTGCTATCATATAAATAACAGCCATAGCACATTAGATGATTTTACTCGCATTCATTCCATCTAAAATCGCATTTATTATCCAGCTTTTAAGGCTTGTTGAGCAAATTTTTTTCTAGATTGAAAGGATTCGTTTGGCTAAAACCGTTCAATTTGAATAAACCATGAGATGGGCAATGTCTATCGAAAACCACAAATTTTGTCATGCTTGTTTGCTCATAAATCGAAAGTTTAATAGTAGGAATTTTTTCATCTTCTAATCAAGCATGCATTTTTTGCTGCAAATTAAATGGCCCAGAGATAAATCAGTTCATATCTAGTATAGCCAGGAGCTTCTTTGATTTGTGTGGTAGTTTTTAAAGTTCCTCCCTCCCCCACTTTGATTTTGCCCACTTTTGATGGCCATCATGGTAAACCAGAATGGACGAATAAAAAACGCAACCTGCACATTGCAACTGACAAAGTGCCAGTCATGGCAAATCTCGCCTATGCCAAAATAACGCCAAATGCATTGCTCGAGACTACGAAGCGGCATTTGAGCTTTGTTCTGTTCTCTTTTAATTTGACCATGGCATGGAATTGAATTCAAATAGGCTGTTCGCATGCATTCCAGTTCTTGTAGTGGGTAAAACCTGAAGGTTTTCATCCAACTGGATTGACAGTGAGCTTTGGCTTTGAGTGTTTATTTACGTTCCTAGTTCCTTCAATTCACCATTTTGGACTTTGATACATTTTAAACCATAAAAAAAACGAAAGACGAATGACTTGTCTGACAGTTTTATAACACACTTCGTTCCAAAATCACATTCTGTCTCCATGTTATTCATGTTCTCTGGACGTTTTCATCATACCACATATTGGGAATGTCGAAATGAGGAGTAAGCAATGCTGCAGAAGATCACTCGCTAACTTTCCATGTCACAAGCCAACGGTGTATTCTGAGAGGCTTTGCAAAAAAAAGGCCTTTTTGAAGCAATTTCCACCACCATGGAGATATTTTTTATCAAAATTTATTATAACACTATTATTTCCATAATAATATCCAAATTAAAGGCCATATTAATCATACTTGGTTCAGGTGCCGAGAAGCTCTATGCAAGTAACAGTCACAAATTTCAGCGAAATCGGGTAATAAATGCGCCGTTTATGTGATTAAGCCCCAAATCGTATGATCGATCTGTATGACTGCTATATCTTAATACGGTCCGATCTAAACTATATTTGGTTTGGATGTCGGCAGTCTTAAAGCAGCTCACTGTTTCAAATTTCAGAAAAATCGGAGAATAAATGCGCCTTTTATGGACTTTAGACCCTAACGCTGAAGATCGATCTCTATGGCAGCTATATCTAAACATAGTCTTATCTGGACTATATTCGGAACAGATGTTGGGAGTCTTGATACAACTCATTGTTCCGAATTTCAGCGAAGTCGGGTGATAAATGCGCCTGTTATAGGCTTAAGACCCTATATCGGCATATCGGTCTATATGGCCGCTATATCCAAATATGTTTCCATCTGGATCATTTTTGGTTTGAATATCGGCGGGCCTAATTAAACTCACTATGCCAAATTTCAAAGAAATCGGTTAATAAATGCACCGGATATAGGCTTAAGACCCTATATCGGCATATCGGTCTATATGGCCGCTATATCCAAATATGTTTCCATCTGAACCATTTTTGGTTTGGATATCGGCGGGCCTAATTAAACTCACTATGCCAAATTTCAAAGAAATCGGTTAATAAATGCGCCTGATATAGGCTTAAGACCCTAATTCGGTAGATAGATCTATATGGCAGATATATCTAAATATGCTCCGATCTGGACCATTTATGGTCCGGGTATCGGCGGGCCTAATTAAACTTATTATGCAAAGTTTTAGCGAAATCGGGTAAAAAGTGAGCCTGTTATAGGCTTAAGACCCAAAATCGGCAGATCGCTCTATATGGCGGCTATATCCAAATGTGTTCCGATCTAGATCATTTTTGGTTTGGATATCGGCGGGCCTAATTCAACTCACGATGCCAAATTGCAGCGAAATCGGGTTATAAATGCGCCTGTTATAGAGCTTGGATAACGGCGGGCCTAATTAAACTGACGATGCCAAATTTCAGCTAAATCGGGTAATATAGGGTGATTTTTTTTGAGGTTAGGATTTTCATGCATTAGTATTTGACAGATCACGTGGGATTTCAGACATGGTGTCAAAGAGAAAGATGCTCAGTATGCTTTGACATTTCATCATGAATAGACTTACTAACGAGCAACGCTTGCAAATCATTGAATTTTATTACCAAAATCAGTGTTCGGTTCGAAATGTGTTCATTCACCGTAACGTTGCGTCCAACAGCATCTTTGAAAAAATACGGTCCAATGATTCCACCAGCGTACAAACCACACCAAACAGTGCATTTTTCGGGATGCATGGGCAGTTCTTGAACGGCTTCTGGTTGCTCTTCACTCCAAATGCGGCAATTTTGCTTATTTACGTAGCCATTCAACCAGAAATGAGCCTCATCGCTGAACAAAATTTGTCAAAATTTGAACACATTTCGAACCGAACACTGATTTTGGTAATAAAATTCAATGATTTGCAAGCGTTGCTCGTTAGTAAGTCTATTCATGATGAAATGTCAAAGCATACTGAGCATCTTTCTCTTTGACACCATGTCTGAAATCCCACGTGATCTGTCAAATACTAATGCATGAAAATCCTAACCTCAAAAAAATCACCCTTTAAATGCGCCTGTAATAGGCTTAAGACCCTACATCGGCATATCGGTCTATATGGGAGCTATATCCAAATATGTTCCGATCTGAACCATTTTTGGTTTGGATGACTGCGGGCCTAATTAAACTCACTATGCCAAATTTCAAAGAAATCGGTTAATAAATGCGCCTGATATAGGCTTAAGACCCTAATTAGGTAGATAGATCTATATGGCAGATATATCTAAATATGCTCCGATCTGGATCCGGGTATCGGCGGGCCTAATTAAACTCACTATGCCCAATTTCAGCAAAATCGGGCAATAAATGCGCCTGTTAAAGGCCTATGACTTAAAATCGGTGGATCGATCTATATGGCACCTATATCCAAATATGCTCCGATCTGGACCATTTATGGTCCGGGTATCGGCGGGCCTAATTAAACTTATTATGCAAAGTTTTAGCGAAATCGGGTAAAAAGTGAGCCTGTTATAGGCTTAAGACCCAAAATCGGCAGATCGCTCTATATGGCAGCTATATCCAAATGTGTTCCGATCTGGATCATTTTTGGTTTGGATATCGGCGGGCCTAATTAAACTCACGATGCCAAATTTCAGCTAAATCGGGTAATAAATGCGCCTGTTATAGAGCTTAGACACAAAATCGGCAGATCGGTTAATATGGCAGCTATATCCAAATATGTCCCGATCTGCACCATTTTTTGGTTTGGATAACGGCGGGCCTAATTAAACTCACGATGCCAAATTTCAGCTAAATCGGGTAATAAATGCGCCTGTAATAGGCTTAAGACTCTACATCGGCATATCGGTCTATATGGGAGCTATATCCAAATATGTTCCGATCTGAACCATTTTTGGTTTGGATAACGGCGGGCCTAATTAAACTCACGATGCCAAATTTCAGCTAAATCGGGTAATAAATGCGCCTGTTATAGGGCTTAGACCCAAAATCGGCAGATCGGTTAATATGGCAGCTATATCCAAATATGTCCCGATCTGGACCATTTTTTGGTTTGGATAACGGCGGGCCTAATTAAACTCGCAATGCGATATTTTAAAGAAGTCGGGTAATAAATGCGCATGATAAGGTTTAAGACCCTAATTCGGCAGATCGGTCAATATGGCAGCTATATCCAAATATGTCCCGATCTGGACCATTTTTGGTTCAGATATCGGCGGGCCTAATTAAACTCACGATGCCAAATTTCAACGAAATCGGGTAATAAAGGCCTGTTATAGGCCTAAGACCCAAAATCGGCAGATCGTTCAATATGGAAGCTATATCCAAATATGTCCCGATCTGGACCATTTTTGGTTCGGATATTTGCGGGCCTTATTAAACTCACCTTGCCAAATTTCCGCTAAATCTGGTAATAAATGCGCCTGTTATAGGCCTAAAACCCAAAATCGGCAGATCGGTCAATATGGCAGCTATATCCAAATATGTCTCGATCTGGAACATTTTTGGTTCGGATATTGGCGGGCCTAATTAAACTCACTATACCAAATTACCGATTCGGATACAATGTAGCTCTGATGTTGTAAGTCATCAAATAGGGTTGTGGGTCTAATTTCAGCCAAATCAGGTAAAATTGTAGGCTTCTAAGGGCTCAAGAAGTCAATTCCGGGGATCGGTTTATATGAGGGCTATATCTCTTTCTAGACTGATTCGAATCATACTTGGCATGGATTTTGAAAGTCATAACTCAGGAATTATTTCCCAATTTCAGGCAAATCGGATGAAAATTTAGGCTTCTAGGGCTCAATACGTCAAATCCGATGCAAAATTTCTGGTGGCTAGCTTTACGCGTTCGACCGCTATAGTGATTTCGACATACGGAGGACGTACATGGCTTACTCATGGATAGACTCAGAATGTCGAGGCGATCAAGACTATATATACTTTATGGGATCATAGATCAATATTCGAGGTGTTACAAACGGAATGACTAGATAAGTATACCCCAATCCTATGTAGGATATTGCAAAAGATAACCCGGCAAGTGGTCTTTGGGTTTCTGCTTGGTCTTCCCAATACCATAAAAAAACTCGCGTTAAAAGCAGAACCAGTTCGATGTATTCCAATTGGATTCACATTGAGGGTTGCAACATTTTCGGGTTTTTCTTGTTTCGAACATTTTTTGGTATTTTGCTTAGATTCTTTGCAACCGAAAGTTGGAATAAAAGAAATAACGAAATATCGTAAGCAATTCAAACATGTTGTGTCTTTAACTTTTGCCACTAGTCATCCCGAATCTCGCTCTAATGCCGATTCTTCTCCTTTTACCCTCTTTGAACGAGATCGTGTGCAAAATTTTAAGGCCATATGTTGTCCGGCTCTTGTTGGCAGGCCCCTGAAGTTGGTCATCTCGGTGTTTCGAAAATTTATTGTGGCTGTCAAATCTTCGTTTGTGGTCCCAAACTTTTGATTGGTGCTCGTAAATTCCTACAAAAAAGTAAAAAAAAAACATGTCGTCTAGGCTTGGGTAGGCCGAACAAATCTTGTACCAAATAGTTACTCTCGAACTGCAACGTTTCCACCAAGTGCTAAGAGATAGAAAGAAGTCTAGATAAATTCAAGAAAGACCAACTGTGACAAATTTAGAGAGCATGTGTAGAATCTTGGACCTATGTCAAGGCCTTATGTTGGGGAACTGGAATTCATAGTAGATCTTGTCGCGGAACGCCTGAACGAAAATTTTCTGAAAGCAAGTACAGCAGTCGTGGTGGAACCGGAAAAAAGTTTCCACGAAGGAGATTTTTTTAATAAGGAAAAAAGAGAACACGGTAGAAGGCAAACCATTAGATAGCATCAACATAGAGACGAGGATGGCGAAGAAGAATTCCAGAGTGAACTTCGGCAAACAATTGGAAAGCACTTGTGAGACATCTAACCAAGATAAACAGGAAACAGTGGAACTTCTAATGGAGGCGCATTTTCCAGGCAGCCAAGAGAAGATTGGCAATCATAATATCGCAAAAGCTGCCTCCACGGATTACTGCGCTCTCTAGAGGCTCAAGAAGTATATTCGGCAGATCGGTTTATATGAAGGCTATAGCAAAACATGGACCGATGTGGCCCATTTACAATCCCAACCGGCCTTCACTAATAGGAAGTATTTGCGTAAAATATCAAGCACTAAGCTTTACTCCTTCGCAAGTTGGCTTGCTCTCCACAGGCAGACAGACAGATGGTCAGACGGACGGACATAACAAGATCGCTTTAAAATGTCGTGGTGACCAAGAATATATATTTATATATATTCTTTAAGGGGTCTAAGACCAATATTTCGATGTGTTACAAACGAAATGACGATGGTAGTATACCCCTATCTTATGGTGGAGGGTATAAAAATACCCCAACGCAACGAAGGAATACTGGCCCGCTAGTTTGTCTTCGTTTTTATTCAAAGTACTGATGTGACTGATTGAGAATATGTGAAAAAAAAAGATTGATTCGAATAACTTCAGTAAGGCTCAACAGGCATAACTTAGGGGCAGGTGGAAATGGCTCTCCAAGAAGTAGTTCGAAATATCGATACTTCTCTATTTCAAAATAACTATACACCGAGGCGGCTAACTGACTATTGGGAGAACATTTACCAATGAAGAGAAAGGATCGATCTGAACCACAAAGTTTCCATGGCCGAATAATGTGTTGTAGAGAAAAATAATCAAGCTAACTCTCGGGACGGTTTTTGCAGGTTCTTTAGAACCCTGTAATAAATGAAGATGTGGCGATCGCCGCGGGAACAGTATGGCCATTGGTTATTTAAAGGCGCCAATAACTCGCCTTGTCATTTCGAGTTTCACAGGCACTCTGTATTTAAGCAAGAGCTGGTGCCGACCGGCCTCTCACTGCGACTCTCCAATCGATACCGCCGATTATCCGCGACTGCAGTTGCAGCTTCTAAGTATGAAAAATTTTTACTATCCGCAATCTGTGGATGCGATCGGTAGCTCCCAGCCAAGCTTCTCGTGATAACGAAGAACATAGGTTGGAGTTCAGAGTTCAAGTCTGCGTGGTGCTTATGTTGTTGTAGTCAGATTTTCATATGAAGGTGGCGTTCCTCATCAAGCTCCCAACGATCGATCGCCGCAAGAACTCGTCATGTCATATAGAGCACCATAGGCAGTCGGTATTTAAGCAAGAGCCGATACCGCCCGGCCTCTCACTGAGACGCTTCACTCGTTGCAGTTACGCCGTATGGAGCATTCCACTATCGGCAATATGTGGACGCGCCCGATAGCTTGCAGCTAAGCTTCTCATGACAACGATGAACACCACACAAATCGGATCTCAAAGTTCCAGCCTGTGTGGTGCTCACAGCAATCCCCTGCCGGGTGTGGTGCTTATAGTTATCCCTTGCCGGTAAGGCTTTATAAATAACAAGTTAAAGCGTGTAAAGTTCGGGACGAGTCTTATATACCATCCACCATGAATCGCATATAACAAGTTCTTTAAATGACTTTTTAAAATATATAAGAGTTATATAAGAGTTACGTTATAGATTTTATGGAAAAATACCACCTCCAAAATATCAGATAAATCGTGTAATAATTGCGCCCTCTACAGGCTCAGGAAGTCAAATTGGGAGATCGGTTTATATGGCAGCTATATCCAAATATAGACCGAACTGGACCATAAAAGGCACCCATGTCAAAAAAGCAAATTTGCTTTTCACAGATCACAGTCTGCTGTTCGATTTAAGTTAAAGATCAATGATAAGGCGTTTTCTTTTTATAGCGGAGTCCGAACGGAGTGCCGCATTGCGACACATCTTTGGGGAGAAATTTTTAGATGGCAAAGTACCACACAAATGTCGCCAGTTTTTGGAGGGGATAACCACCGCCGAAATTTTATTATGATGTTCTCGTCCGGATTCGAACCCAGGCGTTCAGCGCAATAGGCGGATCTGCTAACCACTCGAGGGGGCTTAACACAACTCCGTTTGTCAAGTTTCAACGAAATCGGATAAAAAATGCGATCTTCATGGACTCAAGACTTCTAATCGATAGATCGGTATATATGACAGCTATATCCCAATATAGACCGATCTGGGCCATATTGAACAGGGATGTTGAAGTTTTACTGTGCCAAATTCCAACGAATTGGAATAGTAACTGCGATCATTATGCATTCAAGATATTGAATCGAGAGATTGGTATTTGTGGCAGCTATAACCGAACTTTGACCGATTTAGGCCCAATTGAACAGGCATGTATAATAAGGCGCACTGTGCTAAATTTCAGCGCATATATGAGGGCTATATCACGATATCGTCCAATATGGCCACCTTCGAACTAAACCTGCATACGGACAAAATAAGAATCTGCGCAAAGTTTCAGCTCAATTTTCCCTATTTTTGAAGACTGCAGACGGACGGACATGGATCGTCTAGATCGTCTTAGATTTACACGACGACTTAGATTTACTTTATAGGAAATCAATATTTCGTTGTGATGCAAACGGAATGGCAAAATGAATATTCCCCCTTCCTTCGGTGGTGGGTATAAAAAGTAATATTTGAGAAAAAACAAGTAAGAGTGTGCTAAGTTCGGCCGAGCCGAATCTTATATACTCTCCGCCATGGATCGCATTTGTCGAGTTCTATGCGATGTATCTCTTTGTAAGCAAACAAAGAATATTGAAGAAGAACTGCTATGCCATTGGAGCTATATCAAGTTATAGTCCGATTAGGACCATAAAAGAATGCTGAACATTGTAGAAGTCATTGTGTAATATTTCAGTTCATTCGGATAAGAATTGCGCCTTGTAGGGGTTCAAGAAGCAAAATCGGGAGATAGCTTTATATGGGAGCTGTATCAAGCTATTGATCGATTTACACCATATTAGACACGTATGTTGAAGGTCACGAGAGAAACGGTTGCACAAAATTACAGCCAAATCGGATAAGAATTGAGCTCTCTAGAGGCTCAAGAAGTCAAGATTCCCAGATCGGTTTATATGACAGCTATATCAGGTTCAATACCGATTTACGCCATACTAAGCACAGTTATTGGAAGTCATAACAAAAGACCTCATGCAAAATTTCAGTCAAATCGGATGAGAATTGCGCGCTCTATTGGCTCAAGAAGTCAAGATCCAAGATCGGTTTATATGACAGCTATACCAGATTATGAACCGAATTGAATCATACTTAGAACAGTTGTTGAAAGTGATACCAAAACACAACGTGCTATAATTTTAGTCAAATCGGACAAGAATTGCGCCCTCTAGAGGCTCAAGAAGTCAAGACCCAAGATCGGTTTATATGGCAGCTATATCAAAACATGGACCGATTTGGCCCATTTACAAACCCAACTGACCTACACTAATCAAAAGTATTTGTGCAAAATTTCAAGTGGCTAGCTTTACTCCTTCAAGCGTGCTTAGCGTACTTTCGACAGACAGACTGGCAGACATGGCAAGATCGACTTAAAATGTCATGACGATCAAGAATATATCTACTTTATGGGGTCTGAGACCCCATATTTCGAGGTGTTACAAAGAATGACGAAATTAGTACACCCCCATCCTATGGTGGAGGGTATAAAAACATGTAAAAGCGTGCTAAGTTCGGCCGGCCCCAATCTTGGGAAATCACCACCATGGATTTTGCTCAAATATGGAAGCTATACCTGATTATATGCCCAATTGGACCGTAATTGGCACAGTTGTTGGAAGTGATAACAGAGCACTATCTGCATAATTTTAGCCCAATCGGACAAAAATTGCGGCTTATAAGGGAAGAAGTCTAATCGGGAGATCGGTTTATATGGGAGCAATATCAGGTTATAGCCCGATTTAGACCTCACTTGGCATAGCCGTTGAAAGTCTTAACAGAACACCAGATGCAAAATTCCAGATACAATGGACAAAAATTGCAGATTCCAGTGGCTCAAGAAGAAAAATTGGGAGATCCGTTTATATGGTAGCTATATCAGATTATTGACCGATTTGGATCGTACTTGGCACAGTTGTTGAAAGTCCTTACAAAACACTACATGCAAAATTTCAGCCAATTCGGACAAAAATTGCGGCTTGTAAGGGCTCAAGATGTCAAATAGGGAAATCGGGTTATATGGGAGCTATATCAGGTTATTGACCGATTTGGACCATACTTCGCACAGTTGCTGAAAGTCATAACAGAACACCAAGTGCCACATCAGACAGAAATTGCGGCTTCCAGGGGCTCAAGAAGTCAAATCGGGAGATCGCTTTATATGGAAGCTATATCTAAATCTGAACCGATATGGCCTTTTTGCAATCCCCAACGACCTACATAAATATTTAGTATCTGTGCAAAATTTCAAGCGACTAACTTTACGCGTTCGATCGCTATCGTGATTTCGAGAGACAGATGGACGGACGGACATGGATAGATCGTTTCAGAAGGTCGAGACGATCAAGAGTATATATACTTTATGGGGTCTTAGACGAATATTTCGTGGTGTTACAAAGGGAATGACTAGATTAGTATACCCCCATCCTATGGTGGTAGGTATAGAAATTAAATAGAATACATTTTGTAAATGTTCATGTTGGTGATAGGAGTATACGGTCTTGTTTCGTCTAATAAAGGCCTTACATCAGGCCTGAGGACAAGTAATTTCCCTCAATTACTATATTCCCAATATAAGTATGATAGCCACATGTATTGGTGCTTGGGATGCCGTTTATAAATGTTTATCTGGTGGAATGTTGTTTTTTTTTTAGATTTGAGTTTGCTTCTAACTCCGTATTTTTTTCCTTAAGCTAAAAACTAAATTCATTAAGCGTAAAGAATTTGAAATTTTCTATGCTTGCGATTGGCCCATCAAAAATGGTTCTGCTCTTTGGCCTAAAACGAATATCATAAAAAGATATTTCGTAATAATACACAAGCAACTTTATAAGGAGTGCTTACATGTGCATCTTTTTCTTGGAATTTACCAATTCAGGGTTATTATAACAAAACCTAGACATACCAACAAAAATAAAAAAAAAACAAGTAAAAGCTTGCTAAGTTCGGCCGAGCCGAATCTTATATACCCTCCACCATGGATCGCATTTGTCGAGTTCTTTTCCCGGCATCTCTTCTTAGGCAAAAAAAGGATATAAGAAAAGATTTGCTCTGCTATTAGAGCGATATCAAGATATGGTCCGGTTTGGACCACAATTAAATTATATGTTGGAGACCTGTGTAAAATGTCAGCCAATTCGAATAAGAATTGCGCCCTTTGTGGGCTCAAGAAGTAAAATAGAGAGATCGATTTTTATGGGAGCTGTATCGGCCTATAGACCGATTCAGACCATAATAAACACATATATTAATGGTCATAAGAGAATTCGTCGTACAAAATTTCAGGCAAATCGGATAATAATTGCGACCTCTAGAGGCTCAAGAAGTCAAGATCCCAGATCGGTTTATATGGCAGCTATATCAGGTTATGGACCGATTTGAACCATACTTGGCACAGTTGTTCGATATAATAACAAAACACGTCGTGCAAAATTTTATTCCAATCGGATAAGAATTGCGCACTCTAGAGGCTTAAGAAGTCAAGACCCAAGATCGGTTTATATGGCAGCTATATCAGGTTAAGGACCGATTTGAACCATACTTGGCACAGTTGTTGGATATCATAACAAAACACGTCGTGCAAAATTTCATCCCAATCGGATAAGAATTGCCCACTCTAGAGGCTCAAGAAGTCAAGACCCAAGATCGGTTTATATGGCAGCTATATCAAAACATGGACCGATATGGCCCATTTACAATACCAACCGACCTACACTAATAAGAAGTATTTGTGCAAATTTTCAAGCGGCTGGCTTTACTCCTTCGGAAGTTAGCGTGCTTTCGACAGACAGACGGACGGACGGACGGACGGACGGACGGACATGGCTAGATCGACATAAAATTTCACGACGATCAAGAATATATATACTTTATGGGGTCTCAGACGAATATTTCGAGTAGTTACAATCAGAATGACGAAATTAGTATACCCCCCATCTTATGGTGGAGGGTATAATAATAAAACACTACTCCTGTGAAAATCGATCCGATTTTAAGTCTTCTACATATTCCTTCAATGATGTAAAAACTCATCTATGATGTTTCTGAAGACTCTATCTTAAGCTTAAGACAGGGTTGCCATTGTGACAATTGTAGGCAAATGATAAACAAAGTGACGAAATTTTCACATTCAAATTAACAATTCAAACTCAGGCAAAACAACGATTACCATTTTAAGCCGACTTATTTAACGCTCCACTGATTCTTTGCCGAAATTGGACATAACAAAGAACCGTCTGTGGGTTTAAGAATTAAGATCTGCAATTTGGGGATTTCACTTTGGCGGTATTTTTGAACATAGAAGGGACGAAGTTGGTGGCTCTCTGGTTGCCACGAACATTCATCTCCTCCTGTTAAATTGTAAATTGCGTTCATACGATGCTGAAGGGGAGGATTAGCTACGCACAGTGGGAGAAAATCAAAAAATAAACTTGTAAAAAACATGCCATATAGGAACTGATAGAGAATTTCTTTTGGAAATTTGAAATGGTTACAGCTGCGGTGTTAGCAAGAATGTGTGCAACATGTCCAGGCCCTAGCTGTCCGGGCGTCTTCTACCAGGCTCGTGAATTTGGTTATCTCGGTAAATTGTTCGGGCTGCCAAATCTTCATTTGAGGTCCAATTTTCTAAATTCCTTTTTTGTTGGATAGTGTACCTACTTGAGGTGTACAATATCTTCACTGGTTTTGGGGATAGGTTAGGTTAGGTTTAAGTGGCAGTCTGTCATCAATTAGAAGTTTTCGCTCATTGTGATACCACAGGAACAAAAGAAGGAAGATGCTTTCTAGTTCCTACCGTTGAACCGTCCAGATCGCTTAAAAAAGCCCAACAACTTGCTAAATCAGACAGGTTCTCAAAGAACTCCTTCTGACTGCCAGTGCGGGACACACACACACAGAAGGTATTCTATAGTCTCTTCTTCTTCAATTTCCGAACAGCTTCGTCAAAAGCCGTTGTTGGCAGCCTTCAGTCTGTCAGCATGTTTTCCGATTAGACAGTGACCTATCACGACGGACACAATGACTGAGACGTCTGTTCTTGCCAGTGACAGCAAAGGGGTAGACCTCTTCCAGTCTAGAATAGGCCTGACGGAGCGGTAGACCTCTTCAAGCCTAGATTTGTGACCATCTATCATTCGTTGTCCTTCGGGCCCGATCCTGAAGACTTAGCTTACATGTCACTAGAGGCAAACCCGCGGATTCCAGTATGTGTAGGATAGTTCCTAGTCGCGCAAGCTCTTCCGATTTACAATTTCCTGGTCGCTAGAGGCATACCCACAGATTCCAGTATCCCTGGAATGTGTAGCATAGTTCCTAGTCTCGCAAGCTCTTCCGCTTTATATTGAGCTTAAATCGCCCGATTTTAACTCCTAGGGCCACTGCAAGCGGATTTATCTCTAAACATCCACCGAGGTCCATCAAAATAGGTTCAGAATTAGCAGAATTATAGCTCCCACTTTGTATTTATAGAGTAGGTGTAGGGTATTATAAAGTCGGCACCGTAGCAAAATTTTCAACGACTTTACCGCAAAAAGTGTCCTCATCGGATTATTCAGTTAAAAGTTATACTGATTAGTCGTTACAGAAAAATCTTGCTCAAATGCCTTGATTTTTACAACCACCACCGAAGAATGGGGGTATATTCATTTTGTCATTCCGTTTGCAACACATCGAAATATCCATTTCCGACCCTATAAAGTATATATATTCTTGATCAGCGTAAAAATCTAAGACCATCTAGACATGTCCGTCCGTCTGTCTGTTGAAATCACGCTACAGTCTTTAAAAATAGAATTATTGAGCTGAAACTTTGCACAGATTCTTTTTATTGTCCATAAGCAGGTTAAGTTCGAAGGTGGGCTGTATCGGACTATATCTTGATATAGGCCCCATATAGACCGATCCGCCGATTTAGGGTCTTAGGCCCATAAAAGCCACATTTATTATCCGATTGTGCTGAAATTTGGGACAGAGAGTTGTGTTATACCCTTCGACAACCTTCGCAAATTTGGCCCATATCGGTCCTGATATAGACCGATCCGCCGATTTAGGGTCTTAGGCTCATTAAACACACATTTATTATCCGATTTTGTCAAAATTTGGGACAGTGAGTTCTGTTAGCCCCTTAAACATTCTTCTACAATTTGGCCTAGATCGGTCCAGATTTGGATATAACTGCCATATAGACCGATCCGCCGGTTTAGGGTCTTAGGCCCATTAAAGCCACATTTATTATCCGAGTTTGCTGAGATTTGGGACAGTGAGTTAAGTTAGGCCCTTCGACATTCTTCTTCAATTTGGCTCTGATCGGTCCATATTTGGATATAGCTGCCATATAGACCGATCTCTCGATTGTAGGTTTTGGGACCATAAAAGGCGCATTTATTGTCCGATTTCGCCGAAATTTGGCACAGTGAGTTGTGTTAGGCTCTTTGACATTTTTCTGCATTATGACCCAGATCGGTCTAGATTTGGATATAGCTGCCATATAGACCGATCTCTCGATTAAAGCGTTGGGTCCATAAAACCCACATTTATTATCCGATTTTGCCAAAATTTGGGACAGTGAGTTGTGTTAGTATTTTCAACATCCTTCTTCAATTTAGCTCAGATCGGTCCAGATTTGGATATAACTGCCACATAGACCGATTTCTCGATTTAAGGTTTTGGGACCATAAAAGGCGCATTTATTGTCCGATCTCGCCGAAATTTATATACCTATTAAAAAGACCAATATTTTGTTATACACAATTGAACAATGACTTGTACTTATTAGTATATGGTCCAATATATACCCGAGGTGGTGGGTATCCAAAGTTCGGCCCGACCGAACTTAACGCCTTTTTACTTGTTTTCTTTTCCGCTTGTGAAGAGGACATATTGTAGATACTTCTTAAGTTTAATTTGAACAAGATATGTCAACCTAAACGGGTGCTGTAAGTACATCAAAGTAGGCAACTTGTTAAAAAATTGCAAAACCCCCTAGATTTCAAAAACTCCTAAACTCTAATTTTTTGATATCGGGAGGGGGCGGACCCTTCCCCTTACCCCAAAAGTACTACCCAAAAGTAAAAGTCGACCGATCGGGAAAATATAAGATTCAATTGAAAGGTATTCAAGAGTGGAGTACGAATTTCATAATAAAAGTTGGGTTCAAGTATCTGGGGGCCGCTCCAGCTTCAAAACCCCTTAAAAGAGGTTTATTTGACGATCATGACAATATGGGACTCAAATGAAAGGTATTCGGGAGTCCAAGTACCCAGCGGGGCCCCCCCCCCAACCCCAACACTCCCCTAAACAGATATATTCGAAGTTCATGTCAATATGGGACTCAAATGAAAAGTATTAGGTCCATGTAATGACAGGTCGCTCACCCCCAAATACCCCCAAATGGACATATTAGCCGACCATGCCTATATGAGACTCAAATGAAAGGTACTAGGGTGTAGATTACGAATATGTCATTAAAATTTGCGTTCAAGTCTTGGTGGCGCTTTTCCTCCTAAAGAAACGTCAAATGGGTTATTTGATCCATTATGACAATATGGGACTCAAATGAAAGGTATTTGAGAGTAGAAAACGAATTTGATATCCAATTTTGAAGCCATGTGTTTTGGGGTGCGCCTTAAAGCAACCCAAAAACTGAACCTTATTTTCGTTGGGAATAAAGAACGAATTTGATAACTAATTTCAGTGCCGGTAGCCGCCCAACCCCAAAACACCCTCCAAACGGTTTATATTTACCGGCCATGACAATATGGGGCTCAAATTAAAGGGATTTGGAAGTGCAGCACGAATTTGATATCCATATTCGAGTCGAAATGTCTGAGGTGCCATCCCTCCCCTAATGAGAACCTTACACTAAGGAAGAACATTACCACCAGGAACCGACAAGGGGCAAATACTCACACATCAATGAGTGCTTTCCAATTCAAGTTTAAACTCAATGATAAGGGACTTTTTTAAAGCCGAGTCCAAACGGCGTCCCGCAGTGTACCTCTTTGGGCAACATTTTTTAAATGACCATGCATGGCATTTTACCTCGCAAAAGTCGCCAACATTAAGAGGGGCTAAACACCGCTTTGTTCGATGTTCTTGCCAGGATTCGAAAGCGTTCAGCGCCATAGGCTACAATGGCACGAATTCGATATACGCATTCAGGGCGATATTACCCTAAAAAGATATTAGAGTTAATAGAAAGATATTAGAGTTAAATAAGGCGCAGCGGAGCGGGCCCAGTTTGGTTAGTCATGCATAAAAATGAAAATCGAACCACAAGTGCATTCGGAAATTGCAAAATACAAAGCCAATCTCGGCCAAAATTTCAACTCGATAGGTAGGAGTTAGTGGCTTGGGCCGGAAGCGGTGGTTCCACCGTTTCTATGTATTCTATGGACGTCTGGTTTGACATCAGGCTCTGGATAGCTATGATGGCAGACTCTTCAGTGTAAGATATTATATAATTGGCTGTGCCCGACTTTTGCCTTTCCTTACTGGTTTTGTTTAAAAAACCGTGTCTTCACTTGAATATGAGAAAATACAAAATCCACTTACCTATCTGGTATCGTACTGTAGTACAGCAGCAAGGTGGCAATTTCATAACAATTGAGGCCAGCAGCAAGAACGCTTTCAGCATCGACCGTCACCAATGGATTTCCTTTAAGATCATGTGTTCCTAGAAAGTGAGATTGATACATGCATAAAATTGGTTTCACATGAATTTATTAAAAGACAATATTGGTGTCCGTCCGCACTTGACATGCTAATTTGTTAAATGATTTACAAACTACGTTGCATTGAAAGACAAGAAAAAAAGAGAAACTCTTTATTAAGATTTTTTCAATTATGAAGATATTCATTTGCATATTCTTTGGCACATGAATAACAAGTAAAAGCGTGCTAAGTTCGGCCGGGCCGAATCTTATATACCCTCCACCATGGATCGCATTTGTCGAGTTCTTTTCCCGGCATCTCTTCTTAGGCAAAAAAAAGGATATAAGAAAAGATTTGCTCTGCTATTAGAGCGATATTAAGATATTGTCCGGTTTGGACCACAATTAAATTATATTTATGTTGGAGACCTGTGTAAAATGTCAGCCAATTCGAATAAGAATTGCGCCCTTTGTGGGCTCAAGAAGTAAAATAAAGAGATCGATTTATATGGCAGCTGTATCGGGCTATAGACCGATTCAGACCATAATAAACACGTATGTTAATGGTCATGAGAGAATACGTCGTACAAAATTTCAGGCAAATCGGATAATAATTGCGATCTCTAGAGGCTCAAGAAGTCAAGATCCCAGATCGGTTTATATGGCAGCTTAATCAGGTTGTGAACCGACTTGTACTTTATTTGACATAGTTGTTGAAAGTAACAATAAAAAAGTCTTGCGAAATTTCAGCCAAATCGGATAGGAATTGCGCCCTCTATAAGCTCAAGAAGTCAAGTCCCCAGATCTGTTTATATGACAGCTATGTAAGGTTATGAACCGATTTGAACCATATTTGGCACAGTTGTTGGATATCACAACAAAATACTACGTGCCAAAATTCATTCAAATTGGATAAGAATTGCGCACTCTAGAGGCTCAAGAAGTCAAGACCCAAGATCGGTTTATATGACAGCTATATAAGGTTATGGACCGATTTGAACCATACCCGGCACAGTTGTTGGATATCATAACAAAACACGTCGTGCAAAATTTCATTCCAATCGGATAAGAATTGCGCACTCTAGAGGCTCAAGAAGTCAAGACCCCAGATCGGTTTATATGGCAGCTATATCAGGTTATGGACCGATTTGAACCATACTTGACACAGTTGTTGTATATCATAACAAAACACGTCGTGCAAAATTTCATTCCAATCGGATAAGAATTGCGCACTCTAGAGGCTCAAGAAGTCAAGACCCAAGATCGGTTTATATGACAGCTATATAAGGTTATGGACCGATTTGAACCATACTTGGCACAGTTGTTGGATATCATAACAAAACTCGTCGTGCAAAATTTCATTCCAATCGGATAAGAATTGCGCACCCTAGAGGCTCAAGAATTCAAGACCCAAGATCGGTTTATATGGCAGCTATATCAGGTTATGGACCGATTTGAACCATACTTGGCACAGTTGTTGGATATCATAACAAAACACGTCGTGCAAAATTTCATTCCAATCGGATAAGAATTGCGCACTCTAGAGGCTCAAGAAGTCAAGACCCAAGATCGGTTTATATGGCAGCTATATCAAAACATGGACCGATATGGCCCATTTACAATACCAACCGACCTACACTAATAAGAAGTATTTGTGCAAAATTTCAAGCGGCTAGCTTTACTCCTTCGGAAGTTAGCGTGCTTTCGACAGACAGACGGACGGACGGACGGACGGACGGACGGACGGACGGACGGACGGACGGACGGACGGACGGACGGACGGACGGACAGACGGACGGACATGGCTAGATCGACATAAAATTTCACGACGATCAAGAATATATATACTTTATGGGGTCTCAGACGAATATTTCGAGTAGTTACAATCAGAATGACGAAATTAGTATACCCCCCATCTTATGGTGGAGGGTATAAAAATATAAAACGCCACGGGAGTCTGTATACCAGGCTTTCAGATGAACAACAGTCAATAATGGAAACTTCAATCAAAGCAGCGCAAAAAAGACTCCTGAGCATACAGTCTACAGCGCAGTCTTAAGATTTTAAGGATTGGTGAATAAATAACAAGTAAAAGCGAGCTAAGTTCGGCCGGGCCGAATCTTGGGAACCCACTACAGCTGGCAAACTATCGATAATCGCAGCATTCGATAGTTCTTACAATAAATATCGATAGCATCGATACTATTGTCCATTTCCTATCTCCTATATATTGCAAACGAAAATGAGAAGTAAAAATCGGTACATCGAGTTATGTAGAAGCATCATCAATGCACAGACCGAATAAAGCCAAATTTAAAAAATTCAGTTGGAAGTCAAGAGAAAAATCCATTGTAAAAAATATTAGCCTAACCAGACGAAAATTACGCCCTCTATAGGCGCGTTTATCGATAAAGATACATTTAGTGTCGAATCTCCCATTTTTGTTCAATTTTGCAAAAAAATTGAACTTTGCCGATAGTATCGAGAGGGAAATTTTGAATCGATATTCAGACAAAATATTAAATATCGATAGTGCCAGCGATATTTTGCCAGCTCTAGAACCCACCACCATGGATTCTGCTAAAAAATTACAGGAACTAAATTTAGTTGAAGCGCATAATTTATTCTACATACTAAACTTCTATCAAACCAGCAAAAATTAAAGCTTCTAGGAACCGGACAAGAATGATTCAGAGATCGGTTTATATTGGAGTTATATCAGGTTATTGACCAATTCGCACCGTACTTGGCACAGTTGTTGGAAGTCGTAACAGAACAGCACATGCAAAATTTCAGCCAAATCGGACAAAAACTAGGGCTTGGAAGAGCTCAAGAAGTCAAATAGGGAGATCGGTTAATATGGGAGCTATATCGGGTTATAGACCGATTTGAACCGTACTTGGCTCAGTTGTTGAAAGTCGTAACAGAGCACCGCATGCAAAATTTCAGCCAAATCGGATTAAAATTGCGGCTTCCAGGGGCTCAAGAAGTCAAATCGAGAGATCGGTTTAAATGGGAGCTATATCAGGTTATTGACCGATTTGGACCTTACTTGGCACAGTTGTTGGAAGTCATAACAGAACTCCGCGTGCAAAATTGTAGCCAAATCAGACAAAAATTGCGGCTTGTAAGGGCTCAAGAAGTCCAATCGGGAGATCGGTATATATGGCAGCTATATCAGGTTCTTGACCGATTTGAACTGTACTTGGCACAGTTATTGGAAGTCATAAATTACCATATGCTAAATTTCAGCCAAATCCGATGAAAATTGCGGCTTGCAGAGGTTCAAGAAGTCAAATCGGGAGATCGGTATATATGAGAGCTATATCAGATTATACACCAATTTGGATCGTTGTGGTTCGGGAAATCATAACAAACCACTGAATGTTAAATTTCAGCAAAATCGGACAAAAATTGCAGCTTCCAGGGGCTCAAGAAGTCAAATCGGGAGATCGGTTTATATGGGAGCTATATAAAGTTGTATGCCGATTTAGATCGTACTTGGCTAGCTCTACTCATTCGACCGCTATCGTGGTTTGGACATACGGACGGACACGGCTAGATCGACTCAGAACGTCGAGGCGATCAAGAATATACATACTTTATGGGGTCTTAGACGAATATTTCGAGGTGTTACAAACGGAATGACTGAGTTAGTATACCCCCATCCTACGGTGGTTGGTATAAAAAGTAACCTCGAAAAAGAAAATCTAAGTTAGGAATTCCTTGCTACTTACAAAATCCCTAATTGTTTTCCATTCCACGCCCCCATGTTGGTTCATATCTGATATTGTGTCCCCACTAAGCACGGTATCTGTAAAGCGCAAAAGTCCGGCAATGATATAGGAAATGCTCTAATGGCTCGTAATTTTTCCGCATACCTCACACAAGATATCATTTGCTGCACCATAAAATCGGTGAGTGAGTGAGTGAGCTCGTAGTCTTGTGTCCCGTTGTGATACTAAAAGCTATACTAACCTTCATCTAACTTCCTTTCAGTAATAGCTTAATAGCGTATTCTTACGATCTGGATCTTCAGACAGAATTTCCACCGTCGTACCGACCGTTTCGCACTTCCACAGGGTTACATGCGCATTTCTCGCCCACGCCCTTAACTCGGACAGAGTCGGCACGAACGGCTTCGGGTTATCCAAGTTTATTGATGGCAGCTCTCTAGCCTTCACTGCCAAATCGTCTGTTTTCTCATTTCCAGTTACTCCGATATGGCCAGAACCCAAACGATGCTGATCGTGCTATTCTCAGAAAAGGTGTTAATCTTCTTCTTACATTTCAAGATTGTTCGTGATTGTTTGTGATTGTTCGTGTTCGTTCCAGGTAGTTATTGCCCTTAGGGCCTTTTTACTATCGATTCAAATAAAGATTTCATACATTTTTCTGATTTTTGTGAAAAACTTTCCTACTTCGGATTTTAGGTTAGGACTTTACATTTAGGACTCTGTTAGAGAATTTAAAGTCTATTGTGTAACCAATATACCTTTTAGTTCTTACCACTGAACCAGTCAGATGGCTTTAAAAAGTCTAATAATTTGAAAGTGTTCACTTCCGCTAATTAGGACGTCTCTTTAAAGAAATAAGAACCTAAGGTGAAACTTCTGACTCCAAAACGGTCCAAACACTTTCTCAGAAATATCCACATAATGTAGAGTTAAGCCTGCCGGTGAAAATGAGTTACTTTATTTTGGATATCTCGTCCTTAGCCCAATTTTCAAAAACACCAGATCTCATAGATGGCTGCAACAATTTAAGCGAAATGTTGTTTTCCTCATTTTGGTAATTCAAAAACACGAATTCGATTAATTATCTTGAAGTCAATATTCCCTGGGTTATTCCCCTCCTTAAAACCCACCCACCCAAAAGGCCATGTTTACCGATTGGATAATATCGATATTTGTATTCGGTATTTGCGAGTAGAGTACGAATCTGATGTAAAAATTTGGCTACAAGAGTCTTGAAGGCCGCCCCACCCATAAAAAAAAGCTCAATGATAAGGGTCCTCCATTTATAGCTGAGTCCGAATTGTGTGCCGCAGTGCGACACCTCTTTGGGGAGAAGTTTTCACATGGCATCTCGCCAGCAGTTGAAGGGAATAACCACCGCTGAATATTTTTATACCCGCCACCATACGATGGGGGTATGCTAATCTAGTCATTCCGTTTGTAACACCTCGAAATAATGATTTGCGACCCCTAAAGTATATATATTCTGGATCGTCTCGATATTGTGATTCGATCCAGCCCGTCCATCCATGTCCGTCCGTCTATCCGTCTGTCTGTTGAAATCACGCTACAGTCTTTAAAAATAGATATATTGAGTTGAGTCAGTAAGCAGGTTAAGTTCGAAGATGGGCTAAATCGGACTATATCTTTATATAGCCCCCATATAGACCGATCCGCCGATTTAGGGTCTTAGGCCCATAAAAGCCACATTTATTATCCGATTTTGCTGAAATTTTGGGACAGTGAGTTGTGTTAGGCCGTTCGACATCCTTCATCTATTTGGCCCAGATCGGTCGAGATTTGGATATAGCTGCCATATAGACCGATCTCTCGATTTAAAGTTTTGGGCCCATAAAAGGCGAATTTATTGTCCGATGTCGCCGAAATTTGGGACAGTGAGTCGTGTTAAGCGCTTCGACATCCTTTTGCAATATGGCACAGATCGGTTCAGATTTGGATATAGCTGCCATATAGACCGATCTCTCGATTGAAGGTTTTGGGCCCATAAAAAGCGCATTTATTGTCCGATTTCGCCGAAATTTGGGACAGTGAGCCGTGTTAATCCCCTCGAAATACTTTTGCAATATGGCACAGATCGGTTCAGATTTGGATATAGCTGCCATATAGACCGATCTCTCGATTTAAGGTTTTGGGTCCATAAAAAGCGCATTTATTGTCCGATTTCGCCGAAATTTGGAACAGTGAGTTGTGTTAGGCTCTTCAACATTTAGTTGCAACTTGGTCCAAATCGGTTCAGATTTGGATATAGCTGCCATATAGACCGATACCTCGATTTAAAGTCTTGGCGCAATAAAAGGCGCATTTACAAACCGATTTCACTTAAATTTGACACAGTGACGTATGTTATGCTTTTCGTCATCCGTGTCGTATATGGTTCAGATCGGCTTATAAAGGGTGATTTTTTTGAGGTTAGGATTTTCATGCATTAGTATTTGACAGATCACGTGGGATTTCAGACATGGTGTCAAAGAGAAAGATGCTCAGTATGCTTTGACATTTCATCATGAATAGACTTACTAACGAGCAACGCTTGCAAATTATTGAATTTTATTACCAAAATCAGTGTTCGGTTCGAAATGTGTTCATTCACCGTAACGTTGCGTCCAACAGCATCTTTGAAAAAATACGGTCCAATGATTCCACCAGCGTACAAACCACACCAAACAGTGCATTTTTCGGGATGCATGGGCAGTTCTTGAACGGCTTCTGGTTGCTCTTCACTCCAAATGCGGCAATTTTGCTTATTTACGTAGCCATTCAACCAGAAATGAGCCTCATCGCTGAACGGTGAATGAACGCATTTCGAACCGAACACTGATTTTGGTAATAAAATTCAATGATTTGCAAGCGTTGCTCGTTAGTAAGTCTATTCATGATGAAATGTCAAAGCATACTGAGCATCTTTCTCTTTGACACCATGTCTGAAATCCCACGTGATCTGTCAAATACTAATGCATGAAAATCCTAACCTCAAAAAAATCACCCTTTATTTGGATTTAGCTACTAAAGTGATCAACATTTTGTTTTACACAATTGAAAAATGACTTGTACTTATTAGTATTTTGTCCAAATCGGACCAAATTTTTATATAGCTGCTATGGGGCATAAGGTATGCATTTTTCACCGGATTTTGACGAAAGGAGGTTTACATATATACCCGAGGTGGTGGGTATCTAAAGTTCGCCCGGCCGAACTTAGAACGCTTTGAATTGTCTTCTTATGTTCTCGGCGTAATTGGAACGCAGGCATTCAGCGTCGTAGGGAGCCATGCTAACCTCTGCACTAAGCTGACCGACTTTCACGCATTGTGTTCGTGTTTGTTACTTAAAGAAGGATCATAAACTGCAATAATCCTTAAAATTTAACTTTTCACATTCCAAAAGAAAAATCTGGCATTCACCAATTGGACAAATATTTTATTAGCTGATGATCACTGTGTTTTATCAATCAATGTGCAAGTCATACTATTGTATGACTATCATTAATAGAGAGCATAAAACGGAGTTCCTAACTGGCAAGAAACTGTAAAGCGATTAACAAGGAAATTTCTAAAATTCCTTAGAAATTTTATTAGATTTGCTCCTGTCTTCTCCACCCTGTTAAAGCAGCAGAATATGCAAAATCAGTGTGCAGACTTTAGTTTCTAGTGAAAGTGAGTAGAACTGTGCCAGAAGCCAACTTACAACTGGCTGCCTCGAGGAAGATTAATCGTAAAATTCCACTCAGGTGGAAAAGGTGTGGCCTCGCCGCCGCCCAAGAATTAAAAGAAAGCGTGTTGTCGTCTTTTAATTACTGGCGATGCTGCTGCTGCTGGGATCTGGTATTGATATCGATGATTTTTCATGAGTGCAGTAAATGAAGTGGTTGCGCCCCAAGGAAGGTAAACTTGGTCAATTGCTTGCTTCTTTAGTTAGACAATTAGCTATGCTGGCTTAATTTGTATGTTGCCAAGGTGGAGTAGAGGGAATAGTCAGTGCTTAGACTTACCAGGTAAATAGATGCCAGATAAGAGTAGTTTTTCGGGTAGATCGGTAATTAAATTTGGTGCTACAATTTCACTTTCCAGTTGATCTGTAAAGGAAAAAAAGAAAAAAAAAATGGTGATTAGTGTTAATGATGACAAAAAGTCTTTGGAGACAAAAAGTTCACAGGTAAAAAGCAATGGCTTTGCGATAAGAATACATGTAAATCCCAACCGATTATGAGGAAATTTTCCAGAAGCTTTCAGGTAACATTCCATGCCAAATGTCATACAAATCCATCGAAAATTGTACTTTGAAAAAATGTTTGTCCCAATTTTAAAGATTCGGCCCAAGGATTAGCAAACTTAATCTAAAGATAATAAATTTTCCAACTTTTTAAGAAAACTTTCCTTTGGATGAAAAATATTTTCCTTCATATTAAGGATTTTTTAAATGATAGGTTAAAAAATGCTTATCTTTGCGTCTTCTATCTAAAGACAAAAATCTTTAAAGAAAGTCAAAATATTGTTGAAAGTTAGGAAATTGTCCTTGGGACAAGACAACAAAGAACCGTAGATAAAGACGCAAAATAGCCTTACTTATAGGAGCGTCTTTAAATTTGTATACCCAACACCATAGAATAGGAGTATGCTAATCTAGTCATTCCGTTTGTAACATCTCGAAATATTGATTTAGGACCCCATGAAGTATATATATTCTAGATCCTCTCGACGTTCTGAGTCGATCTAGACATGTTCGTCCGTCCGTCTCTCGAAATCACGATAGCGGTCGAATGCGTAAAGCTGGCCGCCTGAAATTTTGCTCAGATAATAAGTATTGATGTAGGTCGTTGGGGATCGCAAATGGCCCATATCGGTTCAGATTTGAATATAGCTCTCATATAAACCGATCTCCCGATTTGACTTCTTGAGCCCCTGGAAATCTCAATTTTCATGCGATATTGCTGACATTTTGCATATAGGGTTCTATTTAGACTTCCAACAACTGTCTGTCTATTATATAAAAATGAAATTGTTGCCCTTTGTTTGTCTGCTCCGTATAGACTCAAAAACTGCTAAACCGATTTTCATGAAATTTCGTACAGATGGTAGAGTTAGAGCCCGCGGTGAAAATATGGTTTTTTTGATATCCGATGGGGGGGCGGACCCTCCCGTGTACCCAAATTTTCAAAAATGCCACATCTCGAAGATGGGTGCACCGATTTAAGCGAAATTTTGTATGTCAACTCATGGCACCCCAAAAAACGCGAAATTGGTTTAATATTTTAGGGTCACATAACCTGGGGGGACGCCCTATCCCAAAACCCACCCGAACGGACATGTTTGCCGATTAGGACAATATGGGTATCAAACGAAAGGTATTTAAGAGTAGAATTAGAACATGGTATACAAATTTCACCCTAAGTGGTCGGGAGGGTCCCCCACCCCCAAAAAACCAACCAACAGGGCACTTTCACCGCTTTGGGCAATATGGGTATCAAATGAAAGGTATTTAAATGTAGAATACAAATCTGAAATAAAAGTTTATTTTTTGGTGTCTGAGGGGTTCACCCCTCCCCACCCCCCAAAACTCCCCAGCAGGACATATTTACAGATTGAAACAATATGGGTATCAAATGAAATGTATTTATGAGTAGAGTACGAAATTGGCATAAAAATGACACCCTATGCGCGAACCCCATCGCAATAAAGCACCACCCAACAGGACACTTTTACCGTATTGGGCAATATGGGTATCAAATGAGAGGCATTTAAGATTAGAGTATGTACTTGGCATAAAAATTTCACCATGAGTGTCGGGGTCGTACCCCATCCAAAAAACACCACCCAACAGGACACTTTTGAATTGAGCATTGCGTCCTTAGAGGCTCAAGAAGTCAAGATCCAAGATCGGTTCATATGGCAGCTATATCAGGTAATGTACTCATTTGCGCCATACTTAGCACAGTTGTTGGAAATCGCAACAAAACACCTCAAGCAAAATTTCAGCCAAATCGGATTAGAACTGCGCCCTCTAGAGGCTCAAAAGTCAAGGCCTAAGATCGGTTTATATGACAGCTATATCAAAGCATGGACCGATTTATACTTTATAGGATCTTAGGTCAATATTTTGAGGTGTTACAAACGGAATCACTAGATTAGTATACCCCCATCTTATGGTGGTGGGTATTAAAACGACAGACGAACTATCCGCACAGAAAGGATATGCGTACAGACGGACATGGCTAAAACGTATCAGGTACCACACACCATGCGTGTGTGGAGGAATGGTTGGTGGACTAAGAATTCTGGGATTTTAACTACTCAAGGGTATGGGGAATGAGAGACACAGGGTGTTTTGCTGGACAGGAAATTGAACTTTTGGAAAGGGCAAGAAAGGCTACTCTTGCCCTATACAAGAGGGCCATTGGCAAACGTTGGGAGTTAAGACCGCGTGTCATGCACTAGGTCAGACCTATAAAGCACTATGGTTGTTGTTGTTGTAGCAGTTTGTTGTGCTCTATCTTTCGTCTGCTTGATTCTGTTCAGTGTCAAGATCCAAGAACTCTGCGACTAAGATGGGGTGCGTTCAGAGGGATCTGGGTCTAAGTCGAATGGATCTGGATGATCAGTAAAACAGGTAACGTGTATCGTGTGGTCCCTGATCACAATCGTGACATACAACTTGCACCTCGGCGTCAATCCTAGCTCTGTAGGAGTAGAGGCGGCTGCATCTGACCGGAACATAATTGAGTCAGAAATTCTCTGGTTTGTCGGGGGAGGTAAATTGTTTCAGGTGTAATAGGCAGCAGTCGTTCTCCAAGGACTACATTCTCCCGGTGGCTATTTACCGCATATGCTACCGCTAAACAGTTTTCTTGTATTTCCCTAAAAATTTACCCATATTAACTGAGTTTATATTTTAATTATTTTGGCCTCAAGTAGTCATATCGGGATATCGGTACTTAGGGGGGCCTATATCACCATATTGACCGATTCGGATAAAACTTGGCACTGATGTTGTAAGTCATAATTCAAGTCTTTATACCAAATTTTAAGTCCTTGTTCCAAATCGGATGAAAATTAAGTCTGCTAAGGGCTCAAGAAGTCAAACTCGCGGATCGGTTTATATAGGGCCTACATCTGACCGATTCGGATCGTACTTCGCATGGATGTTGAAATTCGCAACTCAAGTCCTTGTTCCAAATTTTGAGCCAAATCGGATGAAAATTGAGGCTTCTAAGGGCTCAAGAAGTCAAATCCGGGGATCGGTTTATGTGGGGGTTATATCTGTTTATAGACCAATTCGGATCGTACTTGGCATGGATGTTGGAAGTCATAACTGAAGTCCTTGTTCCAAATTTTAGCCAAATCGGATGAACATTGAGGTTTCGAAGGGCTCAAGAAGTCAAATCTGGAGATCCGGGAATAGATATAAGGGCTATATCTGTTTGTAGACCGATTCGGATCATACTTGGCATGTATGTTGGAAGTCGTAACTCAAGACATTGTTCCAAATTTTAGCCAAATCGGATGAAAAGTAAAGTTTCTAAGGGCTCAATAAGTCGGTACTCTGTACCGACTTCCAACATTTGTGCTAATTACGGTTGAAATCGGTCTATAAACTGGCATAGCTTCCATATAACCCGATCTTAGACTCAGCAATTTTTGTACGATTTGGCTAAAATTTTGCACAAGGTATTCTGTTCTAACAACTGTGCCATGTATGGTCCAAATCCGTGTTTAACCCGACATAGCTCCTTTATAAACCCATCTCTCGAGTATCCTTGTTCGGTTCCTAGAAGCTTTCGTTTTTGCCTGGTTTGGCAGAAGTTTGGTACGTAGTCTAAAATTATGCCTGTTATTTTGTGTACATTTTCCGCAGAATCGATGGTAGTGAGTTTCAAAGATTCTTCCCGGCCGAACTTAGCACGTTTTTACCACCACCACCGTAGGATGGGGTATACTAATCTAGTCATTCCGTTAGTAACACATCGAAATATTTGTCTAAGGCCCCATACATTATATATATTCTAGATCGTCATGACATTTCAAGTTGATCTAGCCATGTCCGTCCGTCGGTCTGTCTGTCGAAAGCACAATAACTTTCGAAGGAGTCAAATACGCGTGCGCAAATACTTCCTTTTAGTGTAGGTCGCTTGGGATTGTAAATGGGCCATATCGGTCCATGTTTTGATATATCTGCCGTGTAAACCGATCTTGGATCTTGATTTCTTTAAACAATAGGGGGCGCAATTCTTATCCGATTTGGCTGAAATTGTGCATGAGTTGTTTCTTTATGACTTCCAACAATTTTGTAAAGTTTGGTTTAATAACCTGATATAGCTGCCATATAAACCGATCTGGAATATTGACTTCTTTAGCCACAAGAGGGCGCAATTATTTACTGTCCATAACGGGATATAGCTGTCATATAAACCGATCTGGGGTCTTGACTTCTTGAGCCTCTAGAGGGCGCGATTCTCGTTCGAGTTGACTGAAATTTTGCACTTAGTGTTTTGGTATCACTTCCAACAACTATGTTAAGTATAATTCAAATCGGTCTATAATCTGGGATAGCTATCACATAAACCGATCGTGGATCTTGACTTCTTGAGCCAATAGAGCGCGCAATTCCCATCCCATTTGGCAGAAATTTTGCATGGGTTGTTTCTTTATGACTTCCAATAACTGTGCCAAATATGTTGATAACCTGATATAGCTGCCATATAGACCTATCTTGAATCTTGACTTTTTTAGCCACAAGAGGGCGCAATTATTAACCGATTTAGCTTAAATTTAGCATGACGTGTTTCTTTATGACTTCCAACGATTGTGCAAAGTTTCAAATTGGTCCATAACCTGATAAAGCTGCCATATAAACCGATCCTGAATCTTGACTTCTTTAGCCTCAAGATGGCGCTCTTTAATCGATTTGGCTGAAGTTTTGCATGAAGTGTTTTGTTATGACTTCTGGGATCCCTACTTCTTGAGCCCCAAGAGGTCGCAATTATTATCCGATTTGGCGGACATTTTGTATACCGTCTTCTTCTATGACGTGTCAAATATGGTCTGAATCGGTCTATAGCCTGATACAGCTCCCATATAATCCGACTTCCCTATTTTATTTTTTAGGGCGCAATTATTATTCGGATTGGCTGAAATTTTACACAATGACAATGTCCGAATCGGACCATAACTTGATACAGCTCCAATAGCATAGAAATACTTTTCTCTTATCCTTTCTTTGCCTAAAAAGACATACCGCGAAAAGAACTCGACAGATGCAATACATGGTGGAGGGTATATAAGGTTCGGTGCGGCTGAACTTAGTACGCTTTTACTTGTTACTTGTTAATTTTCTTCTTTTTCTTGCTAGGATCTCACGATGGGCCGGACTGGCCTCCGAGTGAACTTACAATTCGAGGTGGGCTATCTATTCAATGGACCATATCGGCTCAGATTTGGCTATCTCCCATATAAAGTGGTCCTTCGATTTGAAATTTCGAGGCCCTAGAAACCGCAATTGCTGTCCGTTTTGCCTCAAACTTGGCTAAATGTCTAGGGGTGTAATTAAACTCAGTGTTCCAGGTTTCAATTAATTCTATACATTTTAGTATCTGCCACCTACATTTCATTTGCAGCACTAACACCTTCGACTCAACTCCTTTGGCATGTTAGCAAATTGCAAGTGCCACTTGGTTCACCTTTATGCTGACATGGATTCCAGTTGTGTAATAAAAATCAAATCAATGCCAAGCAACATGACATTCAATGTTTGCTCCAAAGCTAAAAAGGTGGTGGAAAAATGTTGCTGCTTTTGACAACATGCTACCCACCGCCAACTCTTTCGTCTATTGCAGGCAGGTTAACTAAATTTTGCGTTGCACTTGCAATTTAACCTGTTTTTATGGGGGCAACTTTAACTTCTAAGCCCACTAAAAACTTCGTTAAGGTAGTAGAAGTTGTACACTCAAAGTTAAAATGACTGTAAAAAATGAAGGTAAACATTTATATTTAAGCAACATTTGTTGCAATGTTTGAAGTTGCAACTTTGAGAACCACTAGCTTTATATACACATGTGCAATCAACCATGGCTCTAAAATACGAATCGAGTTTTGGGTTAATCAGATGTTTGATTAATACTTGCCTAAACTCGTGTTTGAGTTTAGACCAATGGTTTCTTGGACAAAATTTCTTAAAATTTATCGTCGATTACGATTCTAACAACTGTCAAGAGTTGACCCAGCCTAATGCACAACGTCAACAACATTGACAAGATCAAGGCGTGAGAATAGTTTTAATGGTTTTCGTAACCAAGTAAGACTGAAACTTCGTTGGAAAGATAGAGTGGGCGTATATTTTAAGAAGCTTGATGTAGCAAATGGGAAAAGAATCAGATAAAACCCAAGCATTTGGAGAAATTTACATGGCTCTGTTTTTGCACCAAAGTAACAGACTGCACTAAAACAGTTACTTGTATAAGACTAGAAAAAGGCGGAATATATTGACTTATCCTCAAACTGCATCCACATCGCATTGCATAAAATAGGACCGGTTCCAAATTGGTGATTTCACCGGTTCCCAGGAACCGAGAACCGGTCCTCCTATGACCGGTGAAATTGACGTGCAAGGAATTGGTTAAATTTCTTCTTAAAGCTGACTTTTAACCGGTTAAATAATTGGTCATTTGGCCAGTTTTTAGTCCCCGTCATTTCTTTGGCTCATATTGAATTCATCGATCACAGGAATAGCCTGCGGACCACTAAGGAACAAGGGATACTTCTCTCATATCAATGATAAGGGGCCTCCTTTGTTACGCCGAGTCTGAACGGGTGTAGAGAAGTTTAACATGGCAGTATACCTCACAAATGTAGCCAGCATTAGTAAGGGAATAACCAACGCTGAAAAATGTTGTGATGTTCTCGCCAGGATTTGAACCCAGGGGTTCGGCGTCATTGGCGGACATGCTTACCTCTGTGCCACGGTGGTCTCCAGTGTTTGGCCCACAGGTTATATGGGGGCTAAAATAGTTTATAGACCGATTTGGGTCATACTAGGGACGGATTTTGGAAGTCAGAACAAAAGTGTTTGGGCCATATTAGAGCCAAATCGGATGAAAAATAAGGCTACTAGGGGCTCAAGAAGTAAAATGCGGCGATTTGTTTATATGACGGCTAAAACAGTTTATATATCGATTTGAGTCATACAAGGGACGGATATTGGAAGTCAGAACAAAAGTTCTTGGGCCGAATTTCAGCCAAGTCCGATAAAAATTAGGGCTTGTAGAGGCTCAAGAAGTCAAATCCGGGGATCGGTTCATATGGGGTCAATATCAGTTTATCGACCGATTCGAGTCATACTAGGCACGGATATTATAATAGAAATCCTTGGGCCAAATTTCAGCCAAATCGGATGAAAATTGAGACCTTTAGTGTCCCAAAAAGTCAAAACTAAGGATCGGTTTATATGAGGGGCAAAAACAGTTTCTCGACCGATTCGGGTCATACTAAGCACGGATATTTGAAGTCAGAACAAAAGTTTTTGGGCCAAATTTCAGCCAAATCGGATAAAAATTAAGGCTTGTAGAGGCTCAAGAAGTCAAATCCGGGGATCGGTTCATATGGAGCCAATATCAGTTTCTCGACCGATTCGAGTCATACTAGGTACGGATATTGGAAGTCATAATAGAAATGCCTGGGCCAAATCGGATGAAAATTGTAGGGTCCCAAGAATTGAAAACTAAGGATCGGTTTATATGTGGTTCAGAACAGAAGTCCTTGGGTCAAATTTCAGCCAAATCGGATAAAATTTGAGGCCTCTAGGGCTGAACCTACATGACCCATTCGCTATCCCCAATAACCTACATTGATAAGAAGTCTCTGTGCAAATCAATATCTCTATTCGTTCGACCGCTATCTTAATTTCCATAGACGGATGAACATGGCCTAATCGACTTAGAATATCAAGACTATATTTCGAGGTGTTACAAACGGAATAACTAGATTAGTATACCCCCTATCCCATGGTGGTGGGTATAAAAAGGACACTGCAGCACAGAAGTTTGCATGTGGTTTTTCCCTCCTAATGCTGGCAATATTTTTAAACATGGCATTACAATCATGTAAGACTTCTCCCAAATCAGGTGTCGCACAGTGGGATAGAACCGAAAAAAAACTAGTGAAAAATATGTCGTGTGAGAACGGATAGATATATCTCTTTGAAATTTGGAATGGTTAGAGCTGAGGTACTAGCGAGATTTCAAGGACCTAGGTTGTCCGTGCGCCATTTGGTGGTCCCCTAAAGTTGGTCAACTCGGTATTTCGAATATATGTTGGGGCTGCCAAATATTCTTTTGTGTTCCGATTTCCACATTTTTTCGCTAGATAGTGCTCCAAAATGCCTACAAAACAGTCCGATTGAGGTCTACAAAATTTCGTCTTGTTTCGGGGATATTCGACTTAAATTTTTGCAATTTACGAAGGCAGTTTGGAAATCGGACCACTAAATAAATTTTCGAAAAACCGAGGTGACCAATTTTAGGGGCCTGCCCAAAGGCTCCCGCACAAAATAGGACCTTGACATGTTGCACACGATATAGCACCGCAGCTCTAACTATTCCAAAATTCAAAGAGAGATACCCGTTCTCATACGGCATATTTTCTACTAGTTCTTTTCGGTTTTATCCCACTGTGTGTCGCCCTGTGACACGCCGTTCGGACTCGGCTATAAAAAGGAGGTTCCTTACATTGAGCTTAAATTTGAATGGGACAATACGAACTTATGTGTGAGAATGCATCCAGAAAAAGACAGTATATGGTGCGGTTTATGGGCTGGTGGCATCATTGGACCGTACTTCTTCAAAGATGATGCGAATCGTAACGTAACTGTGAATGGTGAGCGCTACCGTGAGATGATATCCAATGTTTTTTTGCCTAAAATGAAAGAGCTTGACTTGCGTGACATTCACGGTCAACATTTGCATGAAATAATCATCAAACACGAAATTATATGGACCGTACTATCGATTCAAATAAATATTTCGTGCATTTTTCTGAATTTTATGTGTTTTTTTTACTTTCTTTGGCTCTTAAAAAATCACCTTTACTTATTGTCCCGGAAAGCAAAAGGTATAAAAGTGGTCGCGTATGCTGATGCAGTTAGGGAAAAGTTTCGCAGCACTCTTAGAGATATACCTCAGAAAGTTCTACGTGCCACAGCAAAGTGGTCTATGCGTAAATCCGTGCAAGACAGAAGTAGTTCTTTTCAGCAGGAGATACAAGTTATCTACAGTGGCACCTGTCTCCTTCGGAGGAGAGAATGTTCCATTTACTGAAATGGCAAAATATCTGGCTGTTGTGCTGGATAGGAAATAGCCCAACCTCATTCTAAGTTTTATTAAAAATGCATTTACTTTCTTTTAAAAAATCCGCAATTACTTTTTGGGCAACCCATATACCGCTCCTATACGCTTTCAGGTTCAACTTGTAGAATACAACTCTTCCTGATTTGTTGAGGACTGTGAGACAGTGGCAGTTTAGGGCGAACAGTGCATATCTCCGATCGCCGTCAGCCTCATCCAATCTACCAATCTTACAGTCGCTGGTAGAAAGATTGGCATTACAGTCCCATAGTCTCCCAAGTATGGGTCTGCAGCCTCATAAAGTAGCTCCCATATATGTACATTTCCCAAATTTAAGGCTAGAGCATCTGTTATGACTTTCAATCATAACAGATCTCCCCATTGGCCTTCCAAGCAGCTATAACTTTAGCCTAGTTTGGCAGAAATTCGGCACATCAAGCACAACTAAGCCCTTCCGCTAAATTCATTTGGCGTAAACTTTAAGCTGAATCCATAGTGGTGAATTCCCAAGATTCGACCTCGTCGAACATAGCACTCTTGTACTTGTTTAAAATACTATTTGAGACTCAGTGTACGTGTTCGTTCTCTTTTTTCGTCATGGAAGAGGCATATCCCGGAGTGTCTTCTCCGCACCCTTCTGGTCTGTGCCGGGAACCCCGGACACTGGTTCTGTTTGGTTTGCCAGAACCGCCACCATCATCGGTCGTTGTCTGTGAGGTGTAACCGGTGCATGGAGTGGGTACATTTCCGATCTTGCTCTAGCCTTACATCACTAAGGGAGTTGTGATGCTGTCCCAATATAGACAGCAGTGTCCCCATTATTCTCACTATCGAACGACCACCCGACTTCATAACCTCAGAGTGCCGAATGTTTAACAATTAAAAGAAGGCTGCTTGGGACAGCTTCAGAGAGTACACCAATCGCCGCTTCAGTGAACTGACACCCCCCTCGGATGTGCTAGTTACGGAGAGGAAATTCCGAGACATCAGTAACGCAGCAGCCGCTCGCTTTATACCAACCGGTCGAATACCCCAAGAGCGGCCTAATTTCCCGGCGCAGGCACTGCGCAGACGAGTATAAGTATGAGCACATTGTACAGACTGGAAATAAATAGGGTAGTCAACGAACATAAGTGGAATTTGTGACTGAAACACCTGGAGCTATGTAACTTAGGCACTGGTTAAGGCTGTGGTCTACGGTTTAGTCACTCTCGAACCCCGGTAGACGGGATGACAGGATATCAATCACTTTGGCGACGTAACCGTGATTGATCCGAAGAGATACGCCTAGTTGTCCAATCGTCAATTTATTGTGCATCCCGAGAGTAACAGGGCAAAGAAGAGAGTCAATCGTCGTAGCCGTGGTCTCCAAGCCGATGGAAAGCCATCACAATTTACCGTGGGCGAAGTTACGAATGTCATCCGTGGCGCCAAGTCGTCCAAGGCGTTGGGCCCCGACGGAATCGCTACACTGGTGCCGAAGAATGTGGATCTGAATGGAGTTGAGTACCTTACCACTGTCCTCAACCTGTCTTTGAACACTTTTATAGTTCCCGGTATCTGGAAAATGGGCAGGGTGATTCCGCTACTGAAGCCTGGAAAGGACCCGAGTTTGGGGGAGTCGTACAGACCGATCTCCCTTCTCTCACCACTAGCCAAGACGCTTGAGGCATTACTCCTCGCGAGTCTCGTAGGAGAATTCTCATTCGCCGAGCATCTGCATGGATTTCGAAGACTGCATATCATAACAACCGCTTTGCATGCCATCACCGGACACATTTGCCGTGGCTTCAATCAGCCCAGACCATGTGAAAGGACGGTCCTTGTGGACCTATCGAAGGCATTCGACACGATCAGCCATGCCAAAGAAGTAGGGATAAGAAGTCGAAGCACCGAAGAGTGAAACAGGGAGTTCCCCAAGGCGGGGTGATATTTCCGGCTCTGTTTAACCTCTACCTTTCCTCCATTCCACACCCCTCCAGACGGCATAGAGATCGTATCATATAAGGACGATTGATTGTACGATCATGGCATCAGGCCCCCACCCATTGTTGACGTCTGCGATAGGTTGAACGTCTACCTCAATGAACTTGCCTTGTATTTCGCTGCAAGAAATCTGAAGATATCTGCCTCCAAATCTTCAGCCCCATTTTCACTATAAATACGAGTGAGGTGCATGCTGAGCTGAAAGTGATGGTCGACGGAGGATTGATTCCGAGTCCCAAAATACTTGGCGTCACATTTGACAGCTCTTACACATTTTCCCACATGCCACAGCAATTTGCGATAGTCAGAAGTAGAAATAAGGTCCCCAAGTCACTTGCCGGTGCCGACAATGAAACCTTTTTGACCACATACAAAGCAATTGGCCGCTCTGTGCTAAGATAAGCAGCGCCAGTGTGGTCTCCTCAGCTCTATGACACGCAGTGGAGTAATATTCAGATCTGTCAGAATGCCGCCCTCCGAATCGCGACGGACAGTCGCCTCAGTTCTCATGTAGACCGCCTCCATCAGGAGACAAAGATTCTACCCGTGCGAAGACATAACTACATGCTGTCTAAGCAATACCTTTTGGGATGTTATCGCAGAAACCATCCAAATCATTATCTTATGGATAGGTGTTCACTGCCCAGGCTTATGGTAGATCTAACGTAGATCTACATAATCTACAGCGTGAGGTTCAGCGATACATAAGAGAATCTGTAGGTCAAGCGGCATATCAAGCGGGTCTAGACAACATTCATGCAAACATTCATACGCTACGTCCATATGTGGTAAATAGCTTCCGGGTTCAAAGGCGTTAAGTTCGCCCGGCCCGAACTTTGTATACCCCCTACCTCGGGTATAAATGTAAACCACCTTTTGTCATAATCCTGTTAAAAAGCGTAATTTATGCAGCTTTATCGAAATATGGTACGATTTGTAACAAATTCGACACGGATATTGAGAGGACTAATATTGGTCTTTTTGGTAGCCATACCCAAACATAGACCGATCTGAACCATGTACGACACGGATGTCGAAAAGCCTAACAGAATTTCAGTGAAATCGAATTATAAATGCGCCTTTTATGGGGCCAAGACTTTAAATCTAGATATCGATCTACATGACAGCTATATCCAAATCTGGACCGATTTGGACCAAGTTGCAGAAAAATGTCGTGGAGCCTAACACAACTCACTGTCCCAAATTTGGGCGAAATCGGTCTATAAATGCGCCTTTTTTGGCCCCAAACCATAAATCGAGAAATCAGTCTATATGGAAGCTATATCCATAATCTGAACCGATCTGTGCCATATTCCAGGAAGATGTCGAGGGGCCTAACTTAACTAACTGTCCCAAATATCGGCGTCATCGGAAAATAAATGCGCCTTTTATGGGCCCAAGACCTTATATCGAGAGATCGGTCTATATGACAGCTATATCCAAATCTAGACCGATCTGTGCCATATTGCAGGAAGATGTCGAGGGGCCTAACTTAACTCATTGTCCCAAATATCGGCGTCATCGGACAATAAATGCGCCTTTTATGGGCTCAAGACCTTAAATCGAGAGATCGGTCTATATGGCAGCCATATCCAAATCTGGACCTATCTGGGTCAAATTGAAGAAGGGTGTCAAAGCGCCTAACATAGCTCACGGTCTCAAATTCAGGCGAGATCTGTTAATAAATGCGCCTTTTATGGGCCCAAGACCTTAAATCGGGAGATCGGTCTATATGACAGCTATATCCAAATCTGGACCTATCTGGGTCAAATTGAAAAAGGGTGTCAAAGGGCCTAACATAGCTCACGGTCTCAAATGTAGGCGAGAATGGTTAATAATTGCGACTTTTATGGGCACAAGACCTTAAATCGAGAGATCGGTCTATATGACAGCTATATCCAAATCTGGACCGATCTTGAAGCAGAGTGTCAAAGGGCCTAACATAGCTCACGGTCCCAAGTGTAGGCGAGATCGGTTAATAAATGCGCCTTTTATGGGCCCAAGACCTTAAATCGGGAGATCGGTCTATATGACAGCTATATCCAAATCTGGACCTATCTGGGTCAAATTGAAGAAGGGTGTCAAAGCGCCTAACATAGCTCACGGTCTCAAATTTAGGCGAGATTGGTTAATAATTGCGACTTTTATGGGCCCAAGACCTTAAATCGAGAAATCGGTCTATATGGCAGCTATATTCAAATCTGGACCGATCTAGGCTAAATTGAAGAAGAATGTCGACTAGTCTCATATAACTCACTGTCCCAAATTTCAGCGGATAATAAATGTCGCTTTTATATAAGCCTAATACCCTAAATCGGTGGATCGGTCTATATGGGGACTATATCAAGATATTGTCCGACATAGCCCATCTTCGAACTTAACCTGCTTATGGACAAAAAAAGGAATCTGTGCAAGTTTCAGCACAACATCTTTATTTTTAAAGACTGTAGCGTGATTTCAGCAGACAGACGGACGGACATGTCTAGATCGTCTTAGATTTTTACGCTGATCAAGAATAGATATACTTTATAGGGTCGGGAATGGATACTTCGATGTGTTGCACACGGAGTGACAAAATGAAATACCCCCATGCAAAAAAATGCAAACATTCTACTAAGGAACAGGGGCAAACTTCTTACATATCAATGAGTGTAGCCCGATTTAAGTTGTAAGCCTCTATGATAAGGGGTCTCCTTTTTTTAGCCGAGTCCGAATGGCGCGGCGCAGTGCGACACCTCGTTGGAGAGAAGTTTGTACATGGCATAGTACCTCACAAATGTTGCCAGCATTAGGAGGGGAAAACCACCGCTGAATTTTTTTTTTCTGATGGTCTCGCCAGGATACGAACCCAGTCATTCAGCGTCATAGGCGGACATACTAACCTCTGTTCTACGTTGGCCTGCGGGCGAAAATAGTCCTTGGAAAACGACCGTCTATGATTGCACCTGAAGAAATTGACATCCCCCCGCAAACCAGATTAGATCTGGCTCAATTGCGTTCCGGCAGATGCAGCCGCCTCAACTCCCACAGAGCAAGGATTGCAGCCAACGTGCAAGATGTGTGTCCCGATTGTGACCAGAGACCACACGACATACGTCACCCGTTAAAGTGCCAGGCCAGACCCAATCGTCTCACCCCCAGAACCCTCTGGACGCACCCCATCTTAGTCGCAGAGTTCCTGGATCTGGACACTCAACAGAATCAAGCAGACGCAAGATAGAACACAACAAACTGCTACAACAACAAAACAACTATTTTAGGGTGCAATAAAGCGCCCTATGGCATTAAACCGAACTTTCGACTTCCCCACCTGATATGAAAGAATTTTTAAATTTGGACTTATTTTACTTTTCTCGTGAGTTAGTTCGCTTTAGCATTCAATGCTGAGAGGTTCGGGTGGGACCACTTCATGAGGTTATCCCAACCAAATGCCCTCTAATATTTACTATTTTGGTTTTTTTTCAGTTTATTTGGAAATCACAACAATATTTGAAGCGATAAGATTTATGTTCATGTATTTGGCAATAGAAACTCAGCTTAAAAATAATTCGGACAGTTTAATTGAAGACGCGCCTATATAGAGTACCTTATCGGAATTCGAATGGATTGCAAATAAGAGTTAACATTTTTTTTTTTTTTTTCAAAATAAAAAGTAATGACTGTGAAGAAACATTTTTCGGCTATAGGCATCCTGTTGATTGGAGCAGCTGTTTTGGCGAGTCTACAGCTTGTCTACACCTTGAATGAAACCAACTCTAGTCAATTGCGCTATCAGAAGATACAACGCAGTATCGATGTGAATACCTTTGCCTGTGACAATTTCTTTAGATATGCTTGTGGCAAATGGTCTGAGACGGCCAATACTTCGCATGTGGAGAGCCTGCAGCAGGTGGAATTGAACACCAATGGCGAATTGCAGAACATATTCGAATCGGAGGATTTGAGTGGGGGACCCAAGTTCCTAGCCAACGTCTACTATTATTATTTGGCTTGCCGGGATATAAAGCATACACCACATGATGGCACCGCATATCTGAAATGGTTAAATGTGCACCACAACTTCAAATGGCCTTTGGTGCTGTGGGATAGCACAGCGGAGGATTTCAATTGGAGCTATGATTGGTTTGAATTGTTGGCCATGACCCGTCGCTTTGGCTTCAATGAGCTGTTCTTTCGCCAGGAAATCACCCATCGCCTAGATGAGCCGCACGAAATGATTATCGAATTCAAGAGGCCCTCGCTTAAGGTTATGGAGAATACCTGGTCCTTTTTGATTAAATATCGCATATCGTCATTTAAGGAAATTTTTGAAAACTTGAGTGAGTTCAATCAAGAGCTCTTCGAGGCTTCCTCAGAGCTGTTTCCCATTCAAGAGGATGCTGAGAATTTCTATGATGACGAATCAGAGCTGGTCACCTTGAGGGATCTGCAAATGCCTTGGCTGGAGAAGTATCTGTGTGTGCTGCTCAATCAAAGCGATGTGGATCCCAATATGCAGCTCTACATGCAAAGTGTGGACTATATGAAGAACATTTTCATGGCCTTGAGTGCCTATGACAATTCGCTGGTGTGTGACTACATACATCTGCATTTCTATATGTTTTTGGCCCACCGTGACACCTATAGGCAGCGAGACGATTGTGTGGCCAGTGCCCGGCTGCAATTCCCCATGGCCTTGCATTGGTTCTATGGCCAGAGGCATGCGGAGGTTCATCAGGAGCTGCCAGTGATTAGGGATATCTTTGAAAATCTCAAGAGGAGATTCAATAAAACATTGCAGCGCAACACCTATCAATTCAGCACTGAAATATTGGAGCACCTGGAACAGAAGCTCAAAAGAATTGAGCTGGTCAGTGCTGAGGATATAAAAAGTGAGGCTTTGGAGGCCTATTATAAGGGGCTTCAACTCAGTGCCGCTGACTATCATGGCAATATATTGAAGCTTAACAATTTCAAATACCTAAAGACCCTGGAGGCGCTCAAGATGCCTGTGAATAACAGCAAGGCTCTGGAATATCTGGACATCTCTCCACGCCCCATGCAGAATGAACTGGAGGCCCTCAAACAAGCTGCCCAGACGCATTTGCCCCAGCTGTATCCCCGCCTCAATGTAATTTTCTTACCCCTATCCCTGATTCAGTATCCCTATTATGGCTCGCATATGCATGACATGTACATCTACAGTTCTTTGGGCTTTCATTTGGCCCGTGAGCTGCTCAAGGCCTTTGATTTGCGCAATGTGGAGATAGGACCCGATGGCGTCTACAACTACGACATGGGCGATGAAATTTTTGATTACCAGAAGTTTGACAGCACTTCGCGCCGCTTAAAAGCGGACTTTGCCATGGTCCATGAAGTGGATGAAGTCATAGCCGATTTGGGTGGTCTGAAGCTGGCCTATGAGACTTTCGTGGAGCGCCATGCGGACATTTTGCATCAGCAGGTCTTCATCAACAAGCGTTCCATGATGGTGAAGCATGTTTTCTTCCTCAACTATGCCCACAATTTCTGCAACAGCAATTGCTCGGCCAGCGTATCGAGCATTCGAAAATATGACGCCTGTAGTCGGGTCAATGTGCCAGCCACACGTTTTGGTAAATTTCGTTTTGGTTTTCAGTGTCGCAAGAAACGTAAATGGGGTTATCCATTGTGGCGTTAATGAATTGTGGATGGTGAATGTATGGCAATAGGAAATAGATGAACTTAGATTATCGTCCCTCGTTCTGGGTACATCTGTAATTCTTGATAAGCCCATTTGAAATGCGAAAAATAAATAAAAAATTTCTATTCTTGTTTCATGTGTGTTTATTTTTTAATAACAATGTAGGTCTCCCATGCAGTCTATGGACTTCATGAATTATTATCAGCGGGCGCTGATTTTTGGAAAATAAAATAATTCAAATGTTTCATAGAATTTAGGTTTTGTGTTTATTTTGACTACACCACATTTGCGCTGCTATCAAAATTATTTTTATGCTATATTTCAACAAGGCAGACTGACAGACAGCCTGGTTTGTTGTTGGATGCACACGAATTTCCGTTGTGTTTTCAAAAACTCAAATCAGACTGTATGGCTATATTAGGATTATTTTATGACTTTGAAATCTCTTATAACCACATCTATCGTAAAACTTTGGAAGATTCAATTGCATTGATACCCTACACCCTGCACTGTGGTACAGGGTATTATTAGTTTGGGCATTTGTTTGCAACGCTAAGAAGGAAAAGAGCTAAACCCAGTAGTACAAGTATACCGATCGACTCAGTATCACCTTCTGATTCGATTTAGCCATGTCCGTCTGTCCCTATGTGTGTCCATGTATTCTTGTAATCAGGGTACAGCAGGTCGTATTTGTTGTCCAATAGTCACGAAATTTTGCACATGCCACTTTTTTGGCACAAGGACGAACGCCAAAAATCGGTTCAGATTTAGATATAGCTCCCATATATATGTAGCGCCCGATATGCTCTTTAATGGCTGTTGATACTATAATTTTACTTAAGATTTGGAAGACTAGGATAGGCAAAGATCCTAGTATTGTAACATCAGGCAATATATTGGGTTGCCCAAAAAGTAATTGCGGATTTTTCATATAGTCGGCTTTGAACAATTTTTTTACAGCTTGTGATTCTGTAATTGCATTCTTTCTTCTGTCAGTTATAAGCTGTTACTTTTAGCTTGCTTAAAAAAAAGTGTAAAAAAAGTATATTTGATTAAAGTTCATTCTAAGTTTTATTAAAAATGCATTTACTTTCTTTTAAAAAATCCGCAATTACTTCCTGGGCAACCCATTATATTCATATCTCGGAATAGGTACTACCTATTACGAACAAATTTTTAAAGCCTTTTGGCTAAAAATGAACTCCAAAGACTCAACATCTGCGGTGGTGGCGTCAGACCGCAGCATGTTGTCCTCCCCTCCAATAGGTGTGGGTGCCTTGCCACCTGTAGTCGAGAGTAATGCTTCAAGCGCACAACTAGTCATCAGACTAATAAATGAGGAAAAGACGGATAAAACAGAGAGATGCACTGTGTATCTCCAGCCTTTAAGTAAAGGTGGTGTTTCTGCCTCGGATACCGACAGCGACTGTGTCAATAAAACAGTCATCGCAGCCGAATCGAGAGATGAGGGCATTGGAATGACAGCAGAAGTAAGCGATGGCTTTGCTAAGCTCACAAGCAGACCGAGAAAGCGATCCGTTGCACGACAAAGGAGACAGAGGCGTATGTATCGGCAGCGTAATCGGGCAAAAGTGCAGGATGCTGGAAGGGATGGAACTGACATTTCAAGCACTTCTACGGAAGCTGGAAAAAGAATCCGATCTCCCGAAGAGCATAACACTGCTAAAATACTGAAGAAGAAAAAGAATCAGATCTCTCGAAGAGCATAACACTGCTAAAATACTGAAGAAGAAAAAGAGCTCCCCGCTTTCAAGTACTCTGGGAAAACCAAGCCAGCCATCCCGCAATGGAGACTCCAGACTGTGTCCTGCGGAGGTGGACAAAATTGGAACAGGAAAGAAGGAAGCGCGCACGGCCCCTGAGTCTTCAAGGAGGACTGTGACTTCCAAAAGGAGGCCACAGTCATCACGGAAGGGGAAGATGGTCGCTGAGAATGGTAAGGAGCCGCCATCTTACGCCAGAGTGGCAAGGAAGCACAACAGAGATGAGCTGACTTATGCAGTCATCAATATCGGCTGTGCATACGGTAGGATTCCACCAGATCATCGGTCCCAAGTGGAGAATCTAGTTAACGATCGGGTTTTTGAACATGTGTGGAACTCTGTAGAGGGTCCACCCATACGAATGATGGGCTGCGAGTATAGAGGGGACATCTTTACGCTGCGTTTTGTGTCGGCGAAATGTATTGATACTATCAAACACTTCGTCAGAGGTATTCACGCTCCCTGGGAGGGCGCAAAGCTCGGTCTGGTAAGAAAGATGGATATCGCCCAGCTCACAACGGCTACGGTCTTTATCAAGCGATGGGGCAGTAAATTTGCAACGGAACGCATGTTGGGATTCTTGGGCAAGCAAAACCAAGGTTTGGTCGCAGAGAAGTGGGAGGTCTTCCACAGGGAGGAGAAGAAGGAAGGAACTCTCTTTGTGGTTGGCATTGATCAAGTCTCCGTGACAAGTTTGGCTAAGACTAAAGGCATGGCCCACTACGGTAGCAAAGCTGCGTTTTTCAAGATTGGGAAGACTAGGATAGACAGACATTTTCATTCTGCGACACCAGTCCGTGCAGTGGCAGGTGACCCAACACCGCCCAACAAACAGGGGGCCGACAACGAGACAATCACGGCATCTCTCAATATTGGAAAGACTAGGAGAAGCAATAATCCTAATACTAAAATATCAGGCAGTCCAGTGGCGAGAGACCCAACACAGCCTAACAAACAGGCACCCGACGACGGACCCATCACCGACTTAAAGATTCGAAATTCTGGGATAGGTAAAGATCCTAATATTGAAACATTAGGCAGCGCAGCGAAAGGAGACCCAATGCAACCCAACGAACAGGGAGCCGATAATGATACCATCAGTTACATCCAAGAAGCCCATTTACTTAAGATTTGGAAGGCTAAGATAGGCAAAGATCCTAGTATTGAAACACCAGGTAAAACAGGGAATGGAAACCCAATAAAGCTTAACGAACAGGGACCCGACGATAGAACCATTACCGACTTGATGAAAAATCGGAAGACTAGACTAGGCAATGAACCTAACACGATGACAGCAAAGTCAATGCAGTATAAAGAACAGGGAGCTGACGATGAGATCATCACCTATTTCCCAGATGCCCATTTACTGGAGGACCAATGATTGAGGTCATGCAAATAAACCTCCACCGGAGCGAGACTGCTACACACGCATTGATGGAGGAAATCAACAAGGGCAAGATTCACATTGCCTTAATTCAGGAGCCATGGGCGATACGGAACAAAGATTCTGGATTGAACCATATCAACTACCATTTATTCTATGCAAGGTTAGGTAAGGGTTTAATGGCAGTCCGCCATCAGACTCACTTAGTCGTTTTCGTCCTTGTGATAAACACACGAACGGGCGAAGGAAGATGCCTTCTAGTTCTTACCATCGAACCATCCAGATCGCTTTAAAAAGCTTAACAATTGCGAATGTTCACATCCGCTAAATCGGATATGTTCTTAAAGAAATGAGAACCTAAAGTGGAACAGCTTCTGACTGCTAGTGCGGGACACACACACAGAAGTTGTTCTATAGTCTCTTCTTCTTCGTTGCTGGCAACCTTCAGTATGTCAGCATGTTTTCCGATTAGACAGTGACCTGTCAAGACTGACACAATGACTAAGGCGTCTGTTCTTGCCAGTGACAGCAAAGCGGTAGAACTCTTCAAGTCTAGATTAGTTTTGAAATGCTCACAGACCCCTCTTTGTGACCATCCATCATTCGTTGTCTTTCGGGCCTGGTCCTGTAAACTAAGCTCACATGTCGCTAAAGGCATGCCCACAGATTCCAGTTTCCCTGGAATGTGTAAGGTGGTTGCTAGCCTCGCAAGCTCGTCCGCTTCACAATTCCCTGGAATATCTCTGTGGCCCGGCAACCAGAACAGGTGAGTTTTGAACTGTTCAGCCATCTCGTTAAGAGATCTGCGACATCCAAAGGCGTTTTTTGTGTTCAGAAATACGTTCTCCAGGGATTTATTGGCTGCCTGGCTATCTGAGAAAATATTTATGCCAATCGTCGTTATGACACTATATCTTTGCCATTCCACCACTTCCTTAATTGCAAGGATCTCCGCTTGATACACGTTGCAGTGGTCGGGTAACCTTTTCGATATGACCAGTTCTAGATCTTTAGAGTACAACCCAAAACCCACCTGGTCGTTTAGTTTGGAACCATCCGTATAAAAGTCTATGTGACTTCTATTACCAGGGAAATCTTAGTTCGGTTCTAACAGGAATTGTGGTACAGTCCTTTTTATCAAAACTTCTATGCAAAAACTGACTGGTAATCGGTCCAGGACCTTCGTTTTTTGTCATAAAAATTTTAATTATATGTTTTCCCCAGAGTTGTCAACGTCAGATGCAACAGTGTTGAGACAGGGAGAGGGTGGAGCATACCCAACATCACTTCATCAGCCTTTCGACTCTCCGACAGCGCCACCCACGTCGGAGCTGTAACGGCTGGTGAGGAAAGCAAAACAGACAGGAAACGAGGTGCTAATAGGGTGCGATGCGAACTCTCGCCACATTTCGTGGGGTAGTACCAATACTAATAAACGGGGCCAAGCCCTGGCAAAGTTCTTGAATACTAACGACCTAATAAAACAACCCATGTCCAAACTGAAACGTTAGTAGACGACATGAGAGTGAGAGCAGAGACAACGCAGGACTTGTTGAGGTTTTTGATGAAAACCCGTTTTCCACAGTATACGACGGGACTAACTGAGACACCGGAATCTTGAAAAAATGAGGTTCATCAAAGGCTCATCATAACGGAATTCGTGATCAAGGAATCCTTGAGGAGCTTCAGACCATTTTAGTCACCCTGATCTGATGGAATATTTCCGGCGTTACTACAGAAGTAGGCCGACTATCTGGCCACTATTGGCACAGCGTGCCAAGGACTTGCATATACTCCGAAAGCCTGGCAGAAGGCAAGGGTGGTGTTTATACCCAAGCCCGGCAAGGCAAGTTATGCGACACCAAAGGTCTACAGACCCATAAGCCTTACGAACTTTCTACTCTAAACCATGGAACGTATTGTGGACACCATGATAAAGAGAAGGACATCCAGCGAACTGCTCAAATACAAACAGCATGCCTATGTCAAGGGAAGGTCGGTGGAGACTGCCCTGCACGAGGTTGTGCATAAAATAGAAGAAACCTTCGATGCCAAAACATACACCCTGGCTTGCGGACCGACACACTGATCTAATCTTTAGACCAGTATCGGGTGGACTTGTGCGGATCGACACACTGATCTAATCCTTAGACCAGTATCGGGTGGACTCGGTTCTTACAGACTGGATAAACCATATGGTTAGGAACAGGTGGATAAATTGTGTGTCCCATGATGGGAGAAAGTGGCAAAAGTCAACCCCACAGGGGGGCATTTTATCGCCACTCCTATGGGTGATCACCATTAATGACCTATTACGGATGCTGACTGAGGAGGGATTTGAACCCGTCTGCTACGCAGACGTATCCGTATCAGCTATTCAGAAGGGCCGAAAGGTTCTAGCATATGGCATATGACTGGGCTAGACCCAAAGGTCTCAATGTTAACCCAGAGAAGACTGAAATATGCCTGTTCACGAGGAAGAAGAAGGTGGGCCAATTAAACGCACCACGTTTCCTCCATAAAACGATTTCGATATCAGACAAGGTCAAATACCTAGGTGTGATCTTGGACAGGAAACTGAATTGGAAGTGTCACATTCAGAAGCGTACTGAAAAGGCTCATAGATGTTGGGCACTATAGAAATGGGGAATAAATCCGAGGATAGTCCACTGGCTCTAGAGGAGTGTGATTAGACCAATACTTACTGACACCTCAGTAGTTTGGTGGACTGCTATGAAGAACAAGTAAAAGCGTGCTAAGTTCGGCCGGGCCGAATCTTATATACCCTCCACCATGGATCGTATTTGTCGAGTTCTTTTCCCGGCAAAAAAGGATATAAGAAAAGATTTGCTCTGCTATGAGAGCGATATCAAGATAGGTCCGGTTTGGACCACAATTAAATTATATGTTGGAGACCTGTGTAAAATGTCAGCCAATTCGAATAAGAATTGCGCCCTTTGGGGCTCAAGAAGTTAAATATAGAGATCGATTTATATGGGAGCTGTATCGGGCTATAGACCGATTCAGACCATAATAAACACGTATGTTGATGGTCAAGAGAGGATCCGTCGTACAAAATTTCAGGCAAATCGGATAATAATTGCGACCTCTAGAGGCTCAAGAAGTCAAGATTCCAGATCAGTTTATATGACAGCTTTATCAGGTTATGAACCGATTTAAAAATTATTTGACAAAGTTGTTGAAAGAAAAAATAAAAAAACGCCATGCAAAATTTCAGCCAAATCAGATAGGAATTGCGCCCTTTAGAAGCTCAAAAAGTCAAGTCCCCAGATCTGTTCATATATGACAGCTATATCAGGTTATGGACCGATTTGAACCATACTTGGCGCAGTTGTTGGATATCATAACAAAACACGTCGTGCAAAAATTCATTCAAATCGGATAAGAATTGCGCCCTCTAGAGACTCAAGAAGTCAAGACCCAAGATCGCTTTATATGACAGCTATATCAGGTTATGAACCGATTTTAACCATACTTGGCACACTTGTTGGATATCATAACAAAACACGTCGTGCAAAATTTCATCCAAATCGGATAAGAGTTGCGCACTCTAGAGGCTCAAGAAGTCAAGACCCAAGATCGGCTTATATGACAGCTATATCAAAACATGGACCGATATGGCCCATTTACAATACCAACCGACCTGCACCAATAAGAAGTATTTGTGCAAAATTTCAAGCGGCTAGCTTTACTCCTTCGGAAGTTAGCGTGCTTTCGACAGACAGACGGACGTACGGACAGTCGGACGGACATGGCTAGATCGACATAAAATGTAACGACGATCAAGAATATATATACTTTATGGGGTCCCAGACGAATATTTCGAGTAGTTACAAACAGAATGACGAAATTAGTATACCCTATGGTGGAGGGTATAAAAAGTGCAACATAAGGACCTTACAACAGGTTCAGAGAACTTGTGGTGTCACAAGACAACTTGGCATAGGCGGAGCGATGAAGATTGCGGCCACTGGGGCACTGGAGACTATTCTAGGTGTCTGACCCATTGACGTACAGATTAAGTGTGAGGCAGCCATTGTGGCTATGAGAGTTAAGGCGATAGAAAACTGGATAGAGCAGCAGGCCATACCATCGATTCATAATCGTGGCAAAGATAAGAAACCTAAAAGGAATGGAAGGGGTTTCCGATCGGATAACTGAGACGACACTTGAGATCGAGTGCGAGGCACTGCTGCCAGCGGCACACTATTGGATTGACGGAACCCTAGTATTGCCATCTAGAAGATCATGTTACACGGATGGAACAAAGCTAGAGGACAGAGTGGGCCTGGACCATCATACAAGCGGAGATCCGGGCGATCACGGAATGTTTGAGGTAGTGTGGTTTGCCGCGAGGAATTCGAGTGTGAACATCTTTACCGCCATAAAGAAATAACAACCAGGAGGGTAAGGTCACGATCAGGTGTGTAAGAAGGAGATTAGCGCCTTCTCTGAGGATAGCACGATCCACATCGTGTGCGTGCCGAGCCATAACGGAGTAAGGGGGTACGAAAGGGCAGACGATTTGGCAGTCAAGGCCAGAGGACTGCCGTCAATAAACTTGGTTAACCGGAAGTCTTTCGGGTCGACGAACTCGATGGAAAGGGCGTGGGCGACAAATGCGTATACAACACTGTGGAATAGCGAAACGAGGCTATTACTGAAAGGAAGTAAGAAAGAGGTCAGTAATGATTTTTTGGTAGCATAACAGGACACATGGGACTGCGGTGCGGCAAGTAATAGCATGTGTAGGGCCTGCGGGGAAGATGATGAGACGTTAGAACATTTCCTATGTCTGCCTGGTTTTCGCGCCCAACAGACACCGGCACTTAGTTGGGGACACAACACCAGACATGTGCCAACTTAGGGGCGTGGTATGGAGAACAAATAAGTGGGGAAAACAAGAATTTTGTAAGTAGCACGGAATTCCTAATTTAGCTTTTCCTTCTCGAAATTACTATTTATACCCACCACCATAGGATGGGGGTACACTTATCTAGGCAGTCCGTTTGTGACACCACGTCGATCTAGCCATGTCTGTCTGTCGAAATCACGATAGAGGTCGAACGCGTGGAGCTAGCCGCTTTAAATTTTGCACAGGCACTAACTATTGAGGTAGGTCGTTTGGGGATTGCAAATGGGCTAGCTCTCATCGAAAGCGAAGCCAGACCAGATTTCTGCATGGGGGCTAAGACCCTTTGAATAGCAATAAAATCAGCAAATGTAATCAAAAACAATAAAATATTCAAAATATGGGGTGCTTAGCCCCCAGAGGCCTTTCTACGCATATGGCTCCCATATAAACCGATTTCCCGATTGACTTCTTGAGGTCTTACAAGCCTCAATTTTTGTTCGATTTAGCTACAATTTTGCATGTAGTGTTCTGTTACGACGGTCCAAATCGGTCTATAACCTTATAGCTCCCATACAAACTGATCTTCCGATTTGATTTCTTGAGCCCCTTGGAGCCTCAATTTTCATCCTATTTGGCTGAACTTTGGAACAAATCCTTCTGTTATGACTTCCAACATCCATGCCAAGTGATGATCTGAATAGGTCTATAAAAAGATATAGCCCCAATATAAACCGGTCCACGGATTTGACTACTTAAACACCTAGGAGTCTCAATTTTCATAGGATTTGACTGAAATTTAGAAAAAAGACTTGAGTAATGACTTCCAACATCCATGCCAAGTATGATCCTAATCGGTCTACAAGCTGACTTAGCTACCATATAAACCGACCTCCCGATTTGACTTCTTAAGCCCCTAGCAGCCTCAATCTTCATCCGACTTGGCTGAAATTTAGAACAAAGACTTGAGTAATGACTTCCAACATCCATGCCAAGTATGATCTTAATCGGTCTACAAGCTGATTTTGCTACCATATAAACCAATCTCCCGATTTGACTTCTTGAGCTCCTAGAAGCCTAAATTTTCATCCGATTTGGCGGAAATTTAGACCAAACACTTAACTAATTACTTTCAGCATCCATGTTAAGTATGGTCCGAATCGGTCAATTAACAGATATAGCCCCCATATAAACCGATCTCCCGATTTGACTTCTTGAGCCCCTAGGAGCCTCAATTTTCAACCGATTTGGCTAAAATTTCGAACAAGGACTTGCGTTATGACTTTGAGCATTCACGTTAAGTATGATCCGAATTGGTCCATAGACAGCGGGTATATAAACCGATCTCCCGATTTGACTTCTTGAGCCCTTGGAAGCCTTAATTTTCATCCGATTTGGATGAAATTTAGAACAAAGACTTGAGTGATGACTTTTAGCATCCACGTTAAGTATGATCCGAATTGGTCCATAAACAGCGGGTATATAAACCAATCTCCCGATTTGACTTCTTGAGCCCTTGGAAGCTTCAATTTTCATCCGATTTTGATGAAATTTAGAACAAGGACTTGCGTTATGACTTTCAACATCAATGCTAAGTATGATCCGAATCGGTCTATAAACAGATATAGCCCCCATATAAACCGATCCTCCGATTTGACTTATTGAGCCCCTAGGAGCCTCAATTTGCATCCAAATTGGCTGAAGCTTCGAGTTTATTGGTCAATAAACAGATGTAGTCCCCATATAAACCGATCCCCGATGACTTTTTGAGCCTTTAGAAGCCCCAATTTTTATCCTATTTCCATGAAATTTGTAACAAAGACTTCATCATCCAATTTGATTGAAATGCAGAACAAAGACTTGTAATGGGTGATTTTTTTTTGCTATTATCATTTTGACAATACTGGGTTAAACAGTTCATGCACGTTTCGTGTTTTATTTCACTGTCAAACATCTTCAGTACGGTCTATAATTTAGCCATGAATCGTCTAACTAACGAACAATGACTGTAAATTATTGAATTTTATTATCAAAATTTGTGCTCTGTTAAGAAAGTTCATCGCGCGTTTCTTCCATTCAGCGACGAAGCTCATATTTGGCTCAATGGGCACGTACATAAGCAGAATTGTCGATTTCAGAGTGAAGATGAGCCGGAAGCATTGCAAGAGCTACCAATGCATCCAGAAAAGGTAAGAGTTTGGTGGGGTTTATGGGCTGGTGGCATCATTGGACCGTACTTCTCCAAAGATGATGCGAATCGTAAGGTAACTGTGAATGGTGAGCGCTATCGTGAGATGATATCCAACTTTTTTTTGCCCAAAATGCAAGAACTTGACATGTATGACATGTGGTTGCAACAAGACGGTGCCACATGCCACACAGCACGCCTAACATTGGACTTATTGAGTTCGGCGAGTTCGGTGAACATTTTATTTCACGTTCTGGCAATTGGCTGCCTAGACTATTTTTTTGTGGGACTATGTTAAAGCTCATGTCTACACAGACAAGTCCGCTTCAATTGACGCATTGGAAGACAACATTGAAGCATTCATTCGTGAGATGCCAGCCGAAATGTTGGAAAGAGTATGCCAAAATTAGACTAAGCGGGGAGGAGAAAAAACAAACAACAATTTGCTCCCGATTTGTTTTGATACGTAATCCATAATGTCTTCATTTATGGTGATTCGTGGAAATTTCTTGCAGACTCCATGTTCTTGAGTTCCCAATATTCGGGTTGTCCAACATAACTGACTCATTTCAACTGGCATTATTTTGTGAGCGAAGTTTACTCGAAAATTTATAGTCTGTATGCAATAAAAAGTATGTGCGTTTTTTTTTTATTGACAAATAAAAAAGTTTATAGGTAAATTGATTACCAATGAAAGGTTAGGCAAACTATCAACCACAACAAAGGAATTCGCTGTGTCCCGTCATGTTTTGTGCAACACCTCTTATGGCGATGTGTATGGTCTCGAAACGAAATGGCCATTTAGACACTTCACTGGGCACTGTCAGAGATCATGCATTAAGACAAACGGGTAAGTTAATGAACTTGTTTAAGATCCAACCCATTTCATTAGTCTGGTTTTATTTGATTACTGAAGACTTGGTATAGAATGGGGAAAAAGCAAAAATATGAGGTTGAGGAAAAAGAAAAAAATTTATACTGAAGCCTGTATGGTCAATGTGGCTCATATTTGGCATGGAAGTTGGTATAATACAACTCAGTGCTCAAAATTTCAGTAACAAATTTGCCTTTCATGGGCTCAAAAGCTCAAATCGGTTGATCGGTCTACGTGGCAGGTATATCCATATTCGGCACGAATATGCAAATTTGTCCATGACCATTCCATTAAGGGTCATGCGAAAACTTCTCGTATATTAATGAGTGCCGTCCAATTCGAGTTTAAACTCAATGATAAGGGACCTATAACCGAGTCCGAACGGGGTGTCGCAGTGCTACATTTCTTCGGGGAGAAGTTTTTACGTGGCATAGTACCCCACATGTGTGGAACTCTGTAGAGGGTCCACCCATACAAATGACGAGCTGCGAGTATAGAGGCGACATCTTTAGGCTGCGTCGTCACGCTCCCTGGGAGGGTGCAAAGCTCGACCTTGTGAGAAAGGTGGATATCCCCCAGCTCACAAAGGCTACGATCTTCATCAAGGGATGGGGCAGTAAATTTGCGATGGAACGCATGTTGGGATTCTTGGGCAAGCAAAACCAAGGTTTGGTCGCAGAGAAGTAGGAGGTCTTCCACAGGGAGGAGACGAAGGAAGGATCTCTCTTTGTGGTTGGCATTGATCAAGTCTCCGTGACGAGTTTGGCTAAGACTAAAGGCATGGCGCACTACGGGAGCAAAGCTGTCTTTTTCAAGTTTGGGAAGACTAAGATAGGCAGAAGTTTTCATTGACTCAACACCGCCCAACAAACAGGGGGCCGACAACGAGACAATCACGGCATCTCTCAATATTGGAAAGACTAAGAGAAGCAATGATCCTAATACTAAAATATCAGTTAGTGCAGTGGCGAGAGACCCAACACAGCCTAACAAACAGGAACCCGACGACGGACCCATCACCGACTTAAAGATTCGGAATACTGGGATGGGTAAAGATCCTAATATTGAAACATTAGGCAGCACAGCGACAGGAGACACAATGTAACCCAACGAACAGGGAGCCGATGATGAAACCGTTACCGACTTTATAAAAAACCGGAAGACTAGACTAGGCCTCGCTACTCTCAATAATCCCATTTACTTAAGATTTGGAAAGCTAAGATAGGCAAATATCCTAGTATTGAAACACCAGACAGAACAGGGAATGGAAACCCACTAAAGCTTAACGAACAGGGACCCGACGATAGAACCATTACCGACTTTATAAAAAATCGGAAGACTAGACTATGCAATGAACCTAAAACGATGACATCAGGCAGTGCAGTGACTGGAAAGTCAATGCAGTCTAAAGAACAGGGAGCAGACGATGAGATCATCACCTACTCCCAAGAAGAAATGGACTTCCTTAGAGACTGGATAAACCATATGCTAAGGGACAGGTGGATAAATTGGGTGTCCAATGGCATAAATACAAGGGAGAAAGTGGCACAGAGCACGCCACAGGGGGGCATTTTATTGCCACTCCTATGGGTGACCACCATAAATGACCTATTACGGATGCTGACTGAGGAGCGATTTGAACGCGTCTGCTACGCAGACGATGTAATAATACTTCTAAGAGTTAAGGATCCGAAAGAGCTATGCAGAAGGGCCGAAAGGCTCTTGCATATGGCATATGACTGGGCTAGACCCAAAGGTCTCAACGTTAACCCAGAGAAGACTGAAATATGCCTGTTCACGAGGGAGACGAAGGTGGGCCAATTTAACGCACCACGTTAACTCAATAAGACGACTTCGATATCTGACAAAGTCAAATACTTAGGTGTGATCTTGGACAGTAAACTGAATTGGAAGTGTCACATTCAGGTTTGTACTGGGCGGAGGCTCACAGATGTTGGGCACTATGTAGATGGGCTCGAAATGGGGTCTGAATCCTAGAATAGTCTACTGGCTCTACAGGAGCATGATTTGACCAATACATACTTACGCCTCAGTAGTTTGGTGGACTGCTATGGAAAAAAAGTACAACATAAGGACCATACAACAGGTTCAGAGAACATGTTGCCTGGGCATAGGCGGAGCGATGAGGACCATGCCCACTAGGGCACTGGAGACTATTCTAGATATTCGACCCATTGGCATACATATCATGCGGCTATGAGACTGAAGGCGATGGGAGAATGGATTGAGGATGGGAGCAGCTGACACCATCGCGGTATAATCGAGGCGACGATAGGAAACCTGGAAGGAAATGGAGAGGTTTCCGATCGGATACCTGAGACGACACGACACAGACGAGTGCGAGGCACAGCTGCTAGCGGCACAGTCTTGGATTGACGGAACCCTTGTGTTGCCATCTGGAAGATTATGGTACACGGATGTATCGGAGTTAGAGGACAGAGTGGGCCTGGGAGTCTACATTGAGAACACAGGAACTGAGATCTGTTTTAGACTGCCTGACCATAATACGGTCCTGCAGGCGGAGATCCGGGCAATCACGCAATGCATGAAGTGGTGTGGTACTAACGCAAGGACGTCGAGTTTGAATGGCCACAGAGCAATAACAACCAGGACGGTAAGTTCACGAACAGTCTTGCATTGGAATAATAGAAGACGCATCGCTCTCAGGTTTATTGAGAGGCTTGGTACGAATGATCTCACTCTCACTAATAGGGAGAGAGACTCTCTAAATTGGGCTCGGGAATTCGTTGCACAGTCTACCCAAACACTACACGTCTAGATTCGGAAACTGCACCGCAGTCAGCCAAAAGGCTGCGGTCACCTGGAGGGCATCCCATGCCTAAAACAACTAGGGCGAACAACAGTAAGATGGGTCCAAGAACCTTTGTCGCTAGGTAATGGCAGTTGTCGACAAAGGAGAAGAACAGGGCTGCATACCTAGGAATAATTGGAGTGGGATAGTCAATGGACTGCCATCATTATATTCCGATGTTCTTGCGGAATTTTCTGGGTCTCCTCCAGTTTGTGACGATTTAAGCTGGTGTCGAGGCCAATACAGACTAATTGCTTTCGGCAATCAACGCTCACTTGAAATGTATAGTTGCGTGCTTAAAAAAGATTGGAGAGATCTGGCCAGGTGCAGCACTAGATTTAGTTAAGAAGGAAGATAATCCTTCTCGTCCAAAGGCGCAGGCTTGGATACCAAGGATTCCCTCGGATTTTAAACCAATACTTGGAAGACTAAGGGAATGTAATACCATTCTTTTAACCACCGACTGGAAGATTGGTAGATTGGATGGGGCTGATGGTGACTGGAGACATGCAGTATTCGTACTAAACTCCGGCTGTCTCGCAGACCTCAACAAGTCTGGAGGAGTTGTATTCGACGGATTCAACATTTTGAAACTGAAGGTCTATAGTTGGGGGGTTGGGGAATTAGGAGACGATTCAGCAGTTGCTGAACATTTGCCTGAGGAACTATCGACCACATCGCTTATGTCTGGCGAATTCGAGGAGACTGAAAATCCCCTGCCATTATCGAGACAGGAGGGTAAGGCATCGAAACGGGACCCGACAAGACCTGTGTGGTAGGGTCATCCGGTTGGAATGGAATCAAGGTGTGCGCCAGCAAGAAAGGACGGAACTCGAAAGGTCCTTTGACAGCAGCAGCTAGTGAATCATCTAAAGAACACCGCAAGTGTTCAGTTTTCTGAGGTTCCACTGCTTTCCCACCTGCGATACGTACGGAAGCTCATCATGACAAGATCTAACGAATCTTGTGAGGATGAACTTCTGGCGGAATCGGAAGACGAGGCTGGCACAACAGTGATGGGGGTTCTGAATCCTGACTATGGTCCGGTTTCTACAGAAAAATCTCCACCATTGTAAGGACGCTTCGGCGGCACTAAAGGTCCTCCTGATGGCAGGGGGATTTGACGTGGTTCTTATCCAGGAATCATGGGTGTGTGGAGGAATGGTACGTAAACTAAGAATTCCGGGATCTAAACTTCTCAAGGGTACGGCAAATAAGATATCCCTGGTAATAAAAGTAACATAGATGTTTATACGGATGGTTCCAAACTAGACGACCCGGTAGGCTTTGGGGGTACAATAAGGATCTAGAACTGGTCATATCGAAAAGGTTACCCGACCACTGCAATGTGTATCAAGCGGAGATCCTTGCAATCAACGAAGTGGTGTAATGGCTAAGATATAATGTCATAACGACGATTGGACTAAATATCTTCTCAGACCGCCAGCCAGCCATTAAATCCCCGGAGAACGTATTTCTGAACACAAAAACCGCCATCGACTGTCGCAGATCTTCTCTTTCCAGGGAAACTGGAATCTGTGGGTATGCCTCTTGCGACATGTAACCTAAGTCTATACGGTCTGGCCTGAAGAGCAACGAATGACTCAAAAAGGAGGATTTGTAAAGACCACAAAATTATATGGGCAAATCTAGACTTGAAGAGATCTACTGCTCTATTGTCCCTGGCTAGAACAGACTTCTCAGTCATTGTGTCCGTCATGACAGTTCACCGTTTAATCGGAAAACATGCTTACAGGCTGAAGGTTGTCAGCAACGACTTTTGCAGAAGATCTGAGGACATCGAAGAAGAAGAGTCTATAGAACACCTACTGTGTGTGTGTCCCGCACTGGCAGTCAAAAGAAGTTCCATATTAGATTCTCATTTCTTTGAAAACCTGTTCGATTTAGCGAATGTGAACATTCACAAGTGGTTGGGCTTTTTAAAGCGATCTGGATAGTTGAACGGAAGGAACTAGAAGGCATCTTCCTTCTTCTGTTCCTGTGGTATCACAATGGACGAAAACGTTTAAGTGAGTCTGATGGCAGGGGACTGGGGAGACTATAGAACACCTTCTGTGTGTGTGTCCCACACTGGCATTAAGGAGTTCCAGTTTAGGTCCTCATTTCTTTGACAACGTATCTGATTTAGCGAATGTGAACATTCACAAGTGGTTGGGCTCTTTAAAGCGATCTGGATAGTTAAACGGAAGGAACTAGAAGGCATCTTCCTTCTTCTGTTCCTGTGGTGTCACAATGGACGACAACGTTTAAGTGATTATGATGGCAAACTGCCACTTAAACTGAACATAACCTAACCTATTCCTTATTCTACACAATCTGTGACAATTTTGACTTGTAGATATTAGAAGATATATCCATATATGCTGCGAAGTAGCCGATGTAGCAAGTATACAACTTCATGTTGCATAGTGTAATTTGTATACATCAGTCGTGCGTATTCCTTCAATATTAAGCTGCTATTGTAATGAAACCCTCCAAATCACAACTTGTTTCGCTTCCAAAGAATCTACCTCTATACACTTACCATCCATTAAGGAATTGCGTCGATCTTCGGCATTCTCCTCGTCACTGTCAATGTGAGGAAATGAGGTACCCAGACAAAATCTGGGCAGGGCAGGTGATGTATTGCAGTCGTTCGTTTTGGTTTCAGGCTCTTTGATGTGTCCATTCTGATGGGGGTGGTTGTTATTGATGTGATTTAAATGCGTTTTTGCATACGACGCGGAATCACTGGAATTACTGGAGGCAGTGCTCAGGCCGCTGGCGCTGCTGTTACCCGACGATGTTGAATTCATGCTATCCTGGCGATTGGTAAAGCGTCGCAGCATGTATTTGCTGTTGTGCAATTTGTTATTTTTGGTAATCAATTCGCTGCGTCTCAGAATGCATTTGGGAGAGTTTGGTATTGCCAGGGGTGGTGTCGCCGTTGTCTGCATTGATGTGGCCGTTTTTATTGTGTCCATGCTTGTTGGCGCCGAAGCCTTATTGTTGTTGAGCTGATCCGCATCTTTGCTCGCGCACAATAGGGCGTTTGGTTTGGCCCCGGCGTTACCATCACAATTGTATGATTGTTGTGTAGTCAACTGCGGCGGCAATTGATTCAGCGACAAACGCTCCAGACTATGCTCGACACCAATGAGGAGACTTTGCAAAAGTTGCGGCAAATCGTCACTTAACATTTCGAGTGCTAGGGGGCTCAGGTACAATGCGTTATCGTCTATGTCCAGTTGACAACTTTTCAAAGTTGACCCTGATCGCGTTTCAGCAGCAGTTTGCAATTGCGTTGTGGTGCTGGGGGTTGTGGCTGCTGTGTTCGCTATAGCCAATTTTGTTCTAGTTTTGCCAACGTTATTTGCTGTTGGCGTACGCCAAGTGGCATACAAACGTGGTTCGTTATTACTTTCGTCTGCAAAGAGCAAAAAAAAGAGCGATAGGGAATGAATAAATGAGAGTAATCGCACATCAGGTTGATTATAATGTTGAGAGAAACGTTGGTAATTTTTGTTTTTTTGAAGAAAATTAGAAACTCTCTGTGGAAAAATTAGACATAATTTTTTTTGTATTCGTGAAAGGTCTGGGAAACTGTAGATTCGAATTCTGGAGCGAAATTCAAAACGATTTCAGCGGTCAACATTTTTAAGGGCGTGACGCTGGGAGTGGGGGATATCAGGTAGTGGTTCTGAGAAGCTTCACCATGGCAAAGTACAGGGCAAAATTGATGTCTCCCACATCTAAATCCTAGAAAGTTACCCCCACCTGGGATAGGCGCCTTAAACACCACTTTAATGCAGTAAGCCAATATGTGCTGTGAAATCCACATATTTCTACAAGTAAGAGTTTGGTCGGGTCGAATCTTATATAGCCTCCACAATGGATCACATTTGTCAAGTTTTTTGGCCGATATCTTTTTATAGACAAACAAAGGATGATGGAGAAGAATTGCTATGATATTTCAGCTACTTCAAGTTATGGACCGATACTTGGTTTGGTTGTTGGAGACCAAAGCGGAATCTATTGTGCAAAATGTCAGCTAAATCGGATAAGAATTGTGCCCTATCGTGATTCAAGTAAAAAAATAGGAAGATCTGTTTCTATAGGAGCTTTATCAGGTTATGGATCGATTCAGGCCATATTTAACACGAATGTTAAAGGCCATCCAAGAAGTCTTTCAGCCAAATCGGCTGAGAATTGCTCCCTCTAGAGGCCAAAGAAGTATAATCGGGAGCTCGGTTTATATTGGAGCTATTTCAGGTTGTGAACCGATTTGGCGCAGTTGTTGAAGGCCAAACCAAAACACTTTTTGCTGAATTTCAACCGAATCGGATATTAATTACGCCCTCTAGAGGCTCACGAAGTCAAGATCAAAAATCTGTTTATTCGGCAGCTATATCAAAACATGGACCGATATGGCCCATTCACAATCCAAACCAAACTACGACAATAAGAAGTATTTGTGCAAAATTTCAAGCACCTAACTTTACTTCTTCGTTAGCGTTCTTTCGACAGACAGACGGACGGACGAACGTGGTTAAATCGACTAAGAATGTAAAGACGAACAAGAATATCTATTCTATGTTGGGTCTCAGATCGGAATGAGGAAATTATTATACACCCATCCCATGATGGAGGGTATAAAAACGATTTCCCCTTACATGTTGAGGTGTCATATGACTCTGGAGTTTCCGAACTATATAAAGACAAGTAAAAGCGAACAAGGATAATCGAGAAACCGGTTTATATGGAGAAACCGGTTTATATGGGTGCTATATGAGGTTATAGACCGATTTGCAACGTACTTGGCACAGTTGTTGAAGGTCATAACAGATCACTACATTCAAAATTTCTCCCAAATCGAAAAAATTTATGGCTTGTAAGGGCTCAAGAAGTCAAATCGGGAGATCGGTTTATATGGGTGCTATATCAGGTTATAGACGGATTCAGGCCGTACTTAGCACAGTTGTTGGAAGTTATAACAGAACACTACATGCAAAATGTCACCCAAATCGGAAAAAATTGCGGCTTGTAAGGGCTCAAGAAGTCAAATCGGGTCATCGGTTCATATGGGAGCTATATGTAGATCTGAACCGATATGGCCCATTTCGAATCCCCAATGATCTAGATCGACTCTGAATGTCGAGATGATCAAGAATATATTGGGTTGCCCAAAAAGTAATTGCGGAAATTTTAAAAGAAAGTAAATGCATTTTTTATAAAACTTAGAATGAACTTTAATCAAATATACTTTTTTTCACTTTTTTTCTAAAGCAAGCTAAAAGTAGCAGCTGATAACTGACAGAAGAAAGAATGCAATTACAGAGTCACAAGCTGTGAAAAAATTTGTCAACACCGACTATATGAAAAATCCGCAATTACTTTTTGGGCAACCCAATATATACATTATGGGGTCGTCGACTATATGTTGAGGTGTCACAACAGGAATGATAAAATACCCCCATTCTATGGTGTCATTCACCTAAGTTGGTTCATGTCTGGTATTGTTTACCCACCCAAGTGCCGGTATCTGTTAGCCTCAAAAGCCGGGCGATGCTATAGGAAATGCTCCAACGCCTCATCATCTTTCCCGCATGCCCTACACACGCCATCATTTATCGCACTGACTTTGCATAAGAGAGCTCATAGTCCTATGTGTACTCTTATGATACCGAAAGCTTTGCTGACCTCCTGCTTACTTTATATCAGCAATAGCCTCGTCTTCTCACGGATTTCTGGATTTCCCCATAGAATTTTCGTCGTTCTACCGACCGTTTAGCTGTTCCACAGTGTTAAATGCGCGTTTGTAGCCCACGCTCTTAACTCGGACTGCGTCGACCCGAAAGCCTTTGGGAAAACCAAGTTTATTGACGCAGGCCTCTGGCCTTCACTGCCATAGTCTGCATATGCATCCCTCTTACTCCGCTATGGCCCGGCACCCAACCGATGCGGATCGTGCTATCCTCATAGAAGGCAATAATCTCCTTCTTACACTCCAAGACTGTTCGTGCCCTTACCATCATGGTTGTTACTGCCCTGATGGCCAGTTTACTGTCCGTAAAGATGCTAACACTCAACGTCCACACCAACCCACGCATTCCCTGATTGCCCGTATCTCCGCCTGCAGGATCATATTATGGTCAGGTATCAGTCCCAGGCCCACTCTGTCCTCTAGCTTTGATCCATCCGTGTAACATGATTTTCCAAATGGCAATACTATGGCCCCGTCAGTCCAAGGATGTATCGCTGGCAGCAGTGCCTCGCATTCAACTTCAAGTGTCGTCTCAGGTATCCGATCGGAAACCTCTTCCCTTCCTTGCAGCTTTCCTATCGTCGCCTCGATTATACCGCGATGGTATGAGCTGCTCCCATTTTCAATCCATTCTACCATCGCTTTAAGTCTCATAGCCGCAGTGGCTGCCTCACACTTAATCTGTATGTCAATGGGTCGGAAATCTAGAATAGTCTCCAGTGCAATAATGGGCTTGCTTTTCATCGCTCCGGCTATGGTAAGACAGCAAGTTCTCTGAACTTGTTGTATTATTCTTAGCAGTCTCTTTCTCCATAGCAGTCCACAAAACTAGTGAGGGGTAAGTAAGTATTGGTCTTATCACCCTGCTGTAGAGCCAGTCGACTTCATGCCCAACGTCTGTCTACATAGTGTCCAACATCTGTTAGCCTTCTCAGTACGCTCCTGAATATAACACTTCCAATTCAGTTTCCTATCCAAGATCACTCCTAAGTATTTGACCTTGTCAAATATCGAAATTGTGTTATTGAGAAAACTTGGTGCGTCAAATTGGCCCACCTTCGTCTTCCTCCTGAACAGGTATATTTCAGTCTTCTCTGGGTTAACATTGAGACCCTCGGGTCTAGCCCAGTCATATGCCAGAGCCTTTCGACCCTACTGCATAGTTGGTTCGCATCCTTACTCCAAAGATGTATTACAACATCGTCTGAAAGCAGACGGGTTCAAATCCCTCCGCGGTCAGCATCCGTAATAGGTCATTTATGATGGTCACCCAAAGGCCTTGTACCACTCTTCCCTTATATTTATGCCATGGGACACACAATTTATCCACCTGTTCCTTAGCATATGTTTTATCCAGTTTCTAAGGACCCGGTCCACCCGTCACTGGTCTAAGGATTGGATCAGTGTGTCTACCCGCACATTGTCAAAAGCCTCCTACTCTTTATCATGGTATCCACGATACTTTCAATGGTTTTGAGTAGAAAGGACGTAAGGCTTGCCTTTCCGGGCTTGGGTATATATACCACTCTTGCCTCCTGCACATCGCTCTCGTTTATCCGTCTCTTTCTCATTCGTAAGTCGGACGGCTGGTTCTGCGCTCGAAGCTTTACTCTCGGGGCGGACGACATGCTGAGTGGTTTCAAACTCACGTTTATGAGTTGGTTTATGTCAACTCACGTTCACGCACGCTCACGAGGCAAAAGTTTTACTCTTACTCACGCACGACTCACAAAACACTTATGACTCACGAGACAATGACGACTTACGAGGCACTCACGAGAAAATCACGAGACACACAAGAAAATGACGACTGACGAGAAAATCACAACTCAAGAGAAAATCGCGACTCACGAGGCACTCACGATTCATTAGAAAATCACGACTCTCGAAAAACTCACGAGTCACGGTTAAACGCATATTTTTCTAAGAAGCGAATAATATTTTTGTTCATGCGTCTCAAATCATACAGATTTTGAACGTACGAAATCTTATATATATCGACCGAACTTTCCATACCCACCACCAAGGATATATTAATCATCCTATTTTATTATAACTCCACTACTATATCCATAGTTATATCTAAATAGGGGCTGGTCTCGATCATATTTTATTCAGGTCCCGAGAGCTACAAGGAACAGTTTCAGCAAAATCGGGCAATAAATCCGCTATTTATGGGATTAAGGCCCTAATTTGGAAGGTCGGTTTATGTGACAGCTATTTCTTTTCAGCTAAATCGGGTAATAAATGCAGCTTTTATTGGTTCCAGACCCCTAATCGGTAGATCGGTCTATATGGCTGCTATATCGAAATATAGTCCGATCCGAACCATATTTAAGTCGGATGTCGGAGAGTTTAAACAACTCACTGTGTCAAATTTTTAGCGAAATCGGGTAATAAATAAAGCTTTTATGGGCTTCAGACCCTTTATCGGCAGATCGATCCATATGGCACCTAAATCTAAATATAGTCCAATCTGAACCATATTTGGGTCGGATGTCAGGAGGCTTAAAACAACTCTTGTTAAAATTTCAGCGAAATCGGGTAATAAATGCAGCTTTTATGAGCCTTAGACCCTTAAGCGGAAAATTGGTATATACGGCAGCTATATCCAAATATGGTCCGATTTGACCGCGTCAAAAACTTGACCTGCGTGCAGCAAAAAGACGCATTCGTGCCAAATTTCAGCTCAATATCTCAATTTTTGAAGCCTGTAGAGTAATTACAACAGACTGACGGACATCGTTAAATCGTCTTTGAATTTTACGACGATCCGAAATAAAAATACTTTGTAGGGTTGGAAATGGATATTTCGATGTGTGACAATCGGAATGACTTAATGAATATTCCCCCTTTCTTATGGTGTTGGGTCTAAAAGTCGACTTGGCGGACCCGCCCCCTTATCCTAATTTTCATAAAAGTTATATTTCGGAATTGGGTGGTGCGATTTTAGCGAAATTTTGTGTGCTCTCTTATAGTAACGTAAAAACAAAAATTTGGTGTCGAAATTTCGGATGGGGTGCCTAGGGGGGACGTCCCACCCAAAAAACCTATCTACACATATTGACCAATCACGGCAATATGGGACTCAAATGAAAGGTATTTGAGATTAGAAAACGTATCTGATATCCAATTGTTGGACCAAGTGTTTGGGTGACCATCCAACCCCCAAAACACCCCTGAATCGGACATATTTACCGACCATGGCAATATGGGGCTCTAATGAAAGGTATTTTCGAGTAGAATACGAATCTGATATCCATCTCTTCCCTAAAACACCCCAAACAGGATTTATTTACAGACCATGGCAATATGCTGCTCAAAGGTATTTGAAAGTAGAATACGAGTCTGCTGTCAAATGTGGGACTAAGTGTTTGGGGGGGCGCCCCTCCCCAAAAACATTTCCCAAAGAGGACAAATTTACGACCATTGCAATATGGGTCTCAAATGAAAGATCTTTGGGAGTAAAGCACGAATCTGATATAAATTTTAGGAAAAAGTGTCTATGGGGCCACCCCACCCCCATACCACCACCCAAGTAGGACGTCTTTTAGATTAGAACACGAATCTGAGATTTATTTTCAGGGTCAAGTCGCTGAGTAGCCGACCCATCCCCCAAAAAAGACCTCCAAAACCGGACACATTGGCCGACTATGGCAATATGGGACTCAAATGAAAGGTATTTGGGAGTAGACCCCGAATCTGATATCAACATTCGTGACCAACTTCCTGGGGGACATGCCACCCCCATAACAACCCCCAAATAGTACGTATTTACTCACCATGACAATTTGGGTCTTGAAGAGAGTAGAGCTCGATATTGATAGAAAACGAACTTGATATCCAATTCTGGGGCCAATGGCAATATGGGGTTCAAATAAATGATATTTGAAAGTAGAGCACCATGATGATTTATTTTCAGGCCTAAGTGGTTGGGGGACCACCCCGCACCCTAAATCGGAGATATTTACCGACAATATGGGGCTCAAATGAAGGATAGTGGGGAGTGGAGCACGAAATTGATAGCAACCATCGAAACCCCACAAACTGCAATTATTTACAGACCATCGCAATATGGTGCTCAAACGAAAGTATTTGGGAGTAGAATACGAATATTTTATCTTCCCAAACATACCCCCCAAAGAGTACAAATTTACCGACCACGGCAATATATGGCCCAAATTAAAGGTATTTGAGATTACCACCTCACCCTCGAAACGACCCCTAAATAGGACATTAATATTTACCAATCAAGGCAATGTGGGGCTCAAATGAAATGTGCTCTACTCCCAGAGCACGAAATTTATATTCACTTTCGGGAGTTCACACTGGGAGGGTATAACCAATACCTTGTACCACAGGGTATTCATTGGCATTATTGGGATTGTTTTTACATCCACCTATGCTGGTGGTTCTCAAAACAATCCCATGACCTCCAAACCAACCTGATGACCATTCATGCATTAGCCATTACTAATTGTTCAAATATTCAATGGCTTATGACTGTTCTGCTGTGCAGGTGTTGCATGTAGGCTTTCAAAGAACATGTTTGCAGCTCCACTGCGACAAAAGGAAATGGCAACCTCAAACAACGACTGTTGTGAATGAAGTGTTAAATATATGGACAATAGGGTGGATACTTTGCAAATAACTCCTTGACTCTAGTTTTGCATATTGCAAAGACTAGTGTTACCTGTTATATTTGGCATTTCTTGAGATTGAGAACTAAACTACCTCAAGAAAAACCGAAAGACTGAACTCGAAACACCTACCGAGTTGCGATTATTATTTGTTCAAAACAAACCAAAACACTTGCATATTTTAAGATTTGCTTATTATCATGCCATTGAGGAACTGGGGGGATCAATGATGAGTAACCTCTTTTTTATTGCCAAGACAGAACGCCGTGCCACGAAACGACACCACTTGATGGAGAAGTTTAACAGGTCTGAATTTCTCAAAAATGTAGATGAGATTAGAGACCTACTTACGACTATTTTAGTACATTGTGATGCAACAGTAGCGACAGACCAGGCCTCTGGTGGGAATCGAATCTACGACCCCTCACTGGCAATACCACCAACTCGGCTACCGGGCGACCTAGTAAAAGGATAACGCACTGTAAAATTTTTTATACCCTCCACCATAGGATAGAGGTATCCTCTAGACATTCCGTTTATAACATCTTGAAATATTCATCTCGGCGTTCTGAGTTGACCTAGCCATATCTTTCCGTCCGTCCATCTGTCGAAATCACGATAGCGGTCGAACGCATAAAGCCAGCCGCTTGAAATTTTGCACAGATACTAAGGATTGATGTAGATCGTTGGGGATTTCAAATGGGTCATATCGGTTGAAATTTGGATATAGCTCCCGTATAAACCGATCTCCCGATTTTAAGTCTTGAGCCTCTGGAAGCCGCAGTTTTTGTTCGATTTGGCAGAAATGTTTCACATAGTGTTCTGCTATGACTTCCAACAACTGTGCTAAGTAAGGTACAAATCGGTCAATAACCTGATATAGCTCCCATATAAACCGATCTCCTGATTTGACTTTTTGAGCCCCTGGAAGCGGCAGTTTTTATCCGAATTGGCTGAAATGTTGTACATAGTGTTCTGTTATGACTTCCAACAACTGTGCTATAACCTGATATAGATCCCATATAAACCGGTCTCCCGATTTGACTTCTTGAGTCCTTACATGCCACATCGCACAAATATTGTGCGATGTGGCTTGCCACGTAGTGTTCTCTTATGGCTTCCAACAATTGTGCGTAGTAAGGTTCAAATCAGTCTATAATCTGATACAGCTCCCACTTAAGCCGATCTCCCGATTTGCCTTCCTGAGCCCCTCGAAGCCGCAATGTTTGCCCGATTTGCCTGAAATTTTTGACGAAGTGTTCTGTCATAACTTCCAACAACTGCGTACGGTCTAAATCGGTCTATAATCAGATATAGCTCCCATTTATACCGATCTCCTGATTTGACTTTTTGAGCCCCCGGAAGCCGCAGTTTCTGTCCGATTTGGCTGAAATGTTGCACATAGTGTTCTGTTATGACTTCCAACAACTGTGCTAAGTAAGGTACAAATCGGTCTATAACCTGATATAGCTCCCATATAATCCGATCTCCCAATTTGACTTCTTGAGCCCCTGGAAGCCGCAATTTTTGCCCGATTTGCCTGAAAATTTTGACGTAGTGTTCTGTCATAACTTCCAACAACTGTGTAAGGTCTAAATCGTACTATAATCAGATATAGCTCCCATATATACCGATCTCCCGATTTGACTTCGTGAGCCCTTAGGTTAGGTTGAAAAGAGGGTGCAGATATTAATCCGCCTCATGCCACTATGGACATACACCTTAGCCAGTAATCGGCTTGTTGTGCGCTCTAAAAACTAAAACATAACCTCTTAAAAGAAAATTTTAAGTTAGGAATTCCGTGCTACTTACAAAATCCTTAATTGTCTTCAACACCACACCCCAAATCTGGTTCATGTCTGATAAGTTCCGGTATCTGCTGGACGCGAAAACCGGGCAATGACAAAGGGAATGCTCCAACGTCTCATCATCTTTCCCGCATGCCCTACACATTCTATCACTTGCCGCACCGATTTTACATAAGTGAGCTCGTAGTCCTATGTGTCCCGTTATGATACCAATAGCTATACTGACCTCCTTCTTGGTTCCTTTCAGTAATAGCCTCGTCTTCTAACGATCTGGATCCCCCCATAGGATTTTCGCCGTCTCCCTTACTCCCTTAACTCAGACTGCGACAACCCGAAAGGCTTCGGGTTTTCCAATTTATTGACGGCAGTCCTCTGGCCTTCACCGGCAAATCGTCTGCCCTTTCATTTCCCCTCACTCCGTTATCGCCCGGCACTTAAACGATGCGGATTTTGCCATCCTCAGAGAAGGCGTTGATCTCCTTCTTACACTGCAAGACTGTTCGTGACCTTAACGTCCTGGTTGTTATTGCCCTTATTGCAATTTTACTGTCGGTAAAGATTTTCACACTCGACGTCCTCGCGATAGCACCACACCACCTCACGCATTCCGTAATCGCCCGGATCTCCGCCTGCAGGACAGTATTATGGTCAGGCAGTCTAAAACAGATCTCAGTCCCTGGGTTCTCAATGTAAACCCCCAGGGCCACTCTGTCCTCTAGCTTTGATCCATCCTTGTAACATGATCTTCCAGATGGTAATACTAGGGTTCCATCAATCCAAGAGTGTGCCGATGGCAGCAGAGCTTCGCACTCAACTTCAAGTGTCGTCTCAGGTATCCGATCGGAAACCTCTCCATTTCCTTCCAGGTTTCGTATCGTCGCCTCGATTATACCGCGATGGTATGAGCTGCTCCCATTCTCAATCCATTCTCCTATCGCCTTAAGTCTCATAGCCGCAGTGGCTGCCCCACACTTAATCTGTATATCAATGGGTCGGATATCTAGAATAGTCTCCAGTGCCCTAGTGGGCGTGGTTCTCATTGCTCCGCCTATGCCAAGACAACATGTTCTCTGAACCTGTTGTATGGTCCTTATGATGCACTTTTTCTCCATAGCAGTCCACCAAACTAATGAGGCGTAAGTAAGTATTGGTTTAATCACGCTCCTATAGAGCCACTGGACTATCCTAGGATTCAAGCCAACGGCCCGTCTACATAGTGCCCAACATCTGTGAGCCTTTTCAGTACGCTCCTGAATGTGAGACTTCCAAATCAGTTTCCTGTCCAAGATCACACCTATGTATTTGACCTTGTCAGATATCGAAATCGTCTTATTCAGGATACATGGTGCGTTAAATTGGCCCACCTTTGTCTTCCTCGTGAATAGGCATATTTCAGTCTTCTCTGGATTAACATTGAGATCTCTGATTCTAGCCCAGTCACATGCCATATGTATAAATGTGTAGCAGAATACATGTTCCGGCCCGGCCGAACTTAGCACGATTTTACTTGCGTTTTATACCCACCACCGAAGGATGGAGGTATAGTAATTTTGTCATTCCGTTTGCAACACATCGAAATATCCATTTCCGACCTATAAGGTATATATATTCTTGATCAGTGTAAAAATCTATGCGATGTAGCCTTGTCCGTCCGTCTGTCTATTGAAATCATGCTACAGTCTCTAAAAATAGAAATATTGAGCTGAAACTTTGCACAGATCCTTTTTTTTGTCCACAAGTTAAGTTCGAAGATGGGCTATATCGGACTACATCTTGATATAGCCCCCATATAGACCGATCCGCCGATTTAGGGTCTTAGGCCCATAAAAGCCACATTTATTATCCGATTTTGCTGAAATTTGGGACAGTGAGTTGTGTTAAGCCAGTCGACATCCTTCTTGGCTCAGATCGGACCAGATTTGGGTATAGCTGCCATATAGACCGATCTCTCGATGGAAGGTTTTGGGCCAATAAAAGGAGCATTTATTGTCCGATTTCGCCGAAATTTGGGACAGTGAGTTATGTTAGGCTCCTCGACATACTTTTGCAATTTGGCCTAGATCGGTTTAGATTTGGATATAGCTGCCATATAGACCGATCTCTCGATTAAAGGTCTTGCGCCCATAAAAGGCGCATTTATTGTCCGATTTCGCCGAAATTTTGGACTGTGAGTTGTGTTAGGCCCTTCGACATCTTTCTTCAATTTGGCCCAGATCGATCCAGATTTGGATATAGCTGCCATGTAGACCGATCTCTCGATTTAAGGTTTTGGGCCCATAAAAGGCGCATTTATAGCCCGATTTTGCCCAAATTTGGGACAGTGAGTTGTGTTAGGCCCATCGACATACTTTCTGCAATATGATCTAGATCGGTTTAGATTTGGATATAGCTGTCATATAGACCGATCTCTCGATTTAAGGTTTTGGGCCCTTAAAATACGCATTTATTGTATGATGTCGCCGAAATTTGGGATAGTGAGTTGTGTTCGGCCCCTCGACATACATTTGCAATTTGATCGGTTTAGATTTGGACATAGCTGCCATATAGACCGATCTCTCGATTAAAGGTCTTTCGGCCATAAAAAAAAGCTGCCATATAGACCGTTCTCTCGATTTAAAGTTTTGTCTCCATTAAAGGCACATTTATAATCCGAGTTCGTTGAAATTTGACACAGTGACTTATGTTAGGCTTTTCGACCTCTGTGTCGTATATGGTTCAGATCGTTCTATATTTGGATATGGCTACCAAAAAGACCAATATTTTGTTCAACAAAATTGAACAATGTCTTATACTTATTAGACCAATCAATATCCGTGTCGAATTTGGTCCAAATTGGACCATATTTCGATAAAGTTGCTAAGGGGGCATGAATTATGCATTTTTCACCGGATTATGATGAAAGGTGGTTAACATATATACCCGAGGTGGTGGATATCCAAATTTCGGCCCGGCCGAACTTAGCGCCTTTTTACTTGTTTTAAATTCTTTAGTTTTGTATCCAGGTATTCTGTATCATTGGTTGAAATGTTTAACTCTGCGCCACGGTGGCAAGGCTTTGTTGCTTGCCATATGGGAGAATTACACCACAATCCATCCTTATAAACACTTAAGTGCCACAACTCAAATGTTACGTGTTGTTGTTTTTGTGATAATTATTATGTTGCTGACGTAGGTTTATATCTTAAATCGATTGTCTTGGACAAAAGTTCTCAGTGAGAGGGTATTTAAGTGCACTTACCTGGTTTTACACATAAATATATTTCGGCCGGTTTCAGGTGCTCGTCATCAAGACCCCCCAAATGAAGTATAACTTCGCCAATAGGTGTTACTAGAGGCCATCCTTGACACCAAATCAGAGCCTACAAATGTAAGAACGAGAGAAAAAATTTCAAAAAAAAAGTCCAAATCAAAAATATATATGAATGACATGAAAACCATTAAAATTTAATATGAATACATTAGTTCTGGGGGTTTTTTTTTACTCTCTGCATACATTGTGGAAATGCAACTTATAAGAATGCAATTTGTTTTCAGAAAATTAAAGAGAAAAAACAAAACCCACAAACATAGTCCTCACATACATTGCTGTAAATATGAGCAAACAAATGGGAATTTTTATAAAAGCATTATGGGCTGTGTGGTTGTTGTTATTGCTTGGCCAACTGCGACAACAGTTTTTCGATATCATGCGACATTCGAATTGATTTCGCCCTCAGTTCTCTGAACGGACTAAGCAGCTTTTTTTTTATTATGACTGAAGCAATGACAGTTAAAAGTGAATAACTGCACAGTGAAATAGAGTGTTATAGAATTTTTATAGGTTCTGGATGCCCAAATCAAATTTGGTCACCCAACATTTGTAAGAACAAAAGGCATACTTGATACAATGCCCGATATGCCAGGCATTGCGGATTACTAGAGATGGAATTCTACCGGGTAAACTCACACTGCGTGGGTATCTTTTGGTGTTTACCTAATAAATACTTTATTTGGGTATTTATAAACTTTCAGATAGTATGGTAACTGAAAACATTTCGAACTATTTTTTTTTTAATTTTCTTATTCTTTGTATAAAAAACTGACCTTCTGATCTCATAAAATCGGAATTAACTTATATATAGCCCCTATATAAACCGATCTCCAGACTTAAAGCAATAAATGTGTAATTTTTCATCCGATTTCGATAAAATTTGGCACAATGAGTTCTGGTAGACCTCTACCTATTCCTGTGAAGTATGGTCCAGATCGGCCCATATTTGGATATAGCTGCCCTATAGACCGACCGCCCGATCTCCCGACATAGGGTAGTAAGACTATAGATATCTATTTACTACCCGATTTCGATGAAACTTGGCACAGTGAGTTTGGTAGACCCCGACCCATTCCTGGTCCATATTTGGATATAACTGCCATATAGAGCGATCTCCCTATATAGTGTTTTGAACATATCGAAGGAGCATTTTTCATCCGATTTCATTGAAATTTGACACAGTGAGTTTGGTAGAACCCTTCCCATTCCTGTGAAGAATGAGTTCTGGTAGACCTCTACCCATTCCTATGAAGTAGGACATAAGATCCACTTATTACCCGAATTCGATGAATTTTGGCACAGTGAGTTCTAGTAGACCCCTACATATCCTGTCAAAAGTGGTCCTTATTTGGATATAGCTGCCATATAGACCGATCTCCCAATATAGTGAGCTATAAAAGTAGCATATTTCATCTGATTTCGATGAAAGTTGGCACCTTGAGTTTTGCTAGACCCCCTACAGCTATTTGTTGAATGTGATCCACATTGGACCATATTTGGATATAGAGTATTGGGTCCATAAGTAGAGTGTTTTTCATCCGATTTGAATGAAATTTGGCACAGTGAGTTCTGCGACCACTGCTGTGAGGTTAATGTAGCTTTCTCTTTGGTCATATGGCGGCTACGGGCACTATGTTATCCTTGATACAATGCCCGATGCTTAAGGCAGTGTGGATTACACCCTGCTAAGTAGCTTTTTGATAAAAAGTAATGTACCACTGTTCCTGATAGAACCGATTGGAACTACGATATCCCTTTTAGCAGAAGTTACATAGACTTCTAAAGATCTAGAACTGGTCATATCGAAAAAGTTACCCGACCACTGCACTGTGTATTAAGCGGAGGTCCTTGCAATTAAGGAAACATTGAAATGGCTAAGATATAATGTCAATACGACGATCTGTATGGTTCAACGGTAGGAACTACTTCTGTTCCTGACTTGTCACAATGGAAGAAAAAGTCTAAATTAGTCTGACGGCAGACTGCCACTTTATCTAATCCTAAGCAATATCGGGACATTTGTCTAAATGGCAGTAATTTAAAATTATGGTCCGATCTGGGATTTTTTTTTCACTAACCAACACGGAGATGTCCCCTATATATGCAGTGCATTGCGTTGGCAATTAAGAAAGTTAAGGGTTGCAGGGAGTAGTGTTTATTGATATTAGTCTTAAATTTCTGAACGTCAATGTCGGTGGGAAAGACATTAGTCGGAAGTCGATTCCACATAAGAATGGTTCGGGCGGAAAACGAATTTTCTCGGTAATGCATTGTTCGGTCGACTGGTCAATGAATTACAAACGGGTGTGAGTTCCTGGCAAGTCTTGTATGCCTGGTGAATATCCTAACGTCAGGGATAAGAAGACGAATATCCCTGGAACACACGCCATAAAAATAACGATAGAGCAATACAACTCTACCCACATTCCGACGATGTTCAAGGCAAGCAATAGAGTTCGATACTCTACTGTCGCCAATCAACCTCATCGCTCTCCGTTGAACACGGTGAAGAAGTTCCAAGGATGATTTTGGAGCTCCCGCCCATATAGGAGAGTTATATTCCATTCTCGGCCTGATGTAGGTAGTATAGATATTGAGAAGATCAGAACAGGTGAAATATTTCTTGCACCGCTTAAGAAAGCCCAAACACTTGAATGCTTCTTTCGACACTTCGAATACGTGTTCCTACAAAAATGCCATTAGGTCTCCCGTAGAGCGATTTTTGGGGAACCCATACTGTCTGTCGAGAAGAAGGTCATTGGGCTCTAAGTATCTGACAAGATGATACTCTCCATAGCATTTGAGCGCGCGGAGCATATCGCAATTGGCCGGTAATTCGCAGGGTTGTTCGTCCCACCTTTCTTGGGGATGGGCTGAACGTTCGCAACCTTCCAACGCGTTGGGAAAACACCCGCAATGTAAGCAAGGTTGAAAAGGTTGCGTAGTGGACGAGCAAACATCGAAGAACACTTACAAAGGACAAGTGTTGATATACCGTCCGGGCCCGGAGATATATTAACGTCGAGATCCGCAAGGACCCTTTTAACTACACGTGTTCAAAAGAATATCTGAGGCATCGAACTAGGCATCGAATCACGGGGAGTGGTTGATTGCTAAACGGCAAGGAAGAAATTCCTGCAAACATTTCAGCCAGCCTTATCAACCGGGTCAGTGAATACCTGATCATCCTTAACAAGAGTTGGGATTGCCGATGGGTTGCCCTTTACTCTATTTACGAATGACCAAAAGGTGAAAAGGAAAATGCTCCTTGTACATGCTTAATACCCTATATCAGGAGATCGGTCTATATCTAAATATGGTCTGATCTGTATAAAATTCCTTAAAAAGGTGTAGAGGTCTACCAAAACTCAGAGTGCCGGTTGAAAAATGCTCTTATTATGGGCTCAACACTCTATATCGGGAGATCGGTCTATATGGCAGCTTTATCCATATACGTTCCGATCTGGACTACATTTAACAGGAATGGAAAGGGGTTTACCAGAACTCACTGTGCCAAATTTAATCGAAATCGGGTAATAAATGGATCTTTTATGGCCCTAATAGCCTATATCGTGAGATCGGGCTGTCGGTCTATAGGACAGCTATATCCAAATATGGTTCGATCTGGAGCACACTTTACAGGAATAGATAGGGGTCTACAATGCAATCCCCAACGACATAAATCAATATTATATAAGGTTAGGTTAAAAAGAGGGTGCGGATGTTAATCCACCTCATCACACTATGGACATACACCTTAACCAGTAATCGGCTTGGTGAGCGCTCTAAATACACAAAATAAGGAAAGGAAAATCTGAGTTAGGAATTCCGTGCTGCCTAAAAAGTCTTTAATTGTTTTCCATGCCACGCCCCTAAGCTGGTTCATGTCTGGTATAGTGTCCCCATCTAAGTGCCCGTATCTGTTAGACACGAAAGCCGAGCAATGACAAAGGAAATGCTTCAACGTCTCATCATCTTCGCCGCATGCCCTACACATGCAATCACTTGCCGCACCGTGTTTACATAAGTGAGCTCGTAGTCCTATGTGTCCCGTTATGATACCAATAGCTATACTGAACTCCTTCTTACTTCCTTTCAGTAATAGCCTCGTCTTCTCACGATCCGGATCCCGCGTAGGATCTTTGCCGTCCCACCGACCTTTTCGCTGTTCCACAATGTTGCATGCGCATTCGTCGCCCACTCCCTTAACTCGGACTGCGTCAACCCGAAAGGCTTCGGGTTTACCAATTTATTGACGACAGTCCTCTGGCCTTCACCGCCAAATCATCTGCCCTTTCATTCCCCCCTACTACGTTATGGCTAACAGGTGCTACTTTGGATTGAACAAGAAAATGGGGAGCAAAGCCACTTCTCGACAGACGATAAATTCACTATACAAGACATTGATACTTCCCGTGCTGTCGTTTCTTGCTCCGAAGTATGGGTACTTGTGAAAGCATACGAGGTAGTACTTGGAGTGTTTGAAAGAAAAATTATAGGCATTAACCAGTTTGCGTTAATGGAAACTATAAGCGTCGTATGAACTACGAGCTGTATGAGCTGTAATAACGGCAATAGCATAGTTAAACGCATCAAAATACTACAGTTGCGTTGGCTAGGTCATATTGTCAGAATGGATGAAGATGCCCCAGTAAAGAAGTCTTATGGTGGCCGTAATAGGATACGCAATAGGGGAATACCAAAACTTCGATGGAGTAACTAATTGGAGAGCAACATCTCGAAGCTGGTTTCAGAGAGGCTATTGGACATCTGTTCTTCGTTCGGCTGGAGGATTACATTTTCTGTGATGGCCAATTAAACTAAACGAATGATCGTTTGCGGCTATCCAAACAATTTTGCTATCAACGAGTTCTTGGTTTAACAACAAGAGATAGGTTTTTTTTTTCCGTAGGCGAAGCTGCTAAAGGGTTTACAATAAACAAAAGTAAGTCACGTTCAGTAATGCTACGTTTTTGTCTAACGTTTGATATGTTGAAGCGAGTTAACAATAACAGAAAAATGTTGTAATAAAAGTATTTTGTTTGTGGTAAATATGTACTAAACGTTTTATTTTGTGCATTTAGGATCTCTATTCGCAGTATCCCTTCCTAACAGACATTCCATATATTGGATCTCAGTTGGTGCCCTGCGCCGCTCCCGATGTGACTTCATATTAATTCGTTCTTTCTCAAGAGGTTCTGAGCGCCCGAAAAACAAAAAATCATCAGGGCTAGGTGTTTGCTAATAATAAACTAAGAGAACGAGAAGCCCTTCGTTGTAACGCAACTCGAGTTGAGGATATAGACGAGAGACCTATGATACGATGGAGCGCATAGGGTAACAAAGGGAGGAAGACCCGGACCACGACAAGATGAGGCCAGTGCAAAGGGAAAATAGTAGGAAGACCGAGACACTTCGCACTACTCCTACACATGATGGGTACGGCAGCGATGGCTATGTGCTGGGACAACGAAACCCTGAAACAATTCTTACGAGCAAAAGAAAAAACGTTTGGGAAATGTTTACGGCAAACAAAATACTTTTATCACAAAGTTTTGATTTTTTTGTAACCATGAAACGTTTTGCTTCCACATATCAAACGTTAACTATAAACGTGGTATTATTATACGCTCCACCATAGGATGGAGGATATACTAATTTCGTCATTTCCTTTGTAACACCTCGAAATATGCGTCTAAGTTCCCATAAAGCATATATACAATATATTCTTGATCGTCATGACATTTTAAGTCGATCTAGCCAAGTCCGTCCGTCCCTCTGTCGAAAGCGCGCTAATTTACGAAGTAGTGAAGCTAGGCGCTTGAAATTTTGCAAACATACTTCTTATTAGTGTAGGTCGGTTGGGATTGTAAATGGGCCAAATCGGTCCATGTTTTGATATAGCTGCCATATAAACCGATCTTGGGTCTTGACTTCTTGAGCCTCTAAAGGGCGCATATCTTATCCGATTTGAATGAATTTTTGCACGAAGTATTTTGTTATGATATCCAACAACTGTGCTGAGTATGGTTCATAACCTGATATAGCTGTCATATAAACAGATCTGGGGACTTGACTTCTTGAGCTTCTAGAGGGCGCAATTCCTATCCTATTTGGCTGAAATTTTGCATGACGTATTTTATTCTTACATTCAACAACTGTGTCAAGTAAGGTTCAACTCGGTTCATAACTTGATGTAGCTGCCATATAAACCGATCTGGGATCTTGACTTCTTGAGCCTCTAGAGGTCGCAATTATTATCCGATTTGCCTGAAATTTTATTATGGTATGAATCGGTCTGTGGACCGATACAGCTCCCATATAAATTGATCTCTCTTTTTTAACTTTTGAGCCCCCAAAGGGCGCAATTCTTATTCGAATTGGCTGACATTTTGCACAGGTCTCCAACATATAATTTAATTGTGGTCCAAACCGGACCATATCTTGATATCGGTCTAATAGCAGAGCAAATCTTTTCTTATATCCTTTTTTGCCTAAGAAGAGATGCCGGGAAAAGAACTCGACAAATGCGATCCATGGTGGAGGGTACAAAAGATTACCTTTAGCAGATTGCAAAAGTGTCTCTCCTACTAGAGAGAAAGGCTGAGTATTTGACCGTATAGACCAGTGGTTGGCAAAAATACTCACTCTATTGCGCATTACTTTGTACGTTCACAAGAAAATAATCCCAAGCAAGACCATGCGCTTGCACATAATTGCAATTAAAGATACATTCTCACACACACAACATTTGTCCTTTTTTGTGTGAGAGACAACCGGACAACCAAGGGCCTTGAAATTTTGCACGCTATCTAGCTAACCTTTTCAAATTTCAAAGAGATATCTCTAGCCGTTTTCACACGACATAATTTTTAGTAGTTTTTCGATTTTCTCCCACTGTGCACCGTTCGGACTCGGCAAAAAAAGGGAGCCCCTTGTCATTGAGCTGAAACATTAATCGATCTGCACTTATTACTATGAGAGCAGGATCCCCTGTTCCTGAATGGAATGTTCATGGGCAATTTAGTAGTAGAACCAACAAAGAGCCATAGAATGAGAGATAATAAAGGAGGAACATAGAATGTCTGACATAGGCTTTTCGCTTATTATTGCAATACATAATAAACAGGCCACTGGCTTAGCTGTATACTCGCTAGTCTTACATCTTATCCATACAAAATTTTCTATAGAGATTGACAAATATTTTCGAGAAAAACTCAATTCACTTGTAAACGAAAATTAATTTCAACATAATTTTCGAGAAAGAAAATTTTCGACAAAATGTTTAATTTAAGTGAAATTTCTACGAAAAAAAAATACAACCACTGTACTGCAACACCTGCACTTGGTCATTGGAGAAGACGACTTGCAGCTCACATTCTTGCCATTCACGCATGCCATTATTTATGATCATTGTTATTCACTGTTCAATGATGTGTAGAATCGTCATTCGTTCGTTAGCCTGGGTCACATATCGTAACGACGAAGATAACGATTCTGAAATTAATGTCATCCAACACTTTGATCATGGCTGGTGATGACGAGGCATTACTAGAAACCCACAAAACCATGGCCACCTACAATTACTTCAGATTTTGCTTCACTACACCCCACCCCACCATTTTGTGGAAGATTTATTTCAAGCAGAAAATGACTTCGAACACAGATCACAGACCATTGTCGCTATTGTCGGTTTGACAAAGAAACACATTTTGATATCGATACCCATTCAATTGGAGATTAGAGCATTGATGGGAGGAGGAGTACGAAAATAATGAAATGAAATCAAACAAGTAAAAGCGTGCTAAGTTCGGCCGGGCCGAATCTTATATACCCTCCACCATAGATCGCATTTGTCGAGTTCTTTTCCCGGCATCTCTTCTTAGGCAAAAAAGGATATAAGAAAAGATTTGCTCTGCTATTAGAGCGATTTCAAGATATGGTCCGGTTTGGACCACAATTAAATTATATGTTGGAGACCTGTGTAAAATGTCAGCTAATTCGAAAAAGAATTGCGCCCTTTGTGAGCTCAAGAAGTAAAATAGAGAGATCGATTTATGTGGGAGCTGTATCGGGCTATATACCGATTCAGACCATAATAAACACGTATGTTAATGGTCATGAGAGAATCCGTCGTACAAAATTTCAGGCAAATCGGATAATAATTGCGACCTCTAGAGGCTCAAGAAGTCAAGATCCCAGATCGGTTTATATGGCAGCTATATCAGGTTATGAACCGCTTTGAACCATATTTGGCACAGTTGTTGGATATCATAACAAAATACTACGTGCCAAAATTCATTCAAATTGGATAAGAATTGCGCCCTCTAGAGGCTCAAGAAGTCAAGACCCAAGATCGGTTTATATGACAGCTATATCAGGTTATAAACCGATTTGAACCATACTTGGCACAGTTGTTGGATATCGTAACAAAACACGTTGTGCAAAATTTCATTCCAATCGGATAAGAATTGCGCACTCTAGAGGCTCAAGAAGTCAAGACCCAAGATCGGTTTATATGGCAGCTGTATCAGGTTATGAACCGATTTGAACCATACTTGGCACAGTTGTTGGATGTCATAACAAAACACGTCGTGCAAAATTTCATTCCAATCGGATAAGAATTGCGCACTCTAGAGGCTCAAGAAGTCAAGACCCAAGATCGGTTTATATGGCAGCCATATCAGGTTATGAACCGATTTGAACCATACTTGGCACAGTTGTTGGATATCGTAACAAAACACGTCGTGCCAAAATTTCATTCCAATCGGATAAGAATTGCGCACTCTAGAGGCTCAAGAAGTCAAGACCCAAGATCGGTTTATATGACAGCTATATCAGGTTATAGACCGATTTAAACCATACTTGACACAGTTGTTGGATATCATAACAAAACATGTCGTGCAAAATTTCATTCCAATCGGATAAGAATTGCGCACTCTAGAGGCTCAAGAAGTCAAGACCCAAGATCGGTTTATATGGCAGCTGTATCAGGTTATGGACCGATTTGAACCATACTTGGCACAGTTGTTGGATGTCATAACAAAACAGGTCGTGCAAAATTTCATCCCAATCGGATAAGAATTGCGCACTCTAGAGGCTCAAGAAGTCAAGACCCAAGATCGGTTTATATGGCAGCTATATCAAAACATGGACCGATATGGCCCATTTACAATACCAACCGACCTACACTAATTAGAAGTATTTGTGCAAAATGTCAAGCGGCTAGCTTTACTCCTTCGGGAGTTAGCGTGCTTTCGACAGACAGACGGACGGACGGACGGACGGACGGACGGACAGACGGACGGACGGACGGACGGACGGACAGACGGACGGACATGGCTAGATCGACATAAAATTTCACGACGATCAAGAATATATATACTTTATGGGGTCTCAGACGAATATTTCGAGTAGTTACAAACAGAATGACGAAATTAGTATACCCCCCATCTTATGGTGGAGGGTATAAAAAAGTGAAACAGGCCGTGCCTGTCTTTCCCATACGCTTCATTGGCCATGACTGGGGGTGTAGAGCGTGAGCTTCGTTGTGGATGCTTTTCTTTGGCATTTTTCTACCATCGCAACGGATGAAGATTTTTCATTATCGTTGGGATAATTGTTTGCGGCTTGAAACTGTTTGTTATTGACATTAAAAAGTGTCATTTTTATGGTTGATTTCATTGATGACCTCATGCTTTGGTAATATGGCATATTTGCTGGTGGAATGGAAGGGGTAGAGTGGGGTTAATTTTGGTTGAACATAATGGGGCGATTTTTAAACGAAGCCCATTGCACGGAAGAATTTTATCAACATATCATCTTTATAAGCTTTGCTATTTTTGATCTCAATTAAATTTCCAGAAAATTTTATAACAATTTCTCTTCTATAGTAAATTTTGTCGAAATTTCATTTCCATAGGAAATTTTGTCAAAATTTCATTTCCATAGAAAATTTTTTTAAAAAATTTATTTGTATAGGAAACTAGCCGAATCGGGCCAGCTCATCAGGGCCGTCTTTAACTCTCCAATATCTTTTAAGGGTGGAGATGCTTTGCCTAGGATGTAGATTTCGAATTCATGCCACTATAGCCTATGTCCGCCTATGACGCACTCATTAATGTGTGTGAGAAGTTTGACCCTGCTCGGTTCCTGTGCAAAATTTTCACTTTACTCTCAAATGCCTTTCTTTTCAGTCCTATATTACCGTATTGGTAAATATTTCCGGTTAAGGGGGTATTTCGGGGGTAAGGTGGACATCTGAAATGATATCAACATTGTGCTAGAGGACGATTTTGCTTGAGCCCGATAGTGAATATTTCGATGGCTACCTTCAAAATGGAGGCCACCGTAGCGCAGAGGTTAGTATGTCCGCCTATGACGCTGAACGTCTGGGTTCGAATCCTGGTGAGACCATCAGAAAAACAAAATTTCAACGGTGGTTTTCCCCTCCTAATGATGGCAACATTTGTAAGGTACTATGCCATGTAAAACTTCTCTCTAAAGAGGTGTCGCATTGCGGCACGCTGTTCGGACTCGGCTATAAAAAGGAGGCCCCTTATCATTGAGCTTAAACCTTGAATCGGACTGCACTCATTGATATGTGAGAAGTTTAATGAAAATCGTTTCAGCCGTTTTTGAGTCTATACGGAACAGACAAACAAATAAACAAACAATAGTAGATTTGGTAAATTTTTTGAAATATTTCTTTTTCTTACGATATTTTTTTCATATTTTATTTATTCAGAAATTTTAGATTCTGCTTAAACTAATTGGCAATAGCAAATGCAGGCAAAAGTCAAAATTTTCTCAGATTTGAAATTTTTCAACTTTGTTGTTTATCGTAGTAACATAACCACCCATGGGTTTACTCTGTATTGAACAACTATCTTAGGGCCATTTCCATTTCCATCATAAACTCTAAAACAGTTCTGACATTACTAATGAGTCCAAAAACCAATAAATTTGAGTTCTGTGTGTTTTTTTTTTGTCTCCCAAAAGAATGAATTAACCAAACAAATAATGCATAAACATAGTTTTAAAATTCAGATTTTCGCAAAATTCAACATCACTCCTCAAGGCGAAAACCTTCAGTTGAAAAGAGAGGGGGAGCACTATGTCAATTCGTCACAAATTAACAATTTGTCCAAAGTAAGACGAATGAAAAATAAATCAATAGTAACGCTAGTACTTCGAGTACGAGTATTTAGGATTTGACAGAAATGGAACAAAGTCGAAACATGCGCAACATGACGAGTATTCAAATGCAGTATTTGCAGCATGGTGGGGTGCTGCAGTCACTCATATCTTAGATAGCTGACAAGTGGATGGAGGCAAGGAGGGAAAGGCAAACATACTAAAATGAATAAATTTCGGCCTAACAGGGTCCACAGTTTAGATCTGCTAATGTGTCATACATAAACGATTGTGTCTTACATTGTTGGTTCTTATGGGACACATGCAAAAGTCATAAATCGAACCAAAAGAGAATGTTAAAACGAATGGCCGATTTATTTTTTTTTTTTTTACTGCGGCTCTTTAACATAAAACATGAATGCATGGCAGGGGCTTCTAAGCAAATGATAAATGGAGAAGGCATTAACATTAACACAACACGAATAATGAGTTTTTAATATGGAAAATTGCTCGTATTGAGCTCATAAAATATTGACAAGTAAAAACGTATTAAGTTCGCCCGGATACCCTAATGGCCTTATCCAACTCACAAAAAATCGAATTATCAATTCACCTTTTACGGGCCTAAGTCTGCTGATCGGTCTATATGATAGCTATATCCTCGTGTTGTCCGATGTGAACCATACTCGTTTGGTATATCGAGTGGACTTGTCCAACTCACTGTTTCACATGTCAGAGAAATCGAATGATAAAAGCGGTTTTTATGGGCTTAAATCCCTGAATCCGCAGATCAGTCTATATGACAGCTATATACAAATCTGGTCTGATGTGGACAATACTCTGTTCGGATAGCAGGTGCCCAACTGCAACTCATTGTTCCAAATTTTAAGTCAAATAGGGTTACAAATGGGGCTTAAGACCCTTTATCGGCAGATCGTATATATATGTACCTATATGTATATATAGCTCGTTATGGCCCAAATTCGGCTCGGACATCGGAGGCTCTAGTGCACCTCACTGTTCCAAATTTCAGGGAAATCGGATAATAAATGCGCCCTTTATGAGCTCAAGACCCTAAATCAGAACATCGGTTTATATAGCAGCTATATCTAAATGTGGTCTGATATGGATCATACTCGGCTTGGACATCGCGTGGCCCAATCTAACTAACTGTTCCAAAAACAGATAAAAAATTTGCCTTTTATGCGCTTAAGACCCTCAGTCAGCAGATCGGTCTATATGGCAGCTATATCCAAATAACGTCTGATGTTGACCATACTCGGCTTGGATATCGATTGTCCTTGTGCAATTTTCTTTAATAAATGTCAGAGAAATCAAAAGCTAAATGGGGCTTTTATAGAATTAAGTCCCTGAATCCGAAAACGGGCAGATATATCCAAATATGGTCCAATCTGCACCATACTCCGAACGGATATTCGGTGCCCTACTGCAACTCACTGTTCCGAATTTCAGTCAAATCTGGTAATAAATGGGTACGACTTAGAGACTTAGGCACAAAACAAAAAAAAAAGTAAAAGCGTGCTAAGTTTGGCCGGGCCGAATCTTATATACCCTCCACCACGAATCGCAGGCTCAAAAAGTAAAGATCCCAGTTCGGTTTATAAGGCAGCCATATCAGTTTATAGACCGATTTGAACCATTCTTAACACAGTTGTTGGAAGTCAAAACAAAACACGTCATGCAAAATTTCAACAAAATCAGATATGAAGTGCTACCTGTAGAGGCTCAAGAAGTCAAGACCCCAGATCGATTTATATGGCAGTTATACCAGTATATGGACCGATTTCAAACATATTTGGTAAAGTTGTTGAAAGTCATAACAAGACACCTCATGAAACATTTCAGCTAAATCGGATAATAATTGCGCCCTCTAGTGGCTCAAGAAGTCAAGACCCCAGATCGGTTTATATGGCAGCTATATCAGGTTATGGGCCGATTTGAACCATTCTTAACACAGTTGTTGGAAGTCAAAACAAAACACGTCATCCAAAATTTCAACAAAATCGGATATGAATTGCTACCTGTAGAGGCTCAAGAAGTCAAGACCCCGGATCGGTTTACATGGCAGCTATACCAGTATATGGACCGATTTCAAACATATTTGGCAAAGTTGTTGAAAGTCATAAGAGTACACCTCATGCAAATTGCTCCCCGTAGAGGCTCAAGAAGTCAAGACCCCGGATCGGATTATATGGCAGCTATACCAGTATATGGACCGATTTCAAACATATTATGGACCGATTTGAACCATTCTTAACACAGTCGTTGGAAGTCAAAATAAAACACGTCGTGCTAAATTTTAACAAAATCGGATAAGAATTGCGCCTTCTAGTGGCTCAAGAAATCAAGATCCAAGATCGGTTAACATGCCAGCTATATCAAAACATGGACCGATATGGTCCATATACAATCCCAACCGACCTACACTAAAATTAAGTATTTGCGCAAAATTTCAAGCGGCTAGCTTTACTCCTTCGAAAGTTAGCGTACTTAGGACAGACAGACGGACGGACAGACGGAAGGACGGACGGACGGAGAAACGATCGGTCAGGCGGACGGACGGACGGGCTAGTTCGACTTAAAATGTCAAGACGATCAAGAATATATATATTTTATGGGGTCTTAGAGGAATATTTCGAGGAGTTACAAACAGAATGACGAAATTAGTATACCCCTATCCTATAGTGGAGGGTATAAAAAATGCCAGATCGGTCTACATTGCCGATACACGGTTCGGATATGGGGGACTTTAGTATTACTCACTATTCCAAATTTCAGCGAAATCGATTAATAAATGCGCCTTTTATGAGCTCAAGACCCTAAATCAGAACATCATTCTGTATATGTCAGCTTTATCTAAATGTGGGCTTGGTTAGGATGTCGGGTGGCCCAATCCAGCTCACTGTTCCAAATTTCAGATAAATCGGATAATAAATGCGGCTTTGAATTGTTTAAGACCCTAAGTCAGCAGATCGTTCTATATGGCAGCTATATCCTAATGTGAACCATACTTGGTTTGGATGTCGAGTGGTCTTGTGCAACTCACTTTTCCAAATTTCAGAGTAATCGAGTGATAAATGCGACGTTTTTGGGCCTAAGACCCTAAATCTGCAGATCGAGATATATGGCGGCTATATGCAATAAAGCTCGATATGAACCATATTCGGTTTGGATACTAGCGGCCCTACTACAACTTATGGGCCCTAAATGTATATATATCCGGTCTATATGGCCGCTATATGTATATATAGCCTGATATGGCCCATATCCGGTTCGGATTTGGGGGGGCTTTAGTACTACTCACTGTTCCAAATTTCAGCAATATCGGATACTAAATGGGAGTTTTTTTAGCTCAAGACCCTAAATCGGAAGATCGGTTGATATGGCAGCTATATCCAAATATGGTCCGATTTTAACCATATTCCTTTCAATCATATCAGAGATCCTACTACAACTCATTGTTCCAAATATTAGCATAATCGGGAAATAAATACAAATTTGATGGGCTTAAGACCCTCAATCTGCAGATCGGTCTATATGTCCGATAATCGTATATGTAACAAGTTAAAACGTACCAAGTTCGGCCGGGCTGAATCTTGGGTACCCATCACCATGGATCCCACAAAAACTGTACCCTTATTAACTGAGTTTGTATGTGAATTATTTTGTAACAATCAAATCGGGAATTGATTGAGGCTTCAATGGTCTTAAGAAGTCATATCAGGATATCCGTACATAGGGGGGCCTTTATCACCATATTGACCTATTCGAATAAAACTTGGCAGTGATGTTGTAAGTCATAAGATAGGTTTTAGGTTTAATCAGGAGACAATTTAGACAACTCGGGGCCCCAAAAAGTCAAATCCGGTGATCGATTTATATAGGAGCTATATCAGTTTAAAGACCGATTAGGATTGTACTTGGCATGCATGTTGGAAGTCATAAATCAAGCCTTTGTTCCAAATTTCAGATAAATCGGATGAAAGTTGAGGTTCCTGGAGCTCAAGAAGCCAAATCCGGGGATCGGTTTATATGGGGTCTGAACCAGTTTATAGACCGATTCGAATCATACTTGCCAAGGATGTTGAAAGTCATAACTCAAGTCTTTCTTTCAATTACAGCCAAATCGGATGAAAATTGAGGCATCTAGGGGCTCAAGAAGTCAAAACCGGAGATCGGTTGAAATTGGGGGCTATATCAGTTTATAGACCCAGTAGGATCGTACTTGGCATGGATGTTGGAAATCATTACTCAAATCTTTGTTGCAAATTTTAGCCAAATCGGGTAAAAATTTAGGCTTCTAGGGGCTTAAGAAGTCAAAACCGGAGATCGGTTTATAAGGGGCCTATATAACTTTATAGACCGACTAGAATCGTACTTGGCATGGATGTGGCTTCTAGGGGAAATCACATTACCAGTCTTCGTTCCAAATTTCAGCCGAATCGGATTAAATTTTAAGGTTTCTATGGGCTCAAGATCGGTTTAAATTCGGATCATACTTGTCAAGGATGTTGGCAAATTTGTTCTAAATTTCAGCCAAATCGCATGAAAATTGAGGCTTATAAGGGCTATATCAGGGGGCTATATCAGTTTATAGACCCATTCAGATCGTACTTGGCATGGATGCTGGAAGTCATAGTACAAGTCTTTGTTCTAAATTTCAGCCAAATCTAATAAAAAATAAGGCTTCTAGAGGCTCAAAAAGTCAAAACCGGGGATCGGTTTATATGGGGGCTATATCTGTTTACGAAATTGAGGCTTCAAAAATTTAAATCGGGGGATCGGTTTGTATGGGGGCTAAATCCAAATCTAAACCGATATGACCCATTTGCATTCCCCAACGACCTACATCAATAAGAAGTATCTGTGCGAAATTTCAAGCGGCTAGCTTTACGCATTCGACCGCTATAGTGATTTCGACAGACGGACGGACTGACATGGCTAGATCGATTCAGAATGTTGAGACGATTTAAAATATATATACTTTATGGGGTCTTCGATCAATATTACGAGATTTAACACATGGAATGACCAGATTAGTATACCCCCATCCTATGGTTGTGGGTACAAAAATTGCCATGCTTTTGGAGCTACATCAGGTTATGAACCGATTCGCACCCTACTTGGTTTGGATGTTGGAGACCATTGAAGAAGTCAATGTGTCAAATTTCCGACATATCGGAAAAGAATTGCGTCCTATAGTGGCTTAAGAAGTAAAATCGGGAGATTGGTTTACATGGGGGCTATATCAGGTTATGAGTTAATTCAAAAAGCCGTTGAACAATTTCAGCCAAATTGGATGAGAACTGCGAATTATAAAAGCTCAATGCCTATAATCGAAAGATCGGTTTCTATGGAAACCTTACCTTGCAGTGTTGTTGGAAATCATATCAAAACGCCTCATACAAAATTTCAGCCAAATCGAAGTATACATATACTTTGTTGGGTCTCAGATCCATACTTCGATGTGTTACAAATCGAATGACGAAATAAGTATACCCCCATCGTATGGCGGAAGGTATAAATAAGACTTATTTACCGACCATGGCAATACGGGACTCAAATACGAGCCAGAGAGTGAAAGAAGGCGCATCGGAAAGTGCCCAGTTCAGCTAGTATTCTATTAACTATGATTGGAGGGGACTCTAAGGCATGAGCCTTCAATGAGTTCCTAACAATAAGGTAAAGGACTTCGGTGTCCTTAAAGCAGAAGCGGCTGCAAGGCGCTAAAGCCTCAGGCGACGGACTATGTAAGCTCCGAAGAGGTTATGAGGTGCAAAGAGTTTCTACGAACCATGGGAAAGGCGTCAGACTTTGCCTGATTTAAAACCCTTGAAAGCGGGAAATGAGACAGCGGACAAACGAATAAGCACTGAAGCTCATGGTTGCTGATCGTGCGACTCAATCACTGGTAGAATAAACGCTTTCTATGTTGACCACGTAAATTTGGATTGGGTTCAAGGGACGAAGATTACGTAACATTGGGACTGAGAAAGCATGAATTTGGATTGGTACTAAGATCGCTGACTGGTTATGGCAATGTGAATTGGCAACTGAATGGGACAAACATTTTGTTGAAAAAGTCTGCCATTTTTGAACGGATAAAAATATATCTCATACGGGGATCTATTGGTGGGTCTTCACAGTTGGGCTGCAAAGGACGCATTTGTAGTACGAATTCCAAAATGTCTTTGTCTCAAAGTATTTTAAAAAATCCTACAAAAACAGTCTTAACAGGTAAAAGCATGCTAAGTTCGGCCGGTCCGAATCTTATATACCCTCCACCATAGATCGCTTTTGTCAAGTTCTTTGCCCAGTATTTCATTCTGCATACCAAACTTCGGTCAAACCCGCAAAAATTAAATCTTCCAGGAACCGAACAAGGATGATCCAGAGGACGGCTTACATGGGATCTATATCGGGTTATAGACTGATTTGGACGTTTTTGGCACAGTTGTTGGAAGTCATAACAAACAACCACATGCTACATTTCGGCAGAATCGGACGAAATTTGCAGCTTGTAAGGGCTCGGGAGATCAGTTTATATGGGAGCTATTGGGTTGCCCAAAAAGTAATTGCGGATTTTTCATATAGTCGGCGTTGACAAATTTTTTCACAGCTTATGACTCTATAATTGCATTCTTTCTTCTGTCAGTTATCAGCAGTTACTTCTAGCTTGCTTTAGAAAAAAATGTAAAAAAGTTTATTTGATTAAAGTTCATTCTAAGTTTTATTAAAAATGCATTTACTTTCTTTTAAAATATCCGCAATTACTTTTTGGGCAACCCAATATGTCAGGTTCTAGACCAACTTCGACCGTACTTTTCACAGTTGTTGGAAGTCATTACGGAACACTACATACTCAATTTCAGCCAAATCGGACAAAAATTAAGGCTTTCAAGGGCTCAAGAAATCAAATCGGGAGACGGGTTTATATGGCAGCTATTATATCAGGTTTGAACCGTACTAGACATAGTTATTGGAAGTCATAAAAGAACACCACATGTAAAAGTTCCAGGAGATCAAAATCTCAAATCTGGGATCGGTTAATATGGGAACTGTATCTGATAATAGACTAATTTGGACCTTACGTGGCATAGTAGTTGGAAATAACACATGCAAAATTTCAGCCATATCGGACAAAAATTGGTGCATGTAAGGGCTTAAGAAGTCAAATCCGGAGATCGGTTTATATGGGAGCTATATCAGGTTATAGACATTTTTTGGACAGTACTTGGCACAGTTTCTGGAAGTCATAATAAAACATCACATGCCAAATTTTAGCTAAATCGAAAAAAAATTGCGGTTTCCAGGGGCTCAAGAAGTCAAATCGGGAGATCGGTTTATATGGAAGCTAAATCCAAATCGGAACCGATATGGCCCATTTTCAATCCCCAACGACCAACATCGATATTAAAATTCTGTGCTAAATTTCAAACGGCTAGCTTTACGCGTTTGACCGCTATCGTGATTTCGACAGATAGACGGACGAGCAGACATGGCTAGTTCGACTCAGAATATCGAGAGGATTATGGGGTCTTAGACGAATATTTCGAGATGTTACGGAATGACTAGATTAGTATACCCCTATCCTATGGTGGTGGGTATACAAATACTTGAAGAGAGTTTTTCACACATACAGTCACATTTTCATTTTGAGCATCGCTGATTTACTTCTACTGCCTTGGAGCTATCTTTGTTTCTTCTCTTAGGCGAACACAATAAACTTGCCAACTTCCAAAAGATATTCCCTGAAAATGTTGCATATTTCCATTTCCTGTCCATGTGTTGACATTTTAATTAGTCTAAATTTGTGTCTATTTCTCATTTCGAATGTAGCTTCCATAGAAACCGAACTGCGAGTTGCAAATTTTGAGCCAATACAGAATGCAAAAAAAAAATCTCTATTGGTTCATTGTTTGTTGCAGATCTCCCTATAGGGTAGTTAAGCTCCACTTCCAACATTTATAACCAATTTAAAATCCAAATATTTTTACACTCAGTTTGTCTGACACTAAAAATTTCTTCTTCCTACTCTTTATGTATGAATGGGTTTGCTGAAGTGGAATAAATTTTCAATTTGTATGTGCATTAATCCATTGTTAATGGCTTGATTTCAGCAAGCTTTTGTTTGGCTGTAAAAACAAAAGGCAGGATTTTAAAGTCTCATACAAGCATATATGGAGTAGGAGTGTGCTTAAGTGCGTGCCCTCTATTTAGCTGGGGAAGTGACAAAAACAATCGTTGAACATACTGGACATACAGCCCTTAAATTGCACTTTCCAGTGACCGGAAATCAACCATTAAGCATTGCTTTTGGGCCAGACGAAAAAACGAAAAAATCATTTCAAGCCATTGTACACGCATTCGAGTTTACAATGAGGGTAGGTAGGTCTAGCAACAACAATAAAACGACTTATTTATGTTATTGTACAGCAACAAATCAGCAATGTGCTGATACATAGCTGATTCTGTGGCTTATTCTAGTAATGTTTTGAATTTGAATCATTTTTGTCCTTACAAGAATTTTTGGAATCTTTAGTTTATCTGAGTGGCATAAATCATGGCCATTATCATGGCACCATCTATTAAAAGTTTTGCAAAGTGGCATTTCATCGTATATGTGTTTTTGCGAATGGCCATGGGCATTGTGGTATATTCCATGTTTGTGGTCCCCCATGTGGGGGAGCAGTCGGGAGAATGGTTGCTTGGATACTATGCCCATAAGAATGTCGAGTGGCATTACTCCTGGAAAGATTAGTGCTGATTCATCAACATGACTTTTTGGTGCACACTCATATGTAACGATACGAAATGTCTTGGAACAGTGGTCTAGAAGTGCATATTGATGGTGAGAATAATATGATCCTCAGCATTCATATGCACTTCTACACCACTCTTCCAAATGATTGCAAATTGCTAATTTGCCCTCGAATGTCCCATTAAGCAATAGTGGATGTACCTCTCTCATATCTATAAGCCATGCAATTCAAGGGGCCCTCTCTTTCTTGTAGCCGAGTTCGAACCAAATGCTGCTGAGCGACATGACTTTGTCTAGAATCAAAGGGAGAGGGAGAACTAGTGAGAGGTTCAATAAGCGTCAAAGGCGAATCTGAAAACCTAAGGCCTACGTTGACCGAGATGGAAAATGCATACATATACAGGGTGAGCTAGAGAAGCTTACTTATTTCAAAAAACACTCGAGCAGTGAGCTGTGCGGGAAGGGGGTCGAGAGGGGGCGCATCTGGAGGGAGAAGTCCCCAAATTTGTTTCTCTCTCCAGTCAGTTGCCATCGGTGAAGGAGCAGCGCACCTTCACCGACGAAAGCTTCTTTACTAATGTTCGCTCACTTGTTGCCACGCAGCGTGCCTTTCACACTCGCTTTGAAATTCCTTCTCACAGATTCGTTCCTGGCCTTAATTCGATTCTGTGCTGAGGTTAACTCATTTCGGGAGTGTGTGTGTGAGTCGCTTAACCAAGAAATGGACTTCAACGGACCATCAGAACTAGCGAAAACGTCGAAAGGATGAGGCAATCAGTTGAGCGTTCTACGCAGCTGCTATGGGAATTTCAGACACCACGGCTCGAATTTCATCTCTATAAATTGGCTATTGTGCAAGAAATGACTGGATGCGATTTTGTTCTGCGTCAAAATGCATTGAAATGATGATAGACAACCTTACTGAAGACGCGGCTGTTGTTGTAGCAGTTTGTTGTGTTCTATTTTGCGCCTGCTTGACTCTGTTGAGTGTCAAGATTCAGAAACTCTGCGATTAAGATCGGGTGCATCCACAGGGATCTGGGTCTAAGTGGAGTAGGTCTGACTGGGCAGTTAAACAGGTAATGTGTGTCGTGTGGTCCCTGGTCACAATCGGGACATACATCTTGCACGTCGGCATCAATCTTTGCTCTGTGGGAGTTGAGGCAGCTGCATATGCCGGATGGTAATTGAGCCAGAACTACTCTGGTTTGCTGGGGGAGGTAAATTTCTGCAGGTGCAACTGGAGAAGGTCCTTTTCAAAGGACTACATTCATCCGGTAGCCAATTACCGCATCTGCAACCGTGTCTGCATGAATGTTGTCTACACCCGCTTGATATGCCACTTGATCTAGAGGTTCTCTCTTGTAGCGCTGAACCTCACGCTCTAGATCATGTAGATCTACCTTAAGGCTTCTGGGCGGTGGGTATCTATCCACAAAATGATGATTTGGATCGCCTCTGCGATAACAGCCCAAAAGGTATTGCTTAGACAGCATGTAGTTATGACTTCGCACTGGTAGGATCTTTGTCTCCTGATGAAGGTGGTCCACATAAGATCTGAGGAGACAGCCCATTGTGGTTCAAAGGGCGGCATTCTGACAGATCTGAATATTATGTCACTGCGTGTTACAGAGCTGATGAGACCACACTGGCACTGCATAACTTACCACAGACCGGCCAATTGCTTTGTACGTGGTCAACAAGGTTTCTTTGTCTGCACCCCAAGTGCTGCCGGCAAGTGACCTCAGGACCTTGTTTTTACTTTTGAATTTATCGAAAATTGCTGTGGCATGTGTGGAAAATGTGTAAGAGCTACCAAATGTGACGCCAAGTATTTTGGGACATTTGATGGTCGGAATCATTTCTCCATCGTCAGCTCGGTAATCACCTCAATCGTATTTGTAGTGAACAATGTGACTGAAAATTTGGTGGCAGATACCTTCAGATTTTTTGCAGCGAAATATAAGGCAACATGTTTAACCACCCATGCCATGATCGTACAATCGTCCGCATATGACACGATCTCTATGCCGTCTGAAGGTGGAGGAATGGAGTATAGGCAGAGGTTAAACAGTGCCGGAGATACCACCCCGCCTTGGGGAACTCCTTGTTTTACTATACGGTGTTTCGATTTCTTATCCCTAAATTCCACAAATGACTGGCGACCACACAGATAATTCGGGACCCAGCGTTTCAGGCCTGGCTAGAGGGACGCATTGGCAATGTCCTCAAATTGTTTGTCGAATGCCTTCGATAGGTCCAGTGCCACGACGACTGTGTAATCGCATGGCCTGGGCTGATTGAAGCCATGGTAAACGTGTGCGGTGATGACATGCAAAACAGTTGTTGTGCAATGCAGTCGTCGAAATCCATATTGATGCTCGGCGAATAGAAATTCTCCGTTTTACGTTAAGACCCAATCGAAGCAAAAAAGAATAAATCCGATGGAATCCTTCATCAGCAAGGGCTGCCGCCTCCGTGAACAACACCCTGCAACAACAATAACAAATCAAACTTAAAAGAGTTGGATACTCTCAGTCTGAGATGAAAAAAACTTTTCTGACGAAACTTGCCATGTTGAGCTGCACCCAAGCACCCAGGCTAGCTTGCAGTGGCGCCCGGGCAGGGACTCTTTTTGTAGAACACTTCTGAATATTTTGTTTATGTTCTCGCCAGGATTATAACACAGGCGTTCAGCGTCATAGGCAGACATACTAATCTATTCGTCACGTTGGAATCTAGTAACTCGAAATGTCAGTCCACCAGATCTCAACACCACCAAGCGTATTAGAACTGGCGACTGCAGTATGCAGCTAATACATAGCATGCAATTTAAGCCCCCAGGTATATTGGGCAAAATTTGTCTTTTTCGTTCTTTCCTATTATGAATTTAAAGCTCATTTGTTTCTCCAGCAAAAAACTCAAGATTTTTGTGCTTTTAGTAAATAGGAGAAAGGCGACACTGTTGGAACCCTGTATCTGCTGTTGTTAGGAACTTCCTTCTTAGGGAAATTAACGTGGTGACCACTATCGGACGACTATTTCACATTCGTATATAGAGTTATCTGAGGCAAATCTCTTGAGGTCACCGTAACGTAGAGAATAGCTTGCCCGTCAATGGCACTGAACGCCTGGGTTCGAATCTTGGCGAGAACATTAGAAAAAATTGTTCAGCGGTGGTTTTCCCCACCTTAATTTGTGAGGTATCCATGCATAGGAGCCATGTTAAAAAAATTCTCCCCAAAGAGGTGTCACAATGAGGCCTTTCGGACTCGGCAATAAAAAGAAGGTATCTTCTCATTGAGCTTAAACTTGAAGCGGACAACACTCATTGATATGTGAGAAGTATACCCGCTGTTCCTTAATGGAATGTTCAGGGGCAAATTTGTATTTTAAAGCATAACCTAAGAGTGTCATTTGGAACAGCTTAACGGTCGATAGAGCGACGAATCCGGATCGTTAGACGGGGCTATTACTGAAAAGAAGCAAGCAGCAAGCTTTCGGTATCATAACAGCACATTAGGCCTATGTGTCGAGCTCACTTGTGCAAAATTGGTGCGGTAAGTGTATGGCATATGAGGAAGGTGATCAGACATTGAAGCACTTCCTATGTCATTGCCCGACTTTTGCGGCTAATAGACACCGCCACCTAGGTGAGGACACAATACCAGACATTAACCAATTTAGGGGCGTGGTATGGAACAAAATTGGAGATTTTATAGGTAGCACGGAATTCTGGACGTAGGATAAGTTACGTTGAAATGACGGTCTGCCAACAGACTCACTTAGACGTTTTCGTCCATTGTGATACCAAAGGAACACGAACAACTAAAAAGGCGGTAAGTTCGGCCGCGCCGAACTTTAGATACCCACCAACTCGGGTATATATGTAAAACACCTTTCGTCAAAATTCGGTGAAAAATGCATACCTTATGCCCCATAGCAGCTATATCGATATATGTTCCGATTAGAACCAAATACTAGGAAGTACAAATCATTGTTCAATAAACCGATCTGAACCATATACGACACGGATGTCGAAAAGCCTATAATAAGTCACAGTGTCAAATTTCAGTGAAATCTGATTATAAATGCGCTTTTATGTGGCCAAGACTATATAGCAGCTAAATCAAAATCTGCACCGCTTTGGGCCAAGTTGCAGAAAAAACTTGAAGAGCCTAACATAACTCAAATTTCGATGAAATCGGATTACAAATGCGCCTTTTTTGGCCTCCAAAACCTTAAATCGAAATATTGGTCTATATGACAGCTATATTCAAATCTGGACCGATCTAAGCCAAATTGAAAAAGAACGTCGAAGGGCCCAACACAACTCACTGTCCGAAATTTTGGCGTCATCGGACAATCAATGCGACTTTTATTGAACCAAAACCCTAAATCTAGAGATCGGTGTATATGGCAGCTATATTCAAATCTGGACCGATCTGGGCCAAATTGAAGAAGGATGTCGAAGGTCCTAACACTACTCACTGTCCCAAATTTCGGAGACATCGCATAATAAATGCGCCTTTTATGGCCCCAAAATTTAAAATCGAGAGATCGGTCTATGTGGCAGCTATATCCAAATCTGGATCGATCTATGCCATATGGCAGAAGTATGTCAAGGGCCTTAACTTAACTCACTGTCCCAAATTTTGACGACATCGGACAATTAATGCGCCTTTTATGGGCGCAAGACCTTAAATCGAGAGATCGGTGTATATGGCAGCTTTATCCAAATCTGAACCGATCTGAGCCAAATTGAGGAAGGATGTCGAGTGGCCTAACATAACTCTCTGTCCCAAATTTCAGCAAAATCGGATAATAAATGTGGTTTTTAAGGGCCTTAGACCCTAAATTGGCGGATCGGTCTATATGACAGCTATATCGAAATCTGGACCGATCTGGGCCAAATTGAGGAAGGATGTCGGGTGGCCTAACATAACTCTCTGTCCCAAATTTCAGCAAAATCGGATAATAAATGTGGCTTTTATGGACCTAAGACCCTAAATCGGCGGATCGGTCTATATGGGGGCTATATGAAGATATAGTCCGCTATAGCCCATCTTCGAACTTTGCCTGCTTTTGAACAAAAAAAGAATCTGTGCAAAGTTTCATCTCAATATCTGTATTTTTAAAGACTGTAGCGTGATTTCAACAGACAGACGGACGGACATGGCTAGATTGTCTTAGATTTTTACACTGATCAAGAATATATATACTTTATAGGGTCGGAAATGGATATTTCGATGTGTTGCAAACGGAATGACAAAATGAATATACCCCTATCCTTCGGTGGTGGGTATAAAAAGAACTTTCTATCGTTGAACCATCCAAATCGCTTTAAAAAGCCCAACAACTTGCGCATGTTTACTTCCGCTAAATCAGACAAGTTCTCAAAGAAATGAGAACCTAAAGTGGAACTCCTTCTGAATGACAGTGCGGGACACCCACCCAGCATATGTTCTAAAGGCTCTTCTTCCTCGACATACTCACAGCTTCTGCAGAAGTTGTTACTTGCACCTTCAGTCTGTCAGCATATTTTCCGATCAGACAAAAACCTAACATAACGGGCACAGTGACTCAGATGTCTGTTCTAGCCAGCGACAGCAAAGCGATAGACCTCTTCCAGTAAAGATTCGGCCACATTATTTTGGCACGTTCACAACCTCCCCTTTGTGACCATCTATCATTCTTTGCCCTAAAGTCCTGTTTCTGAACACCTAGCTTACGTGTCGCTAGAAGCATAGTTCCCCTGGAACGTGTAAGGTAGTTCCTAGTCTTGCAAGCTCGTCAGCTCTTCAATCCCCTGGGATATCTTTGTGGCCCGACACCTAGAACAGGTGAGTAGTGAGCTTTTCAGCCTTCTCGTTGAGAGATATGCGACAGTGGAGGGCAGTTTTTGAATTCAGAAAAATGTTCCCTAGGTATTTAATGGCTGCATGGCTGCCTGAGGAGATATTTATGCCAATCGTCGTTATGACATCAAATCTTAGCCATTCCAACACTTCCTTAATTGCAAGGATCTCCACTTGATACACACTACAGTGGTCGCATAATCTTCTCGATATGACCAGTTCTAGTTCTTTAGAGTACTCTTCAAATCCCAAGTTTGGATCCATCCCTACAGAAATCAATGTAACTTCTATTACCAGGGATATTGTAGTTCCAATAGGTCCTATCAGGACAGTACAATCGGCATAGTACTTTTTATCAAAAAGCGACTCAGCAAAGTGTAATCCACACTGCCTGGGACATCTGGCATTGTATCGATGTTGTTGCAGCCACATTTGTATGTGAAGGTGACGATTCTTGTCAAGCTAATGCAGGTGAGCAAGTTTGTTCCGGTTCAAAGGATCGATTGCCGCGGCAACAGGTTGGCCACTGGTTATTTAAAGACGCCAAAAACTCGCCTTGTCATATCGAGCATCATGGGCACTCAGTATTAGAGCCAGAGCCGATGCCGATTGGCTTCTCAATGAGATTCTACGCTCGATACCACTGATTCTCCGCGACTGCCATTCCAATATCCGCAATTTGTGGTAGCTCGCAGCTGTCTCGTGCCGGGAGCATTATATCGATGATAACACAGAGTGCATAGCCGTCGCATGACCAAAGAGAAAGTTCCCTTAGCCTCACAGCAGTGATCGCAGCAATTCGTCTAGCCACAATGTTCAGAGCCATAAGGTATATCATTAAATTCAGTGCATTAACTGGAGTCGTCCTCAGTGCGGCTTTGATGCACAAACAAGCCATCTTTGAATCCGGCTGAGTATTTGACACTAGGTGGACTTTTGAAGCGCCGTCCACCAGACCACTACACCATATAGCATTATAGGTCTGACAAATGCACGACACGCGACTTAATGTTAATTTGTGTAAACTACAGGTCGTCTTCAAATTTGGTACAGGCATATTTTTCGGCCTAGAGACGAAGCCTATTGAAATTGGAAAAAATCGGTTCAGATTTAGATATAGCTATATATCGCCCGATTTTCACTCCTAGAGCCACTGCAAGCGCATTTATTGACCAATCTTCCCAAAACTTTGCACAATGCTTTCCTCAACGACTTCCACAATATCTATAAAGTTTAGTCGAAATCGGTTCAGATTTAGATATAGCTCTCATCAGATTTGGATTAATATTGCAATAAAGGGCTCATTTTTTAACGGATTCTCTCAAAATTTGGAAGAAAGGATTTTCTTATGTCTCTTAATATTACTGGTGAATTTCATATAAATCGGTTCAGATTTATATATAGCTGCCATATATGTATATCGCCCGATTTTTACTCCAAGAGCCACTGCAAGCGCATTGTTGGCCAATATTGCAAAAATTTTGCACAACGCTTTCCTCGATGCCTACCACAATATCTAAGAAGTTTGGTCAAAATCGGTTCAGATTTAGATGTAGCTCCCATATATATGTTCTTCAGATTTTGGGTAATTCGCAATAATGTTGTCATTTGTGAAACGAAGTTATTACAGTATGAACATATTTGCTCGAAATTTGATACGGATGTTTGATAACCCATCTGAAAACATCCACCGAGGTCCATCAAAATTGGTTCAGAATAGGATATAGCTCCCAAATTGTACTTAAGGTGTAGGTGTAGGGTATTATTAAGTCGGCACCGCCCGACTTTTGCCTTTCCTAACTGGTTTTGATTTTTGGATATTGCCCAAGAATCTCTACCTATAGATGCCAATGATGATGAAATTGTGGAATCGACCATTTCATAGTTATGTACCTTTCGCCATGAAGATACCATTGAGGAACAGGGCCAAACTTCTCACATAACAATGAGTGCAGTCCAATTCGAGTTTTAAGCTCCATGACTAGGGGCCTACTTTTTATAGCCGGGTCCGAACGACGTGCCACAGTGCGACATCTCTTTGGAATGAAGCTTTAACTTGGCATAGTACCTCACAAATGTCGTCAGCATCAGAAGGGGATAACCACCGCTGAAAATTTTGTTTAAAATCTCGCCAGGATTCGAACCCAGACGTTCGGCGTCATCGGCGGAGATGTTAACCTTTGAGCTACGATGGCATTTCATAGATGTCTTCTTGACTTAGCACTCGATCATCAGCTAATTTATAGGTCCTTTACGGAGCCATTCAGTTACCGAAAACTCAGATCTGAGTTGAGTTCAGTGGCTTGAGTTCAGTGATTTCAAACAGGATTATTGCATTCTTTGCTCGACATTTCACAGACCTCTTATCGACTATATCAACAAGTTAGTTGTGGTTGAAATCTATAAATAAGAGACGCTATCTCCTTATTTATGTTAATGATCTTACAATTTTATAAATTTTCATTTCCACTGTTCATGCTTGCATTTTTGCTGCTTTTCCATATTCCCTGTCTTTGGATTAGTGTGTAGGGTCGTTGTTATTTGTAATTCGTAGAGGCAAACAATAACACAAAGTTTCGTTTTTTGTCACACATATACATTCACTATTTTATTCACAATTCTGTTTTCCCGGGATGTCTGTTTTTGGAATGCATAGTTCTGTGGCGTCCACATTTGGTTGGTGTCCAATGCAAACCATATAAACAATTCGCCATTCCTCAAGTATGTTTTGTATCACACTTAAAAAATATGCCAGAAAGGGGCAGGCAAATACTCAGACATCGAAGTTGATACTTGACTCAGTTAATGCCCACAATTGTGGCATTTACTATTCATAAGAGACGGACTGCAGGAAATTTGTAACCCCTGTTGCCCCCCCACCGTTTGGAAATTCGCATATTTTCCCACTTTTCAATCAGAACTATACAATAAATTAATACCAATAAAGAGATCCCATCGGGCACGGGCAGGGAGGAGGCATGGTCCCTCACGTGAGTCATTTTTAGTGAGATTAAAAAAATAAAGTCTTATGTGTCTTTTGATTGGGAGCATTGTACTTTGATCGAGGACAATATCTATTTAGAGAGCATTAGAAATTGTACAATAATATTTTTAGTTATTGTGGAATTTGTATATGCAGCGACTATGGCCACAACATAGAGGGTTAGAGTTATTTTTATTACAGCTAGATGCAAAAGGATTATGAAAAAAATTGTATCTTTTGTCTGTTTGCGCTTTTTTATTTTGATCTTTAAAAACTTTTCGTAATTTTTCAAACATCTTCTAGCTCGAGATTACGTTCAATGCTTTCTCTTCAAAGAATAGCATAGCAAAGAACTCATACAAGTTGAGCAAGTGTGTGTTATTATTCAAAACACATTGACTGGCGTGGTGGATCATAATTTCTGATACGTCACATATCTTTATCAACACCTTTGTCAAATTGATTAAGGTGCCCTACATACCCAAAGACTATTGAGTATGGTGTAGACCAAGCTTTTGTTGTGAAACAGGACTTAATAAGTTCTCTATCTCTACTTAGCGCGGTAAGAGAGAAGCAAGCCCTACTTTCCACTATTCCGATACTATCTAGTGTGTAAAAAAGTTGAGCAAGTGTGTGTTATTATTCAAAACACTTTGACTGATTTGGTGGATCATGATTTCTGATACGCCATATATCGTTATCAACATCTTTGTCAAATTGATTAAGGTGCACTACGTACCCAATGACTATTGAGAACGGTGTAGAGCACGCTTTTGTTCTGTCCGCGGTAAGAGAGAAGAAAGCCCTACTTTCCACCATTCCGATTCAAACTAGTATGTATAAAAGTTGAGCAAGTGTGTGTTATTATTCAAAACACTTTGACTGGCTTGGTGGATCATGATTTCTGATACGCCATGTATCTTCATCAACACCTTTGTAAAATTGATTAAGGTGCCCTTCATACCCAAAGAATACGGTGTAGAGCACGCATTTGTTCTGAAACAGGGCTCCATAAGTCCTCAAACTCTCCTAATCGCAATAAGAGAGAAGAAAGCCTTACTTTCCACTATTCGAAAACAAACTAATCGCCAATGGTAAGAGCAACAAATTGCCGAACTCTTTTTGTTGTGCACAAAGAATGTTCAATCTTTGAATATCACTGCAAGTGCTTTTTGTGCTTTTGTTCTTAGCATTGGTGATAATTTTGTATTGGAATAGTGAAAAGTAAGGCTTTCTTCTCTTTTGCAGTGCTAAGAAGAGTTAGAGGACTTATTGAGCCTTGTTTCAGAACAGAAGCGTGCTCTTCACCGCACTCAATAGTCTTTGGGTGTGTAGGGCACCTTAATCAATTTGACAAAGGTGTTGATAAAGATATGTGGCGTATCAGAAATCATGATCCACCACGCCAGTCAATGTGTTTTGAATAATAACACACACTTGCTCAACTTTTTTAGACACTAGTTTGAATCGAAATAGTAAAAAGTAAGGCTTTCTTCTCTCTTACTGTGCTAAGGAGAGTTCGAGTACTTACTGAGCCCTGTTTCAGAGCAGAAGCGTGCTCTTCACCGCACTTAATAGTCTTTGGGTATGTAGGGCACCTTAATCAATTTGAAAAAGTTGTTGATGAAGATACATTGCGTATCAGAAATCATGATCCACTAAGTCAGTCAAAGTGTCTTGAATCATACCACACACTTACTCAACTTTTATACACACTAGTTTGAATCGGAATAGTGGAGAGTAGGGCCTTCTTCCCTCTTACTGCGCTAAGGAGAGTTAGAGGATTTATTGAGCCCTGTTTCAGAACAGAAGCGTGGTATTCACCGTACTCAATAGTCTTTGGGTGTGTAGGGTACCTTAATTAATTTGACAAAGGTGTTGATGAAGATACATGGCGTATCAGAAATCATGATCCACCAGGTCAGTCAAAGTGTTTTGAATCATACCACACACTTGCTCAACTTTTATACACACTAGTTTGAATCGGAGTAGTGGAGAGTAGGGCCATCTTCTCTCTTACTGCGCTAAACAGAGTGAGAGAACTTATTAAGCCCTGTTTCACAACAAAAGCTTGGTCTACACCATACTCAATAGTCTTTGGGTATGTAGGGCACCTTAATCAATTTGAAAAAGTTGTTGATGAAGATACATTGCGTATCAGAAATCATGATCCACTAAGTCAGTCAAAGTGTCTTGAATCATACCACACACTTACTCAACTTTTATACACACTAGTTTGAATCGGAATAGTGGAGAGTAGGGCCTTCTTCCCTCTTACTGCGCTAAGGAGAGTTAGAGGATTTATTGAGCCCTGTTTCAGAACAGAAGCGTGGTATTCACCGTACTCAATAGTCTTTGGGTGTGTAGGGTACCTTAATTAATTTGACAAAGGTGTTGATGAAGATACATGGCGTATCAGAAATCATGATCCACCAGGTCAGTCAAAGTGTTTTGAATCATACCACACACTTGCTCAACTTTTATACACACTAGTTTGAATCGGAGTAGTGGAGAGTAGGGCCATCTTCTCTCTTACTGCGCTAAACAGAGTGAGAGAACTTATTAAGCCCTGTTTCACAACAAAAGCTTGGTCTACACCATACTCAATAGTCTTTGGGTATGTAGGGCACCTTAATCAATTTGACAAAGGTGTTGATGAAGATACATTGCGTATCAGAAATCATGATCCACCAAGTCAGTCAAAGTGTCTTGAATCATACCACACACTTACAAAACTTTTATACACACTAGTTTGAATCGGATTAGTGGAGAGTAGGGCCTTCTTCTCTCTTACTGCGCTTAGGAGAGTTAGAGGACTTATTGAGCCCTGTTTCAGAACAGAAGCGTGGTATTCACCGTACTCAATAGTCTTTGGGTGTGTAGGGTACCTTAATTAATTTGACAAAGGTGTTGATGAAGATACATGGCGTATCAGAAATCATGATCCACCAGGTCAGTCAAAGTGTTTTGAATCATACCACACACTTACTAAACTTTTATACACACTAGTTTGAATCGGATTAGTGGAGAGTAGGGCCTTCTTCTCTCTTACTGCGCTTAGGAGAGTTAGAGGACTTATTGAGCCCTGTTTCAGAACAGAAGCGTGGTATTCACCGTACTCAATAGTCTTTGGGTGTGTAGGGTACCTTAATTAATTTGACAAAGGTGTTGATGAAGATACATTGCGTATCAGAAATCATGATCCACCAAGTCAGTCAAAGTGTCTTGAATCATACCACACACTTACAAAACTTTTATACACACTAGTTTGAATCGGAGTAGTGGAGAGTAGGGCCATCTTCTCTCTTACTGCGCTAAACAGAGTTAGAGAACTTATTAAGCCCTGTTTCACAACAAAAGCTTGGTCTACACCATACTCAATAGTCTTTGGGTATGTAGGGCACCTTAATCAATTTGACAAAGGTGTTGATGAAGATACATTGCGTATCAGAAATCATGATCCACCAAGTCAGTCAAAGTGTCTTGAATCATACCACACACTTACTAAACTTTTATACACACTAGTTTGAATCGGATTAGTGGAGAGTAGGGCCTTCTTCTCTCTTACTGCGCTTAGGAGAGTTAGAGGACTTATTGAGCCCTGTTTCACAACAAAAGAGTGCTCTACACCGTACTCAATAGTCTTTGGGTATGTAGGGCACCTTAATCAATTTGACAAAGGTGTTGATAAAGATACATGGCGTGTCATGAAATCATGATCCACCAAGCCACTCAAAATGTTTTGAATAACAACTCACACTTTCATAAATTCTTTGCTATGCTATTCTTTGTACAGAAAGCATGGAATATGATCTTGAGCTAAAAGATGTTCGCAAAAATCACCAGAAAATCAATAATAATTTAAGCCAAGATATACATAGGTTTGAGCACTCTATAGGCATGCAATGTTGCCAAAACAGAACAGTTTGTATTTTTAGAAAAACCCTGATACGGGCAATACAAATTAAACTACCTTTTTTTTATCAACCAACATGCAGGGGATGACCCCTATGAATGCAGTGCATTGCGTTGGCGAGAGGAAATTAGGAATTGGAGGGGAGAAAAGGATGTAGTATTTATTGACATTTGTTATAAATCTTTGGATGTCAAAGTGGGTGGGAAAAATATTAGCCGGAAGTCGATGCCACATAGGAACAGTTCGGGCGAAATAAGAATTCTCCCTATAAAACATGGTGCAGTCTGCCGGCCAATCAATAACAAACGGGTGTGAGTTGCTGGAATGTCTAGTATCCCTGACATACATCCTTACATCAGAAATAAGACGAATACACACCTTGAAAGTACCGATAGAACAGCGCAAACAACCTACATTGCGACGATGATCAAGGGAGGCAAAGGAGTTGGATACCCTACTGTCCGCAATCAACGCCATTGCTTTCCTCTGTACACGGTCCAGTAGCTCGAGGGATGATTTTAAAGCTCCAGCCAAACATGTTATTTGTACTCCATTTTCGGCCTTATAAAAGTGGTGCAGATGTTAAGAAGATCAGACGAAGTGAAGAAATTCTTACACCGTTTAAGGAAGCCTAAACACTTGAATACTTCTTTCGACACTTCAAATACATGTTTAGCCCAACGGACATCACTTTGTATTTTCATGCTCAGAACATCAAAAGCTTCCGATTGCTCAACATTTATACCGTTGATAGACAAAGGTGATCGTAATGGGTCAGCGAATCGTTTGTGTGACAATAAGCAGAACTGAGTCTTCCGTGCATTAAAATCTACTCGATTCATTCGACCCCACTCAGAAATGGCCAGCAAATCCCGGCAGAGTGTATCATCCATAACCCGCCTCTCTCTCGAAGACACGGCCTATGGTCGAATGAGTACGAATGACAAGATTACTGTCATCCGCAAATGAGTAGATCGGATTCGATGTCTGACCCAAGAGATCGTTAATGAAAATAAGTAAAGAGAAGGAGAAAGAACAGAGCCCTGGCGTACACCTGCGGTCAATTTGTACTCATTGGATGAGAACCCATCTATAACGACTCGAACAGTGCGATCTTTGAGAAAACTCGAAATAAATCGAACGAAGCCATTACCGACACCAGGGCCACAACTTTACTCTCACCAAACGGGTGGATTGAACGACTCCAACGTTCCGACAGAAGTGCCATGAGGTCGCCCGTAGAGCGATTTCTGCGGAACCCATATTGTTGGTCGCTACCAAGGCCATTCGACTCTAAATACCTCACAAGATGGTGATTAACCATGCTCTGCATGACCTTGGAGCGAGCGGCCGATAATTCGCAGGGTTGTTTGCCTCACCCTTCTTAGGTTTTGGCTGAACGTTCGCAACCTTCCAAATCGCCAGGAAGACTCCCGCACCTATAGAACTTTTGGAGCTCAACAAGTAAAAAAGCTTTAAGTAAACCCCCATCCGCCACAATCCTGTGAAAGTTGGATAGCTTATGCACCCACATTCGGCACAGACATTGAGTGGTCTAATAAATATAAGTCACTTTTCAATTTTGAAGAACAAAATATTGGTCTTTTCGGCAGCTGTATCCAAATATAAACCGATCTGAACCATGTAAGGACACGGATGACGAAAAGCCTAACATAAGTCATTGCGTCAAATTTCAACGAAACCGGATAATAAATGCACTTCTTATAGGGCCAAGACTTTAAATCGAGAGAGCTATATCTATATATAATTCGATCTGAAACATATTTCGGGCGGATGTCGGGAGGCTTAAAACAACTCACTGTTTCAAATTTCTAGGAAATCGGATAAAAAATAAAACTTTTATGAGCTTCAGACCCTTTATCAGCAGATCGGGTTATATAGGAGCAATATCCAAATATTATCCGATTTGGCCCGTTCAAGAAATTGACCAGTGGGCCAAATTTTAGCTCAATACCTCAATTTTTGAAGACTGTAGAGTGATTACAACAGACAACGGACGGACAGACACATGGACATCGTTAAATCGTTTTAGAATTTTACGACTATCCAAAATATATATACTTTGTCGGGTCGGATATTGATATTTCGATGTGTTGCAAACGGAATGACTGAATGAATGTACCACCTATCCTTTGGTGGTGGGTATAAAAAGGCGAATTTATGTTGTGTAGTCACAAATTTGCTTGTAGGGCTGGCAACCATTGGACAGATACCAGCAACTCTGGAGTATTTGGTGAACTTCTTCGTCTTGCAAGCTCGCCTACTCTAGATATCCTCGGGACATCTCTGTGGTATGGCAACCAGAAAGGAACTTTAAGCCATCGGGTTGAAAGATCGGCATTGGTCGAGGGCGGTTTTTGAGTACAGTTTGCATTCGTTAGCACATTGAGTGCCAAGTGGTTTTGACGAAAAGCTTTGCAGGAGGACAAACATTGTTTTTGTTAAACGAGTGTATTGCAAAGCGCGCAAAGTTCGGTCGGGCCGAAACTTATATACCCTCCATCTACATCACATTTGAAGAGCTCGATATCTCTTTATGGACCAACAAATGATAATGGATAAGAATAGCTATGCTATTTCAGCTATACCAAGTTATGAGCCGATTGCGGCCATACATGGTTTGGCTGCGGGAAATCAAAGCGGAATTCAGTTTGCAAAAATTCAACCAAATCGGACAAGAATTGGGCCCATAGTGGCACAAGAAATAAAATTGGGAAAAATGTTTATGTGGGAGCTATATCAGGTTATGGACCGATTCAGGCCATATTTAACACGTATGTTAAAGATCATACAAGAAGTCCTTGCAAAATTTCAGCCAAAACGGAAAATAATTGCGCCCTCTAGAGGCTCAAAAAAATAATCGGGAGATGGGCTTATACATCACGTCGTGAACCGATTATGGCTATACGTGTTGCAGTTTTTGATGGTCAAACCACAACACTTCATGCAAAATTTCATCCACATCGGATAATAATTGCGCCCTCTATAGGCTCACGAAATTAAATTTGACAAGTAAAAGCGTATTAAGTTCGGCCGGGCTGAATCTTAGGAACTCATCGCCGTGGATTCTGCAAAATATTTATACAAAATAAATTTAGTTGCAGGGCATAATTTTATTTTACGTACCAAACTTCTGTCAAACCAGTAAATAAAAGCGTCTAGGAACCGAGCAAGGATGATCGGGAGACCGGCTTATATGGAAGCAATATCAGGTTATGGACGTAATTGGCACAGTTGTTGGAAGTCATAACAAATCTCCACATGCTTAATTTCAGCCAAATCGGACAAAAATTGCGGCTAGTCAGAACTCAAGAAGAGGGCTGTGGAGTCGATTGGAGTCAAATTTTTGAGGCCAGGGTCGAAGTCAGAATCGGACTATTTAACTGGAGTTTGAGTTTGGTTCGGAGTTGAGCACGTTAGACGCGACTCGGAACCGCTCTCCGACTTCGGCTCAATACTTAGACAGGGGTGCGGAGTCGAGGGCTAGACTCGGCACCCCTGCTCCAACAGTCAAATCGGGAGATGGGTTTATATGGTATCTATATCAGGTAATAAACCGATTTGGACCGTAGTAGGCACAGTTGTTGGAAATCTTAACAGAACACTACGTGCAAAATGTGAGCCAAATTGGACAAAAATTGCGGATTCCAGCGGCTCTAGAAGTCAAATAGGGAGATCGGTTTATATGGAGCTATATCAGGTTATAAACCCCTTTGGACCGTAATATTCACAGTTGTTGAAAGTTTTAACAGAACACTATATGCAAAATTTCAGCCAAACCTAGATGTCCATTATCAGTTTCGTAGAATGAGTGGTCGATTAGAATGCCTGCTGTAGTAATCCCACAAGTTTTCGGCTTCCCAACACCTATATCGTTGATAGTTTTCCACCTACTCTTAGAGTCTAGTGCAGAACTAAAACGCGTATAATAATACTAAGTCTTAGCAGAGCTGATGCAGTCGTTCACTCTTCTACATGCAGAACGGGGCCTAACCATTGTCAGGCTGAAACCGAAGTTCCTGGAGCTCCTGACACACGTGGTACCATAGACATAAAAGACTACTACCGCAAAAAGTTACGGACATGTCTCCAGTCCTCAGGTCTCTCACAGTCGCGCAGATCAGTCGCAGACAAGTTCCTCTGATGCAAAAATGCATTAAAGGAGCCATGTCCCGTCAGTAGGCCGAAACCAAAGTCCGGGCGGTCTCATACGAACGTCGCGTCACGAATAAATTCGTAAGTCACCCGACAATTGCCACTGTTGTCCATCTAGTTCTCCACCTATCATCAAGACGCTCCAAAAGGAGTGCCTTGAGTCGTCTAAAATCCCCATCTGTTAGCTCAGAAGCAGTGAGCCAATCCTCACACACTAATGGAATTCCCCTTTTCACACTATACAGAACGGCCATGTAACTCACGAGTAAATCAAGCGGGGGCGTGCCAAGCAATACCTGTAGTGCATCTGTCGAAACAGTCCTACACACAGGCAAGCAAGCCAGCATTGCCACCCTCTGACAAGAGAGGATCTTCTTTCGTCCTACGACTGTCACAGCAATTCCGTGCGATACAGGCGCTCCGTAAATTACGCAAGCAACAAATAGACCACCATATATGGACCGAACAGCGCGACGACCAAGACCCCAATCACTTCTCAGAACACCCTTAACCATTCCGGCTACTCCAGTCATCATTTCCTTCAAACGATCCAAATGGACCAGGAAACCCATCCCCTCGGAAACAGTCACTCCCAGATATATAACGAGAGCTACGTTCCTGATGCTAGCTTCACCAGATCGAATCGTGGGTGGACGATTCCGCGACAAGATGCCCTTGAGCAACATTGTCACGGTTTTGTCCTCCGCGACGTCAACACCAACACGATCGCTCCATTTGCGCACAATGCCCATGGCAAGTTTACCGCGAGTTTTCAGAGCAAGTCTGGAATCTCCTTCAACCAGGAGTAGCAGGTCATCCGCATATGCACTGATTTTGAAGGACTCAGCGAGACGTCACAGCAGGGGATCCATCATGAGGTTCCATTTATAAGGAGCACAGATGGACCCCTGAGGACAGCCACGCTGAATATCCTTCCAAACCGTATCGCTAGCACCAACCACGCAAGCTCTTCTATCACAGAAGTAACTACGCCAGAGAGAAAGTTCCCGACAACCTATTTCGCCTAAACTCGTGAGTACACTACGCCATAAAAGGTAATCAAACGCGCCTTTGCAGTCGGCAAATATATCAAGGACATATTTGGCGCTCGATTCTTTCACACAGTTCTGCACGTGGATCCAGGTATCCACAGCCGAAACTAGTGCGGAGAAGTACCCTCCTCGTAGCCCTCTCTAAATATTGTCACCATTATCCTCTCCAATAATTTTGCAATCACGGGGAGGAGACTGATGCCCCGATACGATCTTGGATTGCTCCTCAATAGATCGGGCGATTTCAGTAGGACTACGACTCGAGCACATTTCTACGTACGAGGGAAATAACCTACTTCGACACATCGTGTGAGGATCAACTCGACATAGTCAGATATAGCCTTTCAGATGCTTTTACACATCTGTCCAGTCTTGCCGTCCATGCCAGGTGACCTCCCGCTTCTAAGCCGGCAAACACTGTCCACTATCCAGACTTGGAGGAGGCACGATCATCTCCACAATGGCAGCCTGTTCGTGCTCATCCGCATCGGGAAAGAACGTACCCATTAGCACCCTAGCACACTCGTTCCAAGAAGTCAACAGATTGTCCCCGCACTCTAAAACCGCCCAGGTCACCCTGACTAGAACCCTGTTGCCCACCGCGCCGGCACACATGGTATACCTTGGATCATCTATGTTGTCCTGTACAAATCTCCTAAAGTGATCTTCCTTGCTCCTAATCAACAGTTGGTTGTACGTTCTCAAATTGCTAAGGTAGTCGTTTCGGCGTGAGACAAGATCCTCAGCATTGGAACTTCTGGCTCTTTGGAAAGACTTCCTCAGACACCAGCATTTCATTCATCAATGGCGGGTTAACGAGTATATTAACGTTAAAATCGTGAGGCACGGGATAGCTGTGAGCACCATACAGGTTCATTGCTGTCACGAGAAGCTTAGCTGCGAGCTACCGTTTGCGGATAGTGGAATACTCCATACGGAGTGGCTGTAATGGCAGTCGCGGACAATCAGCGTTATCGAGCGGAGAGTCTCAGTGAGAGGCCGGGTTTTTGCATAAGTACTGAGTGCCTATGATGCTCGATATGACAAGGCGAGTTATTGGCGCCTTTAAATAACAAATGGCCACACTGTTCCCGTGGCGGTCGATCCTTTGGACCGGAACGAGCTTGATCATCTACAAGCGCTTGACGAGGATCGCCATCTGCAAATGAAAATGTGTCTACAACAACAACCTCATTAAAGCCCAGTGAAATGTTCTCTAAAACAGGCAAAAGTGCGGGAGATGACGGAATGTGTGAAATGGTACAGTGTCAACTCGAAAAGGTGGATTCTAAACATCATGACGGACAGTCATTTAGCAATTTGGACAATGTCATCCAGAATGGTAAGGTCGCGAACGGTTTGGGAGTGTAAGAATCAAATTTATCCTTCTCTAAGGATGACACACACAATCTGTTTGCCGGGCCACAGCGGAATAAGGTGGAAATACCAGACCTGAGCCCATTTAGGGACAGATTGGAAAACGTTTGAGTGTTATGCGTATAGTACGGAGTTCCCGAAAAAAAATTGTTTGGGGTTTACTTCCCTTTACAAAGAATGTACAACATGTCGATTAATGGCTTAGGTGTAATGGCGCAGGTTAAAATCTGCACCCTCTGGTCACCCTAACCTATACCTTCAAAATTTGTAAATCTACCATTACACAATGAATCGAAGAGGCCATTGTCATCTAAAGCATCTAAAGTCAATGTTCGTTCATGAGAATCTCGGTTAGCGTAAATAAAATGCCATTAATAAATTTTCTGCTGACATAGAACATTTTCTAAACATTTTTTCTCAAAACAAATTGCGTCGATAATTATTGATGTGCCAACACAGTGTGGCTAATCTCTGGGAATATGTTTAGCGATTTTCATGGCAGACTTCTTTTCTGGGTTGAACACATTTGAGCTCCCTGCCCCATTGAAGCAGAGTAATTTCGCAGAACTTTTTGTTTTAATTAAACGAGAAGCTTGCAGCAGACAACAACAACAACAACCGTCAGCCATAGTATTGGCAACACATCAATAGCAGAGAAGCAACAACATGAAATCCAAACATTTGCAACTACAAAATAAACATCACACCATCATACATTAGCAACTGCAACTGCAATTGCACTGCACTGTTTGTATGGCAGAAAGCAAGGGGCAACTGATCTGAAGGAGGTGCAACAGAATTAACAATAAATATTGTTTTTACATCTTTCCGGTCAATGCAAAAATGCCAAGAAACATCGGTCGATACTCGAATGGTCTGGTCTAGCCGTACTAGCCTAGACGATTGTAGCCAAATATTGAAAGGGGACTGAGAAAGCAGACGGACGGGCGGATGGATGGCCGGCAAGTCATACATTTGTACTGAATTATAGGCGCTACACAACTCCTCGGCTTTGCCGCCAATTGATTGTCGTTTGGTTTTACCTCTTGTCAGCAGTGTGTGTGTGTGTGTGTGTGTGTGTATGTGTGTTACTGAAAGACCAGACCAACTGCCCGGCAGCATTTGCAACTTAACAAATTCGAAACACAACTCCAGCATTAGTGTTGAACAAATTCGAAAACAGCATGAATTACAACGGATATGGGAGACTTTTGACGTTGCACTGTGGTGTGATAACAAAATAATGCTCACAGTGGGAAAAAATTAACAAATACAGAGAAGAGAGAGACAGAGATGAAACAAATAAAAACATTGTCCTCTTGTTGCCTTAACTGAAATCAAAAAGTTGGGTTGGTTAAAGCAGTTTCAAATAAGGACTTGACAACCAGAGATGCCATCTTTGTGCTTTTCGCACTAGATTTGATGCTTTTTAGGTTACCAAAATCCCGAAAAGGCACCATCTAGTGCCAAAAGGAGCACCATCTAGTGCCAAAAGTGCTTTTCTAGTTAGTGCTTTTTTACCCTCTGTTGTAAGATTGAGTTTTTGGTGTCGCTTTTTGTTACGAGGAGCATTTGCTAGCCTATTTCATTTTACATGAATTTTCCCACAAACATTTCATTAAGGAATAGGTCATATATACATCTCTCAAATCAATGAGTGAATACCGATTAAAGTTTTACCCAATGATCAGCGACCACTTTCGCCGAGTCTAAACGAAGCGCTGCTTAAGACACCTCTTCGAAGAAAAGTCTCATATGGCTGAAAACATCACAAATGTCGGCAGCATTAACTAGGGGAACATTTTCACTGGACATCTTTCCTGATGTTCCACCCGTGATTTGAATCTCGACGTCCAGATGGGTCAAAAAAATCCAAAACTTGAGAATAATACCCAAATATTCGATGGGGCGGTGCCCATTATTTTTTGTCCATTCGTTCACTCGTTGTGATTTTTTTTTACTTAATCCAAGAATAACCCTAACGCTAAGCTACAATCGAATTTTTTTTCCTTGAAATTATACACCTATTAGCAACAATTTTCCAAAAACTAAGTTAAGATCCGAACGAGCTATGCAGAAGGGCCGAAAGGGTTTTGCATATGACTGGGCTAGACCCAGAGGTCTCAATGTTAACCCAGAGAAGACTGAAATATGCCTGTTCCCGAGGAAGACAAAGGTGGGCCAATTTAACGCACCACGTTTCCTCAATAAGGCGATTTCGATATCTGCTAAGGTCAAATACTTATGTGTGATCTTGGACAGGAAACTGAATTGGAAGTGTCACATTCAGGAGCGGGTCACAGATGTTGGGCACTATGTAGATGGGCCGTAGGCTCCACATAGAGCCTGAATCCGAGGATAGTCCACTGGCTCTAGAGGAGTGTGATTAGTCCAATACTTACTTACGCCTCAGTAGTTTGGTGGACTGCTATGGAGAAAAAGTGCAATATAAGGACCATACAAAAGGCGGAGTGATGAGGACCACGCCCACTAGGGCACTGAAGACTATTCTAGATATCTGACCCATTGACATACTGATTAATTGTGAGGCAGCTACTGCGGCTATGAGACTTAAGGCGATGGGAGAATGGATTGAGGATGACGATAGAAAAGCTCGAAGGAAGGGAAGAGGTTTCCGATCGGATACCTGAGACGACACTTGAAGTTGAGTGCGAGGCACTGCTGCCATCGGAACACTCTTGGATTGACGGAACCCTAGTATTGCCATCTGGAAGATCATGCTACACGGACGTATCAAAGCTAGAGGACAGAGTGGCCCTGGGGATTTACATTGAGAACCCAGGGACTGAGATGTTTTAGACTGCCTGACCATAATCCTGCAGGCGGAGATCCGGGAGATCACGCAATGCGTGAAGTTGTGTGGTGCTAACGCGAGGACGTCGAGTGTGAACATCTTTACCGACACTAAAATTGCCATAAGGGTAATAACAACCAGGACGATAAGGTCACGAACCGTCTTGCAGTGTAAGAAGGAGATTAACGACTTCTCTAGGGATGGGAAAATCCTCATCGTTTGGCTGCCGGTCCATAACGGAGTAAGGGGAAATGAAAAGAGCAGACGATTTGGCGGTGAAGGCCAGAGGACTGCCGTCAATAAACTTGGTTAACCCGAAGCCTTTCGGGTCGACGCAGTTCGAGTTAAGGGAGTACGCGACGAATGCGCATGCAACATTGTGGAACAGCGAAACGGTCGATAAGACGGCGAAAATCCTATGGGGGGATCCGGATCGTGAGAAGACGAGGCTATTACTGAAAAGAAGCAAGAAGGAGGTCAGAATAGATATTGGTATCATAACGGGACACATAGGACTACGAGCTCACTTATGTAAAATCGGTGCGGCAAGTGATAGCATGTGTAGGGCATGCGGGGAAGATGATGAGAGGTTGGAGCATTTTCTTTGTCATTGCCCGGCTTTCGCGTCTAGCAGATTTCGACACTTAGGTGGAGACACAATATCAGACAAGAACCCACTTAGGGGAGTGGTATTGCAAACAATTAAGGATTTTGTAAGTAGCACGGAATTCCTATCTTAAAATTTTCTTTTTAGAGGTTACTTAATAGTTTTAAGAGCGCACAACAAGCCGATTACTTGCTTAGGTGTATGTCCATAGTGGCATAGGGCGGATTAATATCTGCACCCTCTTTTCAACCTAACAGAACCTAACCTAGTGCGGTTGATATACCACCACCATCTGATGGGGGTATACTAACCTAGTTATTCCGTTTGTAAAACCTCGAAATATTGATCTGCGACCCCATAAAGTATATATATTCTGGATCTTCTCGACATTCAGATTCGATCTAGCCATGTCCGTACGTCCGTTTGTCGAAATCACGATTGCGGTCGAACGCGTCAAGCTAGCTTGCTTTGGCACAGATACTTAATATTGATGAAGGTCGACGAGGATTGCAAATGGACCATATCGGTTCAGATTTACATACAGCTGCCATATAAACCGATCCCCCGATTTGACTTCTTGAGCCCCTGGAAGCCACAAATTTTCTCCGATTTGGGTAAAATTTTTCCGTTTTGGCTGCATGAAAAAAAACTAAAACTTGATATAGCTCCCTTATAAACCGGTCTCTCCACTAGCCTTGTTCGGTTCCCAGACGCTTAATTTTTACAGTTTTGACAGAAGTTTAGAGTAGTGTGGAATAAAATTATGCCCTTTACTTAAATTTAGTTTGTATAAATTTTTAGCAGAATCCATGGTAGTGGGTTCCAACGAAAATTAGAAAATTATTGGCATCACTGTTGACAACTTTGAATTTAATTTGTGAATGCACTCTTACACTAATCATGGAATTGTCACTGTCAGTGAACTCAACATTTTCATCATCATGTACACGAACGAAAAACGTCTGAAGTTTGGAGTAGGTGAACACTACTTTAAGAGGAAAATCATCTTCAGTGACGAAGCTAATTTTTGGGTTAATGGGTTCCTCAATAAGCAAAATATGCGCCATTTGTCAGGTGAAAATCCACATGTACTTCACGAATCAACACTTCAGTTACAAAAAAATTAACTTTTGGTTGGGTTTGCATGCCGGCGAAGTCATTGGGCGATACTTCTCCGACGACAATGACAGTTGTCACGTTATCGTAAATGAACAACGCTACCGCACCATGTTCACTGATCACTTTTAGCCTAAATTGGAAGGTATGGACCTGGAGGAAGTGTAGTTTCAAGAGGATGATGCCACAAGCCACACAGCGCACGTTACAATGGATTTATTGAAAAGTAAGTTTGATTATCTCAAAAAATGGCGCAGTCGATTGGCTGTCTTGTTCGAGCGATTTGACACCTCTCGGCTATTTTCGTTGAAGCTACGTCAAATCATTGGTCTATGCCAACAAGCCGAGCTCAGTGCTCGGAACCACGTCAAGCCAAGCTCGATGGAAGAGCTCAGAGCCATTTAATTTACTTTAATTGGCCATTGAAGAAAATTTATTCCTCTAGCCGAACGTAAAAAAGTTGCCCAAGTGCCTCCAGTTTCTGACACCCAGTTTCGAGATGTCGTAAGAACCACGAGCTGTATGAGCTGTTTGACGACGATAGCATAGTTACACATTCAAAATACAACAGCTGCGTTGGCTAGGTCATGTTGTCAGAATGGATGAAGAAGCTCCAGCTATAAATGAATGACGGATGAAGGCAAGCACAGAGGTATACACAAACTGGGACGACCAAAAACCCGATGGAAAGATCAAGTGGGGGGAGACACCTCGAAACTTGGTGTCAGAGATTATAAAATGAAGGCGAGGCGCTTGGAACGCTATTTTACGTTCGGCTAGTGGAACAAATGATCTGTCATAGGCAATTAAAGTAAATAAGTTTCGAGTTGTCGCTTGCACTTGGTCACTCGATCGAAATTTTGGTCTTCTCATTTTGCTTCTTCTTTGATAGCCCCCTTCAAAAGACTTCTTTGCTGGAACTTTTTCATCCATTCTGAGAACATGACCTAGCCAATGCAAACATTGTATTTTGATGCGATTAACTACGTTATTGTCGTCATACTGCTCGTGGTTCCTATGACACCTACATTTTCCATTAATGCAAACTGGTCCATATATTGGGTTGCCCAAAAAGTAATTGCGGATTTTTCATATAGTCGGCGTTGACAAATTTTTTCACAGCTTGTAACTCAGTAATTGCATTCTTTCTTCTGTCAGTTATCATATGTAACTTTTAGCTTGCTTTAGAAAAAAAGTGTAAAAAAAGTATGTTTGATTAAAGTTCATTCTAAGTTTTATTAAAAATGCATTTCTTTTTTTTTTTTTTAAAATCCGCAATAACTTTTTGGGCAACCCAATATTTTTTTTTCATCGATCTCCGATCTTTCTCTCATCGATCTCCGATCTTTCTCTCATCGATCTCCGATCTTTCTCTCATCCATCTCCGATCTTTCTCTCATCGATCTCCGGTCTTTCTCTCATCGATCTCCGATCTTTGTTTCATCGATCTCCGATCTTTCTCTCATCACCAAACCCACTTTCGTTGGCTACAATTGCTTCTTCCCGTGACCGACGCATACTATCGCTGTCATCGGCATAGTGTGCCATGCCTATTCGCAGCTGCATCTCGCATAATCTTCTCAAGCAGGATATTAAAGAGATCACACGATAGGCTGCCTCCCTGTCTAATACCTCGTTTGGTATTGAACGGTTCGGTGAGATTCTTTCTTATTTTAAATGAGGAGCGCGTAGCATCATCCTGCAAAGTCGTATTAGTTTTGCAAACTCAAACTCAGACTTGGCCTGAAAAACTTTTGAACTTAAAGGGCTGTCGAAGGCGGTTTCGTAGTCAATGAAAAAATGGGAGGTTTTTATTTGTCCTTCTGGGGTCTTTCCTAAGGATTTGACGCAGTGTTAATATGTGGTCTATAGTGCAATTACCAGGTTTAAGCCACAATGATAGGGCCCAATTATTTCACCAGCTTTAGACTTTAATCTTTCACAAAGTCTCTTGTATGCGATGGGGAGGAGACTTACGATATTCCTCTGTAGTTTCTTGTGTACGGGACATAGCATGCTAAGGTTCCAATCATGGGGTATGCGTTCTTCTAGCCAAATTGCGCAGACGAACTGATGCAAAACCCTTATTATCGTGTCGACTCTGGTCTTAAGCAGTTCAACCGGCAACCCATCGGCTCCTGCTGCATTATTGTTTTTCAATCGGTTTACTGCTACGTGGACCTTGTTTTGGTTAGATGGTACACATTCTATACTATCACCAGAGACATTTCTCCTCTATCCTTTTCTCCCGATACCTCTGCTTCAGGCGATAGAGCCTTGCAACTGATTGTATGGTCGCTCTGTATGAGGCATTTTTAGCTTCAGTAGCATTTTGGCACTCCTGGTCGAACCATGGGTTCCTTGGGCGAGGCTTTTGATACCCAAGTTCGGATGTTCCAGCTCTTTCCAATGATTGGGCAATGGTTTGACATTGCACTGCTATACCATCGGGACAGAGAGTGTTATATTTAAGCAATTGGTTCTGCTGAGTGGAGTATGCCGTTGCCATCTTTCCGATATCCAACTTCGGTGCGACGTCAGATCTTACGTTTCGCGCCACACTAAGAAGTATGCGAATCTTTGCTAATGATCCAAATTGATGTTCGACCCTCGGATCGAACGTACATCCAAGACACTGATTGAATGCCTTAAATCCATCACAACATCATCTATTTGGTTTCTTGTATTTTGATCGGGTGACAGTCATGTGGCAGTGTGAATCCTTCCATGTTGGAATCTGATGCTGCTAACTACTATGTTCTTTGCCGCGGCGAAGTCTATTAGCCTCAATCCATTATCAGAAGTTCTTAGTGTAGGCTAAATTTTCCAATTGTTGGGCCAAAGATGCTTTCCTTCTCATATTCTATTTCTAGGCGCTCGTAGAAAATATCTTTGGTCTGTTCGTACTTATCTTCTGTGGGGGCATGGGCACAAATAAGGCTGATGTTCAAGAATTTGGCCTTTATTCGGATTGTGACTGTGACCGGAGTAAACCTGGAGATACGATTTTTCAGTCTCCGACTAACCACAAATCCACAGCCAAATTCATTCCTTGTTTCATGACAGCTATATTATAGGGCGTCACCACACGGTGTTTTTGTGGAGCCCTTCCCGCACTTCCTGTAAGGCGATCATATCCGCCTTGTACTTCTCCAATACATCTGCCAGTGCTTACACTGCACCCTCTCTATAAATAGTGAGGATATTCCAGGTGCAGATACGCAAATCACGGTCCTTACAATGTTTGCAGGGGTCATCAACAAAGGGGGAATCTTTCCGTTTCGGCTGAAATGAGCGGCCGAGTCATCGAAAACTGGGTGCAACGTATTGACTGATGCAAACGTGCCTGCGGTGGCCATTTCAGCGAAGAAGAGTTCCATTCATACTTGTTTTGCCGATAGTAAAATTTTTGAAATACCTCAAATAGTTTGCGTTTTATTAAAAAAAGACAAGTAAAAGCGTGCTAAGTTCGGCCGGCCTGAATCTTGGGAACCCACCACCATGGATTCTGATTAAATTTGAGAGCTTTATCTGGTTATAGATCGATTTGGACCGTAACAAAACACTACGTGCAAAAATTCAGCCAAATCGGTTTCAAATTGAGGCATCCAGTGGCTCAATCAGTCAAAGATCGATTTATATGGGAGCTATATGAGGTTATGGACCGATTTGGACGGTACTTGGCGCAGTTGTTGGAAGTCATAACAGAACACTATGTGCAAAATTTCTGTCAAATCAAACAAAAATTGTGACCTCCAAGCGCCCAAGAAGTCAAATCGGTAGATTGGCATACATGGGAGTTGTACCAGCTTATAGACCGAATTAAACCCTACTTGGCACAGTTATTGGAAGTCATAACAAAACACTATGTGCAAAATTTCAGGCAAATCTGACAAAAAAAAGTTAAATCAGGAGATCGGTTTATATGGGAGCTATGTCCAAGTCTTAACCGATATGACTCATTTGCAATCCCCAATGACCTACATCAATATTAAGCATATGTGCAACATTTCAAGGAGGCCACCGTAGCGCAGAGGTTAGAATGTCCGCCTATGACGCTGAACAGCTGGGTTCGAATCCTGGCGAGAAAAAATCAGAAAAATTTTTAAGCGGTGGCTTTCCCCTCCTAATGCTGGCAACATTTGTGAGGTACCATGCCATGTAAAACTTCTCTCCAAAGAGGTGTCGCACTGCGGCTCGCCGTTCGGACTCGGCTATAAAAAGGAGGCCCCCTATCATTGAGTTTAAACTTTAATCGGACTGCACTCATTGATATGTGAGCAGTTTGCCCCTGTTCCTTAGTGGAATGTTCATGGGCAAAATTTGCATTTGCAAAATTTCAAGTGGCTAGCCTTACGCTTTTGACCGCTATCGTGATTTCTACAGATGGACGGACGGTCGGACAAACGGATGGATGGTCGAACAATCGTATCAGCACCACGAAAATTGTCATCAATAAACCGCTCCATATGAGTCCCATATTCTTCTGTTCGCATAAAAATCATCTTAAAGGGTTTTTGGGTTAAACGTTCTGTATATCCAATACAGAAAAGAACAACATTTATTTTCAACTGTATTATGCCGTGGCCAATTTCTCTGTCCACTTTGCCATAGTGCTATAGCGCTGTGTGCTTCCAAGTGCTTCGAGTGACATACAGCCATCACAATATAAACCAGAAAAATGTCTTGTTCTAACCCACTGTGATAGCTTTGCATAAGTCACACAGCTTTATGGGAAGTTTCCTTCTCGAAGAATACACCCAAGAAGAAAACCCCAGGAAAACAAAAACAGAAGCATATGCGATGGAGGCACAAACAATTGTGCTTCCCATACCCAACTAGCGCAACGAACCTTCATAGAATACCCGTAATCAATGACCAAGTCCAAAGACCGTGGTCGCCAAAGATTCAGGCGCAGTGTGCAAACCTGTGCCGCCAATGTAAACTACAGAGATTTGCAAATATGAACATGCTCGTGGATGCAAATATTTATGCAACTGTGCGTATTTGTGCCACAATAACTCAAATTTCACCAATGGTTTTGTTGACATTGTTTTGGGCGATATGTTCGTTCATTGATTCATTATGGCAAGTAACATAATCGGGGGTTCGAGCAATGCTGTGAACATTTCAATGTTTTGTTTATAATATCTTCGCAGTTAGTGAAGCATCTAAGGAGAAATTGTCCAACCCGCCACTGTCCAGTGTCCTGAGGAAGAGTGGTTCCACAGCTTTCCCACCTGCCACTGATTGCGTACGGAAGCTCATCATGACAAGTTCTAACGAATCTTGTGAGGATAAACTTCTGGTGGAATCGGAAGACAAGGCTAGCACAACAGTGGTAGGGCTTCTGAATCCTGACTATGGTCCGGTTTCAACAGATAACTCTCCATCATTTTAAGGCCGCTTCGGCGGCACTAAAGATCCTCCTGATGGCAGGGGGATTTGACGTGGTTCTTATCCAGGAGCCATGGGTGTGTTGGGAAATGGTTTGTGGAATAAGAATTCCGGGATTTAAACTACTCAAGGGTACGGGGAATGGGAGACGCGGAGCCTGTATTCTTGCAAAGAATAGTCTTAACGTTTTGCTTCTTCCATCGCTAAGCACTGAAGATTTAGTAGTAGCCAGCCTTGAGTCTCATTACTGGCTGGCTTCGCTATATATGGCACACGATTCAGAGATGCCGCCTTCAAAGTCGCTGGCTGAAGTCGCCTCTGTAAGTAAGAAGAGCCTCAATGTAGGAAGGGACGTTAATGCACATCACCCGATATGGAAAAGTTCGGATGTCAACGAAAGGGATGAGCTGCTTATTGAATATATTATAAGTTGTAATCTAGCGATTTGTAATAAAAGGGATAAACCTACCATTATTACCAGAAACTGGCATGAGTTACTAGATATTACCTTTGTATCGGAAGATATAAGTGGAAGAATATGCGACTGTGAAGTTTTGCATGACCACAGCTTCTCTGGTCATCGTTATATTAGTTTCAGCCTTGGAGAAAATACTGCAGAAGTGGTCCCTCGGCTAAACCGAAGAATGGGATATATTTCCACACAAATTCTGCACGTCTATCCCTTGTAGACCAGAAAAGGAAGTAGAAACTAGGGAGGATTTAGGCATAGTGGTCAAGCGGATCACTAAGACCCTGAATGACTCGCTTGTGTCACCATGCCCTAGTGTCAAGCCAAGGGGCAAACAGCGACCGCCATGGTAGAACCCAGGATTGGGATAAATTTCCACACAAATTCTGCACGTCTATCCCTTGCAGACCAGAAAATTAAGTGGAAACTAGGGAGGATTTAGGCATAGTGGTCAAGCGGATCACTAAGACCCTAAATGACTCGTTTTTGTCAGCATGCCCTAGTGCCAAGCCAAGGGGCAATCAGCGACCGCCATGGTGGACCCCAGAGCTGTTTGGTCTAAGGAAGGACTGAAGAAAACTCTCCAACAGAGCAAAAGCCTCAAGAGCACCACACGATTGGGACATCTATAAGGTTGGGCTAAGAAAATATTAGAGCGAGCTGAGAAAGGTTCAGAACAAATCCTGGGTAGAATTCTGCAGCTCCGTGGGGGATACATCTGAGGCGTCTAGGATAAGGAAGACTTCATCATCGAGACCAGAAGTCCGAGAATATATGGGCAATGTCTAGTGAGAACACACTAGAACTGCTCGTTGATACACATTTTCCGGGAAATTCTCCAACGAACAAAGTGGAGGCAGTAAAGGTTATCACTGGTTTGCATTCGTCTAAGCCGAAAATCCTTTGGGCGATAAGAAGTTTCGACTCCTTTAAATCGCCAGGCCGTGATGATGTAACACCGGTTGAATTACAAGCTGTGTCTGATAGACTGGTCCCCTGGCTTAGGGAGATATATTCCGCTTGTATCTGCATGTCTATATACCTGTGGGTTGAAGGGACAAGAAGGTCATTTTCATTGCGAAAGCAGGAGAACCCTACCACACGAAGGCGAAAGATGTTCGTCCTATTAGTCTGTCATCCTTTATGCTGAAGACTCTTGAGAGGTCGATAGAAACATGTCTTAGGGCAAAGATCCCTGGAGATCACCTGTCGTGGCACCAGCAGCATATAGTAAAGGCGAATCAATTGAAATAGACCTTCACGACCTAGACGGCTACATGGAGGGGTTTCTCGTTGTCAAGGAATATACAATGGTAGCATTTCTTAACATTGAAAGAGCTTTCAATAATGGAAAACCGAGGTCAATCATGAAGGAGTTGCAGTTTCTGGGCATCAACTCTACCTTAAGAAAGTTTATTAATAACTTACTTACTAAAAGATGCATTACGGCAGGCTTGGGATCTGTGGATATAAAAAGATGGGTTAGCAGAGGAACACCTCAAGGAGGTGTACTGTCTTCTCTACTTTGGAATATAGCCATTAACAATATATTATTGTCTCTGGAAGAAAAAGGTGTAAAAGTGACCGAGTATGCTGATGACGCGGTTAGCAGTGACGGGAAACTCAATACAGGGGGCAAACGATGAGACCATCACCCACTCCCAAGAAGCCCATCTAATGGAGCACCAATAATTAAAGTCATCCAGACAAACCTTCACCGGGGGGAGAGAGCTACGCACGCTCTGATAGAGAAAATCAGCAAGGTGAAGATTCACATTATCTTAATTCAGGAGCCATGGACGCCTAGGAACAAAGTTTCTGGACTGAACCATATCAACTACCAATTAGTCTATGCGTGTTTTGTCATAAAAATGTAAATTATATTTCCTAACCAGAATTGTCAATGTCGGATGCAACACTGATGAGCCAGGGAGACGGTGGAGCATACCTGGTATCATCTTTTCTGGCTTTGGACTCTCCAAAACCGCCAAGCACATCGGATGTGCAACGGCTGGAGAGGAAAGTAAAACAGACAAGAAACGATGCAAACTCTCACCACATTTCGTGGGATAGTACCAACATTAATAAGCGGGGCCAAGCCCTGGCAGAATTCTTGTATACTAACGGCCTAATAACAATCAATATTGGTAACACCGCTACCTTTGTTAATAGTATTAAGGAGGGAGTTTTAGATGTGACAATGTGTTCGGAAAATCTAATCGATGAGGTCAGCATTGGAGGCTCTCCATGGAGCATTCTTTCCAACGCCGAATTCGATATGTTTCGGTTATAAGTTGAAACCCAATTGGCCAAAATTCGGAAGACTACTCAGAAGAAGACTTGGGCAAGATAATTAGATTGTCCAAGCATAGAAGACGACAATGTCAACAGGATTACGACTGCACTTGTGGAGTCTTTCAATGATAGTTGTCCTCTTTGAGAAAGAAAATCAGCCCAAGAAAAACCCTGCTTGAACAGGGAGATTCGCAATATTGGGAAAGAAGTCAGCAGACTTTATAACAGAGCATGTCGTAAAAAAGCGGAAGTTTTTGTGCAACCTGGTCGATAGCGTTAATGACGCCGCCAAGATGAAAAAGTTTGTCTCAAAACCCTATGTCCAAACTGAAACGTTAGTAGACGACATGGGAGTGAGAGCAAAGACAATGGGGGACATGTTGGGGCTTTTGATGCAAACCCCATTTCCACAGGAAACGACGGAACTCACGGGGACAACGGAATCTTGAAATAATGAGGTTGATCGAATGCTTATCATAACGGAATTTATGGTGAAGGAAGCCTCGACGAGCTTCCAATGGAATATTTCCGGCGTTACTACAAAAGGAGGCCGACTATCCGGCCAAAATTTTTACAGCGTGTCTAGGCCTAGCATTTACTCCGAAAGCCTGGCTGGAGGCAAGGGTGGTGTTTATACCCAAGCCCTGCAAGGCAAGATGTGCGACACAAAAGGCCTACAGACCTATAAGCCTTCGATCTTTCTACTCAAAACCATGGAACGCATTGTGGTTGCCATGATAAAGAGTACGACATCCAGCAAACTGCTTAAATACAAACAGCATGTCTATGTCAAGGAAAGGTCGGTGGAGACTGCCCTGTACGAGGTTGTGCATACAATTGAAGAATCCTTCGATGCCAAAACGTACACACTGGTGGTATGAATTGACATCGAGGGGGCTTTTAACAATGTACGGACCGACACATTGATCTAATCCTTAGAACAGGACCGAGTCCTTAGAGACTGGATAAACCATATGCTAAGGAATAGGTGGATAAATTGCGTGCCCCATAGCATCAATATAAGGGAGAAAGTGGCACAAGGCACGCAACAGGGAGCCATTTTATTGACCTATTATGGATGCTTATTGAGGAGGGATTTGAATAAGAATCCGATCCAGCTATGCAGAAGGGCCGAAAGGGTCTTGCATATGGGATATGACTGGGCTAAACCCAGGAGTCTCAATGTTAACCCAGATAAGACTGAGATATGCTTGTTCACGAGGAAGACGAAGGTGGGCCAATTTAACGCACCATGTTTCCTCAACGAAATGATTTCGATAACTGATAAGGTCAAATACTTAGGTATGATCTTGGACAGGAAACTGAATTGGAAGTGTCACATTCAGGAGCGTACTGAGAAGGCTCACAGATGTTGGGCACTATGTAGACGGGCCGTTGGCTCGAATCCTAGGATAGTCCACTGGCTCTACAGGAGCTTGATTAGACCAATACTTTCTTACGCCTCAGTAGTTTGGTGGACTGCTATGGAGAAAAAGTGCAACATAAGGACCATACAACAGGTTCAGAGAACATGTTGTCTTGGCATAGGCGGAGCGATGAGGACCACGCCCACTAGGGCACTGGAGACTACTAGACTAGATATCTGACCCATTGGTAAGGCGATGGGAGAATGGATTGAGGATGGGAGCAGCTCATACCATCGCAGTATAATCGGGGCGACGATAGGAAACCTGGAAGGAAGGGAGAGATTTCTGATCGAATACCTGAGATGAGCCTTGAGGTCGAGTGCGAGGCACTGCTGCCAGCGGCATAGTCTTGGATTGACGGAACCCTAGTATTGTCATCTGGAAGGTTCATGTTACACGGATGGATCAAAGCTAGAGGACAGAGTGGGCCTGGGTGACTACATTGAGAACCCAGGGACTGAGATCTGTTTTAGGCTGCCTGACCATAATACGGTTCTATAGGCGGGGGATACGGGCTTTCACGGAATGCGTGAGGTGGTGTGGTGCTAACGCGAGCATATCGAGTGTGAACATCTTTACGGACAGTAAAGTAGCCATAAGGGCAATAACAACCAGGACGGTGAGGTCACGAACAGTCTTGCAGTTTAAGAAGGAAATTAACGCCTTCTCTAAGGATGCCAAAATCCTCATCGTTTGGTGCCGGGCCATAACGGAGTAAGGGGGAATAAAAGGGCAGACGTCTACAAAGAGAACTGCCGTCTAAAAATAAGGGCCTTTGTAGACGAATGCGCATGCAACTCTGTGGAACAGCAAAACGTTTGGTAGGAGGTTGAAATCCTATGGGGGGATCCAGATCGTGAGAAAACGAGGCTATTACTGAAAGGAAGTAAGAAGGAGGCCAGTATAGCTATTGGTATCATAATGTGTTCCGTTGGGGTATATAAGATTCGACCCGCCCGAACTTAGCCTGCTTTTACCTGCTAGTATTTTAAAACTTGAAACGGCTATAAATTCCAATTGGAGTTCTGACCCTTTTTAATGGCGGTCACAACGACCAAACAATAATTGGACGTTGTGATCGTTTAAATATAGGTCATAACGCCCAAATAACATTTTGAGCGTTATGGCTCCTGGGTATTATGACTCGTCACCGGCGGCCCCACGCTCTTGACCCCAAATAATAATTTCATCATCATCGTCATCGGCTACCACACCATGTTGTCTCGATCGGCCTACATGTCCAATTGATGGACTTTTCTGGTAGCGGGCGGTATCCAGCAAATAATTTCAGAGTCGTACTCTAGTCTCAAAGACCTTTCATTTGTGCACCACATTGTCCCGACCGGCCTACATATTTTCTTGGGAGAGAGGGCGGCCTCCACCCTAGACCTCTATTTATAAATTTAGATTTATACCCTACTCTCAATCTGCCATATCAACCAAATCAGCCTGAATGGCAATATGCCGGACATAAAATGTAGTTGTTTGTCTTGGCTCCAAGAAATAATTTTATATTCGCACTATACTCTGAAAGACCTTACATTTGAGTATCATATTCCACCAATCGGTTTATATGTCCTTTGTCCTTTTGGAAATGAGGTGGCCACCACACAATTGCGGGCAAAGTTTGTGTTCTGTCTAATCTCCACATTCGAATATCTTTCAATTGATACTCATATTGTCCCCATTCTGTCCTTCCATTGGCTTTTGGGGTGGGGCGTTCCCTAAGTAGCTTGGTGTGAAAGCCGTCTAAAAACCCTAATACCTCCTAAAACGGGAATTAAGGACGATAAGAACAATGTAGGTCTAAAATTTAAGGCACTTAAGCCTGGAGAAAGAATGTGGTATCGCAACTGGGGACTAATTTATGGGAGGGATAATCACAATAGGCTATATAGTTTTTGGATATCGGAAAGGGGGCGGACGTTCCCCCTAACCCCTACAGTAGGGCGGACCTTCCCTTCTACGCAAACATAAAAACGTAGCGATCGAGACAATATGGGACTCAAATGAAAGGTAATCAGGAGCAGAGTACGAATTTCATATTAGAAATTGGGTCCGAGTAACTGGCGGGCCGACACAACCGTAAAACCCCCCTAAGTAGGTTTATAGGACTATCATGACAATATGGGACTCAGATGAATGGTATTCGGGAGTAGATTGAGGAAATGGGAAGAAGGGAGGAGCAGGATTTTTAATTGGTTGATATCGGACCCTCTCCCGTTACCCCAAAAACACCACCCAAAAGTGGACTGATGCAGTATGGGCATCAAATAAAAGGTATTGAAGAGTATAATGCGAACATAATAATAAAAATTAGGTTCAAGTAGCCAGGAAGTCGCCCTAGCCCGAAAACACCTCCAAGCCGGCAAATTGAACGTTCATATCAATATGGGGCTCCAACGAAAGATATTCGGGAGCAGAATACGAATTTGGTATGCAAAATCAAACTGAAGTATAGGGGGTCACACAAACCCCCCGAAAATGTCCCAAATGGACACATTACGAATCTGGTATGCAAAATCAGATTGAAGTATAGGGGGTCAAATCAACCCCCCGAAAATGCCCCAAATGGGCACATTTTCCAATGGGACTCGGCTTGTTTGTTTCTTCCGTAGAATCAAAAGCGACTGAACCGATTTTCTTAGAATTTTCGCAGATTGTGTAGTTTGGTCTGGAAGAAAACATACGCTACATAATTTTTATACCCACCACCGTAGGATTGGGGGTACATTCATTTAGTCATTCCGTTTTCCCTACAAAGTATATATATATTTCGGATCGTCCTAAAATTCTAAGACGATTTAACGATGTACCTGTGTCTTTCCGTCTGTTGTAATCTCTCTACAGCCTTCAAAAATTGAGATATTAATCTGAAATTCGACACAGATACGTGTTTTTGATACACGCTGGTTTAGTTCTTGAACGGGCCAAATCGGACCATATTTGGATATAGCTGCTATATAGACCGATCTGGCGATAAAGGGTGTGATGCCCATAAAAGCTTTATTTATTACCAGATTTAGCTGAAATTTGAAACAGTGAGTTGTCGAGCCTTCCGTTATCCGACCTAAATAAGGTTCAGATCGGACTATATTTGGATATAGCTGCCATATAGACGATCTGCCGATAAGGGGTCTGAAGTCCATAAAAGCTTTATTTTTTAACCGATTTCGCTGAAATTTGAAACAATGAGTAGTTTTAGGACTCCCAACATCCTTCCCCAATATGGTTCAGATCGCACTATAGTTAGATATAGCTGCCATATAGACCGATCTCCAGGTAAAGGGTCTGAAGCCCATAAAAACTTCATTTTTTAACCGATTTCGCTAAAATTTGAAACAGTAAGTAATTTTAGGCCATCTGACCCAAATATGAAAAAGATCAGACTGTATTTAGATATAGCTGTCATATTCCGATTAAGAATCTGAAGCTCATAAAAGCTTTATTTATTACCCGATTTTGTTGAAATTTCAAATACAAAATTTAACAGTGACTTTTATTTATTAGACCACTCAATATCCGTGCCGAATTTGGGTGCATAAGTTATCTAATTTGCACCGGATTGTGACGAAAGGGGGTTTACATATATACCCGAGGTGGTGGGTATCCAAACTTCGGCCCGGTCGAACTTAATCCCTCTTCACTTGTTTGATATCGGTTGGGGGCAGACCCTGCCCCATACCCCAAAAACACCACCCAAAATCAAAAGTGGGCCGATAGGCACAATATTAGTATCAAATGAAAGGTACTAGAGATTAGCAAACGTATATAGTACTATAATTTTGGGTTCAAGTGCCCAGCGGGCCGTTCCAACCCCAAAACTCATCTAAACACATATATTCTACGTTCATGTCAATATGGGACTCAAATAAAAAGTATTTGGCAGAAAATTACAAATATGGCATATAAAATTAGATTCAAATAAGGGGAGGTCTTCCCACCCCCAAATACCCCCAAATGGGCACATTAGACAACTATGGCTATAAGGATCTCAAATGAAAGGTATTTGGGAATAGATTACGAATATGACATCAAAATTTACGTTCAGGCCTAGGTGGCGCTTTTTCTCCTAAAAATACGAAAAATAGGTTCATTGATATGAGTCAATGAACCTATTTTTCGTTCTTATTCTTCATCACTATGGAACGCAAGATATTTGAGAGTAGACAAGTAAGAGTGTGCTAAGTTCGGCTGGGCCGAATCTTATATACCCTCCACCATGGATCGCATTTGTCGAGTTCTATGCGCGGTATCTCTTTTAAGGCAAACAAAGAATATTGAATAAGAACTGTTATGCTATTGGAGCTATATCAAGTTATAGTCCGATTCGGACCATAAATGAATGCTGAACATTGTAGAAGTCATTGTGTAATATTTCAGTTCATTCGGATAAGAATTGCGCCTTGCAGGGGCTTAAGAAGCAAAATCGAGAGATCGGTTTATATGGGAGCTGTATCAAGCTATTGATCGATTCAGACCATATTAGACACGTATGTTGAAGGTCATGAGAGAAGCCGTTGTACAAAATTTCTACCAAATCGGATGAGAATTGCGCCCTTTAGAGGCTTAAGAAGCCAAAATCCCAGATCGGTTTATTTGGCAGCTACATCAGGTTATGTACCGATTTGCGCCATACTTAGCACAGTTGTTGGAAGTCATAAAAAAACACCTCGTGCAGAATTTCAGCCTAATGGGATGAGAATTGCGAGCTCTTTTGGCCCAAGAAGCCAAGATCCATATACACCGATGTACATGACAGCTATACCAGATTATAGACCGATTTGAATCATACTTAACATAGTTGTTGGAAGTGATACCAAAACACTACGTGCAAAATTTCACTCAAATCTGACGAGAATCGTGCCCTCTAGAGGCTCAAGAAGTCAAGACCCAAGATTGGTTTTCATGGCAGCTATATCAAAACATAGAGCGATTTGAACCATACTTAGCGCAGTTGTTGGAAGTGATATCAAAGTACCTAGTGCAAAATTTCAGTCAAATCAAAATTTCAAAAGTCAAGATCCCAGATGGGTTTATATGGCAGCAATATCAAAACATGGACCGATTTACAATCCCAACCGACCTACACTAACAAAAAAGTATTTGTGCTAAATTTCAAGCGGCTAGCTTTACTCCAGCGAAAGTTAGCGTGCTTTCGACAGATAGACGAACGGACAAATGGACGGATGTGGCTAGATCGACTTAAAATGACATGACCATCAAGAATATATATACTTTATGGGGTCTCAGACGCATATTTCGAGATGTTACATACAAAATGACGAAATTAGTATACCCCCTTCCTATGGTGGAGGGTATAAAAATGAATCTGATATCCAATTTCGGAGCCAAGTGTTTGGGGGTGCGCCCTAAGGCACCACTTTAAATGAATTTCATTTCCCACTATGGCAATATGGAGCTCATATCATCGATATTTAGGAGTAAAGAAGGAATTTGATATCTATTTTCAGGGTTTATATATTGTTTAAAACTGAATTGCATTGAGACGCATTTTTCTGTGCAATAATGCTTAATGGGTTATTTCATCATGAATAAAATTATGTCGATTGGCTAGAGGATGCGTGCAAGACAACCAAACATGAAATCATGAGTTCAAATCATACGGTAAAAAAAATTATGATATCGGATGTTAGGGTGATAGTAGAGAGAGTGACATAGAAAAAACCCGAGAGCAAAACAGTAAATGAACGAGACAAGGCAGCGCGAGCCTAACAAAAAAAATTAAAAAACCACCACAACACCGAAGCTATGCAGTTTGGTTAAATGTTTTTTTGTCTTGCCTTTGGATATATGGTTGTTGTTCTTATATGTTGGCTTGCAACGCCTTTCAACAAACAATTTGTACTTTCAGTCGTTGAGATTTAAAACAAATTGTTGCAGGAAAATTAACAAATTTCGTCGTCGCTTTTTCGACAAAAGTTGTTGTTTTTTTCAAAATTATTTTTATCTGTGTAGTTGGTCTAAACAAACACAAGTTATACAAGAAAACAACTAATTCTTTGCCACACAAAACAAAAATCTGCCAAAATTAAACATAATTTGAGGAACAACAGAAAGGAGTCGCAAATACGCGGAAGTTTCCAAAATGCAAAATACGCTGTGTGGTCTATACTTTGGCAAGTTCTAATACAGCCGGCGGCAATACAATGTTTTCCCTTAACATTCGAAAATCCTTTCAATTGTTTACTTTACTTTAATTTTTAATGTTCTGCAGCACGTCTTCTGAGGAACTTTCAAATGTTTATACTGAAAATATTTTGTTTACATTTTGGCGAATGAAAATTTCCGCATTCTTAGGTGTATGATGGGATATGGGTTAACTACAGATCAAATGCAAACGCATAAAGCAATCAATGAACCCCAATTCAATTTGTTGCCACAAAAAAGAGAACAAATCGAAGCTATCAGAGAATTGAGAAAAATTTTAAATGTTGCCATATGCAAATTATCTGCGGTGGACCAGTTCTTGCATAATTAAATATTTGCATGTCTGTGCGTTGACAGCAATCCTTCAGCACTTACTTGGTTGTATATACCAGACTCAGATATTCAAATGAAGGGGGGAGGGATTTGTATAAACCCCATAGTTTATGAAGTAGATATTTACATAAGTGCGTGGGTTACTCCTATCATCACCATTGCGACCTAATTTCTAACAATAGAAGTTGCATAAAGCTTAGGTTTGCACACTTCACTTGCATTGAAGAATTCAACCATCATTAAATGTTTTAAATGAACCAAAGGGAGCAACCAATGGATTTACAACAGCAGTGGCCACAGCACATAATCAATAGTCCAGCTAAACAAGTACAGATTGGCTTTAATTTGTTGCCACTAAGTATTGCCGTTGGTGGTGATGGTGCTGATGATGGTGATTGGGGCAGCGGCGTCTAATATGTGGGTCATAAAACTAATTAAATTAGAACTCAACGCACTCAAGTGATTGCTATCGAGAACATCTCCCCAAGATTCCAAAAACGCCATGAAAGATGCCTACAGCCAAACATCATGAGGCAACACAAGTGTACTATGGTGGCATGGATGGATGACTGACGGAAGAATAGTTGGATGGATGGATGACTTGCTTTGTCTTGGGCTATGACAAGAGATTTGTTGGCATTTGATCTTTGAAGAATGGTTTTTCTTCTGCTTTTTCTTCGTCGATTTTTTTTGGGGCAATCCCTTCTTTAATTGAGTTTATCGACCAATTTTAAAGTGCCGGAATAGAAAAACACCATCATCTTGTGCCGAGTAAAAAGTATTGAAAACATATGGAACGGCTGGCAGGTTGGCGAGTACGCCGAACACACCAGCACATAATTGTTGAGCAAACAAACCCATTAAAGTGATCCAATCAAAATGTTTCTTGTGAGTGAGTACAATAATCTGTTAATGATTTGCCAGATCACTTTTGCGACACACATAATTACGATGAGTTGAAGTTGAGTTGTACAAGTGGTTTGTATTAAGAAATCAACTTCCTAGAAACACAATAACGTTTTTCGAAATTTCATGTTTATGGGAAATTTTAAGAGATTTTAGATTTGTGTTTAAAGATGAATATGCGCAGCTTCAACTTCAACTTTTATCTAAGGTGAAGACCAAAAAGTCGGTAAAAAACCAAGTGAAGGGAAATGGCGAAACGGAGTGTTAGAAATTCATAATGCAAATGGCCAACTTCAATGGGAGACCAGTATTCACTCATTGTAGGCGAGAAGGTAAAGAAGAAATGTGATCAGACTAGAGGTTTTTTATCGATGCTATTGGCGAAATTGAAAAACAACGAGCAAAAGCACTCTTTGTTCGGCCGGGCCGCATTTTTGAAACCCACCACCATGGATTCTGCGTAAAATTGGCCCAAAAAATATAATTAGTTGAAAGGCATGATTGTACTCTAGCTTCTAGGAACCGAACAAAGATAATCGAGATCGGTTTATATGGCAGCTATATCAGGTTGTAGACCTATTTGGACCGGCACAGTTGTTGGAAGTCGTAACAGAACACCACGTGCAAAATTTTAGCCAAATTGGAAAAAAATTATGGCTTCCGGAGGTTCAAGAAGTGAAATCGGGAGAACTGTTTATATGGAAGCTATATCAGATTATAGACCGATTTACATCGTACTTGGCACAGTTGTTGGAAGTCGTAACAGAACAACACGTGCAAAATTTAGACAAATTGGACAAAAATTGTGGCTTCCAAGGGCTCAAGAAGTCAAATCGGCAGATCGGTTTATGAGGGAGCTATATCTGGTTATAGACCGATTTGAACCGTACCTGGCACAGTTGTTGGAAGTCATAACAGAACATCATGTGCAAAATTTCAGCCAAATCGGACAAAAATTGTGGCTTCCAAGGGCTCAAGAAGTCAAATCGGGAGATCGGTTTATATGGGAGCTATATCTGGTTATAGACCGATTTGGATCATACTTGGCACAGTTGTAGGAAGTTATAATTGTGGCTTCCAGGGACTCAAGAAGTCAAATCGGGAGATCCGTTTATATGGGAGCTATATCTGGTTATAGACCGATTTGGACTTTACTAAGTACAGTTGTTAAAAGTTGTAACAGAACCCTACATGCAAAACTTCAACTAAATCGGATAAAAATTGCGGCTTCTAGGGGCTCAAGAAGGCAAATAGGGAGATCGGTTAATACGGGAGCTATATCGGGTTATAGGCCGATTTCAACCGCATTTCGCACAGTTGTTGGAAGTCGTAACAGAACACTATATGCAAAATTTATATTTTGCATATAATGTTATAGCCATATCGGACAACAATTGTGGCTTCCGGGAGCTTAAGAAGTCCAATAGGGAGATCGGTTAATACAGAAGCTATAACAGGTGATAGGCCGATTTCAACCGTACTTGTTGGAAGTCGTAGCAGAACACTATCTTTAAAATATTAGCCAAATCGGACAAAAAATGTGGCTTCCAGGGGCTCAAGAAGTGAAATCGGAAGATCGCTTTATATGGGAGCTATATCAGGTTATAGACCGATTTGAACCGTACTTGGCAAAGTTGTTGGAAGTCGTAACAGAACACTACCCAAATCGGGCAAAAATTGCGGATTCCTGGGGCTCAAGATGGGAGGCCACCGTAGCATGTCCGCCTATGACGCTGAACGCCTGGGTTCAAATCCTGGCGAGACCATCAGAAAAAATTTTCAACGGTGGTTTTCCCCTCCTAATGCTGGCAACATTTGTGATGCCATGTAAAACTTCTCTCGAAAGAGGTATCTGCGGCACTGCGGCACGCCGTTCGGACTCGGCTGTAAAAAGGAGGCCCCTTATCATTGAGCTTAAAACTTGAATCGGACTGCACTCATTGATATGTGAGAAGTTTGCCCCTGTTCCTTAGTGGAATGTTCATGGGCAAAATTTGCAATTTGGGGCTCAAGATGTAAAATCGGGAGATCGGGTTCCATGGGAGCTATATCAGGTTATAGACCAATTTCAACCGTACTAAGCACGCTTATTGGACGTCACAACAGAACACTACGTGCAAAATTTCAGCGCAATCGGATAACAACTGTGGCTTCTAGGGGCTAAATATTGTATATCAAAACGGGAGTTCGGGTTACATGGGAGCTATATCAGGTTATAGACCGATTTCGACTGTTCTAAACACGGTTATTGCAAGTCGTAACAAAACACTACCAGTAAAATGTCAGCCCAATCGGATAACAATTGCGGCTTCCAAGGGCCTAATATGTCACATAGGGAAGCTATATCCAAATCTGAACCGCAATGGCTCATTTGCAATCCCCAATGACCTACTTCGATAGGATGTATCTGTGCAAAATTTCAAGCGACAAGCTTTGTGCGTTCGACCGCTATCGTGATTTCGACAGGCGGACAGACGAACATGACTAGATCTACTCGGAATGTCGTGATGATCAAGAATATATATACTTTATGGGGTCTTAGACGATTTTTCGAGATGTCACTAACGGCATGACTAGAAGAGTATACCCCCATCCCATGGAGGTGGGTATAAAAAGCAACCCTGAGAAAGAAAATCTAAGTTAGGAATACAGTGCTACTTACAAAATTCTAAATTGTTTCCCATACCACATCCCTAAGTTGGTATATGTCTGATATTGTGTCCTCACCGAAGTACCGGAGACTGTAGGCCACAAAAGCCGTGAAAAGACATAGGAAATGTTCCAACGTCTCATCATCTTTCCCACATTTCCTACACATGCTTCCACTTGCCGCACCGATTTTGCATAAGTGAGCTCGCAGTCCTATGTGTCCTGTTATGATACCGAAAGCATTACTGACCTCATTCTTACTTCCTTTCGGTAATAGCCTCTTGTTCTCACAATCCGTATCTCTCCATACGGCTTTCGCCATTCTATTGAATATTTCGATGTTCTGCAGGGTTGCATGCGCATTCTTATCCTACGCTCTGAACTAGGACTGCATTGATCTGAAGGGCTTCGGGTTAAACAATTTTATTGACGGCAGTCCTCCGGCCTTCACCGCCAAATCGTCTGCTTTTCTTTACCCCTTACTCCGCTATTGGGCGCTCCGGCAACCGAGATAGTAGCGTGCTTGGATTAACAGTGCAGGGGTCGTGTCAGAACCCTTGGTCTGTCCCTACTGTGGTATAACAATGGACCTAAAATTGTCTAAGTGAATCTGTAAAGGACTGCCACTCTTACCTAACCTGCTCCGCTATGGCCCGGCACCCAAACGATGCAAATAGTGCCATCCTCAGAAAAGACGTTAATCTCCTTTTTACACTTCAAGACTGTTCGTGACCTTACCGTCCTGGTTGGTATTGCCAATTTTCTGCCCATAAAGATTTTCACACTCAACGTCCTACCGTGAAAACCATACCATCTCACGTATTCTGTGATCGCTCGGCCTGCAATACCGTATTATGATCAGGCATTTTACAAACAGATCTCAGCTTGGGTTCTCAATGTACACACCCAGGCCCATACTGGTCTCATCACGCTCGTGAAGATCCATTGAACTATCCTCGGATTCAGGCCCCTTTGCGAGCCTACGCCCCGTTTACATAGTGCCCAACATCTGCGAGCCTTCTCGGTACGCTCCTATATGTAACACTTCCAATTCCGTTTCCTGTCCAAGAGCACTTCTAAGTATTTGACCTTGTCAGATAAGGAAATCGTAATCGTTGTGTTGAGGAAACATGGTGCGGTAAATTGGCCGGTCTTTTGTGGGTTAACAGTAAGACCTTTAGGTCTAACCCAGTCATATGCCTTCGGACCTTCAGCATAGCTGGTTCGGATCCTTACCCTTTAGAAGTATTATAACGTTGTCGGCGAAGCAGACGGATTCAAATCCCTATTCTGTCAGCATCCGTAATAGGTCATTTATGGTGGTCACTCATAGGAGTGGCGATAAAATGCTCCCTGTGGCGTGCCTTGTGCCACTTTCTCCCTTATATTTATATCATGGGACCAGCAATTTATCCACCTTTTCCTTAGCATATGGTTAATCCAATCTCTAAGGATCTGATCCCCACGGCACTGGTCTAAGGATTGGATCAGTGTTTCGGTTAGCACATTGTTAGAATCACCTCCAATATCATTGCATACCGACAATCTGTACGTCTAGGTATCGGAGGATTCTTTTATTTTATGCACAACTCTGCTAAGTATGGTCCAATTCGATTCATATCCTGATATAGCACCCTTATTAACCGACTTTGGATCTTTACTTCTTGAGCCTCCAAAGGGCGCAATTCTAACATGATTTGGCTGAAATTTTGCACCAAGTGATTTTTTTTTACTTCCAACAACTATGCCTATGTATGGTCCAAATCGGTTCATAGCCTGATATAGCTGCCATATAAACCGATCTCGGATCTTGACTTTTTGAGCATCTAGAGTGCGCAAATTTTATCAGATTTGGCTGAAATTTTGTATGAAGTGTTTCCTTTGTTACTTTCAAAAACTATGCTAACTATGCTCCAAATCGGTTCATAACCTGATAACGCTCCAGATGTTATTCCTTTAGTCTATAGAGGACGCAATTCTTTTTCGATTTGCCTGAAACTTTTGCACAATGATTTCTGCTTTCTCCAATACGTGTGCTAACTAAATATGGTCTGAGTCGGTCCATAACCTGTTTTAGTTGTCAAATAAACCAATCTCCCGTTTTTTACTTCTTGAGCCCCTGTATAATTTCTGCTATAGTCTACAACATCTACACCAAGTATGGACCGAATGGGTCCATAACTTCATTTAGCTCTAATAGCATGGCAATTCTCATCCATTGTCCTTTGTGTGCCTATAAAGAGATACCGGGTAAAGAACTTCACAAAGTAGATCCATGGTGGAGGGTTTTAAGGTACGGCCCGGCTTCTTTTGATCATTAAGAGTTTTTATGGGTTGAAGCCCATAAAAGCGCAGCGATTAGCCGATTGCAATTAAATTTAAAACAATCAGTTGTAAAGGGTGATTTTTAAGAGCTACAGGAAAGTTTTCCAAAAAAAATCCACATAAAATACAGAAAAATGCATGAAATCTTATTTGAATCGATAGTACGCTCCATATAATCTAATGTTTGAAGATTATGTCGCGCTTAGTTCAATTTTGGCATACATTTCGGCCGGTATCTCACTAATAAATGCTTCAATGTTGTCTTCTAATGCGTCAATTGAAGCGGGCTTGTCTGTATAGATATGAGCTTTACCATAGCCAAAAGGCCGGTCCCGAACGTGGTAGAAAATGTTCACCGAACTCGCCTCGCAATAAGTCCATTGTTACACGTGCTGTGTGGCATGTGGCACCGTCTTATTGAAACCTCATGTCATGCAAGTCGAGCTCTATATTTTGGGCAAAAAAAAAAGTGGAATATCATCTTACGATAGCGCTCACCATTCACAGTTACGGTACGATTCGCAGAAGAAGTACGGTCCAATGATGCCACCAGCCCATAAACCCCACCAAACTGTGACATTTTTTGGATGCATTGGTAGCTCTTGCAATGTTTCTGGCTGATTTTCACTCCAAAATCGACAAATCGGCTTATTTTCGTACCCATGTGGTCGAAAATAAGCTTCGCCGCTGACCACAATTTTTTATAAACAGGTGAATCTTCGGCAACTTTCCTTGAGGCCATACACCAAAAATTTTGCGTTGCGGTATTTTGTAAAGCTTCACACCTAGATCCTTCCGCAAAATATTACACGTTATTGAGTAACAGAGGTCCAATTGCGGCAAACGGCAATGAATCGATAATTAAGGGTCATCATTAACAATGGGCGACACAGCTGCGATATTTTCTTCAGTTCGCACTCTACGTAAAGCTCACTCACTAAACGTGATGATGATGACCACAAATGTAACCAAAGGGCCTGACCTTACCCAAGTCATTTGGCCTTAACCCAGGCTATTGTCAAATACGTTTCAAAGTCTTGGGTTAAAGATGTACCTAAGACGCAAGAGCCACAAAAACCTAGCTCAATATGAGATGTCCAAAGGAGGATGAGAGAACCAGGAGGGGAAAGAAGAAGATAATGTTGGTGATTGGTGTTGCAATGCAGCCACCACAGAGGTTAGTTTCAATTCACAGCCGAATAATAAACGACAATTAGCCAAACATTTAACCCAAAATTGTTTACAACTGTAAACATAATCGAATGTTTATTAAAGCCATGTTTGTTGCCATTATCCATTATGGCCCGGCAGACGTTTTGACCGTAGTTTGCCTTCTTCCTTTTGGTTTTTTTTTTTTCTTGTGGCAGTTTGCAGCACCTATCATCACAACGCTGCCTAATAATAAATGGCTAAGACCAGTGGTAAACACGCCGAAATCTAATATTCCTACAAAAGAGAGTGCGCCACCGCAATGATTGTGGTAATAGTGTGTTGTAATGGGAATCCGCAATTCCCTACTGGCATGGCGGCAGAGAATTATGAGGAACAGAGTTAACGTTTTGGAAGAGTTTAAGGAAATTTTGAGGTTTTTTTAACGGGCAGAAAGCAAAACCAAGAAGAATCACAGAACTAGGCGTCTTTTAATTATGTTGTTCTTGATGATGTTAACACCAAAAAAGTCAGAGAGTGCTAAGTTCGTCCGGGCCGAAACCCACCACCATAAATCTGCTAAAAATTTATACAAAATTTAGTTGAAGTGCATAATACTGGGTACAGTTGTTGGAAGTTATAACAGAACACCACATGCAAAATTTCAGCCAAATCGCACAAAAATTGCGGTTCAAGAAGTGAAATCGAGAGATCGGTTTATATGGGAGCTATATCAGGTCGCAGACTGATTTGGACCGGACTTGGTACAGCTGTTGGAAGTTACAGCAGAACACAACATGAGAAATTTCAGCCAAATCGGATAAGAAATATGGCTTGTAAGGGGCCAAGAAGTCAAATCGTGAGATCGGTTTATATGGGAGCTATATCAGGCTATAGACCGATTTGGACCGTACTTGGTACAGTTGTTGGAAGTCATAACAGAACACCACATGCAAAATTTCAGCCAAATCGGTCACAAATTGCGACTTTCAGGGGATCAAGAAATCAAACCGGGAGATCGGTTTATATGGAAGCTATATCAGATTATAGACCAAATTGGACCGTACTTGGTACAGTTGTTGGAAGTCATAACAGAACACCACATGCATAATTTCAGCCAAATCGGCCAAAAATTGCGGCTTGCAGGAGCTCAAGAAGTCAAATCCTGAGATCGGTTTTTATGGGGCTATATCAGGTTAAGGACCGATTTGAACCGTACACGGTGCAGTTGTTGAAAGTCATCACCAAGCAATACATGCAAAATTTCAGCCAAATCGACCAAAAATTGAGGCTTACAGTGGCTCAAGAAGGAAATCGGGAGATCGGTTTATATGGGAGCTATATCAGGATAAAGGCCGATTTGTATCGTAATTAGCTCAGTTGTTGGAAATCATAACCTAACGCTATGTGCAAAATTTCAGCCAAATCGGCCAAAAATTGCGGCTTCCAGGGGCTCAAGAAGTCAAATCGGAAAATCGGTTTATATGGGAGCTATATTTAAATCTGAACCGATATGGCCCATTTGCAATCCCGAATGACCTACACCAATATTAAGTATCTGCGCGAAATTTCAAGCGGTTAGCTTTACGCGTTCGACCACGTCATTTCGACAGACGGACGGACATGTCTAGTTTGACTCAGAATATCGAGAGGATCAAGAATATATACTTTATGGGGTCTTAGACGAATTTATCGAGGTGTTACAAACGGAATGACTAGATTAGTATACCCCTATCCTATGGTGGTGGGTATAAAAAGTTATGTCAATGTTTGTCTATCTGTCTGTCCCAAAATCTTACATCGAGAGAATGGCCTATATGGCAGCTATATCCAAATCTGAACCGATCTGGGCCAAATTGAAGAAGACTGTCGATGGGCCTAACACAACTCACTGTCCCAAATTTCGGCAACATCGGACAATAAATGCGTATTCTATGGGTCCAAAACCTTAAATCGAGAGATCGGTCTATATGGCAGCTATATATGAATCTGGACCGAACGGGGTCAAATTGAAGAAGGATGTCAAGTGGCCTAGCACAACTCACTACCCCGAATTTCGGCGACATCGGATAATAAATGCGCCTTTTTCAGCCTCAAAACCTTAAATCGAGATATCGGTCTATAAGGCAGCTATATTCAAATCTGAATCGATCTGGGCCAAATTGTTTAATATTGGTATTTTTGGCAGCTATATCCAATTATAGACCGATCGGAACCATATGGGACACGGATGTCAAAAAGCCTAACATAAGTCACTGTGTCAAATTTCGGCGAAATCGGATAATATCGTCTTTAATGGGGTCAATACTTTAAATCGAGAGATCGGTCTATATGGCAGCTATCCGCAACTGAATCTGAACCGATCTGAGCCATATTGAAGAAACATGTCGAAGGGCTTAACACAACTCAAGGTCTCAAATTCCGGCAACATTGGAGAATAAATGCGTATTTTATGGGTCCGAAAACCTTAAATCGAGAGATCGGTCTATACGGCAGGTCTATTCAAATCTGGGTCAAATTGAAGAAGAATGTCGATGGGCCTAACACAACTCACAGTCCCAAATTTCGGCAAAATCGGATAATAAATGTGGTTTTTATGGTCCTAAGACCCTAAATCGGCGGATCGGTTTATATGAGGGCTATATCAAGATGTAGTTCGATACAGCCCATCTTCGAACTTAACCTGATTATGGACAAAAAAGAATCTGTTCAAAATTTCAGCTCAATATCTCTATTTTTAAAGACTGTAGCGTGATTTCAACAGACAGACGAACGGACATGGCTAGATCGTCTTAGATTTTTACGCTGATCAAGAATATATATACCTTATAGGGTCGGAAATGGATATTTCGATGTGTTGCAAACGGAATGACAAAATGAATATACCCCCATCCTTGGGTGGTGGGTATAAAAATGAAGCTAGTAAAGTGAAATTCAGTACAGATCTTTTTAATCAAAGTATGTTTGAAGATGTGCTATATCGGACAATATCTTAATATAGACTGATTACTCGATTTAATGTCTAATAATCATATAATATATGCTTTTAGACGTTAATGTCCTATATTTGAAAATTTTCCAAAAATATTCAAAGAAAAAAAATTTTTTCTCTGGCAACTCTGCCAATGACGTTTCCCAACGACTAATGGAGTGCGGGTGTTAAAACACAATCACGATTTTCGAATTATTTCTCAAAGTTGGTTGTACGACTGCCGTCTGGGGGTATCGTCTTAATATACGCAAAAACGTTCATTGACTCCAATTCCCCAAAGGAGTGGAAAAGCAGGACAATAGGCAGGAGGAGACGGAGGCATAGCACGGCCAGGAATTGAATATTTCTTCCGTGCTGGCTGGCTGTCTGTCTGTCGGTTTATTTGTATGTGCTTCCTACCATTCCGCAAGTTGTAAAATGGCAAACAATCGTACTCTGAATGTATTTCGCCACCTTCCTAAATGGCATGTGGACTTGATGATGGTGGTGGTGCTGGCTGGCTGGCCAGGAATGGCAATTTATCATTGGCAAAAATGTGGAATGTTAAAATAAACGCTCAACACTGCAACGGAACAAAGGTTAAGGTCTGGACACCATGGTAACATTTGTAGTGGGGATTTCTGTGTGTGTGTGTGTGTGTGTGTGGCGCATTGGATTTGAATTGACATTGAAAGCGAAGAAGTAGTGATGGATATGTCTACCTACGCGGTGGTGGATGCACATCATCATTATCATCACCATGTCGTCTGCATGTCCTACGCTCTGTTGTTAATGTCTGCTGCGCATGTTGTACGATGTGCAAGGTAGGTAGGTAGGTAAAGCGTTAAGATCAGTGCTTAGATAATTTACCAAACATGCGAAAAAGTTACTCAATATTCACCACATTCAGCCTAGGGGTTCAATAGGGCAAATGTTGATTATGTTTTTATTTTTCTTAAAAAATTGTATATAAGCGATTTTGTTTTGTGAGCCATACCTTCAAGTATTGATCGGAATGGTTATATGTACAGATGGAGTGGAGTGCGCCTCTGTTAGCTCAAGAGTCGCCAAGGGCTTATTGCAAAGTGACATCTTTGGCAGAGCAACATTAAATCTCTAAAGTAAAGTTTTATAACGCTATGGCTTTATGAGAGCTATAGCAAAATCTGACAAAATTACTATGAAATTCCATTAAGGGACTGGGGCTAACTTCTCCCAAATGAATGAGTGCTGTCGGATTCTATTCTAAGCTTCATGATAAGGGGCCTCCTTTTTATAGCCAAGTCCGAAGGGGGTGCCGCAGACCGACACCTCTTTGGAGAGAAGTTTTTACATGGCAAAGTACCTGACAAATGTCGCCAGCATTAGGAGGCACCCATATCCAAACTGAATCTTTAGTAGACGATGGGTGACCACCATAAATGACCTATTACGGATGCTGACTGAGAAAGGATTTGAACCCGTCTGCTACGCAGGCGATGTTATAATACTTCTAAGAGGTAAGAATCCAAATCCGATATGCAGAAGGGCCGAAAGGGTCTTACATATGGCATATGACTGGGCTAGACCCAGAAGTCTCAATGTTAACCCAGACAAAACTAAAATATGCCTGGTCACGAGGAAGACGAAGGTGGGCCAATTTAACGCACCACGTTTCCCCAATAAGACGATTTCGATATCTGACAAGGTCAAATACTTAGGTGTGATCTTGGACAGGAAACTGAATTGGAAGTTCACATTCAGGAGCGTACTGGGCGAAGGCTCACAGATGTTGGGTACTATGTAGATGGACCGTAGGCTTAAAATGGGGCCTGAATCCTAGGATAGACCACTGGATTTACAGGAGAGTGATTAGACCAATACTTACTTACGCCTCAGTAATGGACTGCTATGGAGAAAAAGTGCAACATAAGGACCATACAACAGGTTCAGAGAACATGTTGTCTTGGCATAGGCGGAACGATGAGGACCTCGCCCACTAGGGCACTAGAGACTATTCTAGATATCCGACCCATTGACATACAGATTAAGTGTGAGGCAGCCACTGCGGCTATGAGACTTAAGGCGATAAGAGAATGGATTGAGGATGGGAGCAGCTCATACCATTGCGGTATAATCGAGGCGACGATAGGAAACCTGAATGGAAGGGAAGAGATTTCCGATCGGATACCTGAGATGAATCTTGAAGTCGAGTGCGAGGCACTGCTGCCATCGGCACAGTCTTGAAATGAAGGAACCCTAGTATTGTCATATGGAAGATAATGTTACACGGATGGATCAAAGCTAGAGGACAGAGTAGCCCTGGGGGTTTACATTGAGAACCCAGGGACGGAGATCTGTTTTTGACTGCCTGACCATAATACGGTCCCGCAGGCGGAGATCCGGGCAATCACGGAGTCCGTGAGGTGGTGTGGTGTTAACGCGAGGACGTCGAGTGTGAACATCTTTACCGACAGTAAAATTGCCATAAGGGCAATAACAACCAGGACGGTAAGGTCACGAACCGTCTTGCAGTGTAAGAAGAAGATTTACGCCTTCTCTAGGGATAGGAAAATCCGCATCGTTTGGGTGCCGGGCCATAACGGAGTAAGGGGAAATAAGAGGGCAGACGATTTGGCGGTGAAGGCCAGAGGACTGCCGTCAATAAACTTGGTTAACCCGAAACCTTTCGGGTTGAAGCAGTCCGAGTTAAGGGAGTGGGCGACGAATGTGCATGCAACATTCTGGAACAGCGAAACGGTGGGCAGGACGGTGAAAATCCTATGGGGGAATCCAGATCGTGAGAAGACGAGGCTATTGCTGAAAGGAAGCAAGAAGGAGGTCAGTATTTCTATTGGTATCATAACGGGACACATAGGACTACAAGCTCACTTATGTAAAATCCGTTCGGCAAGTGATAGCATGTATAGGGCATGCGGGGAAGATGATAAGACGTTGGAGCATTTCCTTTGTCATTGCCCGGCTTTCGCGTGCAACAAATACCGGTACTTAGGTGGAGACACATTACCAGACATGAACCAACTTAGGGGAGTGGTATTGAAAACAATTAAGAATTTTGTAAGTAGCACGGAATTCCTAATTTAAAATTTTCTTTTTAGAGGTTACTTTATAGTTTTTAAAGCACTGGCTTAGGTATATGTCCATACTGGCATAGGGCAGATTAATATCTGCACACTCTTTTCAACCTAACCACCGCTGAAAAATTTTCTGATGTTCCTGTCAGGATGCGCCCCCAGGCGTTTAGCGTAATGGGCGGACGTGCCAAACACTACGCTACGGCGGTGAAATTCAATTGAGATATCAAAAGTCTGTTACGGACCGCCGACATGCGACTCATATACAGTACGTCACGATGGGATTGCCTGGCAATAGGATGGCCTGGCAATTCGATCTTGACAACAATGAGCACGAAAGGGGTCACACATACAACGACATGAGTTAAAATGTCACATGGAAAATGCAGCAATTTGCATTATCACTATCAAAGGGCTTGTGATTCGGACGTGAATTTGAAGTAGAGATGCGCACGTGAGTAATTTTTCACTCACGTTCATTCACGATTCACGAGAAAAAAACACGACTCACGAAAATCTTGCGAATCAAGATTGACCTCGGTTATATATGTAAACTCCCTTTCGTCGCAATCCGGTGAAAATTGAATAACTTATGCGCCCAAATTCGGCACGGACATTGAGTGCTCTAATAAAAATAAGTCACTGTTCAATTTTTTAGAAGAAAATATGGGTCTTTTTTGGCAGCTATATCCAAATATAAACCGATCTGAACCATATAAGACACAGATGTCGAAAAGCTTAACATAGGTCACTGCGTCAAATTTCAACGAAATGTGAAAATAAATAAAGCTTTTATGGCCTTCAGACCCTTTATCGGGAGATCGGTCTATATGGCAGCTATATCTAAATAAAGACCGATCTAAACCATATTTGGGTCCTATATTGGAAGGCCTAAAACTAGTCACCATTTGAAATTTCAGCGAAATCGGGTAATAAGTAAAGCTTTTATGGGCGTCAGACCCTTTATCGGCAGATCGGTCTATATAGCAGCTATATCCAAATATGGTCCGATTAGGCCCGTTCAAGAAATTAATCAGCATGCATCAAAACGACGTATCTGTGCCCAACTTCAGCTCAATATCTCAATTTTTGAAGGCTGTAGAGTAATTGCAACAGACAGACGGACAGACACACGAACATGGTCTTAGAATTTTTACGACGATCCGAAATATATATACTTTGTAGGGTCGGAAATTGATATTTCCCATATCCTACGGTGGGTATAAACAACTAATTTCGAAGAAAAAAAGAAAGTCTTGCCGATGTTTTGAATATTGGAAGAGTATTCCAAAGACGTATGGCATATGCGAGTACCATACTGTCTAAATGGTATATGCGAGTACCAAACTGCCATTCAGATACTAGGCTCCTTCTTCTAAAAGGGACAAGTTTCGTACCCCTTCTAGATCGGGCAAATATTAATTTGTCATAGAGATATTTAGGTGTTTGCTTCGAAATTATTTCATGTTAGAATAGAGGAGATCTAGGCCGCTTCGGCGGCACTAAAGGTCCTCCTGATGGCTGGGTGATTTGAAGTGGTTCTTATCCAGGAACCATGGGTGTGTGGAGGAATGGTACGCGGACTAAGAATTTCGGGATTTAAACTACTCAAGGGTTCGGGGAATGAGAGACACAGAGCCTGTATTCGTGAAAAGGGTAGTCTATATGTGTTTCTTCTTCCGTCGCAAAGAACTGAAGATTTAGTAGTAGCCAGTCTTGAAATAAAAAAGTCTCATTACTGGTTGGCTTTCCTACATATGGCACACGATTCAGAGATTCCGCCTTCAAACCTTAAGTCGCTGGTGGAAGCCGCGCGAAGGCCCTGAATGACTCGCTTGTGTCAGAATGCCTAGTGCCAAGCCAAGGGGCAAACAGCAACCGACATGGTGGACCCCAAAGCTGGTTGGTCTAAGGAAGGACTGCAGAAAACTCTTTAACAGAGCAAACGCCACAAGAGCACCACACGATTGGGACATCTATAAGGCTGAGCTAAGAAAATATAAGGCCGAGCTGACAAAGGCTCAACACAAATCCTGGGTAGAATTCTGCAGCTCCGTAGAGAATACCTCTGAGGCCTCTAGGCTAAAGAAGATTCTGTGGAAGAATATACCCCACCTATTACGTTGGGGTATAATCAAAAGTCAGGGAATATATGGACAATGTCTAGTAAGGAAACACTAGAACTACTCGTTGATACACATTTCCCGGGAAATCCTCCAACTGACAACGTGGCGCTAGACGAGGTTGTCACTGGTATGCATTCATTGGAGGCTATTAGGGAAATTGTGTCTCAGCCGAAAATTCTTTGGGCAATAAGAAGTTTCGACTCCTTTAAGTGGCCAGGCCCTGATGATGTATCAGCGGTTGTATTACAAGCTGTGTCTGATAGACTGGTTCCTTGGCTTAGAGAGATATATTTTGCTTGTATCAGCATGTCATATATACCTGTGGAATGGAAGGACAAGAAGGTCATTTTCATTCCGAAAGCAGGAAAACCCTACCACACGAAGGCTAAGGATATTCTTCCTATTAGTCTGTCATCCTTAATTATGAAAACTCTTTAGAGGTTGATAGAAACATATCATAGGGCAAAGATCCCTGGAGATCGCCTGTCGCGGCAGCAGCATGCAAATAGTAAAGGTAAATCCACTGAAACAGCCCTTCACACCTAGTCGGCTACATAGAGAGTTCTCTAGCAGTCATGGAATATACAATGGTAGCATTTCTTGACATTGGAGATGCTTTCAATAATGTAAAACCGACATCAATAATGAAGGAGTTGGATTTTCTAGGCGTCAACTCTACCGTAAGAAAGTTTATTAATAACTTACTTACTAAAAGATGCATTACGGCAGGCTTGGGATCTGTGGATCTAAAAAGATGAGTCAGCAGAGGAACTCCTCAAGGAGGTGTACTGTCTCCTCTACTTTGGAATATAGCGATTAACAATATATTATTGTCTCTGGGAGAAAAAGGAGTCAAAGTGTTCGCTTATGCTGATGACTTGGCAATTGCAGTTAGTGGAAAGTTTCCCAGCACTCTAAGCGATTTACTTCAGGAAGCTCTACGTGCAACAGCGAAGTTGGTCTAGGTATAAATTCGTGCAAGATAGAAGAAGTTCTTTACACCAGGAGATACAAATTGGCTACAGTGGCACCTGTCTCCTTGGGAGGAGAGAATGCTCCACGTACAGAAAGCGCAAAATATCTGGGTGTTTTGTTGGACAGGAAATTGAACTTCAAATACAACATTTTGAAAAGGGCAAGAAAGGCCACTCTTGCCCTATACATCTGCAAGAGAGCCATTGGCAAAAGTTGGGGGTTAAGACCGCGCGTCATGCATTGGGTATATACTGCAGTTGTCAGACCTATATTGCTATATGGTGTTGTGGTCTGGTGGACGGCTCTTCAGAAGTCCATCTACTGCTCAATACTTAACCGGATCCATAGGGCGGCATGTTTGTCCATCGCAGCCGCACTGAGGACGACACCATCGGATGCTCTGAATTTAATGCTACATCTTATGCCTCTGGACATTGTGGCTACTCAAATTGCAGCGACCACTGCCGTGAGGTCAAGGCCGCTTTCTCATTGGTCATGTAGCGGCTACAGACAATGTGTTATCCTTAACACAATATCCGATGTTCGAGACAGTGTGGATTACACCCTACCTGAGCCGGTTTTTGGTAAACATTACTGTACCACTATTCCTGATAGAACCGATTGGAACTACGATATCCCTGGTAACAGAAGTTATATAGACTCCTAGATGGATGGTTCCAAATTAAACGACCAGGTGGGCTTTGGGGTGTACTCTAAAGATCTAGAACTGGTCATATCGAAAAGGTTACGCGACCACTGCAGTGTGTATCAAGCAGAGATCCTTGCAATTAAGGAAGTGGTGGTATGGCTAAGATATAATGTCATAACAACGTTTGGCATAAATATCTTATCAGACAGCCATTAAATCCCTGGCGAACGTATTTCTGAACACAAAAACCGCCCATCCCTGGACGAGATAACTGAACAGTTCAAAATTCACCTGTTTCACCTTGTTAAACTCGGAACTACCCTACACATTCCAGGGAAAATGGAATCTGTGGGTATTCCTCTAGCGGGTAAGCTAAGTTTTCAGGACCAGGCCCGAAGGATAACGAATGACAGATGGTCACAAAGAGAGGGCTGTGAGCTTTTCAAAACTATGTGGCCTAATCTAGACTTGAAGAGGACTACCGCTTTGCTGTCACTGGCTAGAACACATGTCTCAGTCATTGTGTCCGTCATGACAGGTCACTGTCTGATCGGAAAACATGCTGATAGACTGAAGGTTGCCAGCAATGACTTTTGCAGAAGAGAACATGGAAAAAGAAGAGATTATAGAACACCTTCTGTGTGTGTGTCCCGCACTAGCAGTTAGAAGGAGTTCCAGTTTAGGGTCTCATTGCTTAGAGAACCTGTCTGATTTAGCGGATGTGAACATTTGCAAGTTGTTGGGCTTTTTAAAGCGATCTGCATGGTTCAACGGTAGGAACTAGAGGCATCTTCCTTCTTCTGTTCCTGTGGTATCACAGTGGACGAAAACGTCTAAGTAACGTGACAGACTGTCACTTAAACCTAGCCCAATCTAGTCATTCTGTTTGTAACACTTCGAAATATTGATCTGCGATCCTGTAAAGTATATATATTCCGGATCCTCTCAAATTTCTGAATCGAATACGTCCGTCCGTTTGATTGTCAAAATCACGATAGAGGTCGAAAGCGTAAAGCTAGCCGCTTGAAATTTGCCATATATACCTAATATCGATGTAGATCATCGGGTTTTGAAAAAGGGCCATATAGGTTGAGATATAGCTCCCATATACACCGATCTCCCGATTTGACTTCTTGAGTCTCTGGAAGCCACAATTTTTGTTCGATTTGGCTGAAATTTTGCACGCAGTGTTCCGTTAGGAATTTAAACAACTGCACTAAGTGCCGTCCAAATCGGTCTATAATTTGATATAGCTCCCATATAAACCGATCTCCCGATTTGACTTGTTGAGCCCCAGGAAGCTGCAATTTTTGTCCGATTAGGCTAAAATTTTGCACGTAATGTTCATTTACGAATTCCAACTACTCTGCCGAGTAGGTAAAAATTGGTCTATAACCTGATATAGCTCCCATATAAACCTATAGCCCGATTTGATTTCTTGAGCTCTTACAAGCCGCAATTTATGTCATATTTGGTTGAAATTTCGGATATAGTGTTTTGTTATGACTACGGTGCCAAAGGCCCCCGTAGCGCAGAGGTTAGCATGTCCGCCTATGACCCTGAACGTCTGGGTTCGAATCCTGGCGAAACCATCAGAAACTTCATTTATTTTGTAGAAATTATTAATAGAATCTATGGTGGTGGGTTCCCAAGAATCGGCCCGGCCAAACTTAGCACACTTTTACTTGTTTTAAATATTTTCACTTTATTTCAATAAAAGTATTTCTTCACTCTTTTCCAAGTATTGTTTTTATTCCACCACTGTTTTCAATCTTGTTATACCCTCCACCATAGGATGGGGGTGTACTTTTTTCGTCATTCTGTTTGTTACTCTAGAAATATTCTTCTAAGACCCCATGAGGTATATATATTCTTGATCGTCATGTCATTTTAAGTCGATCTAGCCATGTCCGTCCGTCTGTCCGTCCGCCCGCCCGTCTGTCTGTCGAAAGCACGCCAACTTTCGAAGGAGTAAAGCCAGCAGCTTGAAATTTTGCAAGAATACTTCTTATTAGTGTAGGTCGATTGGGATTGTAAATGGGTCATATCGGTCCATGTTTTGATATAGCTGCCATATAAACCGATCTTGGAGAGGGCGCAATTTTTATCCGATTTTGCTGAAATTTTGAGGTGTTTTGTTATGACTTTCAACAACTGCGTTATGTGAGGTTCACATCGGTCTTTAACCTGACATAGCTGTCTTAGAAACCGATCTGCGGTCTTGACTTCTTCAGCCTCTAGAGAGAGCAATTTTTAGCCGATTTGGCTGAAATTTTGCGTGAGGTGTTTTGTTTTGATTTTCAACAACTTTGCTAAGTATGGTTTAAATCGGTTAATAGCCTGATATAGCTGTCTAAGAAACCGATCTGCAGTTTTGGCTTCTTCAGCCTCCGATCTAGATTCTTAACTTCTTCAGCCTCTAGAGGGCGCAATTTTTATCTGATTTGGCTGAAATTTTGCGTGAGGTGTTTTGTTATGATTTTCAACAACTTTGCTAAGTATGGTTCAAATCGGTTCATAACCTGATATAGCTGTCATAGAAACTGATCTTGAATTTTGACTTCTTGAGTCACTAGAGGGCACACTTCTTCGATTTGGCTGAAATTTTGCGTTTTGGGGTGTTTTGTTTTGTTTGGGGCGTTTGTGTTTTGTTTTTGTTTGTCAACAACTTTGGTAAGTATGGTTCAAATCGGTTCATAACCTGATATAGATGTCATAGAAACCGATTTTAAATTTTGACTTGCGGAGCCACTAGAGGGCGCAATTCGTACTCGATTTGACTAAAATTTTGCAAGAAGTGTTTTGTTATGACTGTGCCAAATATGTTTTTAATTGTCCCATAACCTGATATAGCTGTCATATAAACCGATCTTGAATTTTGACTTCTTGAGCCACTAGAGGGCGCAATTTTTATCCGATTTGGCTGAAATTTTGCACGAAGTGTATTTTTATGATGTCCACACAACAGTGCTTAGTATGTTTTTAATTGGTCCATATACTGATATAGCTGCCATATAAACCGATTTCGGATCTTGACTTCTTCAGCCTCTAGATGGCGCTATTTTTATCCGATTTGGCTGAATTTTGCATATGGTGTTTTGTTATGATATTCAACAACTTTGCTCAGTATGGTTCAAATCGGTTCATAACCTGATATAGCTGCCATATAAACTGATCTTGAATTTTGACTTGCGGAGCCACTAGAGGGCGCAATTCGTTTTCGATTTGACTGAAATTTTGCAAGAAGTGTTTTGTTATGACTTTTAACAACTGTGCCAAATATGTTTTTAATTGATGTATAACCTGATATAGCTGCCATATAAACCGATTTCGGATATTGACTTCTTCAGCCTCTAGATGGCGCAATTTTTATACGGTTTGGCTGAAATTTTGTACAACGACTTTTCTCATGACCTTCAATATGCTTGTTCAAATTAATTTTTTTTATAAAATTATGGTATTATATTATAATAAATAATTTAAAATTTTAAATTTAAAATTTCGAATATAATTTTTTTTTGTCAAAATTTTCTATTTATATATCAAAACAGATATGCCTGACTTTACTCTTGAAGTTCATTACAAAATTCCAAATATTTTTTTTAGGATTTTTACTGAAATTATTAATTTATTTTTCAATGTTATTTTTTTTTTACTTTGTCATTTAATTTTCTGTACTGTTTTATATTTTCACTTTTCTGTATAAATAATTGCATAATTTTTTTAACTTATTTTTTTTAACTAATTATTCATTATCAGAATGTTATAATTTTTATTGTTTCTTTTTTAGCATTTATTACCTTTTACTACAGGTTCCAAAGTATGTTTGAATATCTGTTGCTTAGATTACAAGGCACATAACAATTTTGATTTTTTTTAATAAGGCGTTTATTTTTAGTTAATTTATATTTTTTACACACAGTGAAATATGTAACAAAATAACTTCATTTCACACATTTTAACTTGCAGGGTAAAATATTTTATTGTTGTAGTATTTGATTATTTTATCAATTTTATTCATTTGGTGTAACAATTAGATTGACAGAATATTTTTTTTTTTTATTCACCTAATATCACTTAATTTTTTTTTCTAATGTAATTTTTGTTAAGAAATGTAAGGCACTTCAGTTATACTCATTTTAGTATTAACAAGATTGTTAAAATAAAGTTTTAAACTCTTTAGATTCAAATAAAAATTAAAATTTCTTTAGTAATTTTCTTGTTTTACTTCATTGATTTTCACAAAAATTTATTTTTATAAAGTTTTAATTTTTTTGTGTATATATTATGTGTGTATAATTTTTTTTGAGAAAATGTTTTTTTATATCATTTTTTGTTTATTCTTTAAGTAAAACACTGTATTAAGGCACTGGCACTTGAAACCGTTTATTTTGCTTCAGATTCTTTTTTGTTAAAATTTCATTCCAATTCTGTTGCACCGCACTGCACTAAAACTTCATTTTATTTTTTCTTGCAATCAACCAAGAAAATCACAAGTTTTCCATGTTTTAAGTTTTCTGCACTTTTTTGTAGTCTTTCGATTGTTCGGAACAAACACGACTGAGCACTGCAAACGCAGCTGATGAACTGCATCAAATGTGGCAACATTCGAACCCCATGACTTCATTGGAAGTATCTGCACGTTTCGCTTTTTATTATTTTTTTTGTTTGGTTTGTTTTGTTTTGGGTTTTTTTCGCCGTTTCTCTGGATATGGTTTGGAGAAGCGAGTGTTTGTTTGGACGTTTCGCATTGTTTACATTTTCACATGGGGGGTTTCATGCTAGGCGGCATGATTTTGTATCTCTCGGATGCTCAATGGACTTTTGCCGCTTTCCAGTGTAATTCACACAGAGGTAGAGAGAGTAAGAGAGAGAGAGAGAGAGAGAACTTTTGCAGAGTTCATATTAACATTGTCAGAGAGACAACAATGACTGCTTATTAACATTTTTCGATTTTAGACCAGATTTTGATGTAATGTTAAAGCAATTTCGACTAACTTAACAGCATGTTAAGATTTCAATGCAAATACAAAATAATGTAAAAAAAATCGATGAAAAACTTAGAGAAATTTTTAGATTCGCAAAATGTTTTTGTCAGCATGTGACAACTTTTTGGGGGGTTGCCCCAAACGGACATGCATTACGCCCTAACCGAATAGGGGGCTCGAATTTGTTAGGAATTTTAGGGATAGAGTATGGGTCCCCCAAAAAATCTCCCAAACCAATATGTCAACCGAGCGGCATCGCATGGCAATTAAATAAAAATACTTTGGGAGTAAAATCTGATTTCCGAATATGAGGACAAGTTTCTGAGGGCCGCCAAACGCCTCAAAACCCCAAAAGTATTAAGCAGGCCGGTTGGACATTGGGAGACTCACATCAAAGCATGTATGAAAGCAAAAGAGTGTCATTATGAATTCAAAAAATTGGTAAAAAATCAATCCAAGGAGGATCAATGTGCAGCCCAATGATGACGGACAATGGCCGTCAATTTGTGTTTGTTTGTATGTTTGTGTGTTTCTTATAGACTCAGAAACGGCTGAACCGATTTTCTTGAAATTTTCACAGATGGTGCAAATAGGGTACTATATTTTTTGATATCTGAAGGGGGGCGGATACTCCCCCTTACCATAATTTTCAGAAACGCCAGATCTCGAAATTTTGTGTGCTATCATACAGTACCCTAAATATAAAAATTTGGTATCCAAATTTCGGATGGGGTACCTAGGGGTGCTGCCCCACCCTAAAACCTATCAAAAATATATTTAGGCCAATCACGGCAATATGGGTCTCAAATGAAAGGTATTTAAGATAAGAAAACGTATCTGATATCCAATTGTTGGACCAAGCGCTAGGGGGACCACCCCAAGCCCCAAAACACCCCTAAATCGGACATATTTACCGACCATGGCAATATGGGACTCAAATGAAAGGTATTTGTGAGTAGAATACGAATCTGAAATCCAAATGTGGGACCACGTTTCTGGGGATCCACCCCTTCCCCAAAACACCCCCCAAGCCGGACTTATTTAGTGACCATGGCAATATGGGGCTTAAAAAAAAGGTATTTGAATGTAGAATACGAATCTGATATCCAAATATGGAACCAAGAGTTTGGGGGGCCCGAGAATATCCCCCACAGAAGACAAATTTACGACAATAGCAATATGGGGCTCAAATGAATGGTCTTTGGGAGTAAAGCACGAATTTTATATCAATATTCGGGAAACGTGTCTATGGGGCCACGCCACCCCCACAACACCATCCAAGTAGTAAGTATTTTCTGACTATTGCTATATGAGGCTCAAATAAGAGGGATTTTAAAGTGGAACACGAATCCGACATATATTTTCAAGGCCAACTCACTGAGTGGCCGCCCATCCCCCGAAACACCCCCCAAGTCGGTCATGTTTGCCGACTATGGAAATATGGGGCTCAAATTAAAGGTATTTGGGAGTAGACCACGTATCTGATATCAACATTAGGGGCCAACAGTCTAGGGGACGTCCCACCACCATAACAACCCCCAAATAGGACGTATTTGCTCACCAAGAAAATTTGGTCTTAAAGAGAATGGAACTAAAAATTCATAGTTTTTAGGGACAATACCCCAATCCGGACATATTTGCTGACTTTTGCAATAAGGAGTTTAAATGAGATTAGAAAACGAATTTGGTATCCAATTTTGAGGCCAATGGCAATATGGGGTTCAAATATGTGGCTCAAATGAAAGGTATTTGAGATTAGAAAGCGAATTTGATAACCCATTTTGGGGCCATGTGTTTGGGGGACGCCTCATCCTGTAAACTTCTCTTAAGCCAATGGCAATAAGAGGTTTAAATAAATGGTATTTGAGAGAAGATCACGATGCTGATATTTTTTCAGGGCCAAGTATTTGGGGGACCACCTCTCCCCCGAAAACACCACTAAATCGGAAATCATGAGAATATCCGGCTGAAATGAAGTATTTTAAGAATGGAGTACACCTTACATCCAAACTTAAATTAGTAGACCAACAGAAATCATATGGGATTCAGACAAAGGCACTTATATTGTTAAACTCTTAGTCAAGTAAGCATGGCATTTCACTAAAAGATCTTCGAAAATAAATATTCCAAGGAAACGTTTGTTCCATATAAAGTAAAAGAAGGCGCAGCTGAGCGGGCCCGGGTCAGCTAGTCTATTTATAACTATAAGAAGTAAAAAGGCAAAACTTTGGATTCCCACCATGATTCCCACCACCTTTCGGCACAATCCGGTGAAATTGGATAACCTATGCACCCAAATTCGACATGAATATTGAGTGGGCTAATAAAAATAAGTCACTGTTGAATCTTGTATTTCAAATTTCAACAAAATCTGGTAATAAACAAAGCTTTTATGAGCTTCAGACCCTTAATCGGGAGATCGGTCTATATGGCAGCTATATCGGAATATAGTCCTATCTGAAGCATATTTGGGTCCTATGTTACGAGGCGTAAAACTATTTACTGTTCCGAATTTCAGCGAAATCGGTTAATAAATAAAGCTTTTATGGGCTTCAGACCCTTTATCGGCAGATCGGTCTATATGACAGCTATATCTAAATATAGTCCGATCTGAACCATATTTAGTTCGGATAGCGGGTGGCCTAAGACTACTTACTGTTTCAAATTTCAGCGAAATCGGTTAAAAAATAAAGCTTTTATGGGCTTTAGACCCTTTATCGGCAGATCGGTCTATATGGCAGCTATACCTAAATATAGTCCGATTTGATCCATATTTAGGTCGATAAAAGGAGGCTAAAGATAACCACCTGTTTCAAATTTCAGAGAAATCGGGTAATAAATAAAGCTTTTATGGGCTTCAGACCCTTTATCGGCAGATCGGTACATATGGCAGCTATATATAAATATAGTCCGATTTGATCCATATTTAGTTCGGATATAAGGAGGCTTAATATAACCCTATGTTTTAAATTTCAGCGCAATCGGATGAAAAATAAAGCATTTATGGGTAATAGACCCTTTATCGGAAAATCGGTCTATATAGCAGCTTTATTCAAATATGGTACGATTTGGCCCGTTCATGAACTTAACCAGCGTACATCAAAAAGACGTATCTGTGCCAAATTTCAGCTCAATATCTCAATATTTGAAGGCTGTAGAGTGATTAAAACAGACGGATAGGGTACCAATACCCGGACATTGTTAAATCGTCTTAGAATTTAAGGACGATCCGAAATATATATACTTTGTAGGGTAGGAAATTAATATTTCGATGTGTTGCAAACGGGGAATGACTAAATGAATAACCCCCCCCCCTACGGTTGTGGGTATAAAAATGAATTTGTGTTTGTTTGTATATTTGTTTGTGGGTTTGTAAAATTGTTTGTTCCGTATAGACTCAAAAATGGCTGAACCGGCTACCTTGAAATGCTCACAGATTGTGTAGGTTGGTCTGGAAGGAAGCATAGGCTATATAATTTTTTGATATCGGGAGGGGGGCAGACCCTCTCCCATACCTTAAAAGTACTACCCAAAAATAAAAGTGGACCAATCAGGACAATATGAGACTCAAATGAAAGGTATTCAGGAGAAGACTACGAATTTCATATTAAATATTGGATCCAAGTAACTGGGTGGCCGCCCCGAGTAGAATACGAATATGGTATTTAAAATTGGGTTTAAGTGTCGTCCAAGCCCAAAACCTCCCCCAAACAAATATATTGGACGTAAATATCAGTAAGGGACTCAAATGAAAGGTGTTCGGGACTAGACTACGAATATGACATACAAAATTAGGTCCATGTAATTGGGGGTCTCCCCACCCTCAAATGGGAATATAATTCGATCCTAGCTAGATGAGCATCAAATTAAAAGCATTTGGTAGCATTTTACGAATATGACATTAAACTCAGTGTCCAAGAATCTAGGTCATACTTTACCTCCTAAAGTCGCCTGAAATAGTTTATTTGACCCAAAATAGGAAACTTAATTTTTTGATATCCGAAAGGGGGGCAGACCCTCCCCCTTACACCACTTTTCAAAAACTCCAGATCTCGGCGATGGGTGCACCAATTTGAGCGAAATTTTGCATGCCACATTACAGTACACCAAAAACATGAAATTGGTATACAATTTTGGGGTTAACTAAACAGGGGAACGCCCCATCTCAAATCCCACCCGAACGGACATGTTTACCGACTGGGACAATATGGGTATCAAATGAAAGGTATTTAAGAGTAGAGTATGAGCTTGGCATAAAAATGTCACCCTTAGTGTGGGCGGGTTCCCCACCCCCAAAAACATCACCCAACAGGACACTTTCTCCGCTTTGGCCAATACGGGTATTAAATGAAAGATATTTAAAGTAGAATACAAATCTCACATAAAAATGTATAGCTTGGTGCTACATATTACTACATATACTCCCTGGATGCAAATTATTTATGATATTTTGACTTACCTCACCGATTCTATGACGCTCTTTCAATACGGTTGCAGTTTTTGCAAATTTACATAAAAACTGACTTTGAAAATCCAACAAACAGCCGTGATAGGTCTTCTCGAGTGTGGCACGTGCTTCACGTAATAAAACTGCGCGTGTTGTTGGCGTAAAGACAGGGTAAACGCTGGAAAGATGACTGTCGATGAGAGCAGCTAAGTCAGACTCCTGCAAAGGAAAATGAAAATAAAAAACAAGTTGAATTTAAATATAATTAAAACAGGTAAAAAAGTGTTTAGTTCGGTCGGGCCGAACTTTGGATACCCACCACCTCGGGTATATATGTAAACCACCTTTTGTCATAATCCGGGGAACATTGCATTTATGTCCCCATAGCAGCTTTATCGAAATATGGACCGATTTAGACCAAAATCGACATGGATATTTAGAGGTCTAATAAGTACAAGTCATTGTTCAATTTTGTAGAACAAAATATTGCTCTTTGTGGTAGCCATATCCAAATATAGACCGATCTGAACCATAAACGACACGGTTGTCGAAAAGCCTAACATAAGTCACTGTGTCAAATTTCAGCGAACTCGGATTATAAATGTGCCTTTTATGGGGCCAAGACTTTAAATCGAAAGATCGGTCTATATAGAAACTTTATTCAAATTTGAACCGATTTGGACCAAATTGAAGAGGGATGTTGAAGGGCCTTACACAACTCACTGTCCAAAATTTCGACGAAATCGAACAATAAATGCGTCTTTTATGGGCTCAAGACCTTAAATCGAGAGATCGGTCTATATGGCGGCTATATCCAAATCTGACCCTATCTGGGTCAAATTGAAGAGGGATATCGAAGGGCTTAAAGTAACGCTTTGTCCCAAATTTTGGCGAAATTGGGCAATAAATGCGCCTTTTATGGGGCCAAGACCTTAAATCGAGAGATCGGTCTATATTGTGGCTATATCGAAATCTTGCACGATCTGGGCCAAATTAAAGAGGGATATCGACTGGCCCAACTCAACTCTCTGTTCCAAATTTCGACGAAATCGAACAATAATGCGCCTTTTATAGGCCCAAGACCTTAAATCAAGAGATCGGTCTATATATAATCTGACCTGATCTGGGCCAAATTGAAAAGGGATATCGACTGGCCCAACACAACTCACTGTCTCAAACTTTGGCGAGATCGGATATTAATGCGCCTTTTATGGGCCCAAAACAATTAATCGAGATATCGGTTTATATGGGAGCTATATCAGGTTAAAGACCGATTTGGACCGTACTTGGCATACTTGTTGGAAGTCATAACAGAAGGGCTTAAGAAGTCACATCGAGAGATCGGTTTATATGGGAGCTATATCAGGTTATAGACCGTACTTGGTACAGTTGTTGGAAGTTATAACAGAACACCACATGCAAAATTTCAGCCAAATCGGACAAAAGTTTGGGCTTGTAAGGGCTCAAGAAGTCAAATCGGGAGATCGGTTCATATGGGAGCTATATCAGCTTATACTGTACCGTACTTGGCACTGTTGTTGGAAGTCTTTACAGAACACTACGTGCAAAATTTCAGCCAATCGGATAAAAAATGGCGGCTCGTAAAGGCTCAAAATGTCACATCGAGAGATCGGTTCATATGGGAGCTATATCGGGTTATATACCGATTTGGACCGTACTTGGCACAGATGTTGAAAGTCATAACAGAACACTACATGCAAAATTTCAGCCAAATCCGGAGTCGAGTTTTTGAGGTCGAAGTCGGAGTCGGTCTATTGGGCCGGAATCGGAGGTTGGTTCGGAGTTGAGAACGCTTGCCTCGACTCCGGCTTAATACTACAACTCCGACCCGGGGTCGGAGTCGAGGGCTAGACTCTGCAGTCCCGGTTATGAGTCTGCTAAGTAATAAAGACCCGAATCAGCTATGCAGAAGTGCCGAAAGGGTCTTGGGGATGTCATACGGCTGGGTTAAAACCAGGGTTGCCAATGTTATTCAGAAAAGACCGAAATCTGGCCATTCACAAGGAAAAAGAAGGTAAGCCAATATAACGCACCACGTTTCCTCCAAGGCGGGGTGATATCTCCGGTACTGCTTAACCTCTACCTATCCTTCATTCCACCCCCTCCAGACAGCACAGAGATCAAATCATATGCGGACGATTGTACGATCATGACATCAGGCCCACCACCGATTGTTAACATCTGCGATAGGTTCAACGTCTACCTCAACGAACTTGTCTCATATTTCGCTGCAAGAAATCTGAAGATATCTGCCACCAAATCTTCACCATCACTGACTGTGATGGTCGATAGAGAAATGATGCCGATCATCGTGTGTCCTAAAATGTTTGACGTCACATTTGCCGGCTCTTACACATTCTTCCCACATGCCACAGCAATTTGCGATAAATCCAAAGACAGAAACTGTTAAAATAGGGCTGCTATCGCACAGACCATCCAAATCGTCATCTTGGGGATAGATATCCACCGCCCAGAAGCCTTAAGGTAGACCTACATGATCTAGAGCATGAGGTACGGCGGTACAAAAGACATTCTGTAGATCGAGCGAAATATTAAGCGGGTGTAGGCAACATGCATGCAGACACGGTAGCAGATGCGGTGATTAGCTACCGGGTGAATATAGTCCTAGCAGAACGACCGCCATCCATTGCACCTGAAGAAATTGGGCTCTCTCGGCAAACCAGAGTGATTCTGTCTCAATTACGTTCCGGCAGATGCATCCGAATCCGCCCCTACAGAGCAAGGATTGATGCCGACTTGCCAGATGTATGTCCCGATTGTCACCAGGTACCACACGACGCACGTCACCTGTTTAACTGCCCAACCCGACCCATTCGACTCAGAGCCAGATCCCTCTGGATGCACCCCATCTTGGTCGCAGAGTTCCTGGATTTGGACACTCCACAGAATCAAGCAGACTCGATATACAACAAAACAAACTGCTACAACAACAACAACAGCCACGTTTTCTCAATACAAGAGGGCCTGAATCCTAGGAAAGTCCACTTGCTCTACAAGAGCGTGATTAGACCAATACTTACTTGCGCCTCAGTAGTTTGGTGGACTGCTATTGAGAAAAAGTGCAACATAAGGACCATATGTCAGCGCAGCGATGAAGGCCACGTCCACTAGGGCACTAGAGACTATTCTAGATATCCGACCCATTGACATACAGATTAAATGCCATTGCGGCTATGAGACTTAAGGCGATAGGAGAATCGATTGAGGATGGGAGCAGCTCATACCAACGCGGTATAATCGAGGTGACGATAGGGAAACCTGGAAGGAAGGGAAGATGTTTCCGATCGGATAACTGAGACGACACTTGAGGTCAAACGCGGGGCACTGCTGCCAGCGACACAGTCTTGGATTGACGGAACTCTGGTATTGCCATCTGGAAGTTTATGATACATTGATGGATTAAGCTAGTTCACTTTGCTTATGGCGAGGTGAACCACCCCCAAAACACAGGCACTTTTGGAATAGGTCACAAGAAGAAGAAGGAGTAGAGAATAAATAGGGCCTACCTTTTTCATAGAAGGCTGCTACCACCTGTATTCAAACACTTTAAGCCCCTACAATAGTCTGGAAGGACAGAAGGACTAAATATATGGGACGAATTCAGTCAGGGGAAAGCAGTCACCCACAATCCTCTTACCCATTGATTTGTAGAAAAATAATCAGCATTTTTGAAGAAAAAAATTGCCAATTCAGAGAATTGTTTTTCGATTTGCGGCATACACATTATCGCCACCGCAATTGATGCGATGTTTTGTTCTCAGCAAAGACCGCATACTAATGCTACAATGCTGTAGTAATACTAATGCTACAATATTTTCTATCATATAGTAGCGCAAACGATGTGTAAGTCACACTGCATGACCTTAATGCACTGACTAGCCAACCTTTGAATACGTCCGAGTATTGAACTGCACATGTTGCAAGTGACGTCCACCAGACCACCACACCATATAGCATTGCAATGAAAGCTTTCGTAATCTTCAGACCGATGACCACATGTACCCTTCTACATATATGTATGTCTTGGTACTAGGTGCGCTTTTAAGGCCAACTCAAGAAATTAGTATTGGGTTGCCCAAAAAGTAATTGCGGATTTTTCATATAGTCGGCGTTGACAAATTTTTTCATAGCTTGTGACTCTGTAATTGCATTCTTTCTTCTGTCAGTTATCAGCTGCTACTTTTAGCTTGCTTTAGAAAAAAAGTGTAAAAAAGTATATTTGATTAAAGTTCATTCTAAGTTTTATTAAAAATGCATTTACTTTCTTTTAAAAAATCCGCAATTACTTTTTGGGCAACCATAGAACTGAGCAAAAACATTAAAGTTAGCTGATGACAGTAGTGTGTATCAAGCATAAATCCTTTTAATCGAAAAAGGAGCAAAATGGCTATGAAGGGGTGTTGATGTATTGTAGTTCGATTTAAGTTTTTTGCACTATGGAAATCAACACCATTGTTTTGTCTACTGTTACAGTTACCAAAGGAATGCATGAGGTTAAGTATTATAGTTCTTATAAATTGGTACACATTTGTCTTCCATAATATGGTCTAAAGATAAAGCCTTGTTTCAACGTGATTGGTTCATGATTTTCCGAAAATTGAAGATAAAAGTTTTTGTAATATCCTCAGGAAATTTTAAGCAGTTATCTAACCCATTTTACGAAAAAAAAAACATCGACCACCCACCCACATATGAATTGCAGCATATGGCAAAGTCCTTTCATTCTTTTCCCCCCTCTCAGTGAACTGTGATTGATTTTCTATTTGCCAAAAAAAAAACAAATTTAAGTACAAAACTAATGCTTACCAGAGATTCGGCTAATTGCTTTTCTCCATCTGCTTTTAGATGGCCACAAGTACTGCAATCATTGGCAGGATCACTGTTGTTATCACCATGATGATCGTGATTGTCTCCAAGGCTTTGGGTCTTTGGTGGTGGTGGGGTCTTTGCATGGCTTTGTATCTCAGCCGTTCTTAGGGATTTAGCTGTTGTTGCCACAACCCCATCAACATTTGGATTTTTTGAGCTATCGATGGCATCACAGCCCGCTAGACCAAAATCGATATCTTCATAGGAATCATCAACTTCGACATCGTCGTCTTCCATTTCCTCAACACACCCAAGGGCACAATTTGTATAACGATGTTGATGACGACGACGTTGAGTGCTTTGATTATCTGGAACATCAGCTCTGGTCGAATCATCACCTTCACCATCACCTAATGCTGCTCGCGTTGCCGTTGAAGACATTACTGAGGAAATCTCAGTTGTCAATATGTTGGTTGGCCTGCAGCGCTCTTGTTTGCTGACATTTGACTCACTCATGGGGGGCAATGTGGTTGTTGTTGCTAGTGGATCGTGTCCCAGGTTCGTGTCTGTGGCATTGGTGATGATGTGGCCCACAGTGCTGGCAATGGCGTTTGGTTCCGCATTAGCTTGATTGTGAGCATCATCACCACTAGCACCAGCACCAACACCAGCACTACTACCTCCAATGCCCACTGCCAGCCAACGATCTTTACATTTTTTCCAATAATTACGGACACGCGATGATTTAGAGCGACGCACTACATTCTCATTGATCAACAAATCGATCGGATGCTGTAATTGTGATGATGCCTCTTCGCCAAACTCCTTGGTATCCTTGGTTTTGACAACATCGTCATTGTCATTGCCATCATCATTGGGGGAGGAAATGCCGTCTAGGCTGTTGTCATCACCCAAGCTGTCTTCCATTTCATCGGCATCTTCTTGCCGGGCAATTGGTGCACTTTGATTAGCCAATGGCCTTGATGGCATTGTTGCTGTAGCGGTCTCATCATTGGCCGGCGTTGTTGTGGCCGATGATGATGATGGTGTAGCTGTTGCTGTTGGCAATTTGGCTGCCAAATTAGCAGCAACAGCCTCTTCTTCGCTCTTTGAAGGGTCAGTCGTTTTTATTTCTTGGGGGGGACTTGAAACAACTAAAATCTCATTTAAATCTCGAATATTTTCGCTTATGTCGTTCGCACTTTTCGATATCTTGGCGGGGGTATGTTCGATTGTGGCCGCCGTGGTATTGCTGTTGTTGTTGTTCTGCAAGAAAAGAATAAACGAAGATGAAATAGTTACCAAAGCATGGTTTGTGTGAGGAATCATAAAAGAGCTTAAATTAACTTCAAATGTAAATTCCATAAAATTGCGGCTTGTAAGGGCTCAGAAGTCAAATCGGGAGATCGGTTTATATGGGAGCTATATCAGGTTTCAGACCAATTCAGATTGTACTTGGCAAAGTTGTTGAAAGTCATAACAAAACACTACATGCAAAATTTCAGCCAAATTGGATGAGAATTGCGCCCTATAGTGGCTTAAGTAGTCAAGATCCAAGAACGGTTTATATGGCAGCTATAACAGGTTATACACCGATTTGGACCATGGACATGGATAGTTTTAGAAAGTCATAACAAAACACATCAAGCAAAATTTCAACCAAATCGGATGAGAATTTTGCCCTATATATAGGTTTAAGCTGTCAAGATCCAAGATCAGTTAAAATGGCAGCTATATCAGGTTATATACCGATTTGAGCCATACTTAGCACCGTAGTTGAAAGTCTATAGGCTATACAATTTTTTTGACAACGGAAGGGGGGCGGACCCTCCCCCGTACCCCAAAAGCACCACCTAAAAATAAAAGTAGACAAATCGGGGCAATATGGGACTCAAATGAAAGGTATTCCAGAGTAGGGTGCTAGCTTGATATAAATGATTGCGTCCAGGTACACAGGGGGTTGCCCGGACTGCTCAAATAGCAATATTGCACTAAAATAAAAGGTATTAGGGAGTAGATTACCAATATGGTCTGCAATGAGCAATAGGCTAGAGATTTTGTTGATATCGTAAAGGGCGGACCCTCCCCCTTATCCCAAAAGCACCACCCAAAAGGAAAAGTTGACCGATGGGACAGTATGAGACTCAAATAAAATGTTTTCGAGTGTAGGTTATTTACATGATATAAAGAATTGGGTCCAGTTACAAAAGAGGCTGCCCTGTCCCCAAAAACTTCCCTCATGGGAATATAGACAGCAGGAAAATGAAATGAATGATAATGACAGTGTGGGACTAAAATGAAAGGTATTAGGGAGTAGATTACGAATATGGTCTGGAAGGAGCACTAGGCTATAGAATTTGTTGATATCGTAAGGGCGGACCGTCCCCCTTACCCCAAAAGCACCATCCAAAAAGAAAGGTTGACCGATGGGACCATATGGGACTCAAATAAAAGGTATTCCAGAGTAGAGTACGAATTTTATTTTAAATATTTGGTCCAATTACCTAGGGGCCGTACCGATCCAATAACCTACTCAAATCGACATTTTGGACAATCATAGGACTTCAAACCCCTTTTCCCACATGGGAATATTTACCAATCATGGCTATATGGGGTACAAACAAGTAAAAAGGTGTCAAGTTCGGCCGGGCCGAACTTTGGATACCCACCATGTAATTCACCTTTCATTATAATCCGGTGAAAAATACACAATTTATGCCCCCATTACAGCTATATCGAAATATGGTCCGACTTGGACCGAATTCGACACAGATATTGAATGGTCTAATAAGTACAAGTCATTGTTCAATTTTGCAGAACAAAATATTGGTCTTTTTGGTAGCCATCTCCAAATATAGACCGAATTGGACCATATACGAAACGGATGTCGAAAAGCCTAACATAAGTCACTGTGTTAAATTTCAGATAAATGGAATATTAAATGCACCTTTTAAGGGCCCAGACCTTTAATCGTGAAATCGGTCCATATAGCAACTAAAACCAAATCTGAACCGATCTGGGCGAAATCGCAGAAGGATGTCGAAGAGCCTAACACAACACATTGTATCAAATTTCGGCGAAATCAGACAATAAATGCGCCTTTGATGGGCCCAAAACCTTTAATCGAATATCCAAGCCGATCTCAGCCAAATTGAGGAAGGATATCGAAAGCCCTAACACAACTCACTGTCCCAAATTTCAGCAAAATCGGATAATAAATGTGGTTTTTATGGGCCTAAAATCCTAAATCGGCGGATCTGTCCATATGGCAGTTATATCCATATCTGGACCGATCTAAGCCAAATCGAAGGAGGAAGTCGAAGAGCCTAACACAACTCACTGTCCCAAATTTCGGCGAAATCGGACAATAAATGGGTCCATGGGTCTTTATGGGCCCAAAACCTTAAATCAAGAGATCGGTCTATATGGTAGCTATATCCAAGCCGATCTCAGCCAAATTGAAGAACGATATCGAAGGCCCTAACACAACTCACTATCCCAAATTTCAGCAAAATCGGATAATAAAAGTGGCTGTTATGGGCCCAAGACCTTAAATCGAGAGATTGGTCTATAGGCAGCTATATCCAAATCTGGGCCGATCTAAGCCAAATTGAAGAATAATGTTGAAGGGCCTAACACAACTCACTGTCCTGAAGTTCGGCGAAATCGGACAATAAATGTGCCTTTGATGGGCCCAAAACCTTTAATCGAGAGATCGGTCTATATGGCAGCTATATCTAAATGTGGACCGATCTGGGCCATATTGCAGAAAGATATCGAGGGGCCTAACTTAACTCCCTATCCCGAATTTCGACGACATCGGATAATAAATGCGCCTTTTATGGGCCCAAAACCTTAAACCGAGATATCGGTCTATACGGCAGGTATATCCAAATCTGGGTCAAATTGAAGAATAATGTCGATGGGCCTAATACAACTCACTGTCCCAAAGTTCGACGACATCGGACAATAAATGCGCCTTTTATGGGCTCCCGACCTCAAATGGGGAGATCGGTCTATATGGCAGCTATATCCTAATCTGAACCGAACGGGGCCAAATTGAAGAAGGATGTCGAGTGGCCTAGCACAACTTACTATCCCTTTTAAGCCTCAAAACCTTATATCAAGAGATCGGCCTATATGGCAGCTATATTCATATCTGAACCGATCTGGGCCAAAATGTTCAATATTGGTATTTTTGACAACTATATCCAAATATAGACCGATCTGAACCAAATAGGACACGGATGTCAAAAAGCTTTACATAAGTCACAGTGTCAAATTTCAGCAAAGTCGGATAATCGAGAGATCGGTCGATATGGCAGCTATATGCAAATCTGAACCGATCTGGACAAAATTGACGAAGAATGTCGAAGGGTCTAACACAACTCACTGTCCAAAATTTCAGTTAAATCGGATAATAATTGCGCCCTCTAGTGGCTCAAGAAGTCAAGACCCCAGTTCGGTTTATAGGCAGCTATATCAGGTTATGGACCGATTTGAACCATTCTCTACACAGTTGTTGGGAGTCATAACAAAACACGTCGTGCCAGCCAAATCTGATAGGAATTGATTCCTGTAGAGGCTCAAGAAGTCAAGACCCCAGATTGGTTTATATGGCAGCTATATCAGGTTATGGACCGATTTCAACTATACTCAGCACAGATGTTGGACCGACAGACGGACGGACATGGCTAGTTTGACTTAAAATGTCATGACGATCAAGAATATATAAACTTTATAAGGTCTTAGAAGAATATTTCGAGCAGTTACAAACAGAATGACAAAATTAGTATACCCCCATCCTATGGTGGAGGGTATAATAATTTGTAATGTGAATATGTGTTTTTATACCCTCCACTATAGGATGGGGGTATACTAAGTTCGTCATTTTGTTTGTAACACCTCGAAACATGCGTCTAAGACCCCATAAAGTATATATATTCTTAATCGTCATGACGCTTTAAGTCAAACTAGCCATGTCCGTCCGTCCCTCCGTCCGTCTGTCTGTCTGTCTGTCGAAAGCACGCTAACTTTGGAAGGAGTAAAGCTAGCCGCTTGAAATTTTGCACAAATACTTCTTATTAGTGTAGGTCGGTTGGGATTGTAAATGGGCCAAATCGGTCCATGTTTTGATATAGCTGCCATATAAACCAATCTTGGGTCTTGATTTCTTGAGCCTCTAGAGGGCGCAATTCTTAACCGATTTTATTGAAATTTTGCACGTAGTGTCTTGGTATCACCTGTTTTGGAATCATTTCCAACAACTTCTCTAAGTATGGTTCAAATCGGTCCATGTTTTGATATAGCTGCCATATAAACCGATCTTGGGTAATTACTTCTTGAGCCTCTAGAGGGCGCAATTCTCATCCGATTTGGCTGAAATTTTGTACAACGGCTTCTCTCATGACCTTCAACATACGTGTCTAATATGGTCTGAATCGATCAATAGCTTGATACAGCTCCCATATAAACCGATCTCTCGATTTTGCTTCTTAAGCCCCTGCAAGGCGCAATTCTTATTCGATTGAACTGAAATATTACACAATGACTTCTACAATGTTTAGCATTCATTTATGGTCCGAATCGGACTACAACTTGATATAGCTCCAATAGCATAGCAGTTCTTATTCAATATTCTATGTTTGTCTGAAAAGAGATACCGCTTTCGAACTAGCCAGGTTCGCCCGCCTGTCCGTCCGTCCGTCTGTCTGTCGAAAGCACGCTAACTTCCGAAGGAGTAAAGCTAGCCGCTTGAAATTTTGCACAAATACTTCTTATTAGTGTAGGTCGATTGGTATTTTAAATGGGCCATATCCGTCCATGTTTTGATATAGCTGCCATATAAACCGATCTTGGGTCTTGACTTCTTGAGCCAATAGAGGGGGCTATTCTCATCCGATTTGGCTGAAATTTTGCATAAGGTGTTTTGTTATGACTTCCAATAACTGTGCCAAGTATGGCGTAAATCGGTATATAACCTGATATAGCTGCCATATAAACCGATCTGGGTCTTGACTTCTTGAACCTCTAGAGTGCGCAATTCTTATCCGATTGGAATGAAATTTTGTACGACGTGTTTTGTTATGATATCCAACAACTGTGCCAAGTATGGTTCAAATCAGTTCATAACCTGATATAGCTGCCATATAAACCGATCTTGGGTCTTGACTTCTTGAGCCTCTAGAGTGCGCAATTCCTATCCGATTGGAATGAAATTTTGCACGACTTGTTTTGTTATGATAGTCAATAACTGTGCCAAGTATGGTTCAAATCAGTTCATAACCTGATATAGCTGCCATATAAACCGATCTTGGGTCTTGACTTCTTGAGCCTGTAGAGGGCGCAATTCTGGTCCGATTTGAATGAATTTTTGCACGAAGTATTTTGTTCAGATGTCCAACAACTGTGCCAAGTGTGGTTAAAATCTGCTCATAACCTGATATAGCTATCATATAAACAGGTCTGGGGACTTGACTTCTTGAGCTTCTAGAGGGCGCAATTCCTATCCGATTTGGCTGAAATTTTTCATGACGTATTTTATTCTTACTTTCAACAATTGTGTCAAATATGGTTCAAATCGGTTCATAACCTGACATAGCTGCCATATAAACCGATCTGGGATCTTGATTTCTTGAGCCTCTAGAGGTCGCAATTATTATCCGATTTGCCTGAAATTTTGTACTACGGATCCTCTCATGACCATCAACATACGTGTTTATTATGATCTGATTCGGTATATAGACCGATACAGCTCCCATATAAATCGATCTCTCTATTTTACTTCTTGAGCCCCCAAAGGACGCAATTCTTATTCGAATTGGCTGACATTTTACACAGGTCTCCAAAATGTAATTTAATTGTGGTCCAAACCGGACCATATCTTGATATCGCTCTAATAGCAGAGCAAATCTTTTCCTATATCCTTTTTTGCCTAAGAAGAGATACCGCGCATAGAACTCGACAAATGCGATCCATGGTGGAGGGTATATAAGATTCGGCCCGGCCGAACTTAGCACGCTCTTACTTGTTGTTTTTTTATACCCTCCACCATAAGATGGGGGGTATACTAATTTCGTCATTCTGTTTGTAACTACTCGAAATATTCGTGTGAGACCCCATAAAGTATATATATTCTTGATCGTCGTGACATTTTATGTCGATCTAGCCATGTCCGTCCGTCTGTCCGTCCGTCCGTCCGTCTGTCTGTCGAAAGCACGCTAACTTCCGAAGGAGTAAAGCTAGCCGCTTGAAATTTTGCACAAATACTTCCTATTAGTGTAGGTCGGTTGGTATTGTAAATGGGCCATATCGGTCCATGTTTTGATATAGCTGCCATATAAACCGATCTTGGGTCTTGACTTCTTGAGCCTCTAGAGTGCGCAATTCTTATCCGATTGGAATGAAATTTTGCACGACGTGTTTTGTTATTATATCCAACAACTGTGCCAAGTATGGTTCAAATCGGTTCATAACCTGATATAGCTGCCATATAAACCGATCTTGGGTCTTGACTTCTTGATTCTCTAGGGGGCGCAATTCTTATCTGATTTGAATGAATTTTTGCACGAAGTATTTCGTTATGATATCCAACAACTATGCCAAGTATGGTTCAAATCGGTTCGTAACCTGATATAGCTGTGATATAAACAGATCTGGGGATTTGACTTCTTGAGCTTCTAGAGGGCGCAATTCCTATCCGATTTGGCTGAAATTTTGCATGACGTATTTTATTTTTACTTTCAACAACTGTGTCAAATAAGGTTCAAATCGGTTCATAACCTGACATAGCTGCCATATAAACCGATCTGGGATCTTGATTTCTTGAGCCTCTAGAGGTCGCAATTATTATCTGATTTGCCTGAAATTTTGTACTACGGATTCTCTCATGACCATTAACATACGTGTTTATTATGGTCTGAAACGGTATATAGCCCGATACAGCTCCCATATAAATCGATCTCTCTATTTTACTTCTTGATCCCACAAAGGGCGCAATACTTATTCGAATTGGCTGACATTTTACAAAGGTCTCCAACATATAATTTTATTGTGGTCCAAACCGGACCATATCTTGATATCGCTCTAATAGCAGAGCAAATCTTTTCTTATATCCTTTTTTTGCCTAAGAAGAGATGCCGGGAAAAGAACTCGACAAATGCGATCCATGGTGGAGGGTATATAAGATTCGGCCCGGCCGAACTTAGCACGCTTTTACTTGTTTTTTTTTTTCAAATAGTTCTCACTTTTATGTTATTCGTTGTATTTCTAAAACAAAACAAACTCAATTGAGGGCATTTATCGATTGACTTACAGTAGACATCAAACACGGACAAACACATCAGTAATAAAAAAACATACTGAAAAAGGGAACAAATGCTATTGGCCACCAACAGCCAGACAAAACAAAAAACGGTCATAGCCACTGAAGGAATGACAAAATGCATTGTTTCTAGGCTCCCCCATAGAAAAAACAGAACAAAAAGACAACACTGCTAAACAATTGTAAGGAAAGGAAGAAAGTTTATGACTGCAAAGTTTTCATTCTGTGAGTGTATTTGGTTAGCCTGACTACAGGCGCCACCTTAAATGATGTCATAGGCATGAGGTTATGGTGGCAATGCTCCACACTCGTTTACTAAAGAAAGTGGTTATAAAAGTTTCCCATTCATTTGTTGCATGCAAAATATGGCCAACAACTGCTGCTGCTACTCCCACAGTTTGGATGATGAATAATGGCCAGAAACATTAGCATGTGTCCATAAAACGTCATATTGATTTTATACCGGAATTTCTGTAATTGACGTAGGTCAAGAGTATGCTCAGCCAAAGCCAAATTACAATTCACTGCTACACTACACTAGGCTTTGCTTTTGGTTGCTTGGTTTTACATCAAATCACTCCACTTTCTTCACTGGAGGAGTTGCTAAAAAAAGAATGCACAACAGCGAGCCATGGAAATGTTCACAAAACTGGACCAACGAACGAACAAACGAATGGGGCAAATGAACTAACGAACGAGTGTTAAAGTTCACTTGGTGATGGTGAGCAAATGGCCACCATATGCCACAAGTCTTCGACATAAAATCAATCAAATTTTGCACTTTTATGCCGTTCAAATTGTCTGCGAATTCAGCCACTGGCTGTATTTTGTTTTAAATAACCATTTTAATCATTTTTTTTCTTTTATCTATGGTGGGAATACAATTTTGATTTTTATTTAAAATTTCGCACTCACTAAGTGTTGTTGGTTACACGTTTCGATTAATATGACTTTTTTTTTGGGGGGGGGGTCTATAAATTTTCTTTAATAGCGAATTGTTGATTTTTATGCACGTTTGTTTTCGGCTAATGTTTCATACTAATCGTTAGCCATTTCATAGAAACCAACTTCCATTTCCATTGACTCCGGCATAAAGTTGTGTGGTGAGTGAAAAGCTCTTGGGGTTTGAGTTGTCCAGAATTCTTGTGAATTGCATTTTGAAAGCAGGTGGCGCTGCCGTAGACATGCGCCTTAAGGTGTTTCGAGTTTGGAAGCTTTTCTAGTAACTAGCATGTTTGTGGATATTTCTTTTTTTCGTTGGGTTTATAGGTCTTCTTTTCCTTGAAATTCGTAAGAGAGGTAGAAGCAGCAAGGGTCCGCGGGGGGGAATAATTTAATTAGGCCAAATATCATTCAGTTTACTAACAAAAAGAAGTCTTATGCTTCAACAATTAATTGGAAGAAATAATTGGGGAAATCATCACAATGCCAGCAATAACATGAGCCATCAGCGAGAAGCTCCCTCCTTTCAGAGAGTTGTAGGTATGAACAAATGCTGAGAACCAATATTGGTCGTATTTTGAAAATATAGGTCATTAGCATTAAGAGGCAAATAAAGTATAGCTGGTAAATACACAGTGGGTCTTTATATAAAATAAAGTAAGAGCGTGCTAGGCTCGACCGGACCGAAACTTATATACCCTCCACCATGGATCGCATTTGTCGAGTTCTATTCCCGGTATCTCTTTTTACGACAACAAAGGAGCTATATCCAATTATGTCCCGATTCGGACCATATTTGAATTGAATGTTGGAGACCATAGTAGAAGTCAATTCGAATAAGAAGAACAAGAAGCCCCTAAAGGACTCAAGAAGAAAAATAGGGAGGTCGGTTTATATGGGAGCTGTATTAGACTCTAGACCGATTCAGACCATATTTGACAAGTATGTTAAAGGTCATAAATCGGATACTAATTGTGCCCCCCAGAGTCGCAAGGGTCAAGATTCCAGATCGGTTTATATGGCAGCTATATTAGGTTATGGACCGATTTCAACCATATTTGCCACGGTTGTTGGAAGTCATAACAAAACATGTTGTGCAAAATTTCAGCCAAATCGGATAGGATTTGCGCCCTCTAGTGGTTCAAGAAGTCAAGATTCAAGATCGGTAGCTATATAGGGTTGTGAACCGATACTTAGCACAGTAGTTGGAAGTCATAACGAAACACCTCATGCTAAATTTCAGCCAAATCGGATAGAAATTAAGCTCTCTAGAGGTTCAAGAAGTCAAGAGCCCAGATTATTTTGTATGACAGCTATGTCAGGTTATAGGCCAACCGTTGTTGGAAATCATAATAAAACACATCATGCAAAATTTCAGCCAAATCGAATAAAAATTGCGTCCTCTAGTAGCTCAAGAAGCCAAGATCCAAGATCAGTTTATATGGCAGCTACATCAAAACATGGACCGATATGGCCCATTTACAATCCCAACCGACCTACACCAATAAGAAGTATTTGTGAAAAAATTTCATATCAAGAATCAAGTATATATTGACTTTATGGGGTCTTAGACGAATATTTCTAGGGGTTACACATAGAATGACGATATTAGTATACTCCCCGTCCTATGGTGGAGGGTAAAATAAATCCTCTAAAAAGTATCCTTTATACGTCAGGGTCAAGCTCGGCACTGACGTCAAGGGATCTAGCACCACCCAAAATCAAATTTCAGTGAAATCGGCTAATAAATGGGCCTTATACTTCGTCAAAATCGTTAATCGGCTTTTATGGGTCTGATACCTTCTATACGGGAGCTATATTACGAAACAGTCCAATCTTGACCATACAAGGCACAGATTTTGACGGTCTTAAGAAAACTCACTGACTCTTTGTCCCAAGTATGATTTATGCGCAGTCTACTCCCAAAGACCTTTCACTTGATAACCATTTTGTTTCGTTGGACATACATAGCAGTATTGAGGGTGTTTTGAAGTTGAGGAAGCGCCTATACACCTTGGACCAAATTCTTATGCCACATACGTACTCTACTTTTAAATACCTTTCATCTGATACCCATTTGGCCCCAATCGGTAGGCATGTCTATTTGGGGGGTTTTTGGGGGGACGGGAGGACCCCCGACACTTGTGGTAAAATTTTTACATCAATTCGTTCTCTACTCTTAAATAACTTTCATTTCATACCCATATTGTCCCAATCGATAAACATGTCCTTTTGGTTGGGTTTTGAGGTGGGGCGTCCCCCCCGGTTAATTGACCGCAACGTTTTATACCAATTTTATGTTTTTGGTTAATCATAAGTTGACATACAAAATTTCGCTTATATCGGTGCACCCAAAATCTGGACTTTTTAAAAATTGATGCAAGGGGGAGGGTCCGTCCCCCTTCGGTTAGGCCGGTGGAAGTTTAAGTTTAAGACAAAAGTTAAGTTAAGTTTAAGACAAATACGAACCAAATTTGTATGCCAGATACGTACCCTACTTTCAATTACCTTTAGTTTGATACCTATTGTGCCCCAATACATGTCTATTTGAGGGACTTTTTAGAGAATGGGGGTCCTCCCGACACTTGGCATACAATTTTTATATCAATTCGTTTTCTACTCCTAAATACCTTACATTTGATACTCATATTAACCCAATCGCTAAACATGTCACTTTGGTTGGGTTTTGCGGTGGGGCGTCCCCCCAGGTTATTCGACCACAAAGTCCTATACCAATTTTGTGTTTATGGGGAACCATAGGGGGGTATACACAATTCGTTTAAATCGATGCACCCATCTCCGAAGTCTAGCGTTTTTGAAAATTGGTGTAAGGACCCCACCCCTAGGTTCAATGGATGTTTATGACGGTTGTTCGGCCGATTCTCACCTATGGATTTCCGGCATGGAATGGGGCTTTGGACAACTGTTCCCTCCGCTGGACAATAGAGAAGATACAGTATACCGTGGCAGTGCTGATCTCTGGAGCAAGGAGGGGTGCCGTGAGGCGGCATATTATATGCGGCGATGACTGTAGTCTCCTGGTATATGATCAGCCTCTTGGTAGACGGGTTGGAAGATGTTTTATCGAAAAGGGATTTCTGGGCTGTAGGTACGCTACCGTTCTCAGTAACTTTTGTAGGCGAGAGTGAGTCCAAATTCTATGGGGGCACCGGGTAGAAGTCGTTATGGGCTTAGACAAATGTTCCGCTCACAATAGAGAAGGTTCAGTGTAGCGTGGCGGTGATAAGCTCTGAAGCAAGGAGGGGTTCTCAAGAAAGGCGCTGAAGACCATTCTCGACTATAGCCCTTTGCACTTGTATGTTGATTGTGTGGCAACGAAAAACGCCCCAAGACTGGGAAAGAGAGATACTTCGCGCTTCTCAAACTTCGGGCACTCTTTTGAGTGAGACGGCATGCTATATGCGGCCTGACTGTTCATATACAAGGGAGTTCTTCTTTGTAGACGGGTTGGAAGTTACTTTTCCAAAAAGGGATTTCTGGGCTGGAGGTACGACATCATTCTCAGGAACTTTTGTATACGAGAGTGAGTCCAAATTGGATGGCGGCACCGGGCAGTAGTCGTCATTGATGACTTTCTTTCTTTTTTTAAGTATCCGTTGAGTGGAGCGGGCAGGTTTTCATTTCGTTCCTCATAGAAAAAAATATCCATATCCGGAGTAGGCATAGAGTAGGTCCAAATTGGACTCCAAAGACCCAACAGCTGCAGTGGTGGCGTCAGACCGTAGCATGTTTTACTCCCCTCCTATGTGTGGATGCCTTGACACCTGTAGGCAAGAGTAATGCCCCAAGCTCACAGCTAGTCAACAGACTAACAAATGAGGAAGAGACGGATAAACCAGAGGGATGCCCAGTTCGTCCCCAGCCTTTAATTAAAGATGGTGTTTCCGATTCCGATTCAGACTGCGACAGTATCAATGAAACAGTCATCGCAGCCGAATCGAGAGATAAGGGCAGCGGGATGACGGAAGGAGTAAACGATGGCTTTGCTAAGCTCACAAGCAGACCGAGAAAGCGATCTGGGGCACAACGGCGGAGACAGAGGAGTATGTATCGGCAGCGCAATCGGGCGAAAGTGCGGGATGCTGGAAGGGATAGATCTGACTTTCTTAGCACTTCTAGGGAAGCTGAAAAGAGAACCAGATCTCCCAAAGACCATTACACTGCTAAAATGCTGAAGAAGAAAAAGAGCTCCCCGCCTTCAAGTACTGTGGGAAAACCAAGTCACTTCTCTCGCAATGTAGACTCCGGAAACTTGGAACAGCAATGAAGGAAGCGCGCAGGGACCCTGAGTCTTCAATGAGGTCTGTGCCTTTCAAATGAAGGCCACAGCCGTCACGGAAGGGAAAGATGGTCGCTGAGAATGGTAGGGAGCCGCCATCTAACGCCAAAGTGGCAAGAAAGCACAACAGAGATCAGCTGACTTATGCAGTCAACAATGACGGCAGTGCATCCGATAGGATTCCACCAGATCATCGGTCTGGTTAACGAGAGGATTTTCGAACATGTGTGGAACTCTGTAAAATGACCACCCACTCAAATAATGAGCTGCGAGTATAGAGGGGACATCTTTACGCTGCGTTTTGCGTCGGCGGAGTGTATAGATACCGTCAAACATCTCGGCAGAGGTATCCATGGTCCCTGAAAGGGTGCAAAGCTCGATCTGGTGAAAAAGATGGACATTCCCAGCTTACAAAGGCGTCGGTCTTCATCAAGGGATGGGGCAGTAAATTTGCGACGGAACGCATGTTGGGATTCATGGGCTAGCAAAACCAAGGTATGCTGACTGAGAAGTGGCAGGTCTTCCATAGGGAGGAGAACGAGAAAGGAACTCTCCTTGTGGTTGGCATTGATCAAGTCTCCGTGACAAGTTTAGCTAAGACTAAAGGCATGTCGCACTACGGGAGCAAGGATGTATTTCTCAAGATTGGGAAGGCTAGGATAGGTAAAGGTCCTCATATTGAGACATCAGGCCGTGCAGTGGCCAGTGACTCAACACCGCCCAACGAACTTGGGGCAGACGACAAGACCATCACCGAAGGTCCCAATAATGAAAAGACAAGGATAGGCAAAAATTCTAATATTAAAACATAAAGCAGTGCAAGGGTGAGAGACTCAACACAGCTTAACGAACAGGGACTCGACGATTGAACCTAGGATAGGATAGACAAAAAACCTTATCCTGAAACATCAGGCAGTGCAGTGACACGAAAGTCAGTGCAGTCTAACGAACAGGGAGCCAAGAAACCCATTAAATGATGGACCAAAGATTGATGTTCAGCAAGGGCAAGATTTATATTGCCTTAATTCAGGAGCCATGGACAACCCGGAACAAAGATTCTGGACTGAACCTTATCAACTACCAATAATTCCATTGGAGTAAACTCTCATATATCAATGAGTGCAGTCCGATTCAAGTTTTAAGCTCAGTGATAAGGCACCTCTCTTTCAAAGCCGAGTTCAAACGGTGGCTCACTGTGTGACAACTCTTTGGAGAGAAGTTTCAATATGGCATAGAACCACAAAAACGTTGGATGAGGATGGTCGGAGGGGGAGGGGAGGGAAGAAGGGGAAAACCATCGTTGAAAGTGTATTCTGATGGTCTCGCAAGCGATGCCACGAACCCAGGCGTGCAGCGTCATAGGCGGACATGCTAACCTCTGCGCTACGGTGGCATTTCGTAGGGCAGTACCAACACTAATAAGCGGGGCCAAACCCTGGCACAATTCTTGAGTACGCTGCCTTTGTTAATAGGATTAGGGAGTAGGTTTTAGATTAGAGGGTCTCCATGTAGAACTCTTTCGCTACATTAGGTTAGGAATAGCAGGTCCAGCGCAGAATCCGATAAGCTTCCGGACAAAGCTAACTGTACAAAATTCAGAAGACTATTTGGGCAAGATAATTTAGATTGTCCAAGCTTAGAAGACATTGACGAAAATGTCAACAGGAGTACGACTGCACTGGTGGGGTCTTTCGAAGATAGTGCTGCGTTAAAGGCGCCGCCAAGATGAAAAAGTTTCTCTCAAAAACCCATGCCAAAACTGAAACTTTAGTAGACGACATGGGAGTGAGAACTGAGATAACGGAGGACATGTTGAAGCTTTTGATGAAAACGCATTTTCCACAGGAAACAACGGGACTCACGGAGACACCAGAATCTTGGAAAAATGAGTTTAATAGAAGGCTTATCATTACAGAATTTATGGTGAAGGAATCCGTGAGGAGCTTCACATTATTTGAGTCACCCCAACCTGATGGAATATTTCCGGCGTTACTACCGAAGGCAAAGGTGGTGTTTCCACTCACGCCCGGCAAGGCAAGTTATGCGACACCAAAGACCTACAGACCTATAAGCCTTACGTCTTTCCTACTCAAAATCATGGAACGTATTGTGGATACTATGATCAAAAGGAGAACATCCAGCGAACTGCTCAAATAGAAAAAGTATGCCTTTGTCTAGTAAAGGTCGGTGGAGACTGCTCTGCATGAGGTGGTGCATAAAATAGAAGAATCCTACGATGCCAAAACGTAGACACTGGCGGTAAGCATTGACATCGAGGGTGCTTTTAACAATGTGCGGACCGACACACTGATCCAATCCTTAGAACAGTATCGGGTGGACCCGGTCCTTGCAAATGCAAATTTTGCCCATGAGCATTCCACTAAGGAACAATCAATGAGTGCAGTCCAATTCAAGTTTAAGCTCAATAATAAGGGGCCTAATTTTTACAGCCGAGTCCGAACGGCGTGGCGCAGTGCTACACGTTTTTGGAGAGAAATTTTACATGGCATAGTACCTCACAAATGTTGCTATCATTAGGAGGGGAAAACCACCGAGGAAAATTCTTTCTGATGGAAACCATCAGAAAGAATTTTCCTCGGTGGTTTTCTCGGTGCCAGGATTCGAACCCAGGCGTTCAGCGTCATAGTTGCACATGCAAACCTCTGCGCTACGATGGCCTTCTTTACGGACAGTAAACAGGACATAAGGGCAATAACAACCAGGACGGTAAGATCACGAACAGTCTTGCAGTGTAAGAAGGGGAGACTAACGCCTTCCCTGAGGATGGCACGATTCTCCTCGTTTGGATGGCGGACCATAGCGGAGTAACTGGGAATGAGAAAGCAAGCGATTTGGCAGTGAAGGCCAGGGAACTGCCGTCAACAAACTTGGTTAACCCTAAGCCTTTCGGGTCAAAGTTAAGGGAATGTTACCCTCTGGGACAACGAAACGGTCAATTGGACGGGGAGATTCAGATCGTGAGAAGACGAGGCTTTAACAGAAAGGAAGTTAGAAGGAGATCAGTATAGCTTTAAGTATCATAACTGGACACATAGGACTACGAGCTCACTTTTGCAAAATGATGTATAGGGCATGCGGGGAAGTTGATGAGGCGTTGGAGCATTTTCTATGTCTTTGCCCAGCTTTCGTGGCTAATAGATGCCAGCACTTAGGTGGGGACACAATATCGGACATGTACCATCCTAGGGGCGTGGCATGGAAAACAATTAAGGATTTTGTAAGTAGCACGGAATTCCAAACTTAGATCTTCTTTGTCGAGGTTACTTTTTTTAGTATTTAGAGCGTACAACGAGCCCATCACTGGCTTAGGTGTATGTCCATAGTGGCATGGGGTGGATTAAAATCGTTTAAACCTAACTATTGTTATGTAGTGACCCCTTCTCCCAAATAAAATCCTACCTATGTCCCTGCGTAGAAGCCAGGTTCAGTACTTCAGAGCTGGTCTGGTTGTCTTCAGAGCAACATTGCCGGGGACTTGGGTGCGTGCTCGCTTGGCGGCATGTAAGGACTCTGTGGAGATTTGTCTTTCATTGCAGGCGCTCGCATATTATTTTTGGGATTTTAATTATTCGGGTAAAAGTGTAACACTTGAATATGTATCACGGAAATTATAACAGCAATTGAAAATATCCTTTAGCAAAATGCATATGAAATTCACTCCACTCTCCCGCAAGGTGTGAGTTGCTGTCCAAAAGATGATGATAAGGAAAACATACTTCCGATTTTCCTTGAAGAGATACTCAAATGGGGGATCAACCAGTGCTGCTTACTTTTCCTGTGTAAACACAACACCATTGATTATCTAATACTCGCCTCATATCAAAAATCATTTCAAATCATTCATTTTTTTCACATAAAAGCGATAATGAAGGAGAAAACATAAAAACACCGAAGATTTAAAGCTAAAGCCACAGCAGTGGTCAAAACAAAACTTCGGCAAGGCCTAAGCCAACGCTCCGTCTGTCTGTCTGTCTGTCTGTCCATCACAGTGTGTGATACCATTCCATGATAATGAAATGGGCAAAAGGCCATAACCGTGTTATACGCTGTGCGCTACCAAACACCAAATCACCTTGGCCAAAAGTGAAAAAAGTAAAAGATATAATTTTTCATATGAAAAGTGTTAAATTGTTATTATTAATTGCAGACTACAGTTGCTCCGACTGGGACGGCTAAACTGAGCCGAGTTCAATTCAGCTCGACATGGTATGGTGTTGAATGTGGCATTAAGCTTTGAAATTTGCAGGAATTCCAACTAAGAACCAATGAACGTTGAACGTGCAGAGCAAAGCAATGCCTGGAATAGACAACAAGTGGAAAAGGAAGCTGTTTGCTCTCTACTGCTAGCAGTGCACAATTCAAATAAATTGCCAAATCAACAAATATGCCAAAGTGCTCTGAAGTGCCCATCAATTTTGTGGCCGCGTTAAGCTCTTGGTGTTCAATGAGCCGTAGTTGGTTGGCCGGTGTTGGCCACTGCAGTTACCCCTGAACCAAAACGTTTCATCCATTCAATATAAATATTTTTGTGAAGACTTGCATTCATATGTGCCAGTACGTGCTGCATGAAATTACATTGGATGGGAACGAGTATTTCCAATTACTCCATTGAAGGAGCAGCCGAATTTGGGCCCTGGGGTAGGCTTAAAGGGACTCTATATTGTAAATTGTTCCACTAACATTGGATTGTGAAGCAGCGGGATACTTTTCTCATATCAAAGACTGATGTCCCATTCTAGCTGCAGCTATTTGTGGGAAAGTTTTAAAGGCCTTAATACCTCACAAATGTCGCCAACAGTCTTACGCAATCCCATGACAGCCGGTTGTACGCAACGGATTGACCCGATGGAATCCTCATCGGCAAGGGCTGCCACCTCAGTATACGTGTTCGTATTTTTTCGTCATGGGAGAGGCACAGCCCGGAGTGCCTTCTCCGCACGCTTCTGGTCGGTGCCGGGATTGAAAAGAACCCCGAACCCTTGCCGTTCATTGGCAAGGGCTGCCACCTCAGTATACGTGTTCGTCTTTTTTCGTCATGGGAGAGGCACAGCCCGGAGTGCCTTCTCCGCACGCTTCTGTTCCGTGCCGGGATTGAAAAGAACCCCGGACCCTGGTTCCGTTCGGTTTGCCAGAACCGCCTCCATCATCGGTCGGTATCGGTGAGGTGTAACCTGTGCATGGAGTGGGTACATTTCCGATCTTGCTCTGGCCTGACTTCACTACGGGAGTATAGTCATACTGGCTATGTCACAAGGTGCTGTGCGAACATACCCAGCAGTGGGTCACAATCGTCGCCGACCTCTCCCGTATGGCAATTTACGCAACGGCAGCATCCCAGCCCAAATATTGCCAGGCCAAAGCCGGGAAGTGTATCGTTTTTGCAGTTAAACTGCAATGGATTTCGTTGCAAGATCGATGAGATTGTGGACTTTATGAGTCGGAAGAGCATATTGGTCGCAGCGATCCAGGCGACAAAGCTGATCAACACCTGCAGCTTGCACAGTTGTCACGGATACAATGTGCTACGTAAGAATCGCTCACGGAATGGAGGTGGGGGGATTAACCTTAGTAATACACCATTCCGTGCAATATAGACCCATCTCGCCTGCGTATGGTGCTAGTGACCCCTACATGGAATGCATGGGGATAGCAGTCAGGTCCGGTACTGGCGAGATAGAGCTGTACAACGTGTACATACCGCCGGTTGGTAGCTGTGTCCCGATTAATGGCCAGGCTTACAACCCCGACATAAATGGGTTGCTATCTGGCCATAATCGTCTGGTTCTCGGGGACTTTAATTCTCCCCTAGGTAACGACCAGCGTAGCATAGCTTTGTTAGAGCAGATTGAAAGCTCCACGTTTTGCACGGTGAATGAGGATGCCCCCACTAGGATTGCGAGGAGGTGCAGCACCTCGCCAGACATCTCCAATGCATCCACTGATCTCCTGAGCGACGTATCCTGGCAAGCCCTCATCTCAGTTGGGGTCAGACCACCTCCCCATAATTCTCATCATAGACCGACCATCCAACTTCATAACCTCTGAGCGCCGGACGTTTATCAATTCGAAGAAGGCCCATTGGGCTGGCTTCAGGGAGTACACCAATCGCCACTTCAGGGAATTGGCACCCCCCTCGGATGTGCTAGTTGCCGAGAGGAAATTCCGAGACATCATTCACGCAGCAGCCGCTCGATTAATACCATCGGGTCGAATACTCCAAGTGCGGCCCAATTTCCCGAAGCAGGCAGTAGTTGTACTCACAGACGAGCGCGAAATGATAAACGTTGTATGGACCCCACTAACCCCAGAATCAGCAAGCTGAATCTGGAAATAAACAGGGTAGTCAACGATCATAGAGCGTATTTGTGGCTGGAACACTTGGAGCAATGTAACTTGGGCACCCGTTTAGGCAAGCTGTGGTCTACTGTAAAGTCACTCTCAAACCCCGAAGTAACCGTGACTGATCCGAAGAGATGCGCCAGGTTGTTCAACCATCAATTTATTGTGCATCCCGAGAGGGATAGGGCAAGAAGGAGAGACATTCGTCGTATCGGCGGTCTCAGAGCCGATGGACAGCCATCACAAGTTACCCTGGGCAAAGTTACGATTATCATCCGTGGCGCCAAATCATCTAAGGCGTTGGGCCCCAACGATATCTCTACACTGATGTTGAAGAATCCGGATTTACCTGGAGTGGAGTACCTTACCACTGTCCTCAACCTGTCTTTGAACACTCTTATAGTTCCCGATGTCTGGAAAATGGCCAGAGTGATCCCGCTACTGAAACCTGGAAAGGATCCGAGTAAGGGGGAGTCGTACAAACCGATCTCCCTTCTTTCGCCAGTGGCAAAGACGCTTGAGGCATTACTCCTCCCGTGCCTCGTAGGAGAATTTCCATTCGCCGAGCATCAACATGGATTTCGAAGACTGCATAGCACAACAACAGCTTTGCATGCCATCACCGCACACATTTGCCGTGGCTTCAATCAGCCCAGGCCATGTGATAGGACGGTCCTTGTGGCACTGGACCTATCGAAGGCATTTGACGTGTGTCTGTCCGTCTGTTGCAATCACGCTAAAGCCTTCAAAAATTGAGATATTGAGCTGAAACTTGGCCCAGACCCGTATTTTTCCACACGCAGGCTAAGTTTGTGATTGGGATCATGTTTGGATAAAGCTGCCATACAGCCGAATCTGCCAATTTAGGGTCTTAAGCCCATAAAAGCCGCATTTGTTGTCCGATTTCACTGATACTTGAAGCAGTGAGTTGTACTAGGGGCCCAAACGTGCGACCCGAAAAAGGTCTATATTGGACCATATTAACATATAGCTGTCATATAGCTCGATTTGCCGATTTAGCGTCCTAAGTCCATAACAGGCGCATTTACTACCCGATTTCGCCGGAATTTACAAGAGTCAATTGTTTTAAGCCTTTCGTCGTCCGAACTGAATATGGTTAAGATCGGACTATAGTAAGATATAGCTGCCATGTAGACCGATCTGCTTATATAGGGTCTTAAGCCCATAAAAACCGCATTTATTACCCGATTTCACTGAAATTTGAAATTGTGAGTTGTTTCTAGCCTCCCACCATCCGACTAGAATATGGTACAGATCGGAGGACAATTTTATATAGCTGCCATATAGACCGATCTTCTGAGTTAGGGTCTTAAGCGAATAATAGCCGCATTTATTACTCAATTTTTCTGAAATTTGAAACAATGAGTTGCTTTAAGCCTCCCGCCATCCGACTAGAGTATGGTCCAGATCAGGTCCAGAAGATATAGTTGCCATATAGCCCAATCTCCCAATAAAGGGGCTTAATACCATAAAAATCGGATTTATTGTCCGATTTAGCTGAAACTGTGACTTGTATAAAAGTTCCCGGCACCAGAATGATATATAATTCAGTTCAGCCCATATTTGGATATAACTATGGATATGGAAGTGGAGTACTAATAAAATAGAATGATTAATATATATATGGAGTTGGTATCCAAAGTTCGATACGGCCGTATTTAATACGTTTTTACCTGTAATACCCATCACCATGGGATGGGGGTATACTAATCTAGTCATTCCGTTTGCAACACCTCGGAATAATCGTCTAAGACTCCATAAAGTATATATATTCTTGATCGTTTCGACATTGTGAGAGGATCTAGTCCTTCCATCTGTCGAAATAACGATAAAGGTCGTCCGCTTAAAGCTAGCCGCTTGAAAATTTTCACATATACTTAATATTGATGAAATATGACTGAAATATGCCTGTTCACGAGGAAGACGAAGGTGGGCCAATTTAATGCACCATGTTTCCCCAATAAGACGATTTCGATATCTGACAAGGTCAAATACTTAGGTGTGATCTTGGACAGGATACTGAATTAGAAGTGTCACATTCAGGAGCGTACTGAGAAGGCTCACAGATGTTGGGCACTATGTAGATGGGCCGTAGGCTCGAAATGTGGCCTGAATCCTAGGATAGTCTACTGGCTCTACAGAGCGTGATTAGACCAATACTTACTTACGCCTCAGTAGTTTGATTTGAAAAAGTACAATATAAGGACCATACAACAGGTTCAGAGAACATGTTGTCTGGGCTTAGGCGGACCGATGAGGACCACGCCCACTAGGGCACTGGAGACTATTCTAGATATCCGACCCATTGACATACAGGTTAAGTGTGAGCCAGCCACTGCGGCTATGAGACTTAAGGCGATGGGAGAATGGATTGAGGATGGGAGCAGCTCATACCATCGCGGAATAATCGAGGCGACGATAGGAAATCTGGAAGGAAGGGAATAGGTTTCCGATCGAATGCCTGAAATGAACCTTGAAGTCGAGTGCGAGGCACTGCTGCCATCGGCACAGTCTTGTATTGACGGAACCCTAGTATTGCCATCTGGAAGATCATGTTACACGGATGGATCATAAGGGCAATAACAGCCAGGACGATAATGTCACCAACAGTCTTGCAGTGTAAGAAGAAGATTAACGCCTTCTCGTCTTCTCACGATCTGTATCCTCCCATAGGATTTTCGCCGTTCTACCGACCGCCTCGCTATTCCACAAAGTTGCATGCGCATTCGTCGTCCACTCCGTTAAATCCGACTGCGTCGACCCAAAAAGAGTCGGGTTAACCAAGTTTGTTAACCAAGTTTGTTGGCGGAAGTCCTCTGGTCTTCACTGCCAAATTGTCCCCTTTTTTATTCCCCCTTACTCCGCTATTGTCCAGCATCCAAACAATGCGGATTGTGCCATTCTCAGAGATGGCATTAATCTCCATCTTACACTCCAAGGCGGTTTGTCACCTTACCGTCCTGGTTGTTATTGCCCTTATGGCAATTTTACCGTCGGTAAAGATGTTCACAATCGACGTCCTCGCCTTAGCACCACACCACCTCACGCATTCCGTGATCGCCCGGATCTCCGCCTTCAGGACCATATTATGGTCAGGCAGTCTAAAACATATCTCAATCCATGGGTTCTCCATATAGACCCCCAGGACCACTTTGTCCTTTAGCTTTGATCCATCCGAGTAACATGATCTTCCAGATGGCAATACAAGGGTTCCGTCAATCCAAGGCAGTGCCTCGCACTCGACTTCAAGGTTCATCCCAGGTATCTGATCGGAAACCTCTTCCCTTCCTGCCAGGTTTCCTATCGTCGCCTCGATTATACCGCGATCGATTTGATATAGCTCCCATACAAACCGATCTTCAGATTTGACTTCTAGAGCAGCTGGAAGACGCAATTTTGGTCGGATTTGGCTAAAATTTTGCAGATGGTGTTCTGCTATAACTTGCAACAACTGGGCTAAATGCGGTCGAAATCGGCTTATAACCTGATATAGCTCCCAAATAAACCCATCTCCCGATTTGACTACTTGAGTCCATGAAAGCCATAATTTTTGTTCGTTTTAGCTGAAATTTTGCACATAGTGTTCTGTTGTGAATCTCAACAGTTGTGCTAAGTACGGTGCAAATCGGTGAAGAACGATTTGACTTCTTGAGGCATTACAAGCCGCGAACTTTATCCGCTCTGGCTGAAATTTTGCATGCGATGTTCCCTTATGACTTCCAACAAATGTGCCAAGTTCGGTTTAAATCAGTATATAACCTAATATTAGCTCCCATATAAACCGATCTCCCGATTTGACATCTTGAGCCACTGGAAGCCTTAAATGGCATCTGATTTGGCTGAAATTTTGCACATAGTGTTAAGTTATGACTTACGAGAACTGTGTCAAGTACAAGCCAAATCGATCTATAATCTGATATAGTTCTCCTTAAACCGATCTCCCAATATGACTACTTGAGCCCCTGGAAGCTAAAATTTTTGTTTGATGTGGCATAAATATTGCAGATAATGTTATGTCATGACTTTCAACAACTATGTCAGGTACGGCCCAAACTGGTCTAGAATCTGATATAGCTCCCATATAAACAGATCTCCGATTTGACTTCTTGGGCATCTGGAAGACGCAATTTTTGTCCGATATGGCATAAATATTGCAGATAGTGTTTTGTCATGACTTTCAACAACTATGTCAGGTACGGTCCAAATTGGTCTAGAATCTGATATAGCGCCCATACTATGCGATTTCCCGATTTGACTTCTTTAGTCCTTACAATCCGCAATTTTTGTCCGATTTGGCTAAAATTTTGCATATGGTGTTCTGTTATGACTTCCAACACTCACACCCGGTCTCTCGATCATCGTTGTTCGTTTCCAAGAAGCTTTGGTTTTTGCTGGTTTGACAGAAGTCTGGTATGTAGAATAAAATTATGCCCTTCAACTAAATTTATTTTGTGTAAGTTTTTAGCAGAATCCATGGTGGTAGGTTTGCAATATTCGGCCCGTTCGAACTTAACACGTTTTTACTTGTTATTCAATTACGGCCACTCATATAACTCATGCATGACGCGATAAATCACTTGCATCTCTAGTGGCGATTGCTGACAACGTAAAAGCTTGCCGTACGACAGCGAAATGGGCTAACGAAAATTGTCTACGTTTAAACGGAAGTTGTTGTTTGTAGCAGGAAATATAAGGGCCCACGGTGGCAGTTGCCTCCTTGGCAGTAGAAAATGTCCCATATACTGAAAGTTCAAAATACCTGAGGGTTTTGGGGGACAGGAAAATTAACTTCAAATACAACAGTTTAGAAATGGTACACACCAGCAAGAGGGCTCTTGGCAATCGTCGGGGGCATACAACATGTGTCATGCGGCTGTTGTCAGGCTTATAATCTAATATGGTATTGTGGTCTAGTGGATGGTATTTCAAAAATCCAATTTATACTCAGCAACACTTTTTTTTAACCAGCAAGAGGAGAAGATGTGTCAAAAGTATTTAAAAATTTATTTTACAAAAAAGAGGTCCTAGGCTAAGGGATACAGAAATATATCACATGCATTGGCTACATACTGCAATAGTCTGACTTATGCTGATATATGGTGTTGTGGCCCAGTGGAGGACACTTCCATCCAATGCATTGGGTTTTTTTTTTCTCCACTTAATGCCTCTGGTCATGGTGGCCAGAAAATGTCTTGTCAGGATTTCGTTCGTTCCCACGCCACTCACACCCGCCCCCGCCGACCGAGGGGAACACCTCCCATTACGTAGGAATGCTTACACCTCATGGTCCGAACTATAGGGGGTTAGGGTAATACGGGCTACAGAAATTTCACAGCCAGCTAAACACTATAGTTTGATCAACATCTAAAGCAACATGAACAGTCTTCTCTGGCAACTCCTAAAACAAACTACATACGAAGGATAGAATTCTTTATTACATGAATGGGATGTGTGAAGGATATGCAATTATACAATTTGTTATATACATCACAGAAAGAGCGAAACGTAATTAGATCTCACTAAAGGTGGGTTTAAGAGTTAAGTAATGCCGAGTATTTCGGAGAAGAATATTAAAATTTAATTCGCCAGTTAGGAATTGGGAATCAATCTGACCAAGCAATAATTTCACAATTAATACGGCCCTCGGTCGGTAAGTCAATAAGTTTCAAGCGATTCTTGTAGGGGGGGGGGGGAGAAATTCAGCCAAATTCCATGATAAGCCCCTAAGCGCAAAAAGAAGAAATTGTACCTGGACTGATTCAATCCTATCTGAGTAGCACTTGTACAATAAGTTCCAAACCACACAACCATATTCCAATGAAGGCCGGACAAAGTTTGTAAACAAACGCTTGGTCACATAAGGGTCATCTAACTCCTTGGACGAGTCAATTTGCAAATGAAAACGTTATCTACCATCCAAAATAACATCAAGATCACTAAAGGAATCTCTACGTTATCCAATTTATAAGAACCTATGTAATAGTCACCCGAAAAGTGCACTTCTTAAGATTAAGTGCCATGCCATTAACACTGCACCAGTCCACCAGAGAGTGTGGATCGCTCTGCAAGCACAGTGACCGTTCTGGAGAATCCATATTACAAACGAGCAAATATGTTCAAACTGTAATAACTACGCGTCACACATGACAACATTATTGCAAATTACCCAAAATTTGATAATGTGGTACTTGTGCAAAATCTTGGCAAGATTGGTCAAAAAATGCTTGCAGTGGCTCTAGAAGTGAAAATCGGGCGATATACATATATGACATCTATATCTAAATCTGAACCGATTTCTATGAAATTCATAATGTTGAGAAGCAAGAGAAAATCTCTAAACTTTACAGACATTGTGGAAGTCGTCGAGGAAATCGTTGTACAAAATCTTTGGGAAGATTGGTCAATAAATCAGCTTGCAGTGGCTTCAGGAGTGAAAATCGGGCGATATATTTGTGAGAGCTATATCTAAATCTGAACCGATTTCTATGAAATTTACCCGTAAGGTCGAGAGTCAAAAGAAAATCCTTCTTGTCAAATTTCGAGAGAATCGGTTAGCAAATGACCATTTTATTGCATTATTACTGCAAATCGGATGAACATATATATGGGAGCTATATCCAAATCTGCACCGAATTTTTCCAATTTCAATAGGCTTCGTCTCTAGGCCAAAAAACAAAAAACATGCCCTTACCAAATTTGAAGACTATCGGATGAAAATTGCGACCTATAGTTTGTACACAAATTAACATGGACAGACAGACAGACGGACGGACATAGCAAAATCGAATCAGAAAGTGATTCTGAGTCGATCGGTATACTTATTAAAGGAAGAGAGATAGATCTCTTCCTTTTGGGTGTTACAAACTAATTCACTAAATTATAATACCCTGTACCACAGTAGTGGTGTAGGGTATAGACAGCTTCACATCATCTGCGAACATTAAAATCCTTGAAGAATTAATAACTGACGCAAGAACATTCAAGTAAGGAACGAACAGAAAAGGACCTAAAATGGCTGCCCTGTGGAACACCAGTATAAGCAGCTATATCCTAGGAAAAAAAATTATTAAAGTAAAGTTTCTGTGGGAGTTTCTCTCTCTCTCTCTCTCTCTCTCTGTGCTATTCCAGGCAATACCTTGATATTCCGGGTAATTACTAGATATTCCAGGCAATGATTAGATTACTGATAAGAAATGCTGCCTGATGAAGCCATTTAGAATTTTGATATCCCGATAACACATACATACACAAACATTAATCTTTATTTTTTCCTCCATCTTAGATACGCTCCGGTCTATGTTTGTTATTCATTCGTCTGGGAAGGGGAGTTGTTGCAGCGACGGGATTACTAAGAAATATGGGATTAACACTCATATCACAACTCGGTCTATGAGTTTAATGATATTCATCAGCGGTGCTATTCATTCATTGCAATCTTTTGTATTTTTTTTTTTTTACTTTTCTATCAGCCATGGCTTTTACGATGTTGTTGTTGCTGAAGTTTTTTGTTTTTTTTTTTGGTCATATAAAAATTTTATTCATAGGCTACTGCAAAATTGGCGGCTATTATTGGTATGAGTAGTGCGATGGTGGGATACTCTTCAATATAGCCATTGAAAAATAACGCTGTGTGTGGCTAATAAAACTCAACATCTTGCAAATTATTATGGTTTATGGACGACAGCTTCAGCTTCGGCTGGGTGGTAAATGAATGTACAAAAAACAAAAAATGCCGGTAGTTTTGGGCAGGCCAAAACACCATATCATAGCTATTGTTTTCAGGATTTTCTTTAGAGGGTGTTGTTGTTGCAATGCTGTCTTATCTAATGTAATCCATTCGAAATTTCTTTTGTGTTTAATAAGCAAATAAACGATCCTATCAAGTGGATAATTCGTCAAAGACTAGTGAATGGTGTAGCAATTGAAATAATGTAATTTACTCAAAGAGTTCAGAGCAGATGGATCGATTTTCTTTAAAGACGTCAATCGAAATTAACAGTTAATGAAGCTTTTCTCTCAGGATACTGTGTAGGTGATAATAAATTGGACATATGAATGGATTTAACAAATTTTAAAACATCCCGAAAAAAGATGGAAGAAAGAAGATCACAAATTTATTTCATATAAATCGATGTGTGTCCTGATCTCATACTGTACTCCCAAAGATGCTTTGAGTCCCAAATATTAATGATAAATATTCGAGTATTTGATAAGACCCCGGTCTCTTGACCACATATTTGTATTTCGAATACCTTAAAATAAAACAAGTAAAAGTGTGCTAAGTTAGGCCGGGCCAAATCTTGGGAACCCAACAACAAACAACAAATTTTGCCCATGAACATTCCACTAAGGAACAGGGGCAAACTTCTCACATATCATTGAGTGCAGTCCGATTGAAGTTTTAAGCTCAATGACAAGGGGCCTCCTTTTTATAGCCGAGTCCAAACGGCGTGCCGCAGTGCGACACCTTTTTTGGAGAGAAGTTTTACATGGCATGGTACCTTACAAATGCTGCCAGCACTAAGAGGGGAAAAACCACCGCTGAAAATTCTTTCTGATGGTTTCGCCAGGATTCGAACCCAGGCGTTCAGCGTCATAGGCGGACATGCTGACCTCTGCGCTACGGTAGCCTCCGAACCCACCACCATGGATTCTGCTAAAAATGTATACCAACTTAATTTGGATGAAGGGCATCATTTTATTCTACATACAAAAGTTCTGTCAAACCAGGAAAAATTAAAGCTTCTAGGAACCGGACAAGGACAATCGAGAGACTGATTTATATGGGAGCTATACCAGGTTATAGACCGGCTTGGACCGTACCTGGCACGGTTGTTGAAAGTCATAATGGAACACTTCATGTTCCAATCCCATGGCAGCCGGTTGTACGTACCGGATTGACCCGATGGTACCCTTAATCGGCAAGGGCTGCCGCCTCAGTGTACAACACACTGCTACAACAAAAACAACAACATGTTCAATTTCAACCAAAACGGACAAAAATTGCGGTTTGTTAGGGCTCAAGAAGTCAATTCGGGAGATCGGTTTACATGGGAGCTATATCAGGTTATCGACCGATTCGGACCGTACTTTGCATAGTTGTTGTAAGTCATAGCAGAACACTACATGCCAGCCAAATTTCAGCCAAATCGGACAAAAATTGCGACATTCAGGGGCTTAAGAATTCAAATAGGGAGATCGGTTTATATGGGAGCTATATACGGTTATAGATCGATTCAGGCCGCATCTGACACAGTTGACACATGTAGACGACTACATGCAAAATCTCAGCCAGATAGGAAAAAAATTGCAGCTTGTAGGAGCACAAGAACTGCAGTTGTCATACCTATAATGCTGTATGGTGTTGTGGTCTGGTGGACGGTGTTTCAAAAGTCCACCTAATGCTCATTACTTAACCGGATCCAAAGGATGGCTTGTTTGTGTATCACAGCCGCATTAAGGACGACATCATCTGATGCACTGAATTTTATGCTACATCTTATGCCTGTGGACATTGTGGCTTCCCAAATTGCAGCGACCACTACCGTGAGGTTAAGGGAGCTTTCTTTTTGGTTATGCGGCGGCTACAAACACTGTGTTATCCTTGATACAATATCCGATGTTCCAGGCAGTGTGCATTACACCCTACCAATTGGAAGTACGATATCCCAGGTAACAGAAGTTATATAGACTTCTATACGGATGGTTCCAAACCAAATGACCAGGTGGGCTTTGGGGTGTACTCTAAAGATCTAGAACTGATCATATCGAAAAGGTTACCCGACCACTGCAGTGTGTATCAAGCAGAGATACTTGCAATTAAGGAAGTGGTGGTATGGCTTCTTAGCCAACCACTTCCTTTGTCTTCCAATTGTCGAAATGAGACTTAATAGTCTCATTACGACAATTGGCAGGACAGACAATCAGGTAGCCATTAAATCCCTGGAGAACGTATTTCTGAACACAAAAACCGCTCTCGAGATCTTTCAACGAGATGGCTTAACAGTTCAAAATTCATCTGTTCTGGGTGCCGGGCCACAGAGATATCCCCGGGAATTGTAAAGCGGACGAGCTTGTGAGACTGGGAACTACCTCACAAGTTCCAGGGGTACTGGAATCTGTGGGTGTGCTTCAACGACATGTAAACTATGTTTTCAGCATCAGGCCCGAAGGATAACGAATAACAGATGGTCACAAAAAGAGGGCTGTGAGATTTCCAAAACTATGTGGCCTCATCTAGAATTGAAGAGGTCTACTGCCTTTGGACTTTTGCAGAAGTTGAGAAGCTTTAACTCAGTCAGTCTCAGCCATTGTGTCCGTCTTGACAGGTTACTATCAGATCGGAAAATATGCTGACATGTTGAAGGTTGCCAGTAACGGCTATTGCCGAGTCTGTTAGGACGTCGAAGACGAAGAGACTATAGAACATCTGTTATGTGTGTGTCCCTTAATGGCGGTCAGAAGGAGTTTCATTTTAGGTCCTTATTCCTTTGAGAACTTGTTTGATTTAGCGGATGTAAACATTTGGCCACCGTAGCGCAGAGGTTAGCATGTCCGACTATGACGCTGAACGCCTGGGTTCGAATCCTGGGAGACAATCAGAAAAAAAATTTCAACGGCGTCTTTCCCCTCCTAATGCTGGTAACATTTGTGAGGTACTATGCCATGTAAAACTTCTCTCCAAATTTTCAGCGATGGCTTTCCCCTCCTAATGCTGACAACATTTGTGAGGTACTATGCCATGTAAAACTTAATCTAAGCTTAGGTTAGAGTAAGCGTTTTCACCACAGACAGACGAACGAACGACTTAGAATGTCATGGCGGTCCTTGTATACGGAATGACAAGGAATCACCATCCTTTGTTAGAGGCTATACATATGAAAATTTTATATATCGCCAATACTAATACTACTAAATTTCCCATAAACATTCCATTTAGGAACAGAGGATACTGTTCCCATGTCAATGATTGTAGTCTGATAATGTTTAAGCTCAAGGATAAGCGACCTCCTTTTTTATGCTGAGTCCGAACGGGGTGCTGCATAGCGACACCACTTGGTAGAGAAGTTTTAACATGGCAGGATACCTCACAAATGTAGCCAGAATTAGTAAGGGGATAACCACCGCTGAACACTTCTCTGATGTTCGCGCCGGGATTTGAACCCAGGCGCTCGGCGTCATACGCATGCTAATTTCTGCGCCACGATGGCCTCCAATATGTTTGATAATACCGACTGCAGGAAAGTGATTCCAGCAAAAAACCCATAGTTTTTGCAGCAAAATGCAATATGCACTATCTTTCTCAGTTGATTCCTTTTCTTATGCTCTCAAGCCAAGGGCACTCTTGCAACTGGGATGAGGTGGTACTCATGCAGCTTGCCCTGTGATTATCACCAGCATTTCGTGAATGAACCATACCCAAAAAAAATTGCGTATTGTTCATTCAATCGAAAAAAAAGGTACAAAGATATGATACTTTAAAAAAGGCCATAAAACATCCAAAAGCTGTAATCATTGTGGACCTTGCATAACACTGACATACTACAACACCATACAACTTAAAAAAAAAAAAAAAAAACAAAAATATTTAATAATAGATTTTTATCAAAAAATTTGGTGTTTTTTGTTTTTTTCTTGGGGGGGGATGACGTAAAGTTAAGATTTTTGCGGTTTATAAAATGGACACAATGTTCATTGAGTTGAAGTGTAGTGAAGTGAAAGAAAGCCCCTGAAACGCATTTGGCTTTTGAGGGAGAAGAATATGCCTGTCTGTTTGTCTGTCTGTCTGTCTGTTTGTTCATACGAATTTGCGGGCCCCCAAAGTACTTTGCTGAACATGGTAATTTTGTTTGTTGATTGGCATGGTGGTTTAAACAAAAACGCGATATTCAATTTTCATAAATTTTGACTTCATACAACAGTTTTCTTCATCCAATAAACAATTTGCGGTAGATCGTTCGCTCCAACGATCGATCGACGCAATGTAATCTAGGGGTTATTTGCATTAACCTGCATTGCTGCATGATATAATTTGGGCGGATTTAATACAAAAAGCGTGTTTCGCAATTGCCAACATCGCATTTTTTAAGAGGGAATTATTTGGAAAGAGGTGCTCATATGATTGATTGCTGTCATAAATTATTTGTTCAAAGAAAGCATAGGTTAGGTTAGGTTGAAAAAAGGGGGCAGATATTAATCCGCCCCATGCCACTAAGGACATACACCTAAGCCAGTAGTCGGCTTGTTGTGCGCTCTAAAAACCAAAAAGTAACCTATTGGGTTGCCCAAAAAGTAATTGCGGATTTTTTAAAAGAAAGTAAATGCATTTTTAATAAAACTTAGAATGAACTTTAATCAAATATATAATTGCCATTTTGTTCGATAACCTTTTGCCATCTTCTTGGCAAATTTAGCCTTCATCTGCAAAAAACTGAACCAAGTGCGATTTTATAGCCTCATCATTGCCGAAAGTTTTACCATTTAAGAGTTCTGCAAAGATCGCAATAAATGGTAGTCTGATGGTGCCAGGTCGGGGCTATATGGTGGATTCATCAAAAGTTCCCAGCCAAGCTCACTCAGTTTTTGGCGAGTGACCAAAGATGTGTGATGGCTGTATTCAATTTGTCCAATTGTTGACAGTAAACATCCGAATTAATCGTTTGGTTCCTTGGAAGCAGCTCAAAGTATACACCACACACTTCCAATCCCACCAAACAGACAGCATAACCTTCTTTTGGTGGATATCAGCCTTTGAAGTGGTTTGAGCTGGTTCACCATGCTTGGACCATGATCGTTTTCGACTAACGTTGTTGTAAACAATCCATTTTTCATCTCCAGTTATGATCCGTTTTAAAAACGGATCGAATTCATTGCGTTTAAGGTGCATATCACAAGCGTTGATTCGGTTTGTTAAATGAATTTCTTTCAGTACATGTGGTACCCATATTAAAATTGACGCCAAACAAACAAATGTAAACAAAATTTCGCGCACTTTTTTTCTAAAGCAAGCTAAAAGTAACAGCTGATAACTGACAGAAGAAAGAATGCAATTACAGAGTCACAAGCCGTTGAAAAAATTTTTCAACGCCGACTATATTACTACTATATTACCGACAATTACTTTTTGGGCAACCCAATATTAAAAGAAAATTTTAAGTTAGGAATTCTGTGCTACTTACAAAATCCTTAATTGTTTTCAATACCAATCCCAGTTTGCCCCTGATCCTTAGTGGAATGTTCATGGGCAAAATTTGCTTTTTTATCAATCCCCAAGTTGGTGCATATCTGGTATTGTGTCTCCACCTGAGACCCGGTATCTGTTAGCCGCGAAAGCCGGGCAATGACAAAGGAAATGCTACAACGTCTCATCATCTTCCCCGCATACCCTGCACATGCTATCATTTGCCGCACCGATTTTACATAAGTGAGCTTGTATTCCTATGTACCTCGTTATGATACCAATAGCTATACAGACTTTCTTCTTACTTCCTTTTAGTAATAGCCTCGTCTTTTCACGATCTGGATCCCCCCATAGGATTTTCGCCGTCCTACCGACCGTTTCGCTGTTCCACAATGTTGCATGCGCATTCGTCGTCCACTCCCTTAACTCGGACTGCGTCGACCCGAAAGGCTTCGATTATTGACGACAGTCCTCTGGACTTCACCGCCAAATCGTTGAACCTTTCATTCCCCATTACTGCGTTATGGCCCGGCACCCAAACGATGCGGATTGTGCCATCCTCAGAGAAGGCGTTAATCTCCTTCTTACACTGCAAGACTGCTGGTGACCTTACCGTCCTAGTTGTTATTGCCCTTGAGGCCTGTTTACTGTCCGTAAAAATGTTCGCACTCGACGTTCTCGCGTTAGCACCACCTCACGCATTCCGTGACCGTCCGTATCTCCGCCTGTAGGACCGTATTATGGTCAGGCAGTCTAAAACAGATCTCAGTCCCTGGGTTCTCAATGTAGACCCCCAGGCCCACTTTGTCCTATTTGTCCGTGTAATATGATCTTCCACATGACAAAACTAGGGTTCCGTCAATCCAAGGCTGTGCCGACGGCAGCAGTGCCTCGCACTCGACTTCAAGGTTCATCTCAGGTACCCGATCGGAAACCTCTTCCCTTCCTTCCAGGTTTCCTATCGTCGTTTCGATTATACCGCGATGATAGGAGCTGCTCCCATCCTCAATCCATTCTCCCATCGCCTTAAGTCTCATAGCCGCAGTGGCTGCCCAAACTTAAACTGTATGTCAATGGGTCGGATATCTAGAATAGTCTCCAGGGCCCTAGTGGGCGTGGTTCTCATTGCTCCGCCTATGCCAAGACAACATGCTCTCTGAACCTGTTGTATGGTCCTTATGTTGCACTTTTTCTCCATAGCAGTCCACCAAATTACTGAGGTGTAAGTAAGTATTGGTCTAATAACGCTTCTGTAGAGCCAGTGGACTATCCTAGGATTCAGGCCCCATTTTGAGCCTATGGCCCGTCTACATAGTGTCCTGAATGACACTTCCAATTCAGTTTCCTGTCCAAGATCACACCTTAGTATTTGGCCTTGTCAGATATCGAAATCGTCTTATTTAGGAAACGTGGTGCGTTAAATTGGCCCACCTTCGTCTTCCTCGTGAACAGGCATATTTCAGTCTTCTCTGGGTTTACATTGAGACCTCTGGGTCTAGCCCATTCATATGCCATATGCAAGACCCTTTTGGCCCTTCTGCATAGCTCGTTCGGATCCTTACACCTTAGAAGTGTTATAACATCGCCTGCGTAGCAGAGGGGTTCAAATCCCTCCTCAATCAGCAGCCGTAATAGGTAATTTATGGTGGTCCCCCATAGCAGTGGCGATAAAATTCCCCCCAGTGGCGGGCCTTGTGTCACTTTTTCCCCTATATTTATGCCGTGGGACAAACAATTTGTGCACCTATTCCTTAGCACATGGTTTCTCCAATCTCTAAGGATCGGGTCCACCCGCTACTGGTCAAAGGATTGGATCAGTGTGTCAGTCCGCACATTGTTAATAACCTCTCGATGTTAATGTCAATAACGCCAGTGCATTGAAGGATTCTTCATTTTATGCCCTACCTCGTGCAGGGCAGTCTCCACCGACCTTCCCTTGACAATGGCATGCTGTTTGTATTTTAGCAGTTCGCTGGATGTCCTACTCTTTATCATGGTGTCCACAATACGTTCCATGGTTTTGAGTAGAAAGGACAAAGTCATATAAATCTGTAGGCCTTTGGTGTCGCATAACTTGTCTTGCCGGGCTTGGGTATAAACACCACCCTTGCCTCCTGCCAGGCTTTTGGAGTATATGACAGTCCTAGGCACGCTGTGAAAATTTTGGCCAGACGAAGCGCCAGATTGTCTGCCTCTTTCTGTAGTAACGCCGGAAATATCCCATCAGGTCCGGATGACTTAAATGGTTTAAAGCTCCTCAAGAATTCTTTCATCATAAATTTCGTAATCATAAACCTTCGATCAACGACATTATTCCAAGTTTCCGGTATCTCCGTGAGTCCCGTCGTATCCTGTGAAAAATGGCTTTTCATCAAAAGCCTCAACGTGCCCTCCATTGTCTCTGCTCTCACTCCCATGTCGTCTACTAAAGTTTTAGTTTGGACATGGATTTTTGAGAGAAACTTTTTATCTTGGCGGCGTCATTAACGCTATCGACCTGTTCACAGAAAAGCTTCCAGAAGGCACGTTTTGCCGCTCTGGTAATCTTTTTGTATTCCATGAGCCGTGTGTAATACACATCCCAATAAAATTACGCTTTTTTACGAAGTGCTACGTTAAAAAGTCTGCGGATCTCTTTCCCAATGTTGCGAATCTCCCCGGTCATTCAGGGTTTTTCTTGGGCAGATTTCCTTTCCCGAAGAGGACAACTTTCTTCGAAGGACCTCACCAGTACAGTCGTAAACCGGTTGACGTTGTCGTCAATGTCTTTGGACAATCTAAATTATCTTGCCCAAGACTTCTTCTGAGTAGCCTTCCGAATTTTGTCCAGTTGGTTTTCAACTTATTCCGGAAGTTTATCGGATTCGGCGCTGGCCGTGCTATTCCAAACCTAATGTAGCGACGGTCAGATAAAGAGTGTTCCATGGAGTCTCTCCAATCCTGAACCTCATCGATCAGATTTTCCAAACATATCGTCACATCTAATACCTCCTCTTTAATCCTATTAACAAAGGCGGTGGCGGTGTTACCAATATTCAGTGTTATTAGGTCGTTAGTATTCAAGAACTCTACCAGGGCTTGGCTCTGCTTATTAGTGCCTCGTTTTCTGTCTGTTTTGCTTTTCTCACCAGCAGTTGCAGCTCCAACGTAGGTGGCGGTGTCAGAGAGTCGAAAGACAGATAAAGTGATGCCAGGTATGCTCCACCGTCATTGACAACTCTGCATTGACTTTCCTGTCACTGCACTGCCTGATGTCATCGTTTTAGGTTCTTTGCCTAGTCTAGTCTTCCGACTCTTTACAAAGTCGGTAATGGTTCCATCGTCGGGTCCCTGCTCGTTAAGCTGTATTGGGTTTCCACTCACTGTACTGCCTTATGTTTTAGTACTAGGATCTTTGCCTTCCAAATCTTAAGTAAATGGACTTCTTGGAAGTAGGTGATGGCTCCCTGTTCGTTGGGTTGCATTGAGTCTCCTGTAGCTGGGCTGCCTAATGTTTCAATATAAGGATTTTTAGTCGGTGATGGCTGTGTTGGGTCTCTCGCCACTGCACTGCCTGTTATTTTAGTATTAGGATTATTGCTTCTCCTAGTCTTTCCAATATTGTGAGATGCCGTGATTGTCTCGTTGTCGGCCCCCTGTTTGTTGGGCGGTGTTGACTGCCACTGCACGGCCTGAAGTCACAATATGAAAATGTCTGCCTATCCTAGTCTTCCCAAACTTGAAAAAGAAAGCTTTGCTCCCGTAGTGCGCCATGTCTGTAGTCTTAACCAAACTTGTCACGGAGACTTGATCAATGCCAACCCCAAACAGAGTTCCTTCCTCCTTCTCCTCCCTGTGGAAGACCTCCCACTTCTCTACGACCAAACCTTCGTTATGCTCGTTATGTTCGCCCAAGAATCGCAACATGCGTTCCGCCGCAAATTTACTGGCTCATCCCTTGATGAAGATCGTAGCCTTTGTGAGCAGCGGGACATCCATCTTTCTCACCAGGTCGAGCTTTGCACCCTTCCAGGGAGCGTGAATACCTCTGACAACCTGTTTGACGGCATCAATACATTCCGCCGATGCAAAACGCAGCGTAAAGATGTCCCCTCTAAACTCGCAGCTCATCATTTGTATGGGTGCACCCTCTACAGAGTTCCTCACATGTTCAAAAATCCGATCGTTAACCAGATCTTCCACATGGGACCGAAGATCTGGTGAAATCCTACCGCATGCACAGCCGATATTGATGACTGCATAAGTCAGCTCATCTCTGTTGTGCTTCCTTGCCACTCTGGGGTAACAGGGCGGCTCCTTACCATTCTCAGCGACCATCTTCCTCTTCCGTGATGGCTGTGGCCTCCTTTTGGAAGTCACAGTCCTCCATGAAGATTCAGGGGCCGTGCGCGCTTCCTTCGTTCCTGTTCCAATTTTGTCCACCTCCGCAGGACACAGTCTGGAGTCTCCATTGCGGGATGGCTGGCTTAGTTTTCACAGAGTACTTGAAAGCGGGGAGCCCTTTTTTTTTTCTTCAGTATTTTAGCAGCGTTATGCTCTTCGGGAGATCTGATTCTTTTTCCAGCATCCGTAGAAGTGCTTGGAATGTCAGTTCCATCCCTTCCAGCATCCTGCACTTTTGCCCGATTACGCTGCCGATACATACTCCTCTGTCTCCTACGTCGTGCACCGGATCGCTTTCTCGGTCTGCTTGTGAGCTTAGCAAAGCCATTGCTCACTTCTGATGTCATCCCGATGCCCTCATCTCTGGATTCGGCTGCGATGAATGTTTCATTGACACAGTCGCTGTCGGAATCCGAGGCAGAAACACCACCTTTACTTAAAGGCTGGAGATGCACTGTGCATCCCTCTGTTTTATCCTTCTCTTTCTCATTTATTAGTCAGACGACTGATGTGCGCTTGAAGCATTACTCTCGACTACAGGTGCCAAGGCACCCACACCTATAGGAGGGGAGGACAACATGCTGCGGTCTGACGCCACCACCGCAGATGTTGAGTCTTTGGAGTCCATTACTCCAAATGGCTTTAACATTTTCTTCGTAATAGGTAGTACCTACTCCGAGATACGGATATATATTTATTTTTTTCTTTGAGAAGCGAAATAAAAACACTTCCGCTTCACTCAACGGCTTACTTGTTAAATGATTTCTGTTATGCCGTGTAATTTTATCAGCACCTTTGTCAAATTGATTAAGGTGCCTTACATACCCAAAGACTTTTGAGTACGGTGTGGAGCACGCTTTTGTTTTGAAATAGGGCTCAATAAATCTGTTTCGAAACAAGAGCTTGCTCTACACCGTACTCAAAAGCCTTTGGGTATGTACGGCACCTTAAACAATTTGACAAAGATGCTGATGAAGTTACATGGCGTAACAGAAATCATGATCCACCAAGCCAGTCAAATTGTTTTGAATAACAACACACACTTGCTCAACTTTTATAAGTTCTTTGCTATGCTATTCTTCGAATAGAAAGCATTGAATATGATCTCGAGCTGGAAGTTGTTCGAAAAATCACGATAAAATACTATTTTTTAAGGTTTTATGTAAAATTTAGTGAAAATTAGTACTCTAGCCACTAAAGCTCACCAACATTCTGTTAAGGAACAATGGCCAAAATAATCGAATGCTTGAGTGCTGCTGTCCGATTTATTGACAAATGTCATCGGCATTTGGAGAGGATAACTACCACAATATTTTTGACCGAAGTTCTTGCTAGGTTTCGAACCTAGGCTCCCAGCCTCATGGGCGTACCTGCTATTATCTGTGCTACGGAGGCCTCTTGGGAAGATACATGGAGTCAGGAAATAAGTTTTCCCCAATCCGACTTAAGTTTCCATTGGTTTTACACTACTTTCAATGATTTCTCCCAATAAGATACTCACTTTATGATATTTGCTCCTCATTGGTATTATTCAAATTTCGTATCCAATTTCCCGGTTATTATAATGCGTGAAATTTCCCATTGTTTAGTTGTGATTTGAGCATCTTTCTTTTTTTTAATAAAATGTATTTTTTTTAATTTCCAGTATTAAAATGTTTAACTACTTCAAACACTAATTGTAGAAATACGCTGCATTCAACTTCTCTATGAGCTAAAAGATTTTTCGAATTAATATGCAAGCCGCCGACTTCCTTTTCACTTTACTTCAATTCATATGCGAATGAATTTACTCCGAAACATTCATAATTCAACACCAATCACGTGAAAATTCACATAGCCAACGTTTTTGTGGGCTTTCATGTGCTGGCTCAATAAAGAAAACAGAATAGGGCGCGAGGTGGAAAAAACGCTCAAAACTACTCGCTTGATTTTCACAAACTAAACATGGTGTTGTGCGAAAAACATTTGAAAGCCCTGCTGAGTGTTGGTCTTTTTTTGCCTATTTTTGTGAAAGCAACGTCATTTCCTCGTAGAATTAGGTGGAAAAAAAGTTCTGTTCACTCCTGAGAATAATTTGAAGGCATATAGGAAGGAGGAGTTCGCAAATGAAATTCTGGTGTACACAATGAACAGTGGTTTATGAGGGGAAATTATTGAAATGTATATCAAAACTAGAGTGGAACAATGGATGGCAAACAAGTAAGAGGATATGGAAAGAACATTTTACCCAACTGCTAGTGTCCGATGTTGGCGGCGAAGAGGATACCGCAAAACCAATCCCTGATGATGGTATAGAATGTTTATCTCCTAGTCAGAATGAGATCCAAGTAGCAGTGACCCGACTAAAGAACAACAAGGCAGCAGGAGCCGACGGGTTATCCTCTGAACTACAATATTTAAGACCGGAGGCGACACGGTGATAAGGCGTATGCATCAGCTTATCTGCGCAATCTGGCTAGAAGAACGCATATCCGATGATTGGAACCTCAGCATACTATGACCCGTACACAAGAAAGGAGACAAGACGGAATGTGCCAACTACAGAGGAATAAGTCTTCTCCCTATCGAATACAAGATACTCTCGAGCGTACTGTGTGAAAGATTGTAACCTAAAGTCAGTGAGATAATTGGGCCCTATCAATGCGGCTTTAGACCTGGTAAACTCACCCTAGACCAGATATTCACACTGCGCCAAATCCCGGCAAAGACCCGAGAAGGACAAATCAACACCTACCATCTCTTTGTTGACTACAAAGCCGCCTTCGATACTCCTTTACGTTTAAAGGTATTTCAAGCCATGTCTGAGTTTGGTATCCCTGCAAAATTAATAAGACTCTACAGGATGACACCTCAGTAAGAATAGGAAAGAATCTCTCCGAACCAATTAAAACCAAACGAGGTTTCAGACAAGGAGACAGGTTATCGTGTGATCTCTTTAACATCCTGCTGGAGAAGATTATACGAGATGCAGATGTGAATGCAGATATGGCACACTAATCGCGAGAGAGCACATGCTACTCGCCTATGCTGACGATATCGATAGCATAGGTCGGTCACCGGAAGTAGTAACTGCAGCCTTTGAAAGAATCGAAAGAGAGTCAGTGAAAATGGGTCTGGCAGTAAATGGAGATAAGACGAAATGGATGGTTTCCACTCCCAAAAAGCCTTGTACAAACGAGCAGATAAAGAAAATGGAGAATGTTGGGAACCACAACTTTAGGATAGTCAGTAACTTTATCTACCTCGGCACCGCCGTAACCGAAACGAATGACACCAGTTTTGAGATAAAGCGAAGAATAATACTGGCAAACAGATGCTACTTTGGACTAAGTAAGCAGTTTCGAAACAAGGCCACCTCTCGACAAACGAAGATAGCACTATACAAGACACTGATACTACCCGTGCTGTTATATGGTTCTGAAGCAAGGGTACTTTCGAAAGCAGATGAGGCAGTGAGAGAAAGATTCTTCGTAAAATATATGGACCAGTTTGAGTTAATGGAGAGAGTAGGCGACGTATGAACCACGAGCTGTATGAGCTGTATGACGACGATAGCATAGTTACACGCATCAAAACACAATGGCTGCGTTGGCTAGGTCATCTTGTCGGAATGGATGAAGAAGCTCCAGCAAAGAAGTCTTTTGAAGGCAATCACGGTGGTACACGCAAACCGGGAAGACCAAAAGCCCGATGGAAAGATCAAGTTGTGAGAGACACCTCGAAACTTGGTGTCAGAGATTTTAGAATGAGCGCAGAAGATCGAGGGGCTTGGAACGCTATTCTACGTTCGGCTTGTGGAACAAATATTCTGTCGTAGCCAATTAAAGTAAACAATTAAGAGCGTGGTAAGTTCGGCCGGGTCGAATCTTATATACCCTCCACCTTGGTTCGCATCTGTAGAATTCTTTGCGCAGTATCTCTTTTAGGCAAACAAAGAATAATGAATAAGGACGAAGCAGGAGGAGGAGGAGCTATATCAAGTTATAGTCCGACTCGCAGCTCAAGCAGCAAAATCGGGAGATCGGTTTATAAGGGAGCTGTATCAAGCTATAGATCGATTCAGACCATATTGCACACGTATGTTGCAGAGAAGCATATGTACAAAATGGGAGAAGCCGTTGTACAAAATTTCAACCAAATCGGATTATAATTGCTCTTTCTAGAGGCTCAAGAAGTCAAGATACCAGATGTGTATCGATTTGCGCCATACTTATTGCAGTTTTTGAAAGTCATATCAAAACACCTCATGCAAAATTTCAGCCAATTAGGGTGAGAATTGCGCCCTCCAGCGGCTCAAGAAGTCAAGATCCCAGATCGGTTTATATGGCACCTATACCAGGTTATGGACCCATTTGGACCAAACTTCGCACAAATATTGGAAGTGATACCAAAACACCACGTGCAAAATTACAGCCAAATCGGATAAGAATTGCGCCTTCTAAAAGCTCAAGAAGTCAAGACCCAAGATCGGTTTATATGGCAGCTTTATCAGGTTATCAACCGATTTGCGTCATACTTAACACAGTTGTTGGAAGTGATATTAAAACACTACATACAAAATTTCAGTCAAATCGCACTAGAATTGCGCCCTCTAGAGGCTCAAGAAGTCAAGACCCATGATCAGTTTGAACTGCGCCCTCCAGCGGCTCAAGAAGTCAAGATCCAAGATGGGTTTATATGGCACCTATACCAAACTCCGCACAAATGTTGGAAGTAATACCACAACACCACAACGCCTTCTAAAAGCTCAAGAAGTTAGGACCCAAGATCGGTTTATATGGCAGCTATATCAGGTTATAAACCGATTTGCGTCATACTTAGCACAGTTGTTGGAAGTGATATTAAAACACTACATACAAAATTTCAGTTTCAATCGGACGAGAATTGCGCCCTCTATAGGCTCAAGAAGTCAAGACCCATGATCAGTTTATATGACAGCTATATAAAAACATTGACCGATTTGGCCCATTTAAAATCCCAACCGACCTACACTAATAAGAAGTATTTGTGCAAAATTTCAAGCGGCTAGCTTTACTCCTCCAAAAGCTAGCGTGCTTTCGACAGACAGACGGACATGGCTAGTTCGACTTAAAATGTCACGACGATCAAGAATATATATACTTTATGGGGTCTTAGACCCATATTTCGAAGTATTACAAACAGAATGACGAAATAAGTATACCCCCATCCTATGGTGGAGGGTATAAAAAGGGCGTTTTCAAAAGTCCAATGAGTTCAAAATGAATTTTGTATATTTTTATACCCACTACCATACAAAGAAAGCCCAACCTTGGCCCATACAGCTATCAGAGGACCATTGGCAAAAGTCAGGGGTTTAAGCCGATGCGCGTTGGCTGCATATTGCAGTTGCAGAATACAAAATAAAAATCGGTTTCAATCACCGAATTAATTGACCCAATTAATTTTTTAATTGGAACTGCTTCAATCATGAAAATGATAATATCAGACACAGTTTTTGGAAAAAATTAATGAAAAAATGTTCCATTAAAAAATTGCATATTCAATTAAAACAAATAAAAACATGTTAAGTTCGGCCATGCCTCGATGTCGGTACAACTTCTGCAAAAGTCGTTGCTAGCAGCCTTCAGTCTGTCAGCATGTTATCCGATTAGATAATGACCTTTAATGACGGACACAATGACTGAGACGTCTGTTCTAGCTAATGACAGCAATGCAGTTGACCTCTTCAAGTCTAGATTAGGCCACTTAGGTTTGGAATGCTCACAGCCCCCTCTTTGTGATCATCTATCATTCGTTGCCCTTCGGGCCTGGTTCTGAAAACTGAGCTTACATGTCGCTAGAGGCATACCCACCGATTCCAGTGTCCCTGGAACCTGTAGAGTAGTTCCGAGTCTCACAAGCTCGTCCGCTTTGCAATTCCCTGGGATATCTCAGTGGCCCGGCACCCAGAACAGGGGAATTTTAAACAGTTGAGCCATCTCATTGAGAAATTTGCCACAATCGAGGGCGGTTTTTGTGTTCGGAATTACGTTCTCCAGGCATTTTAAGGCTGCCTGGCTGTCTGAGAAAATTTTTATGCCAATCGTCGTAATGACATTATATCTTAGCCATTCCGTCACTTCCTTAATGCAAGGATCTCTGCTTGATACACACTGCAGTGGTTGGGTAACCTCTTCGATATGACCAGTTCGAGATCATTAGAGTACACCCCAAGGCCCACCTGGAACTATCCGTATAGAAGTCTATGATACTTCTATTACCAGGGATATTGTAAAGGGTGATTTTTTTGAGGTTAGGATTTTCATGCATTAGTATGTGACAGATCACGTGGGATTTCAGACATGGTGTCAAAGAGAAAGATGCTCAGTATGCTTTGACATTTCATCATGAATAGACTTACTAACGAGCAACGCTTGCAAATCATTGAATTTTATTACCAAAATCAGTGTTCGGTTCGAAATGTGGTAGTAGAAAGATGCTCAGTATGCTTTGACATTTCATCATGAATAGACTTACTAACGAGCAACGCTTGCAAATCATTGAATTTTATTACCAAAATCAGTGTTCGGTTCGAAATGTGTTCATTCACCGTTCAGCGATGAGGCTCATTTCTGGTTGAATGGCTACGTAAATAAGCAAAATTGCCGCATTTGGAGTGAAGAGCAACCAGAAGCCGTTCAAGAACTGCCCATGCATCCCGAAAAATGCACTGTTTGGTGTGGTTTGTACGCTGGTGGAATCATTGGACCGTATTTTTTCAAAGATGCTGTTGGACGCAACGTTACGGTGAATGAACACATTTCGAACCGAACACTGATTTTGGTAATAAAATTCAATGATTTGCAAGCGTTGCTCGTTAGTAAGTCTATTCATGATGAAATGTCAAAGCATACTGAGCATCTTTCTCTTTGACACCATGTCTGAAATCCCACGTGATCTGTCAAATACTAATGCATGCAAATCCTAACCTCAAAAAAATCACCCTTTATATCCAATCGTTTCTATCAGGAATTGTGGTACACTAATTTTCATCAAAAAGCGGCTCAGGTAGGGTGTAATCCACACTGCCTGGGACATCGGATATTGTATCGAGTAAAACAGTCTGTGTAGCCTCCACATGACCAATGAGAAAGCTCCCTTAACCTCACAGCAGTGGTCGCTGCAATTTGGGTAACCACAATGTCCAGAGGCATTAGATGTAGCATTAAATTCAATGCATCAGATGGTGTCGACCTCAATGCGGCTGTGATGCCCAAACAAGCCATCCTTTCGATCAGCTTATGAGCAGTAGATGAAGTTTTAAAGCGCCGTCCACCAGACCACAACACCATATGGCATAAAAGGTCTGACAACTGCAGTATATACCCAATGCATTACAATCTTTTGCCTTTGTGTGGTAGGGTTTTCCTACTTTCGGAATGAAAATGACCTTCGTTTCTCTCCATCCCACAGGTATATATGACATTCTGATACAAGCAGAGTATATCTCCCTAAACCAGGGAACCAGTCTATCAGACACAGCTTGTTATTCAACCGGTGATACATCTTCAGGGCCTCGCGACTTAAAGGAGTCGAAACTTCTTATCACCCAAAAGATTTTCGGCTCAGACACAATTTCCCTAATGGCCTTCGACGAATAGCGAAATCGGGTAATAAACGCAGATTTTATGAGCTTCAGACCCTAAATCGGCAGATAGGTCATAATGGCAGCTTTATCTAAATATAGTCCGATTTGAACCATATTTAGGTCGGATGTCGCGAGGCTTATAACAACTCGCGAAATCGGGTAACAAATGCAGCCTCTATGGGCATCAGACCCTTTATCGGCTGATCTGACTATATATCAGCTATTTCTACATATAGTCCGATGTGAACCATATTAAAGTCGGATGTCGGGAAACTTAAAACAACTTACTGTTTCAAGTGGAAGCGGAGATCCTTCCAATCAAAGCAGTAGTGGAATGGCTAAAATACAATCGGGGGTTGTGAGCACTCCAAAATTATGTGGTCCAATTAAGACTTGAAGAGGTCTTACACTTTGGTATCGCTGTCTAGAACAGACGCCTCAGTTATTGTGTCTGTCATGGCAGGTCAATGTCTGATCGGAAAATATGCTGATTGGCTGGAGGTTGCAAATAATGGCTGTGAGGACGTTGAAGAAGAAGACGAAATTTTAGAACACCTGGTGTGTGTGTGTTCCGTACTGGCACTCTGAAGGAGTTCCCCGTTGGGTTCGCATTTCTTCGCGAACTTGCCCGATTTAGCGGATGTGAACATTCACAAGTTGCTGGGCTTTTTAAAGAGATCTGGGTAGTTCAACGCTAGGAACTAGAAGGCATCTTCCTGCTTCTGTTCCTGTGGTATCACAATGGATGAAAACGTTCAAGTGAGTATGATGGCAGACTGCCACTTAAACTTAACCTAGTCTATTTTTCTGAAATTTTAACCGATCCGCCGATTTAGGTTCTTAGGCTCATAAAAGATTTTGCTGATATTTGGGCCTACTCGACATTTTTCTTCGATTTAGCCTCGATTGGACCAGATATGGATATAGCTTCCATATAGACCGATCCCTCGATTTAAGGTTTTGGGCCCATCAAAGGCGCATTTATTGTCCGATATCGCAGAAATTTGGGACAGTGAGTTATGTTAGGCCCCTCTCGACATCCTTCTGCAATATGGCTCAGATCCGTCCAGATTTGGATATAGCTGCCATATAGACCAATCTTTCGATGGAGGGTCTTGGGCCCATAAAAGACGTATTTATTGTCCGATTTTGCCAAAATGTTGATCAGCGAGTTGTGTTAGGCCCTTCGGCATCCCTCTTCAATTTGGCCCAGATCGGTTCAGATTTGGATATAGCTGCCATATAGACCGATCTCCCGATTTAATTTTTGGGCTCTTAAAAAACGCATTTCTTGTCCAATTCCTCCGAAATTTGGGACAGTGAGTTGTGTTAGGCCCTTCATCATTGTTCTTCAATTTGGCTCAGGTCGGTCCAGATTTGGATATAGCTGCCATATGGACCGATCTCTCGATTTAAGGTCTTAGGCCCATAAATAGAGATATTGAGCTGAAGCTTTGCACAGATTCTTTTTTTGTCCATAAGCAGGTTAAGTTCGAAGATGGGCTATATCAGACAATATCTCAATATAGCCCCCATATAGACCGATCCGCCGATTTAGGGTCTTAGGCCCATAACAGACACATTTATTATCCGATTTTGCTGAATTTTAGGACAGTGAGTTGTGTTTGGCCAATCGACATCTTTCTTCAATGTGGCCTTGATCGGTCCAGATTTGGATATAGCTGCCATAAAGACCAATCTCTCGATTTAAGGTCTTGGGCCCATAAAAATCGCATTTATTGTCCGATTTCGCCGAAATTTGGGAAGGTGAGTTAGGTTGAACCCCTCGACATCTTTCTGCAATATGGCTCAGATCGGTCCAGATTTGGATATAGCTGCCATATAGACCGATCCACCGATTTAAAGTCTTGGGCCAATAAAAGGAGCATTTATTGTCCGATTTGGCCGAAATTTGGGACAGTGAGTTGTGTTAGGCCCTTCATCATTGTTCTTCAATTTGGCTCAGATCGGTCCAGATTTGGATATAGCTGCCATATAGACCGATTTCTTGATTTAAGGTCTTGGGCGCATAAAAGGAGCTATCATTGTCCGATTTTGCCGAAATTTAGGACAGTGAGTTGAATTATGTCCCTCGATATCTTTCTGCAATATGGCACACATCGGTCTAATTTAAGGTTTTGGGCCCATAAAAGGCGCATTTATTGTCCGATTTTGCCAAAATTTTGAACAAGAAATTGCGTTAGGCCCTTCGATATCCTTCTCCAATTTGGTTCAGATCGGTCCAAATTTGGATGAAGCTGCGATATAGACCGATCTTTCGATATTAGGTTTTGGGCCCGTAAAAGTTTCATTTATTGTCCGATGTCGCCAAAATTTGGCACAGTGAGTTATGTTAGCCCCCTCGACATCCCTCTTCAATTTGGCCCAGATCGGTTCAGATTTGGATATAGCTGCCATATAGACCGATCTCTCGATTTAAAGTCTTGGCCTCTTAAAAGGCACATTTATAATTCGATTTCGCTGAAATTTAACACAGTGACTTATGTTAGGCTTTTCGACATCCGTGTCGTATATGGTTCAGATTGCTCTATATTTGAATATGGCTACCAAAAAGACCACTATTTTGTTCTACAAAATTGAACAATGGCTTGTACATATTAGACCACTCAATGTCCGTGTCGAATTGGGTCCATAGCGGACCATATTTCGATATAGCTGCTATGGGAGCATAAATGATGCATTTTTCACCGGATTACGACGAAAGGTGGTTTACATATATACTCGAGGTGGTGGGTATCCAAATTTCGGCCCACCGAACTTAATGCCTTTTTTATTTGTTTTATATTTTAAATTTACAGTTACTCATTGATTTTAACCATTGATTCTAACCACTGTGCCATCTTAATGGAAGCTTAAATTAATTTTACACATATTTAGTTAAATTTTTGTACTTAAACTCATCCACGCATGTACCTAAATGTGTGTTTGTCCTCTTTGGTCAGTTATGAACACCACCGCCAACCACATTCCAGCAAATACAAGTTGGCGTCCTGGTGGCCCTGCCCTTAAACAAAAAGTAAAATCTAGTCACATATATTGGGTTGCCCAAAAAGTAATTGCGGATTTTTCATATAGTCGGCGTTGACAAATTTTTTCACAGCTTGTGACTCTGTAATTTCATTCATTCTTCTGTCAGTTATCAGCTGTTACTTTTAGCTTGCTTTAGAAAAAAAGTGTAAAAAAAGTATATTTGATTAAAGTTCATTCTAAGCTTTTTTATTAAAAATGCATTTACTTTCTTTTAAAAAATCCGCAATTACTTTTTGGGCAACCCAATACAATGCCATATATGGATTTGAAGGGGGATGTTTGGGAGGATAGGGTTATGCAGTGAAGTAAATCTAGACCAACATGGCCCAAAGTATGAACACACCTTTGTGTCTTCCTAACAATTTCATTCATTCATTCACCTTAGCCGGCTTATGCAGCCAATGATGGATGACAAGAATGACCCACAACCTTGTTCGTGCAAAAGGCTCATCCATATCTCTGGGAACAACAAAACAGAAACAACAAAATATAGCCGATTTCATGAATCTATTAGGCCCGCACTAGTTAATCAAGGAGAGTAATGTGCTCTGCAGCTAACTTCCAATGGTGCTGCATGAAGGTGGTGTTATTACATTTCCATATTAAGAGAATCGTTTTATGGGTGTTTCTTTTCCAACTTCATCCTCTTGTCATGATGAGCAGAAAAAAATTGTAACATCAACATTATCAACGTCATCGTGTCTACGTGTCCGAGTCGCCTTCATCATCATAATCAGCGTTATTGTCGTCATCACTGTCTTTTTGACGCGTCGGCGACTGGCAACATTGTCATCCATGTCTATGAAGCGTTTGCGTGTTGTGCAAACTTTAGTTAGCAGCATTTCTTCGGGCATGTTCAATTCACACATTCAACATTGCCTTTTTTTTTACACCGGGTTAACATTTTAATTTCAATTATTTTATGGCAGCTGTTTTTCCGCTGCTGCGTTTCTTCTCATGCCAAGAAAAAAAAAACCGTGTATTAAAGTGAAAAATTAACACAACTTCGTCGTCACTGATTCATCATGTGTTATTCGTAAGCCAATATCAAACTCCAAGTACACTTTAAGAGCTAACTAGCCATGCAATTCGTCTAAAGCTCTTTCCACTGCAAATTCTTTTGGTTCAGTTATTTGTGAGTTTTAAATTTCAAATGATTTTCCAACGATCGTGCCTCATATAGAGCCAATTTGGAAAATGTTTGTCTAATTTATACTCATTTCCCATGTATCCCATATTGCTGGATGAGATTCAATTAGGTGAAAAGTAATTAAACTTTAATTAGAAGTTGTTAGTAGACAATAACTTTACCATGGCAACTGATAGAAGAGTCATAGAAACAGAAATCAGCCGCCTTAAAATTGAATTTCCCAAAGTAAAGAAGGAAGAACGAAGGTCAATGCGGCCTGAGCAGAAAAACCACTTGGAGTAACATTGGAAGAATGTCTAAGTGGACAACAAAAAGAGTTTGTCAATGTTGATGTGTTTGTTGTTCTTAGCATTGATGATTAGTTTGTATCGGAATAGTGGAAAGTAGGGCTTTCTTCTCTCCTACTGTGCTAAGGAGAGTTAGAGGACTTATGGAGCCTTGTTTTAAAACAAAAGCATGCTCTTCACCGCACTCAATAGTCTTTGGGTATGTAGGCCACCTTAGTCAATTTGACAAAGGTGTTGATGAAGATACATGGCGTATCAGAAATCATGATCCGCCAAGCCAGTCAAAGTGTAGCTGACCCGGGCCGGCTCCGCTGCGCCTTCTTTTACTTTATATGGAACAAAAGTTTCCTTGGAATATTTATTTTCGACAATTAAAGATCTTTAAGTGAAATACCATGCTAACTTGACTAATAGTTTAACAATATAAGTGCCTTTATCTGCATCCCAAATGATCTTTATTGGTCTACGAATTTAAGTTTGGATGTTAGGTGTACTCCATTCTTAAAATACTTCATTTCAGCCCGATATTTTCATAATGTCTGATTTAGTGGTGTTTTCGGGGGAGAGGTGGTCCCCCAGATACTTGGCCCTGAAAAAATATCAGCATTGTGCTCTTCTCTCAAATACCATTTATTTAAACCCCATATTGCCATTGGCTTAAGATGAATTTACAGGATAAGGCGTCCCCCAAACACATGGCCTCAAAATAGGTTATCAAATTCGTTTTCTAATCTCAAATACATTTCCTTTGAGCCACATATTGGCATAGTCGAAAAATTTTATCCCTTTGGGGGTGTTTTGGGAAAGGGGTGATGCCCTTAATACATGGTCCTACATTTGGATATCAAATTCGTATTCTACTCCCAAATACCTTTATTTGAGCCCCATATTGCGATGGTCACTAAAAAATTGCTGTTTGTGGGGTATTTTGGGAAGGGGGTAGACCCCCAGAAAATTCCTTCCAAAAATGGTTATCAATTCTTGCTCTACCCCCCAATACCTTTCATTTAAGCTCCACATTGACATGGTGGATAAATATGCCCGATTTAAGGGTGTTTTGGGGATTGGGATGGTCCCCCAAACACTAAGCCCGGAAAATATATCAGCAACGTGCTCTATTCTCATTTATCTATATATCATTTATTTGAAACCCATATTGCCATTGCCCTCAAAATTGGATATCCAATTCGTTTTCTAATCTCATTTAAACTCCTTATTGGAAAAGTCAGCAAATACGCCGGTTTGGGGTATTGGCCCCTTAAAACTATGAATATTTAGTTCCCCTCTCTTCAAGACCCAAATTGTCTTGGTGAGCAAATACGTCCTATTTGGGGATTGCTATGGTTGTGGGACGTCCGCTAGATAGTTGGCCCCTAATGTTGATATCAGATACGTGGTCTACTCCCACATACCTTTAATTTGAGCTCCATGTTTCCATAGGCGGCAAACATGACCGGCTTGGGGGGTGTTTTGGGGGATGGGCGGCCACTCAGTGAGTTGGCCTTGAAAATATATATAGGATTCGTGTTCCACTTTAAAAACCCTCGTATTTCAGCCTCATATTGCAATAGTCAGAAAATACTTACTATTTGGGTGGAATTGCCCCATAGACGCTTTTCCGAATATTGTTATCGAATTCGTGCTTTACTCCCAAAGACCTTTCATTTGAGCCCCATATTGCTATGGTCGTAAATTTGTCCCCTTTGGGGGATATTTTTGGTGAGAGGTGGCCCCCCCAAACACTTGGTCCCATATTTGGATATCAGATTCGTATTCCACATTCAAATACCTTTGATTTAAGCCCCATATTGCTACGGTCAGAAAATAAGTCCTGCTTGGGCGGTATTTAGGGGTAGACCCCCAGAAACGTGGTCCCGCGCTTGGATATCAGATTCGTATTCTACTCGCAAATACCTTTCATTTGAGTCCCATATTGCCATGGTCGGTAAATATGTCCGATTTAGGGGTGTTTTGGAGCTTGGGGTGGTCCCCCTAGCACTTGGTCCGACAATTGGATATCAGATACGTGTTCTTATCCTAAATACCTTTCATTTGAGTCCCATATTGTCGTGATTGGTCTAAATATATGTTTGGTAGGTTTTAGGGTGGGGCAGCCCCCTTAGGTATCCCATCCGAAATTTGGATAACAAATTTTTATTTTTAGGGTACTATATGAGAGCACACAAAATTTCGCTTAAATTGAACCACCCATCTGCGAGATCTGGCGTTTCTGAAAATTAGGGTAAGGGGGAGGGTCCGCCCCCCTTCAGATATCAAAAAATGTTGTACCCTATTTTCTCCACGGGGTCATTGTGCACTATCTATGAAAATGTCAAGAAAATCGGTTCAGCCGTTTCTGAGTCCATAAGGAACACACAAACATACAAACAAACACAAATTGATTTTTATATATAAGTTTTTTATATAGCCTTTATTTAAAATTGGAGTCTATTTAAAATATTACAATAAAATATGGTCAATAGTAAACTGTACAGTTTGAATATAGGGCATTAACAAGCTCTCTACAACGAGCTCTATCGTTGGCCAAATCCGTGGCTTGATTCCACGAAAAATGGGTTGATTCCAAATCTCTTTTCCTACAGCAGATCCATGTGTTTTTCGTGCGTCGCCGCCCTCGCTGTCCTTGACTTTAGGGTTAGTGGCTTGTGTCAAGCTCCAAATCTGATCCGATTTCGGGCAAACTTCTAAAATATTGTGGCAGTTGTCGAGGAAAGCGTTGTACAAAGTTTTTGCAAGATTGGTCAATAAATGCCCTTGCAGTGGCTCTAGAAGTGAAAATCCGGCGATATACATATATGGCAGCTATATCTAAATCTGAACCGATTTCGAGCAAACTTCTTCGATATTGTGGTACACATCAAGGAAAGCGCTGTACAAAATGTTGGCAAGATTGCTAAATATATGCGTTTTCGGTGACCATAGAAGTGAAAATTGGGCGTTATATATATATGGCAGCTATATCTAAATCTGAACCGATTACTATGAAATTCACCAGTAATGTCGAAAGTCAAAAAAATATCATCCGCAGAATTTCTAGAAAATCGGTTAACAAATGAGCACTTTATTGTAATATTTCTCAAAATCGTAGGAACATATATATGGGAGCTATATCTAAATCTGAACCGATTTCGAGCAAACCTTTTAAATATTGTGGAAGTTGTCGAGGAAAATGTTGTTCAAAATTTTTGGTAGAATGGTCAATAAATTCACTTGCAGTGGCTCTAGGAGTGAAAATCGGCCGATATATATACATGAGAGTTATATCTAAATCTGAACCGATTTTTATAAATGCAAAAGTAACATCGAGAGTTATAAGAAAATCCTTCCTACCAAATTTCGAGAGAATCGTTTAACAAATGACCATTTTGTTGCATTATTACTGCAAATCGGAAGAATATATATACGAGAGCTATATCTTAATATGAGCCGATTTTTTCCAATTTCAATAGGCTACGTCTCTAGGTCGAAAAACATGCCTGTACCAAATTTAAAGACGACCGGATGAACCCTGCGACCTGTAGTTTGCACACAAATTAACATGGATAGACCGACCCTCCACCATGGATCGCATTTGTCGAGTTCTTTTCCCGACATCTCTTTTTAGGCAAAACAGGATGTAAGAAAAGATTTGCTCTGCTATTGGGCGATATCAACATATGGTACGCTTGGTACGCTTAAATTATATGTTGGAGACCTGTGTATAATGTCAGCCAATTCGAATAAGAATTGCGCCCTTTGGGGGCTCAAGAAGTCAAATAGAGAGATCGATTTATATGGGAGCTATATCGGGCTATAGACTGATTCAGACCATAATAAACAAGTATGTTGATGGTCATGAGAGAATTCGTCGTACAAAATTTCAGGCAAATCGGACAATAATTGCGACCTCTACAGGCTCCAGAAGTCAAGATCCCAGATCGGTTTATATGACAGCTATATCAGATTATGAACCGTTTTGAACCTTATTTGACACAGTAGTTGAAAGTAAGAATAAAATACGTCATGCAAAATGTCAGCCAAATCGGATAGGAATGGCGCCCTCTAGAAGCTCAAGAAGTCAAGTCCCCAGATCTGTTTATATGACAGCTATATGATGTTATGGACCGATTTGGACCATATGGACCATACTTAGCACAGTTGTTGGATATCATAAATAAACACGTTGTGCAAAATTTCAATCCAATCGGATAAGAATTGCGCACTCTAGAGGCTCAAGAAGTCAAGACTCAAGATTGTTTTATATGGCAGCTATATCAGGTTATGGACCGATTTGGCCCATTTACAATACCAACCGACCTACACTAATAAGAAGTATTTGTGCAAAATTTCAAGCGGCTAGCTTTACTCCTTCGGAAGTTAGCGTGCTTTCGACAGACAGACGGACGGACGGACAGACGGACGGACAGACGGACGGACATGGCTAGATCGACATAAAATGTCGCAACGATCAAGAATATATATACGTTATGGGGTCTCAGACGAATATTTCGAGTAGTTACAAACAGAATGACGAAATTAGTATACCCCCCATCCTATGGTGGAGGGTATAACCAGCGTCGGTGAAAACCCTGCTTCACTCCTTTGTCGATCGCGAAAGGTCGGCTCTCTTTTCCATTGAAACGAACAGAAACTTCAGTATTCCTATACAGCTCCCTAATTAGTGTCACGATTTTTTCAGAGATGCTCTTTTCCAACAGCCTGTTCCACATTGAACTCCGCGAAACTATGTCAAAAGTACGCTCAAAATCGATGAGCAAAAGGTATAGATGTGTATTAAGTTCTGCAGACTGTTCAATGATGATACGCAAAGAGTTGATGTGGTCGGCGCAAGAACGTCCTGGCCTTAAACCTACCTGTACCTTCCACAAAATGCTGTCAAGTGCAGGCGAAATACGCTACAGAAGAAGACTTGCCATCACTTTATTTATTGCGTTTAGCAATCTAATCCCCCTCCAATTTTTACACTGGGTGAGATCACCCTTCTTCGTAATTGTGATCATGATCCCCTTCTTCCATTCCGTGGGGACAGCGTTTATATCCCGGGCCTCCCGGATTATTGGGGTGATCACCTGAGCTATTGGGTATGCCCATACCGCAACAGTTAGCAGCTAAATCATCAGGGCCGGCTGATTTGCCTTTTTTGAGTGAGACCAGAACGACCTCAATTTCATCGCAGATGGGTGGGGCCATAGATATATCCCTCCGTGGTTTTTGGCGCACAGGGGGATTAAAAAGGTCGGAGCTTACTTTTGCTGAAATGAACTACTTATGTCCTGCACGGATTGACGCCTAGACCACTTTCGGTAGCCCATTTCGCTGTCCTGAAGAGTGCTGCGAAACTTTCCCCTAACCGCAATAGTCACGTCATCAGCATACGCGACCACTTTTACACCTTCATTCTTCCATTCTTCCGGAGACTATAATATGTCGGAGCTTGCGTCCTCGGTTTTTGGTCCTTCGGAGCTCAAGAAACCGCGCCATCACCCTAATTGCTGTTCAGGTGTTATTAATTTCGATCCATTCTAATCTTTTATTATTGCCGTAGGTCTTATTATGTTGCCGCTCATTTCCCTGCAGGACATAGGACCGATCCTAAACCAGCGATTTTAACATGGACATGTCGCCGGAAGTGATCAATAATTTTGGACTGGGCCCTTTACCGGTTTGAAATACTGGTCATTTCACCAATTGTTTTACTGACTCGTAGACACCATGCATGTTTCCAATATTAGCTGCATTTTCCGCTTGCTCTGCCAGCATATTAAAATATATTCGTTTATCTCTGCGATCTAGGCTCTTGGCCAGTGAGGCCGCGATTTTTGATTAACACTTGATTTTGTCCGTAGCAGAGCGTCGCGTAGACTTTTCCGGAGTTTTATTTCGTTTACAGTTTCGTTACTTATCCATGGCTTTTGGGATCGTCGAGCAATGCCTATGATGTAGGTGGCCGTCTACGTACATGCTTCTGCTATGTCGCCTCATGTATGGGTGTTATTTTGCAGATTCTTCGTTAATTTTGCCCTGTATTCGTGCGCTGATTCGGTGTCTTTTAGGTTAAGAGGTTGAACTTTGTGCCTGAGTCCTTTTCACGACGGCTGCGCGTTGACATAGAGAAGCCACTAAGAGCATGTGGTCGCTGCCGGCTTCTCGTCTAGTTTTCACATCCATCAGCAAACCCAGAAAGAGTTTGCTGATAAGTACGAGGTCTTTTTGATTATGGGTGTTTCCATCTGGTGATTCCCAAGTATATTTGAGTATATTTTAATGGGGGAATTTTGTGCCTCCAACAATCTGTCGCCATTGCAATTCCTGGTGTCGCCAAGTCCTTGCATTTCCATGATTGCTTGTAGATTCGTGTTGTTATTATCCACCTTGACATTCAAATCTCCCAATAACAAGTTTAATGTCTCCTTTTGGTAGAGAGCGTGTCAAAGAGTCGAGTTGGGAGTAGAATTGATTCTTTGTTTCGTCGTCATTGGGTTCGGTTGGCGGGTAGCATGATAGCCATGCGGAATTTTGAATTTATTCTTGCCGTTATGATGCGTTCAGATATAACATTGTATGATAGAAGAGCTGGCTTTGCTTTCGGCGACAGTAAAAGACCAACCCCATTTATTCGGTGGATTTCATTGTCCGACAACATGAAGTGGTAGCCACTTTGAAGATCCATAATTCCGGATTTCGGCCATCGTACTTCACTAAAATCGAGAATGACTAGGTTGTAGTTTGACATTTCGTTCTGGACTTGGACATGTTCCAATCATAAACCGTGTTCTGAATCCATAGGTCATCACCGGAGGTTGTCAGTTCCATTAATTCTTTTTGATGTTTCTGTAATAGTGATTTTTTTAGATGGATGGAGGATTGGGCGTTATTGTGGCAACCCATGAAAGACTCACATAGACCACAGTGGCGACATACCAACGAATCTGGTGAGAATCAAACATATTTCATATTTCGGCAATGTACAACCCTTGTATTGCAATTTTTGGCGATGAAGCTTCATCAAGGACCAGTGATTATCGATGGTATGGTGAATTCAACCGAGATCGTAGTTCACTGCAAGACGAATTTCGTGGAGGTCGTCCAAAATCAGTTGTTGTTCCAAAAACCATTGATGCTGTGACTCATTGAGAGATCTGCAATAGTCAAGGTCTTTTTTTGAATTGAGAAATTCTTTCTCCAGGATTCAAATGGCTGCCTGAGAAGATATTTAAGCCGATCGCCGTGGTGACATTATATCTTAGCCATTCCACCACTTCTTTAATTGCTAGGATATCCGCTTGATACACACTGCAGTGGTCGCTATGGCTATGACCAGTTCTAGTTTTTCAGAGTACACCCCAAAGTCCTCCTGGTCGTCTAGTTTAGAATAATCTGTGTAGAAGTCGATGTAACTTCTATTGGGTTGCCCAAAAAGTAATTGCGGATTTTTCATATAGTCGGCGTTGACAAATTTTTTCAACGGCTTGTGACTCTGTAATTGCATTCTTTCTTCTGTCAGTTATCAGCTGTTACTTTTAGCTTGCTTTAGAAAAAAAGTGTAAAAAGAGTATATTTGATCAAAGTTCATTCTAATTTTTATTAAAAATGCATTTACTTTCTTTTAAAAAATCCGCAATTACTTTTTGGGCAACCCAATATTTCCAGGGATATCCTGGTTCAAATCGGTTCTATCAGGAATAGTGGTAGAGTACTTTTATTAAAAAAAAGCGCCTCAGGTAGGGTGCGATCCACACTGCGTGGAACATCGGACACTGTATCAAGGATAACACAGTGTCCGTAGACGCCACATGACCTAAGAGAAGCTTCCTAAGCCTCACAGCAGTAGTCGCAGCAATTTGTCTCGCCGCAATGTCCAGAGACATTAGGTGTAGCATTCAAATGAGTACATCAGATGGTAACGTTCTCAGTGCGGCTGTGATGTACAAACAAGCTATCCATTGGATTCGGGTAAGTATTGAACAGTAGGTGTATTGTTGAAGCACCGTCCACCAGACCACAACACCATATAGCATTATAGGTCTGACAACTGCAGTATATAACCAGTGCATGACACCCGGTTTAAATCCCCAACTTTTGCCATTGACCCCTTGCAGGTGTAAAGGACAAGAGTGGCCTTTCTTGCCGTTTTTTAAAATGTTTGATTTTAAGTTCAATTTTCTGTCCAACAAAACATCCAGGTTTTGGTAAATGGAACATTCTCTCCTCCTAAGGAGACTGGTGCCACTGTGGGTAACTTGTATCTCCTGCTGAAATGAACTGCTTATGTCTTGCATTGATTGACGCCTAGATCACTTTCGGTAGCCCATTTCGCTGTCCTGAAGAGTGCTGCGAAACTTTCCCCTAACCGCAATAGCCACGTCATCAGCATACGCGACCACTTTTACACCTTCATTCTTCCATTCTTCCGGAGACAATAACATATTGTTAATGGCTACATACCAAAGTGGAGGAGACAGTACACCTCCTTAAATTGTTCCTCTGCTTGTCCTTTTTCAGATCTAGAGATTCCAAGCTTGTCGTAATGCATCTTTTAGCAAGTAAATTATTAATAAATTTTCTAACGGTAGTGTTGATGCCCAGAAACTCCAGCTCCGTTATTATTGACGTCGGTTTTCATTATTGAAAGCAATGTCAAGAAATCCTACTATTGTGTATTCGTTGTCAACGAAAGAACGCTCTATGTAGACTAGGCCGTGAAGGGCTGTTGTAGTGGACTTACCCTTACTCGATGCATGCTGCTGCCGCGACAGGCGTTCTCCAGGGATCTTTGCCCCAAGAAATGTTTCTAGCAACTTCTCAAGAATCTTCAGCATAAAGGATGACAGACTAATAGGACGAAAATCATTCGCCTTTGTGTGGCAAGAATTTCCTGCTTTTCGAATGAAAATGATCTTTTTATCCCTCCATCCCACAGGTATATATGACGTTCTGATACAAGCAGAGTATATCTTCCCAGGCCAAGGAGCCATTCTTTTGGGCACAGCTTGTAATTCAATCGGTAACACATCATCAGGGCCTTGGCGATTTAAAGGAGTCTAAACTTGTTATCGCCCAAAGGATTTTCGGCTCACACACAATTTCCCCAACATCTTCCGACTAATGCTTATCAGTGACAAGCTCTTCTGGCGCCATGTCGTTCATTAGATAGTTTCCCGGGAAATCTGTATCAACAAGTTGTTCTAGTGTTTCCTCCCTAGACATTGTCTATACATTCTCTTACTCCTGAATGTTTCCCACCGTAATAGGTTTCGAGGATAGGATCTTCCTTAGCCTAGAGACCTCAGATGTATACTCCACGGAGATGGAGAGTTCCACCCAAGATTTGCTCTAAGCCTTTCTCAACTCGCCCTTGTATTGGGTTGCCCAAAAAGTAATTGCGGATTTTTTAAAAGAAAGTAAATGCATTTTTAATAAAACTTAGAATGAACTTTAATCAAATATACTTTTTTACTTTTTTTTTCTGAAGCAAGCTAAAAGTCACAGCTGATAACTGACAGAAGAAAGAATGCAATTACAGAGTCACAAGCGGTGAAAAAATTTGTCAACGCCGACTATTTGAAAAATCCGCAATTACTTTTTGGCCAACCCAATATTTTCTTAGCTCAGCCTCATCGACGTCCCTTTAGGGCTTTTGCTATTGAAGAGTTTTCTGTAACCACCGTTGAGGTTGCTGTATGGCCCTTGGTTAGGTTCTAGGACATGCTGACACAAGCGAGTCTCGCAGGGGCCTCGTGATCCGCTTGACCATTATGTCTATTCCCTTCACAGTTTTCTTTTCTTATTCCATTTCAGGTTTGGGCTAGTTATGCAGAATTGGATATCCTCTTACGGTAGGGCCCACCATTCACAGTTACGTTACGATTCGCATGATCTTTGAAGAAGTACGGTCCAATGATGCCACCAGCCCATAAACCGCACCAAATTGTGACTTTTTCTGTATGCATTGGTAGCTCTTGCAATGCTTCTTGCTGATCTTCACTCCAAAATAGACAATTCTGCATATTTACATACCCCTTGAGCCAAAAATGAGCTTCGTCGCTAAACACAAAGAAAATTGAAGAAGCGCGCGCTGAACTTCAATAAATTGCAAGCGTTGTTCGTATGGAGGGCGATTCATGTTTACATTAAAGACCAAACTTAAGATGTTTGACAGTGTTATGTTTTAACCAGAAGCTAAAAAATCATCCTGTGGTCATCCAACACTTCCCAGTCGAATATTCTTGTGCTTATATTTGCCCATGCAAAGGTAATATCTTGTACCTCCTGCCTGTTCCTGGAAATATAGGTCGGTTTATCCCCTATATTACAAATCGCTAGATTGCAACTTATAATATATTCGATGAGCAGCTCACCCCTTTCGTTGACATCCGAACTTTTCCATGTCTGGTGATGTGCATTAGCTTTCACTTCCTACAATGAGGCTTTTCTTCCCTGCAGAAGCGCCTTCAACCAGCAACTAAAGGTTTGAAGGCGGCATCTCTGAATCGTGTGCCATATATAGGGAAGCCAGCCAGTTATGAGACTCATCGATTTTAAGGCTGGCTACTGCTGAGTCTTCAGTGCTTAGCGACTGAAGAAGAAAAACATTTATACTACTCCTTGCTGGAATACAGTCTTTGTATCTCCCATTTCCCGTACCCTTGAGTAGTTAAAATCCCGGAATTCTTAGTCAAGCTATGTACTCTGCAACATAGTACGCCTTAATGCAGCTCGATTTTTTAGTTTTAATAATTTTCGTATGGAAATAATCAGTCAATGCATAGCAATAAACTTTATCAATTAACAAACAGGTAACCCTTCGCGACCATTTGCATTCGCTGTAATTCAACATAATGCATCAAACGCAGTAGCCTACGCTAACACTAAGTCCTCGTTCAACGGCCTTTTTTGCTAAACAAATGCATTTGGTTGGAAACATTTTGTAAGAATATATGAGGAGAAGAGTCAACCACCAACTTTATCAAAAAATGAATAAAACAATTTTCCTTCAGGAATTGAAGAAACCTTATGTTAGGTTAGGTTTATGCGTCAGTCTGTCATTAGTGGCGTCTTACTGTGGCGAGAAACGCATGATCTGACACTACACAGTTCAGGACATCGGAAAGCTGCAACCACAACAGGTGGCAATGACGTACTTCACTCGGCTGACCCAAGAAAACACTCGCTGTCCCGATACAGTGGCAACTCATTGCCCATTCCATGGAAAGCGCCGCAACATCCTAATTTGGGTACCAAATGCCTCCTCCAAGGAAGCCATGGTACGACCAGGCTGCCAAACAGCTACTGATACACAGAATGCTACATACAAAACAACATTACAGTCAGTAACAACGCGCAAGGCGAAGGAGAGGCATCGGGAGAAAGGGAGAGAGGAAAAAGTCTCTTCCCTAGGAAGAAGAAAGAAAACGAAAGGCGTGAGTGTGAGCGAATCGAGGTGTTTAAGAATCAAAATGAAGTCCGAAAATTCTACCAAAGAATGCAACATCAAACCGATGGATTTGGTACAGGCATATTCTCCTACATGGACAAAGAAAGAAATTTGGTAACTGATACAAATAGTGTGCTGAGGATATGGAAAGAAAGAACACTTTTCCCAGCTGCGGGTATCCGATGACAGTGGCCAGAAGAAATCCCTGATGATGGTATACAATGTGCACCACCTAGCCAAAATGAGGTCTACTTAGCAAAAACCCGGGAGAAAAACAATAAGGCAGCAGGAGCCGATGGGTTACCCACTGATCGGATTAAAACCGGAGGCTGAGGCAATCTGGCTAGAAGAACGCATACCCGATGATTGGAACCTCAGCATACTATGTTCCCCACACCAAAATGTGCCAACTACAGAAGAATAAGTCTTCTCTTCATCGCATACAAGATATTATCGAGCGTATTGGGTGAAAGATTAAAATCTAAAGTCAATGAAATAGTTGGGCACTATCAGCAAGGCTTTTGGCCTAGTAAAATAAACATAAACCAGATATTCACACTGAACCAAAGAAGAAGAATAAGTCTTCTCTCCATCGCATACAAGATACTATCGAGCGTATTGGGTGAAAGATTAAAATCTAAAGTCAATGAAATAGTTGGGCACTATCAGTAAGGCTTTCGGCCTAGTAAAATAACCATATACCAGATATTTACATTGCTCCAAATCCTGAAAACCCGAGAAGGACAAATCAACACCTAGCATCTTTTTGTTGACTTCAAAGCCGCTTGCGATAGCCCTATACGTTCAAAGGTATTTCAGGCCATGTCTGAGTTTGATATGCCTATCAAACCGTTACGACTTTGCAGACGCTTGCTGGTACACGCACCACAGTTAAAATAGGAGAGGACGTCTCCGAACCGTTCGTTCAATACCAAACGAGGTAAGGACACAGATTATCGTGTAATCTCTTTAATATTCTGCTCACAAGACAACACACGCTACTCGACTATGCCGACGACATCGATATCATAGGTCGGGTACCGGAAGTAGTAACTGCAGCCTTTGAAAGAATCGAAAGGGAGTCAATAAAAATGGGTCTGGCAGTAAACTAAGATAAAACAAATGGATGGTACCAACGCCCAAAACGCCTTGCACGACCGAGCCGATAAAGAAAATGAAGAAAGTTGGGAACCACAACTTTGAGATAGTCAGCAACTTTATCTTCCTCGACACCGCAGTAACCGAAACGAATGCCACCAGTTTTGAATAAGAATAATACTGATAAACAGATGTTCCTTTGGATTGAGTAAGCAGTGATATTATCCCGTTTTGTTATATGGTTCCGAGGCTTGGCTACTTGTGAAAGCAGACGAGACATTGCTTGGAGACGAGACATTGAATAACCTGTATTACGACGTTAGCGTGGTTAAACGTACCAACGGTTTCAGTGTCAAGGTGATGTTGTCCGAATGAATGAAAAAGCTTTAGCGAAGAAGTCTTTTGACGGGGATTACGGTGGTACACGCAAATCGGTATGATCAAAAGCCCGATGGAAAGATCAAGACATCTCGAAGCTTGGTGTCGCAGATTATAGAAGGAGCGTAGAAGATCCAGATGCTTGGAACGCTATTCTACGTGCGGCTAATGGACAAATGTTCTGCCATATCCAATTAAAGCAAATTACTTCACAGTTAGCATGTCCGCCTATGACGCTAAATGCCTGGGTTGGTATCCTGGCAAGATCATCAAAAAATTTGCAGCGGTGATAATCCCCTCTTAATGGTGGCAACATTTGTGAGGTACTATGCCATGTAAAACTTCTCTCCAAAAGGTGTCGCCCTACGGCACGCCATTCCAACTCGGCTATAAAAGAAGACCGCTTATCATTGAGCTAAAACTTGCATTGTTGCTCAATGATATGTTCATGGCTAATGGAATATTAGCAACATAAAAAAAATATTTATGTTTAAATAAATGAACTTTCTCATCCTAGCAAAAGCAACAATGCAATAATGATTCGAGTCAATGTGTTGTATTTATGCGGTGTGTGTTTCCACCCCGTCTTATATTCACTCATAACACCGCCATGGGCAAAGACAAAGTTAAAAGCGGTCGTACGCGAAGCATGAACATTAATGTACGAGTATTCCAACGATCGCCACTCATATCAGTGTGCTGAGCATAACACCGCACCCACTGCGGTTGCGATAGATACCAACAGCTCATTTTTATGAGTATACATTCACTCATAACACCGCCATGGGCAAAGACAAAGTTAAAAGCGGTCGTACGCGAGGCATGAAAATTAATGTACGATTATTCAAATGATCGCCACTCATATCAGTGTGCTGAGCATAACACCGCACCCACTGCGGTTGCGATAGATACTAATAGCGCATTTTTGTGAATATACTTTGCGGTATACGGAAAAATACCACCGCCTGCAGTTCTATGGTATTATGTGGCGACCTAAGTGGCGATATCTGTTAGCCGCGAAAGACGGGCAAGAACATAGGAAATGCTCCAAGGTCACATCATCTTCCCCATATGTCTTACTTTGTTTAAATTAGACCGTAGTCCAAAGTGTCCCGTTATGATACCGAAACCTATACTGATATCCTTCTTACTTTCAGTCAGTAATGGCCTCGTCTTCTCACGATCAATATCTCCCCATAGGATTTTAGTCGTCCTACCGACAGTTTTGCTGTTTCACAGTTTTGCATGCACATTCATCGCCCACGCCCTTAACTCGGATGTCGTCGCCCCGAAAGGCTTCGGATTTACCAAGTTCATAGACGGCAGACATATGGCCTACACAACTAACTCGTCTGCTTTCTCATTTCCTCTTACTCCGCTATGGCCCGGCACCCAAACAATGCAGATTGTACCATCCCCAGTGAAGGCTTTAATCTGCTTCGTACACTCCAAGGCGGTTGCCTGATAGTCAGTTTACCGTCCGCAAAGATATTTACACTTAATATCCTCAGTTCAAACCCACACCACCTTGTCAACTCGTGCATTACAGGATTGCGCGAATCTCCGCATGCAACACCGTATTATGAGCAGGCAGTAGAAAACAGATCTCAGTCCCTAGGTTCGCAATGTAGACCTCAGGCCAACTATGTCCTCTAGCTTTGATTCATCCGAGTAGCATGAACTTCCAGATGAAAATACCAGAGTTCCGCCAATCCAAGACAATGCAGCTGACAGCCATGCCTCGTACTCGACCTCAAGTGTCGTCTCTGGCATGCGATCCGCTATCTCTTTCATTCCTTCCAGGTTCCCAATCGTTGCTTCGACTATACCGCAATGGTGTGACCTGACTTTATCCATTCTCCCGCCGCCTTACGCCTCACACACTAAATCGGTATGTCTATGGGTCGTATATCTACAATAGCCTCCAGTGCCCTAGTGGGCATGTTCCTCATCGCCCTGCCTATGCCAAGGCTATATGTTCTCTAAACCCGTTGTATTATTCTTATGTTGCACTTTTTCTCCATTGCAGTCCACCAAACTACTGAAGCTCCTGCAGAGCCAGTGGACCATCGTCGAATTCACCTATTTCGAGCCTACACTAAATCCTCATAGTTCCCAATATTTGTCAGCTCTTTCGGTATGGTGACACCTCCAGTTCAGTTTCACCTTCGAAAATTTCGCCCTGACTCCCGAAATCCCATCTTCGTATTCCCTGTGACCAGGCAGATTTCAGTCTTCTCTAGGTCAACTTTGAAATCCCTAGGTCTAGCCCAGTTGTGCGCCAATTCCAAGACCCTATTGGCGTTTTTGCATAGCTACTTGAGACCCCTGCCCGTTAGTAGTATGATATCATAGTCAAATTTGCAACAATTAAACCGGGAGTCGATTGTGCCTTTTGTGGTCTCAATGAGTCATATCGGGGTACGGGATTTAAGGGTGCGTATATTAGTATATAGACCGATTCAGATCATACTTGGCACAGAGACTAGCAAAAGTCTTTTTGTGTTAAATTTCGGCCAAATCAGCTGCAAATTGAGGCTTCTAGGTGATCACGAAGTCAAATCCGGGGATCGATGTATATGGGGGCTATGTGAGTTTAAAGACCGATTAGGGTCATACTTGGCACAGATGTTGGATGTCAGAACAGAAGACTTTGCACCAAATTTTAGCCAAATCAGGTGAAAATTGAGGCTACTAGGAGCTCAAGAAGTCAAAACAGAGGATCGGTTTATATGGGGGCTATATCAGATTAAGATCATGCTTGGTACAGATGCCAGAAGTCATAGCAGAAGTCTTTATGCGAAACTTCAGCTAATTCAAGTGAAAACTGAGTCTTCCAGGAACTTATGAAGTCAAAACTGAGTTAACATGGGGGCTATATCAGTATATAGGCAGATTCAGATCCTATATGGCACTTATGTTGGATGTCAGAACAGAAGACTTTGTGCAAAATTTTAGCCAAGTCAGGTGAAAATAGAGGCTTCTAGGAGCACAAGAAGTAAAATCAGAGTATCGGTTTATATGGAGGCTTTATCAGTGAAACAATCGATTTGGATCATACTTGGTACAGATGCTGGATGTCAGAACAGAAGTCCTTGTGAAAAATTTGAACCAAATTCAGGCTGCTAATTGCTAAAGAAGTCAAAACTGAGAATCGCTTTATATGGGGTCTATATCAGTATATAGGCCGATCCAGATCATACTTGTCTCAGCGGCTGGATGTCATAGCAGAAGTCTATGTGCCAAGCTTCAGCCAAATTAGGTGAAAATTAAGTGTTTTAGGACCTCAGGAAGCCAAATCCGGGGATTTGTTTATATGGGGCCTATACGTATCAGTAAATAAATCGATTCGGAACATGCTTCGCACAGATGTTGAAATTCGGATCAGAAGTCTTTGTGTCAAATTTCAGCCAAATCAGATGAAAAATGATGCTTTTGGGTGCACAAGAAGCCAAGTCCGGGGATCGGTTTATCTGAACCTGGCCCATCTGCAATCCCCATTGGCCTACTTCGTTAAGAACGGTGCACAATTTCAAGCGGATATCTTTATACGTTCGAACGCTATCGTGATTTCTACAGACGGACGGACGGACATGGCAATAACTTAAATGCTCAATATTTCGAGGTGTTGCAAACAGAATGACTACATTATTATAACACCCATCCTAAGGTAGTGGGTAGACCAATAACCAATTGCAAGGTGCATTCGAAATTCAATTCTCTTCAAGCAGTTAATCTAGGCTCAGAACTAAACAAACCGCAACCCTATCTCAGACACAATAAAAAAAACGCTGGTAAACGCCTCAATTGTATGTGGCCAAAACATTTGCGTGATTTCCAGCAATAATCCATCAACACTCATACAAACAAACAACTGCCACCCTTCCTTCCGTGGTAAGCGTCCATATCATATGGATGTGGAGAATGCATTCAAATATTGTGACTTTTACATTCGCCACATTCTGGACTTCCCTTTGGTTATGGCCTCTTTTATTTTGACTTTATTTACTAGCAAACATAGACGACGCTCAAGGAGTACCATTTACAAGACTTCCGCCACTTTGCCGGAGAAAGGAGTGCACCAGGGAATTTATAGCCCATGAAGAAAAGGAAGAAGAAAATAGATCAGGACAATGGGACAGCCAAGTAACAGCAGGAGTGCCAGGAAGTTGTGGAATCAACAAAAACAACAAATCGAAAAGTTAAACGAACAAACGTCTCACCACCATGTTATGAGGCCGAACTGACATGCAGACCTTTGTTTTTTTTTTGTATTCCTTTCTTCAACAAAGAGTCCTTAGGGAGTGTTCAACGACATGTTCAACAAGCCTCAAAAACTAATGAAAACGCAATTCTGCTTTCAATTAAAAACAGGCAGCATAATTTAATTATCCAAAGCGGAGGCGAGCGCTGCTTTGAGTGAAATTTTTATTAGAAATTGCACAGAAATTACTTGGCACCCATTATGGCAGCGTCAGCAGAAGAAAACTATGTGGCCACCGCTCATTATTATGCCATGGACATGGCCATGTTCGTATAAGTTTCACTAGTTTCATTTCACAACACCGGACCACAAGCTAGCTCATCACTACTTAAGCGAACAGCAAACAACACCTGAGTCCATTTAGGCTCATTCATAATTGAATGTCGAGGAAATGGAAGGAAGGCGAGTGATTATGAGAGCGTGTAAACTTTAGTTGAAGTCAATTTTTAAAACAATTTTTACCTTTATTGAGTCACGTTGGATATGTTACCACCACTATTTATGATTAATTGTGACATGGTTGGAATACTGATGGGTGAGGAATATTTGGCATTATCTTAAAAGAAATCGTTTTATCGGTATGAGCAGGAATTTGACAATTTCTAAGCCTACTGCAAAGCAGAGATGGCAACATGTGTAGTGTTTTTGGCAATAGGTATGTGGCATTTATGCTAGGCTTTTGTTTTTAAATACCAACCACTGGTTAGGTTAGGTTGAAAAGAGGGTGCAGATATTATTCCGCCCCATGCCACTATGGACATACACCTAAGCCAGTAATCGGCTTGTTGTGCGCTCTTAATACTCAAAACAAGGAACCTCGAAAAAGAAGATCTAAGTTAGGAATTCCTTGGTACTTGCAAAATGCTTAACTGTTTTCCGTGCCACTCCCCTAAGTTGGTTCTTGTCTGGTATTGTGTCCCCACCTAAGTACCGGTATCTGTTAGAAGCGAAAGCTGGGCAATGACAAAGGAAATGCTTCAACGTCTCATCATCTTCCCCACATGCCCTACACATGCTATCACTTGCCGCACCGATTTTACATAAGTGAGCTCGTAGTCCCATGTGACCCGTCATGACACCAATGGCTATACTGACCTTCTTCTTGCTTCCTTTTCACGATCTGGATCCCCCCATAGGATTTTCGCCGTCCTACCGACCGTTTCGCTGTTCCACAATGTTGCATGCGCATTCGTCGTCCACTCCCTTAACTCGCACTGGGTCGACCCGAAAGGCTTCGGGTTAACTGGCCTTCACCGCCAAATCGTCTGCCCTTCCATTTCCCCTTACTCCGTTATGGCGCGACACCCAAACGATGCGGATTTTCCCATTCTCAGAGAAGGCGTTAATCTCCTTCTTACACTGCAAGACTCTTCGTGACCTTATCGTCCTGGTTGTTATTGCCCTTATGGCAATTTTGCTGTCGGTAAAGATGATCACACTCGACGTCCTCGCGTTAGCACCACAGCTATAGGATAGTCTCATCTGAGTCATATATCTGGGGGCCACCGTAGCGCAGAGGTTAGCATGTCCGCCTATGACGCTGAACGCCTGGGTTCGAATCCTGGCGAGACCATCAGAAAAAAATTTTCAGCGGTGGTTTTCCCCTCCTAATGCTGGCAACATTTGGGAGGTACCATGCCATGTAAAACTTCTCTCCAAAGAGGTGTCGCACTGCGGCACGCCGTTCGGACTCGGCTATAAAAAGGAGGCCCCTTATCATTGAGCTTTAAACTTGAATCGGACTGCACTCATTGATATGTGAAAAGTTTGCCCCTATTCCTAAGAGGAATGTTCATGGGCAAAATTTGTATTTTTGAGTCATATTTGAGTCGGATGTCGGGAGGCTTAAAAGAACTCACCATTTAAAATTTCAACGAAATCGGGAATACAAATACAGCTTTTATGAGCTTCAGACCCTTAATCGGCAGCTATATATAAATAAAGTTCGATCTGAAACATATTTAGGGCGGATAACGGGAGGCCCAAAATAACTCACTGTTTCAAATTTCAGCGTAATCGGGTAATAGATAAAGCATTTATGGCCTTCAGACCCCTTATCGATAGATCGGTCTATATGATAGCTATACAGAAATATAGTCCGATCTGAACCATATTTTGGTGGGATCTCGAAAGGCTTAAAGCAACTCACTGTTTCAAATTTCGTCGAAATCGGTTAAAAAATAAAGCTTTTATGGGCTTCAGACCCTATATCGGCAGATCGGGCCAGATGTCGGGAGGCCTAAAACTACTCACTGTTTCAAATTTCAACGAAATCGGATAAAAAATAAAGCATTTATGGGCATTAGGCCCGTTTTCGGCAGATCGGTCTATATAGGAGCTATATCGAAATATGTTCCGATTCGGCCCGTTCAAGAACTTAACCAGTGTGCGTCAGAAAGACGTACTTGTGCCAAATTTCAGCTCAATATATAAATTTTTGAACGGACATCGTTAAATCGTTTAAGAATCAGGTTATAGACCGATTTGAACCATACTTAACACAGTTGTTGGAAACCATAACAATTTCGACCAAATCGGATAGAAATTGCGCCCTCTAGAAGCTCAAGAAGTCAAGACCTAAGATCGGTTTATATGGCAGCTATATCAGGTTATAACCCGATTTGAACCATATTTAGCAAAGTTTTTGGAAGTCATAACGAAACACTTCATGCAAAATTTCAGCCAAATCGGATAAGAATTGCGCCCTCTAGAAGCCCAAAAAGTCTAATCGGGAGATCGATTTATATGGCGGCTATATCAGGTTATGAACTGATTTAGACTATACCAGGCACAGTTGTTGGGAGACGTACCAAAACACTTCATGCAAAATTTCAACCAAATCGGATAAGAATTACGCCCTCTAGAAGCCCAAAAAATCAAATCGGGCGATCGGTTTATATAGCGGCTATATCAGGTTATGAACTGATTTGGCCTATACCATTCACAGTTGTTAGGAGACTTACCAAAACACTTCATGCAAAATTTCAGCCAAATCGGATAAGAATTGCGCCCACTAGGGGATCAAGAAGTCTTATCGGTCCGGTTTATATGGCAGCTATATCAGGTTATGAACTGGTTTAGACTATACCAGGCACAGTTGTTGGGAGACGTACCAAAATACGTCGTCGAAAATTCCAGCCAAATCGGATAAGAATTATGCCCTCTAGAAGCCCAAAAAATCAAATCGGGCGATCGGTTTATATGACGGCTATATTAGGATATGGACTGATTAGGAGCATGCTTGACATAGTTGTTGAAATTCAAAATAAAAAACACTTCATGGAAAATTTCGGCCAAATCGGATAAGAATTGCGCCCTCTAGAAGCTCTCGGAGTCAAGACCCTAAGTCGGTTTATATGGCAATTATATCAGGTTATCAACCGATTTAGACTATATTTGGCACAATTACTGGAAGTCATAACGAAACACGTCATCCAAAATCGGATCGGATAGGTATTGCGCCCTCTAGAGACTCAAGAAGTCAAGACACAAGATCAGTTCATACACTCAATCCTATGGTGGAGGGTATAAAAAAAATATTTTGGACTAAATGTAAGTTGTATATGCCAACAATGTGGAATTTGTTTGAAGCCAAGATACACCCATGAGACCTAGAAGTTAAGATTATATATACACAAGTACATTTTTATTCTGTGTATTGAAGAAGGCACAGGGGAGCGTGCTTGGGTGGGCTAGTTGTTTTTATTTGCAAATAAATTTATTTCGTCTTGCATGGGCCTATCAGAACATACCTTTTCATTCGTAATTGCTAGAAAAAAATTCTCCAAAGCCTATTATGTCACCCTGTTACGTTACACCTGCAAGCGAACCGCAACGGTATCGACAATTTCGCTTAGGATACGCCAATACATTTCTGGCGATAACGAAAAATTTGCCAGAGGTGCCTACTGCTCTTAAACCTGAATTCCTCCTGTGTAAACACCCCTTAAGGTTTAACCAAATACAATAAATAGAGCGAGTATGAAGCAACAAATTTTCTAACTTACCCGTTTGGTGAATTTCCTTCGTATCCATTTTAATGACTCACTTCGTCCCAGAAACATTGCGAGTCGTCGACAGATGATGGTGAACACAAATAACAGTTGCTGCCATGCAACAACACAACAATCACTGAGAGAAGAAAAACCAAACATTGATTAAATGCGGCTACAGCCACGGCCACTATTATGACAGTTGATGACACAAACACACACGACACTAGCAATGAGTAGCGGTAGGAACAGATGATTATTTGCAACAATAACAACGGTAGGTAATGACGATGATAAATAACAACACAATTGTATCATAATAATGAGATTTGCCAAAAAAAAAAAAAAACGAAGATGCTCAACACAGCTGATAATGAAAATGGATCAACAAATGTGCTCTCTCTCTCTACACTATTCTCTCTTTCTCACTACACATTTAGGTTATGGTGACACTTTGGTACATTTGCTTTGAGTGGTAAACAGATGAAGGCACGCACAAAGGTTAGAGTATCGTAGAGTAATGATGATGAATGGCAACTATGTTTGTTTCATTGGCAAACACACACAATGGTAGCTTTTTTCGATTAAATGATTTCGGATTTCTTTTGCTGGACTTTTTAGATCAATTTTGTGCTAATTCACATACATTTTCTTGCAAGGATTTGTTTGTTTAGCCTTTTTTGGTTTTTTTCACACACGGCGAAATCTAGAAAAACTTTCGTTGCGATGCACTTCTAACGATTGCACGGACGTTAATGAGAAACGCAACGTATCGTCGCATTGACAACCGAAAACAGAGAGTGGCAGCAGCTGCGGCAGCGAAGCGCCCCACAAACGCGCAAATTAGTGGAGGCCAAACAACGAAGGAGTAGGACAGACAAAACGGATGAAGGTAGTCGTCGCTGAGTGAGACAGTGTTGTAGTCTAGGTTTTGTTGTTGCTGGTTTCTTTGCTTCAATTGTCAATTTGGAATGTTTTGACGACCACTTCTTCCACTACTTCTACTGTTGTTGTTGTTGGATAGCTGTTGCTGAGGTACTGAATTGAGAAATAAATGAATGGCCCATGTTCGTAGGGTAATGCCAATACCACCCCACTCTGTTGGCAACCCAAGGCAGCCACTGTTTACACTCTCGCTAGTTATGGCGGACGGACGGACGATGGCGATGGTAATGATATGGGATTTCAGTTTACAATTTGTTGCTTGTTTTGCTTTTGTTTTTTTTTTCGTTACTCGAGTAGGGCTTTTCTTTATGCTTTTGTTGTTCGTTAGTTTCTTTGCGTTTTTGGGGGTATTTGGTTTGTTGTTATTGTTATTCCGTTTGTTACTGGCACAACATGTAAATAAATAATGCAAAAGCGCCATAAACAAGAACAGCGAACGACCAAAAAATAACTAACAACTGTTGCACTGTGGAACGCAGCTGATCGGAATGTACTAAAAAAATAAACAATTGACCGATTTGAGGGCTTTTAAGGAATATTGGTAGTTAAAACAACTAAACGCGTGCTAAGTTTATACAAAATAAATTTTGTTGAAGGGCATAATTTTATTCTACATACTAAATTTCCGTCAAATCAGCAAAAGTTAAAACTTCTATGAACCGAACAAGGATAATCGCGAGACCGGTATACATGGGAGCTATATCAGGTTATAGACTGATTTGGACCGTATTCAGTACAGCTATTGGTAGTCCTAACATAACACCGCAAGCAAAATTTCAGCCAAATCGGACAAAAATTACGGCTTGTAAGGACTCAAGTAGTCAAATCGGGAGATGGGTTTATATGGGAGCTATATCAGGTTATAGGTCGATTTGGACCGGACTTGGCATAGTTGTTGACATACATAACAAAACACTACATGCTCAATTTCCGACAAATCGGACAAAAGTTTTGGCCTCCAGGGGCTAAAGAAATGACATCGGGAGATCGGTTTATATGGGAGCTATATCAGGTTATAGACTGATTTGGACCGTATTCAGCACAGTTGTTGGTAGTCCTAACATAACACCGCAAGCAAAATTTCAGCCAAATCGGACAAAAATTACGGCTTGTAAGCACTTAAGTAGTCAAATCGGAAGATCGATTTATATGGGAGCTATATCAGGTTATAGGCCGATTTGGACCGGATTTGGCATAGTTGTTGACATAAATAACAAAACACTACATGCTCAATTTCCCACAAATCGGACAAAAATTTTGGCTTCCAGGGGCCAAAGAAATCAAATCGGGAGATCGGTTTATATGGGAGCTATATCAGGTTAAAGACCGATTTGGAACGTACTTGGCACAGGTGTTGGAGGTCATAAAAGAACACTATGTGCAAAAGTGCAACCAAATCGGACAAAAATTGTGGCTTCCAGGGGCTCAAGAAATCAAATCAGGAGATCGGTTTATATGGGAGCTACATCAGGTTAAAGACCGATTTGGACCGTACTTGGCACAGTTCTTGGAAATCATAACAGAACACCATGTGCAGAACTACAACAAAATCGGACAAAAATTGCGGCTTACAGGGGCGCAAGAAGTCAAACCGATAGAACGGCTTATATGGGAGCTATATCTAAATCTGAACCGATATGGCCCATTTGCAATCCCCAAGGACCTACCTCAATAGATAGTATCCGTGCAAAATTTCAAGCTGCTAGCTTTACGCGTTCGACCGGCATCGTGATTTAGACAGACGGAAGGACGGAGATGGCAAGATCGGCTAAGAATGTCGAGACGATTAAAAAATATATATGCTTTTTTGGGGTCTTACAGGAATATTTCATGGTGATACAAACGGAATAACAAGATTAGTATACCCCCATCCCATGGTGGTGTGTATAGAAACCTTACGCAAAATTTCGTGCAAATCGGATAAAAATTACTCCCTCTAGAGGCTCAAGGAGTCAAGATCCGACATCGGTTTATATGGCAACTATATCAGGTTATGAAACAAATTGGACCATTTTTGTACAGTTATTGGAAGTTAAAACAAAATACCTCAAGCCAAATCGGATAAGAATCATGCCCTCTATAGGCTCAAGATCCGATATGTCAGCTATGTCAGGTTATGAACCGAATTAGACCATTCTTGTTTCCATTCTATTGGAAATCAAAGCAATCCGCCAAGTGCTAAATTTCAGACAAATCGGATGAGAATCATGCCTTCTACAGGCTCAAGAATTCAAGATCCGAGATCGGTTCATATGGCAGCTATATCAAAACATGGAGCAACATGGTCTATCCCAACTGACCTATACCAGCGTGCTTTGAACAGACAAACAGACGGACGGAAAAAACTAGGTTAGGTTAGATTGAAAAGAGGGTGCAGATAAAAATCCGCCCCATGCCACTATGGACATACACCTAAGCCAGTAATCGACTTGTTTTGCGCTCGAAAAACTATAAAGTACCCACTAAAAAGAAAGAAAATTTTAAGTTGGGAATTCCGAACTACTTACAAAATCCTTAATTGATTTCAATACCACTCCCCTAAGTTGGTTTATGTCTGGTATTGTGTCTCCACCTAAGTACCGGTATCTGTTAGACGCGAAAGCCGGGTTATGACAAAGGAAATGTTCCAACGTCTCATCATATTCCCCGCATGCCCTACACATGCTATCTCTTGCCGCACCGATTTTACATAAGTGAGCTCGTAGTCCTATGTGTCCCGTTATGATACCAATAGCATCCATCCCGGCATCCAAACGATGCGGATTTTACCATCCTCAGAGAAGGCGTTAATCTCCTTCTTACACTGAAAGACTGTTCGTTACCTTACCGTCCTGGTAAGGCCACGTATTGCCCTTATGGCAATTTTACTGTCGGTAAAGAGGTTCACACTCGACGTCCTCGCGTTAGCACCACACCAATTCATGCATTCCGTGATCGCCCGGATCTCCGCCCGAAGGACCGTGTTATGGTCAGGCAAACTAATATCTCAGTCCCTGGGTTCTCAATGTAAACCCCCAGGCCCACTCTGTCCTCTAGCTTTGATCCATCCGTGTAACATGATCTTCCAGATGGCAATACTAGGGTTCCGTCAATCCAAGACTGTGCCGATGGCAGCAGTGCCTCGCACGCGACTTCAAGGTTCATCTCAGGTATCCGAACGGAAACCTCTTCCCTTCCTTCCAGGTTTCCTATCGTCGCCTCGATTATACCGCGATGGTATGAGCTGCTCCCATCCTCAATCCATTCTCCCATCGCCTTAAGTCTCATAGCCGCAGTGGCTGCCTCACACTTAATCTGTATGTCAATGGGTCGGATATCCAGAATAGTCTCCAGTGCCCGCACTGCCTATGCCAAGACAACATGTTCTCTGAACCTGTTGCATGGTCGTTATGTTGCACTTTTTCTCCATACCAGTCCAGCAATCTACTGAGGCGTAAGTGAGTATTGGTCTGATCACGCTCCTGTAGAACCAGTAGACTATCCTCGGATTTATGCCCCATTTCGAGCCTACGGCCCGTCTACATAGTGTCCAACATCTGGGAGCCTTTTCAGTACGCTCCTAAATGTGGCACTTCCAATTTAGTTTCTTGTCCAAGATCACACCTAAGTATTTGACCTTGTCAGATATCGAAATAGTCTTATAAAGGAAACGTGGTGCAATAAATTCGCCCGCCTTCGTCTTCCTCGTGAACAGGCATATTTCAGTCGTCTCTGGGTTAACATTGAGACCTCTGGGTCTAGCCCAATCATTTGCCATATGCAAAACCCTTTCGCATAGCTCGTTTGGATCTTTACCCCCTAGAAGTATTTTAACATCGTCTGCCTCTAGCAGTCGGGTTCAAATCCCTCCTCAGTCAGCATCCGTAATGGGTAATTTATGGTGGTCATTCATAGGAGTGGCGATAAAATGCCCCTCTGTGGCGTGCCCTGTGCCACTTTCTCACTTATATTTATACCATGGGACACACAGTTTATCCACCTGTTCCTTAGCATATAGTTTATCCAGTCTCTAAGGACCGGGTCCACCCGGTACCGGGTCCACCCGACGGCTTGGCGGTAGCTAAAGGTGGTTTTATTCCCGAGACGGGGAAACCGGGTCACTTCCGGCCCAAGGACTTTAAGCCGATCAATTTCTCGTCTTTCGTCTTGAAGGCATTTGAGAGAATGTTGAAAGCTTTAATCAGGGATCTTCTCGACCCATTGTTCGTTAGCGGCTACCAGCATGCCTACGCTACGTTGAGCTTTGTTTTTGAGCGTTGTAATGAAAAATGCAACTCTGAAAACAAGTCCCACAAAAGCATAACGCCAAGTTAAAGAATTTTCAACTTTGACGACTGAAATCGAGCGTCTTTCTGTGTTGGGGCACTAAGACATGAATGAGATTTGCATATCCCTCGAGAAGGAAAGAGTGAAAGTGGTTGCCTATGCTAACGACGTAGACATTTTGAGTGGCGGTCGTTTCTTCCTACTGCTACGGATATCCTACAGGGTACGATGAGGAAGTTGTCGAGATGGACAAGATCCAATGTACTTGTCATAAACCCCAGGACGACAAAACTGGTTTTGTTTACGAGAAAGACGAGATATGGTGAGTTCAGGGGACCGGTCCTTGGTGGAGTGGAGTTGCCGTTCTATCCGGAGGCAAAGCATATAGACGTTATTTTTGGCCAGAAATTGAACTGGAGAAGAAACGTTGAGGAGAAACTCAAACGGGAGTTGCATGCTCTCTACTTATGCTGCAACTCGGTGGACATAAGTTAGATCGTAGGCAGTACGGATTTACACTGCGGTGGTTCGGCCGATCCTCACCTATGGGTGCCTGTTATGTCTTCGCGGTCTCTCCACAGGGAGTGTTCGCGGTAGTTGGAGAAGGTATAGGCATTGCGGCTATGCTGATATCGGGCGCGAGAAGGAGAGCTCCACAAGCAGCGCTGAATGCGATACTTGATCTGAAACCTTTGCACTTGTACGTAGACGGCGTTGAAGGCTGCCCTCAGACTGAAAGCCTTAACAGAGTGAGCGCATTGAGAAGCGTCGCGTTGAAAAATGCAACGCTGGAAACAAATGTCAAAAAATCGATTTGCAAAACTTAAACACTTTTTAAATGAAGCTCGCTTTCAGGCATCAAAGTTGAAAATTGTTGAATTTTTCCGAGTTGCTTTAGTGGGATTTGTGTCCTTTTTTGCAACGCGACGCTCAAAACCAACTCTCAACGCCCTCATTTTGTTTCGGCCTTGAGGGAGTCAGGGACTTGGGTCGACTACGTCACATTGGCGACGCGAAGGACTATGTGAAGGGCGAATCTTTCTCCAATGGCGACTGTCTTAACGGGGTGGGAGCTTTAGTCTGGGGGCGTTCCGCCATTCTTGGGTCTCTCTGTCTACACGGAAGGGTCCAAGCTGGATAAGAGCAATGGCGCAGGAGTTTTTGTTTTATTCCTAGGAATTAGGGAGTCACATAGACTTTTGAATGGGTGCAGTGTCTTTCAGGCTTTGAAGTCAAGAGCGGCGGCCCTCTTAGACTTTCACGACTTATGTGGATAGTCAGGTGGCATTGAAGGCCCTGTCTGCAGATATTTCTTCGAAGGCGACCTACAGGTTATCTTCCTGGGGAGGTAGCTTTGGTCAGTTATCCCGCCGTTCTTAGGGTCCCCTGTGTACACGGCAGGGTTCAAGCTGGATAAGAGCATCAGGGCAGGGGTTTTTGTTGTATTTCTAGGAATTAGAGAGTCACATAGACTTCTGGTTGGGTGCAGTGTCTTTCAGGCAGAGATTTTCGCGATCCTCAGGGCCTTGGAATCAGGAGCCGCGGCCCTCTCAGATTGTCACGAATTATGTGGACAGTCAGGCGGCGCTGAAAGCACCGGTTGCGGCCCATGTTAGGTCGAGTGTTGTCGGGAGATGCAAGGATTTCAGCCGAAACTGAAATGTGTGGCCGAGTAATCGAAAATTAGGTCCAACATATTGACAGAGGCAAAAGTGCTCACGGTGGCCACTTCAGATATCCTTTATAAAACTGTCAAATCAGATAAAAATTGCGGCATGTAAGGGCTCAAGAAGTCAAATCGGGAGATTGGTTTATATGGGATCTCTATAGTGTTCTTGACCGACTTGAACCGTACTAGGTACAGTTGTTGAGAGTCATAACAGAACAAACATACAAATTTTGCCCATGAACATTCCACTAAGAAACAGGGGCAAACTTCTCACATATCAATGAGTCAAGTCTGATTAAAGTTTAAGCTCAATCATAAGGGGCATCTATTTTATAGCCGAGTGTGAACGGCGTGCCGCAGTGCGACACCTCTTGGAGAGAAATTTAACATGGCATAGTACCTCACAAATGTTGCCAGCATTAAGAGGGGAAACCACCGCTGACAATTTTTTCTGAAGGTCTCGTCACGATTCGAACCCAGACGTTCAGCGTCATAGGCGGACATGATAACTTCTGCACTATAGAAGCCTCCGTCATCCATATCGGATAAAAATTGAGGCATCCAGGGGCTCAAGAATTCAAATCGCGAGATCGGGATATGTGGGAGCTCGTATCAAGTTCTGGACTCATTATGATTGTATTTGACACAGTTATTGAAAGTTACAATAGAATACTATGAGCAAAATTTCAGACAAATCGAATGAAAATGGAGGGGTCTAGTGGCTCAAAAGTCAAATCCTGAGATCGGTTTATATGGGAGCTATATTAGGTGCTTGAGTGATTTGAACCGTACTTGGCATAACTGTTGGAAGTCACAACAGAATACCAAGTTCAGCCAAATCGGACAAAAATTGCGGCTTCCAGGGTCTCAAGAAGTCAAATCGGGAGATCGGTTTATATGGGAGCTATATCAGGTTCTTGACTAATTTAGACCGTACTTAAGATCGGGTTTGGAAGTCGTAACACAACATCACACAGTTTCAGCCGTATCGGATAACAATTGCGGCTTTCAGGAGCTCAAGAAGTCAAATCGTGAGATCGGTGTATATGGGAGCTATATCAGGTTCTCGATCTTTGGAGACCGTACTTGGCGCAGAATCGGACACAAAAAGCCGCGTTTAAAAGGGCTCAAGGAGTCAAATCGAGAGATCGGTTTATATGGGAGCTATATCAGGTAATAGACCGATTTAGATCGTAGTTGGCACAGTTGTTGGAAGACATTGCAGAACACTATCTGCAAAATTTCAGCCAAATCGGACAAAAATTGGGGCTTTTAACGAATCAAGAAGTCAAGTCGGGAGATCGGTGTATATGGGAGCTATATGAGGTTATAGACCGATTTGGACCCTACTTTACACAGTTGTTGAAAGATATAACATAACACCACGTGCAAAATTTCAGCCCAATCGGATAAAAATTGCGGCTTCCAGAGGCTCAAGAAGTTAAATCGGGAGATCGGTTTATATGGGAGCTATATCCAAATCTGAACCGATTGCAATCCATTTGCAATCCCTAACGATCTACATCAATATTTAGTATCTTTGCTATCGCTATCGTTATTTCCACAGATGGACGATGGATGGTCGAGACGATCAAGAAAATATATGGGGTCCTAAATCAATATTTCGAGGTGTTACAAATGAAATGACTAGATCAGTATACCCCCATCCTATGGTGGTGTGTTCAAAAAATCACGACACTGTGCCTCATCACAACAATCGATATAAGCAAAACGGTAACAAGAACAACAAAGCCAGCGGGATAGTGAGAATGAAACTTTAGAAATTATCCATCCATATGACTGACACAGAAAACACATAGGTGGACGAACAGATGGGCTTCTTGCAAATGCGGCAGCGTCGACATTAAAAGTCAACATACAGACATTAATAAACAAAAGACACGGGGGCAGAGCAAAACAGAGCAGCAGCACCTAGCCAACAACATTAAGCACACAAAGGTATGGTATGCATGTAGGAGGGTAACTTGGGGGTGGGAAGTAAACATAGTTAGTTAATATCGTAAGCATAACACGCCACGAGAAATCATTGCGCGCGCGTAATTTAAATTCGTCTACGAGTGGGCATTTCACTACACTTCGCTATAGCTGTTGGCTTTGCAATCGCTGTTGAGTAAAGATATGCCCATAGCTGGGTAAATCTTTTTTGTACGAACAGAGGGCTTTAATGATTTTCACTATTTGTGGCCGACTCTAAAGTTGTCAACAACGAATAATTTTGTAGACACTTGTCCGTCCCTCGGAATTGCCTTGTAAATCTGTTGTTGTTTTACTATTTTACCGTTTACTCAAATGAAGTAATTACCCCACCTCTCATGCATTATCAACCACGTCATGGAACATCTCCACAACGTCATCACCGACATTTCTGTCATTCAATATCGCATAGAAGGAACAACAGTATAAAATAATTTAAACTTGAACACGGCTACTTACAACTTAGAATTGTATGATGACAATGCGCATTTTTTTGCTTCATGTGAAGTTGTCTACGTGAGATAATCATAACTGGGTGGCCATGTAGAATTGTGTAGACATTCGATTTTCAAAGACAATTATAAACAAGTAAAAGCCCCTGGCAACCCTCCACCATGGATCGCATTTGTCGTTTTCTTTTCTCGGCATCTCTTCTTAGGCAAAACGAGTAAAAACGTGCTAAGTTCGGCCGGGCCGAATCTTACATACCCTCTACCATTGATCGCTTTTGTCGAGTTCTATGCGCGGTATCTCTTTTTAGGCAAACATAGAATATTAAATAAGAAATGCTATTGGAGCTATATCAAGTTGTAGTCCGATTCGGACCATAAATCAATGCTGAGCATTGAAGAAGTCACTGTGTAATATTTTAGTTAATTTGGATAAGAATTGCGCCTTGTTGGGGTTCAAGAAGCAAAATCGGAAGATAAGTTTATATGGGAGCTGTATCAAGCTATTGATCGATTCAGACCATATTAGACACGTATGTTGAAAGTCATGAGAGAAGCCGTTGTACAAAATTTCTGCCAAATCGGGTGAGAATTCCGCCCTCTAGAAGCTCAAGAAGTCAAAATCCCAGATCGGTTTATATGGCAGCTATATCAGGTTCTGAACCGATTAGAGCCTCATTTGACACAGTTGTTGAAAGTCATAATCAAATAAGCCGTGCAAAATTTCAGCCAAATTGGATAGGGATTGCGACCTCTAGAAGCTCAAGAAGTCAAGATCCAAGACCGGTTCATATGGCAGCTATATCAGGTTATGCACTGATTTGAACCATACATGGCACAGTTGTTGGATATCATAACAAAACACATCGTGCAAAAATTCATTGCAATCGGATAAGAATTGCGCCCTTTAGAGGCTCAAGAAGTCAAGACCCAAGATAGGTTTATAGGGCAGCTATATCAGGTTATGCACTGATTTAAACCATACTTGGCAAAGTTGTGCAAAAATTTATTCATCGTGCAAAAATTCATTCCAATCGGATAAGAATTGCGCCCTTTAGAGGCCAAGATAGGTTTATAGGGCAGCTATATCAGGTTATAAACCGATTTGAACCTTACCTAACGCAGTTATTGGATATCTTAACAAAACACGTCGTGCAAAATTTCATTCCAATCGGATAAGAATTACCCCCTCTAAAGGCTCAAGGAGTCAAGACCCAAGATCGGTTTATATGGCAGCTATATCAAACCATGGACCGATATGGCCCATTTACAATCCGACCGACCGACCTACACTAATAAGAAGTATTTTTTTTATGCGAAATTATGGGGTGTCAGTCGAATATTTGGAGTAGTTACAAACAGAATGATGAAATTAGTATACCCCTACCTATGGTGGAGGGTATAAAAACCACTGCTCTCATAAAAAGTTTAAAGGTTGATTTTTTTAGACAACATCTTTGTTTTCAAATTACTAAAGCCTCATATGGTCCCGATCGGAGTGCATATCCTTAAAGGGGTTTTTGGGGATGGGCCGCAATAGACGACTAGACATTAAGGCCCACATAAAGACAAGTAAAAACGTGTCAAGTTCGGCCGCACAGTGTGACTTTTTCCACTTTTAGGTTACCAAAATAAAGAGAAGAAAGGCTACATTAATGAAATTTGGCATATTTTCGTAAGTTTTTGTCCGATTTGGCTAAAATTATGCAGATAGTGTTTCATTATGACTTCCAACAACGGTGGTAAGGATGGTTCATATCGGTCTGGTTCAAATCGGTCCATGTTTTGATATAGCTGCCGTATAAACCGATCTTGGGACTTGGCTTCTTGAGCCTCTATAGGGCGCAATTCTTGTCCGCTTTGACTGAAATTTTGCACGTTGTGTTTTGGTATCACTTCCTATAACTGTGTTAAGTATGGTTCAAATCGGTCCATGTTTTGATATAGCTGCCACATAAACCGATTTGGGGTCTTGACTTCTTGAGAGTCAAGAGGGCGCAATTCTCGTCCGATTTGAATGAAATTTTGCACGTAGTGTATTGGTATTACTTCCAGTAACTGTGTTCAGTATGGTTCAAATCGGTTCATGTTTTGATATAGCTGACAAATAAACCGATCTTGGGCCTTGGCTTCTTGAGCCTCTATAGGGCGCAATTCTTGTCCGCTTTGACTGAAATTTTGCACGTAGTGTCTTGGTATCACTTCCAGTAACTGTGTTAAGTATGGTTCAAATCGGTTCATGTTTTGATATAGCTGACAAATAAACCGGTCTTGGGTCTTGAATTCTTGAGCCTCTAGAGGGCGCAATTCTCGTCCGCTTTGACTGAAATTTTGCAGGACGTATTTTATTCTTACTTTCAACAATTGTGTCAAATAAGGTTCAAATCGGTTCATAACCTGATATTGCTGCCATATAAACCGATCTTGGATCTTGACTTCTTGAGCCTCTAGAGGGCGCAATTATTATCCGATTTGCCTAAAATTTTGTACTACGGATCATCTGATGACCATCAACATACTTGTTTATTATGATCTGAATCGGTCTATAGCCCGATACAGCTCCCATATAAATAGATCTTTCTATTTTACTTCTTGAGCGCCCAAAGGGCGCAATTCTTATTCGAATTGGCTGACATTTTACACAGGTCTCCAACATATAATTTAATTGTGGTCCAAACCGGACCATATCCTGATATCGTTCTAATAGCAAAGCAAATCTTTTCTTATATCCTTTTTTGCCAAAGAAGAGATGCCGGGAGAAGAACTCGACAAATGCGATCCATGGTGGAGGGTATGTAAGATTCGGCCCGGCCGAATTTAGCACGCTTTTACTTGTTTTCAATCATAACATAAACAGAATTGAGGATTTGTTTATACCCTACACCACCACTGTGGTACAGGGTATTATAAGTTTGGCCATTTGTTTGCAATGCTAAGAAGAGGAGCTAGACCCATTGATAAGTATACCGATCGACTCAGAATCACTTTCTGATTCGTCTGTCCGTCTGTGAGTCCATGTATTCTTGTAATCAAAGTGCAGGTCGTATTTGTTGTCCAATCATCACAAAATTTTGCACATGTCTCTTTTTTGGCCCAAGGACGACGGCTATTGAATTTGGTAAAAATCGGTTCAGATTTAGATATAGCTCCTATATATATGTATCGCCCGATTTGCACTTAAAAGGTCGTAGAAGCTACAATTTTTAACCGATCTGCACAAAATTTTGCATGGATTGTTCTGTTACTGATCTTACCATATCTGCAAGATTTCATCAAAATCGGCTCGGATTTAGATATAGCTCCCATAGATATGTATCGCCCCATTTGCACTTAAATGGCCGTAGTAGCTACAATTTTCAATCGATCTTCACAAAAATTGGCACGGATTCTTTTGCTACTAATTTTAATCTATCTGCAAGATTTCATCAAAATCGGTTCAGATTTAGATATAGCTCCTATATATATGTATCGCCGGATTTGCACTTAAAAGGTCGTAGTAGCTACAATTTTCAATCAATCTGCACAAAATTTTGCACGCATTGTCCCGTTACTCATTTTAACCTATCTGCAAGATTTCATTAAAATCGGTTCAGATTTAGATATAACTCCCATATATATGTATTGCCTGATTTGCACTTATATGGCCGTAGTAGCTACAAATTTCAACCGATCTGCACAAAATTTGGCACTGATTGTTCTGGTACTGATCTTAACATATCTGCAAGATTTCAAAATCGGTTCAGATTTAGATATAGCACCCATATATACGCATCGCCCGATTTGCACTTAAATGGCCGTAGTAGCTACAATTTTCAACCGATCTGCACAAAAATTGGCACGGATTTTTTTTGCTACTGATCTTAACATATCTGCAAGATTTCATTTAAATCGATTCAGTTTTGGCTATAGCTCCCATATATATGTATCGCCCGATTTGCACTTAAAAGGTCGTAGTAGCTACAACTTTCAATCAATCTGAACCAAATTTTGCACGGATTGTTCCGTTACTGATCTTAACATATCTGCCAGATTTCATCAAAATCGGTTTAGATTTAGATATAGCACCCATATATACGTATCGCCCGATTTGCACTTAAATGGCCGTAGTAGTTACAATTTTCAACCGACCTGCACAAAATTTTGAACGGATTGTCCCGTTACGCATTTTAACCTATCTGCAAGATTTCATTTAAATCGATTCAGATTTGGCTATAGCTCCCATATATATGTATCGCCCGATTTGCACTTAAATGGCCCTAGTAGCTACAATTTTCAGTCGATCTTCACAAAAATTGGCACGGATTGTCCCGTTACTAATTTTAACCTATCTGCGAGATTTCATCAAAATCGGTTCAGATTTATATAAAGCTCCCATAGATATGTATCGCCCGATTTGCACTTAAATGGCCCTAGTAGCTACAATTTTTAATGGATCTGCACAAAATTTGTCACTGATTGTTCTGTTACTGATCTTAATATATCATCAAAATTTCATCAAAATCGATCCAGATTTGGATATAGCACCAGTGCTGATTTAGATATAGCTCTCATATACGCATATATTGCCCGAATTTGTAATTGTAGGGTAGATGTAGGGTATTATATAGTCGGCTCCGCTCGATTTTAGCCTTTCCTTTCTGTTTTTTTAATGTTTCTGTCTATTTAAGCACAAGGTGCTACTAGTATTCCTTAAACTTTTCCTCAATCTAATGGCTCAGTTTGATTTTATTGTTGGTCTTACAGGGCTCTGATGATACGGTACCTTACTCCAACTTGAAGTATTGGAATTTTTAAGTGAATTCTTAATTACACTTCACGTTCAACAATAAAATGAATGGGAAAAATCGAGGCCTCTGCATGGTTTGTTCTAATTTACTTTCAAACATGAAGAGAAATGTTTTAATTTGAAACTCTTTTCATTGTAGAAAGTTATCAGCCATTGCAATGTTGGGATTGCATGTAGCTGGAATAGGTCACATAGACTAACAATGAATTGCATGTTCAGTGCCACATGGTTTGCCATTTATTCCCAAGAGAATTTGGTTTTGCGGTTAATATCCATGATTATTTCTTTTCTGCTCGACTTGGCCTGGTTAATAATTAACAAAGTGACTGAAGTTGTCAATAGTGGGAGTTAACAGATTTATGGGGTCAATTGCCTGACATGGATAACATAATTACCACGACCAACTAATGGGGGAGACCATGTGACTGTGTCCATACGTTTGAAATGGAGCCATCTTTGTAGGGTTGGCCACGCCCTTCTTTGCCCAAATTTTCCCATTACCGCATTGTCTTACTGATTTTAACGATTTATGACATTGCCTTGAATTTTTTGTCAAACGAAGGCAATTTTTATAGCTAACATCAAGTATCTGCTGCTAATCTGTCTCATAGTTAAGGTGACGCTTTACATGAGTTTTTGAATTAAATGCTTGTTATCCGCTATCGCTGACAAGGTCCGATGAGGTGCCAACTTTATGAGTTATCGCACCTCTCACTCTCTATGTTTCTCACAACATTTCACTTCACTTTCATGGACTTGGATGGCAAAAGAGATGAGAGAAAAAAAAAAGAAAATAATAAAAATAAATAAATTACTTATCATTAAATATCACTTTATAAAATATACATGAGCTACTTGCACTCGTACATGCAACACATGTTTGTGCACTGTGGCAATTTATGAGCCCATCTATGTGCGGATATCTGTCAAAGCATCCCATGTGACGATTTACGCAAACACCAAAGACAATTTTACCATCAATCTGGGAACTGTCACTGGGTGACAATGTGATGAACGATTAAAACTTTAATAATAAATAATCATTATGATTAACGTAATCGTAATCGTTGTCTTAACACTGGTCGCCTCTCATGGATCTGGTTATGAAGTGCGTGTCGTTGTTACCCAACCCCAAATGGGGATCACATAAAATCATGACAATAATCCAAGCCAAGCATAGTGAAAATATCATTTCAACACTTTAGATACGGATATGGTTTAATGGGTGGAATACTGGCAGAGATTCAATAATTTTTCTCGAGTGGTTGCTATAACACCCATTGTTATACCAAAATGAGGACATTTTGTAGATTTTGACATTAATATAAAAGTAAGTGGGTCTAAAATCAAAGAAGAAACAAGTAAAAGCGTGCTAAGTTCGGTCGGGCCGAATCTTATATACCCTCCACCATGGAGCGCATTTGTGGAGTTCTTTTCCCGGCATCTCTTTTCAGGCAAGCATTTGGTAAGAGGAAAGAATGGCTATGCTATTGGAGCTATCTCAAGTTTCTCCTTCGATAGTTAGCGTGCTATCGAAAGACAGACGGACGGACATGGCTAGATCGACTTAAAATGACATGACGATCAAGAATATATATACTTTGTGGGGTCTCAGACGCATATTTCGAGGATTTGCAAACAGAATGACGAAATTGGTCACCATCCTATGGTGATCATTGGTCCACCATCCTATGGTGGAGGGTATAAAAAGGACTTAAGTTCGGCTGGGCCAAACTTTGGATATCGACTACCTCGGGTATATATAAACCACATTTCGTTAAAATCCGATATAAATTTCATGATTCTGAATCTATAGCAGCTATATAGACGTATAGTGCGATCGGGACCGAACTCGCCACAACTCACTGTTCAAAATTTTAGCAAAATCTGGTAATAAAAGAAGAGTCTTAAATGGGTTCGAGACCATACATCGGGAAATAGATACATACAATATATAGCAGCTATATCCAATAATTATCCGATCTGCACCATGCTCGGTAATGATGTGTAGGGGTAGAACATAGTTCACTCTAGTCAATTTCAGCAAAATCGGGGAATAAATATGCTATTTATGAGTGACAGACCTTCAATCGGGAGATCGGTCTATATGGGGCCTATACTCAAATATAGTCCGATCTAAACCATACTCGCCACGGAGGTCGAAGGGTCGAAAACAGCTAAATTTTAGCGAAATCGGGCAAAAAATTCGGTTATTGTTGGCTTGAGATCTTAAATCGGGAGAACGGCTTATATAGGGGCTTTATTAAGATAAAGTCCGATTTGAACAATATATGGCATTCCATTAGGAACCTACATCAAGAATGCTGCTAAAAATTTAAACAAACAAAAGTGAAGGGATTAATTTTATTCTACATACCAAACTTCTGTCAAACCAGCAAAAATTAAAGCTTTTAGGAACCGAACAAGGATGATCGAGAGACCGGTTTTTTTGGGAGCTACATCAGGTTATAGTTTGATTTGGACCATAATTGGCATAGTTGTTGGAAGTCATAACAGAACACAATGTGCAAAATTGCACCCAAATCGGATAAAAATCGCTGCTTATAAGTCAAATCGGGAGATCGGTTTATATGGGAGCTATATCATGTTCTTGACCGATCTGAACCGTACTTGGCACAGTTGTTGAGAGTCATAACACAACACCATGTATAAAATTTCAGCCAAATTAGATAAAAATTGCAGCTTCCAGGGGCTCAGGAATCAAATCGGAAAATCGGTTTATATGGGAGCTATATCATGTTCTTGACCGATCTGAACCGTACTTGGCACAGTTGTTGAGAGTCACAACACAACACTATGTGCAAAATTTCAGCTAAAACGGACAAAAATTGCCGCTTCCAGGGGCTCAAGAAGTCCAATCGAGAGATCGGTTTACATGAGAGCTATATCCCAATTTGAACCGATGTGGCCCATTAGCAATCCCCAACGACCTACATCGATATTAAGTATCTGTGCAAAATTTCAAATGGGTAGCTGCGTTCGACCGCTATCGGGATTTCGACAGACGGACGGACATGGCTAGTTCGACTCGGAATGTCGAGACGATCAAGAATATATCGAGGTGTTCCAAACAAAATGAATATATTAGTATATCCCCATCCTATGGTGGTGGGTATAATGAATAAAAAGATTTTGTTAACTAATGAGATCCTATAAAGTGTGATTTTTATACCCACCACCGAAGGATGCGGGTATATTCATTTTGTCATTCCGTTTGCAACACATAGAAATATCCATTTCCGAGCCTAGAAAGTATATATAATCTCGATCAGCGTAAAAATCTAAGACGATCTAGCCATGTCCGTCCGTCTGTCTGCTGAAATCACGCTACAGTCTTTAAAAATAGAGATATTGAGGCGAAACTTTGCACAGATTTTTTTTTTTTGTCCATAAGCAGGTTAAGTTGGATGATGGGCTATAACGGACAAGATCTTGATATGGCCCCATATAGACCGATCCGCCGATTTAGGGTCTTAGGCCCATAAAAGCCACATTTATTATGCGATTTTGCTGAAATTTGGGAAGGTGAGTTGTGTTAGGCCCTTCGATATCCCTTTTTAAATTAGCTCACATCAGTCCAGATTTCGATATAGCTGCCATATAGACCGATCCGCCGATTTAGGGTTTTAGGTCCATAAAAGCCACATTTAGTATGCGATTTTGCTGAAATTTGGGAAAGCGAGTTGGGTTAGGCCCTTCGACATCCATATTCAAATTGGCTCAGATAGGTTCAGATTTCGATATAGCAACCATATAGACAGATCGCTCGATTTAAGGTTTTCGACCCATAAAAGGCGCATTTATATACCGATGTAGCTGAAATTTGGGACAGTGAGTTAGGTTAAGCCCCTCGAAATGCTTATGCAATATGGCACAGATCGGTCAAGTTTTTAATATAGCTGCCATATAGACCGATCTCTCAATTTAAGGTCTTGGGCCCATAAAAAGCGCATTTATTGTCCGATTTTGCCATAATTTGGGACAGTGAGTTGTGTGAGGCCCTTCGACAACCATATTCAAATTGGCCCAGTTCGATCCAGATTTCGATATAGCTGCCTTATAGACCGATCTAGCGATTTAAGGTTTTGGGCCCATAAAAGGCGCATTTATAGTCCGATGTAGCCGAAATTTGGGGCAGTGAGTAACGTAAGACCCTTCAACATTCGTCGTTAATTTGGCTCAGATCAGTCCAGATTTGGATATATCTGCCATATAGACCGATCTCTCGATTTAGGGTTTTGGACCCATAAAAGCGCATTTATTATCCGATGTCGCCGACATTTGGGTCAGTGAGTTAAGTTAAGCCCCTCGAGATGCTTCTGCAATATGGCTCAGATCGGTCCAGTTTTAAATATAGCTGTCATATAGACCGATCTCTCGATTTAAGGTTTTGGGCCCATAAAAGGCGCATCTATAGTCCGATGTAGCCGAAATTTGAGACAGTGAGTTTGGTTAGGCCCTTCGACATCCGTATTCAAATTGGCTCAGATCGGTCTAGATTTCGATATAGCTGTCATATAGAGTGATCTCTCGATTTAAGGTTTTGGGCCCATTAAAGGCGCATTTATTGTCCGATGTCGCCGACATTTGGGACAGTGAGTTAAGTTAAGCCCCTCGACATGCTTCTGCAATATGGCACAGATCGGTCCAGTTTTTAGTATAGCTGTCATATAGACCGATCTCTCAATTTAAGGTTTTGGGTTCATAAAAAGCGCAATTATTGTCCGATTGAGCCATAATTTGGGACAGTGAGTTGTGTGAGGCCCTTTGACATCCATTTTCAAATTGGCTCAGATCGGTCCAGATTTCGATATAGCTGCCTTATAGACCGATCTCTCGATTTAAGGTTTTGGACCCATAAAAGACGCATTTATAGTCCGATGTAGCCGTCCATAAAAAGCGCATTTATTGTCCGATGTCGCCGAAATTTGGGACTGTAAATTATGTTAGGCATTTTTCGACATTTTTCTACAACTTAGCCCAAATCGGTCCAGATTTGGATATAGATGCCATATAGACTGATATCTCGATTTAAAGTCTTGGCGCCATGAAAGTCGCATTTATAATTCGATTGAACTGAAATTTGACACGTTGACTTATGTAAGGCTTTTCGATATCCATGCCGTATATGGTTCAGATCGGTCTGTATTTGGATATAGCTACCAAAAAGACTAATATTATATTCTATAAAATTGAAAATTGAAAATTGACTTGTACTTATTAGTATTTGGTCCAAATCGGAACATATTTCGCTATAAGTGCTATGGGGGCATAAATTATACACTTTTCACCGGATTATGACGAAAGGTGGTTTACATATATACCCGAGGTGGTGGATATTTAAAGTTCGGCCCGGCCGGACTTAACGCATTTTTTCTTATTGAACTTGTAAAGCCATACTTTGATCTCGTTTTTCAATACATGTTGCATTCTTTCTTGGAATATTTTCAGATCTTTAGCCTTTACTTTACTTTAATTGACTATGACAGAAGGTTTGTACCATTAGCCGCACATGGAATAGCATTCCAAGCTCCTCGATCCTTTGCGCAAAATTTTAAAATCTCTGACTCCGGTACCAGATCTTTAGCCATCTAAAATGCACACCACTACGGTATGAATTTCGTTGAATTCGAGCCTTCAATGGCCCAACCATTTTAGGTGTAGTTGCAGATTTCTTTTTGGGCCACTACCATGGCGTTTGGCGAAGCTACCAATATCATTATAACAATTTATGTTGCAATATATTGTACCAACATTTTGTTCACTTTGAGGTGTTTAAGTTCGCCAACAATAACCAGTTGTGATGTTCCAATCAAAAATAATGCAATCACATTATTACGCTTGAAATCCATCAAGAAAGCTTTCTTTTAAATAAACCCGAAAGTAAATGTTTTTGATGGCTTGTAAACAACATAAAGAGCTGTCATTAAAACTTGCCATGTAGCTGGCATTTGATTGACAGATATGTCAGTGTTATTATGGTAACACTTCGTGTCAACTAGTCTATAACTGCGATATAGACCCAACTCCAGTTTTTATTTCTTGGACCTCTAGAGGGTGTAATGAGGATGAATTCTGAGACGATTTCCAATACCTATGTCAAATATGATGAAAATAACTTCTCTATCTGATAAGTGAAACACTATGGCGAATTTCCCCACTATTTTCTCTTTATTCTGTGACAAACCTTACATTGTTTTATTCCCAACGATTTCTTGAAAATGTCTTTTGCAAAGCCCCAGCAGTGACCTGAACTAATTTACTCTGTTTTAGTTCGTTAGGAAATCATGACAATACTTGAAAATCATTTCATCATTATCAAAATTCATAATGCGCTTCTTGTTTTGCTATTGATAGGCACTAAAATATAGTCATAGCCGAGGAGGAATGACTTTATGTTAAGGTATTATGTCATTACTTTCGCCATAACCATAGACAATCGCAATGGATCTATCTAAGCTAAAAGTGCTGAACTTCGGTGACTTTGATTTGTTTGCATGGCAGCAACATAGGGAGATGCGAGGTGGGTGAATATTTTGATATTTAGGAGGGTAAACATCAACGGCGGATCAACGTCTTGCGAGACCAAAAGTGAAAAAAGACCATTGCAGCAACAGTCCAGACATTAATCAACAAGAAAAGGTTTTAGACATAAACACATAAGTGGCAAATTTCATGACTTTTTTCACTTTTCTTTGCCTTTTTAAGTGATGCTTTTACCCCCCCTGCCATCTCTGCTTCTGCTTCCAAAGTCCTTATAAAAAGAAATAATTGGCTGATTTTTTTTCTTTAAATTTCGGCCTCCCCTACTTTTTTAAGAAAAACACAACAAAAAACGGCCACCATAAAAACTAAGACCAACAACGTGCTGCACTATGGTGCTGTACATGGAAGCATACGGCGCATGCGCCACCACAAACGACCACTGCTGTTAAGTACAAGAAGGCGGTAGGCAACATCGATGGCGCATGTTTAAGTGCCTTATCCAAGGGCTTAAAAGGTGGACTTCCGTGTGTCACTTTAGTGCCACAGATATTGCTTTGATGACAAAGCATAAAAAGCAACGTTTGTTTTGATCAAAAGCCAAAGAAAGAAAAACAACAACAACTATGACAACATGGCTACAAAAAAATATTGAATGGCCAAAAAGAAATTCCATTTACCTCATCTCAGATGAGGCAAAAGAGACCACAATTCACAAGCATATCAACAGCTAACTAGCCAATAATTGTGGTGCCTCAACAACTCCAGGCTGAGGCTTTTCGTTGATTAATCAAAATATGGCGAAAAAGTGTATTTCGTTGGAGTTCTTCTTATATGAAGTCATGGGATGAACGCACTTCTCAAGGTGGTTGATGAGCTATGGCAACTTCAAAGGGTATTACATTTTGATATCTTAATTGCAACTCCTGATATCAGAGTCTCTAAACACAAATTAAGGTAATGGTGCATTTTGGGGCAGTATTTTATGATGAACGTTTTCGGCTATGCGACAAGGACTAAGATAAGAAGGTGGCCAATTAAACCAAACAAATTGTTGTATTGGGTTACCCAAAAAGTAATTGCGGATTTTTCATATAATCGGCGTTGACAAATTTTTTCACAGCTTGTGACTCTGTAATTGCATTCTTTCTTCTGTCCGTTATCAGCTGTTACTTTTAGCTTGCTTTAGAAAAAAAGTGTAAAAAAATATATTTGATTAAAGTTCATTCTAAGTTTTATTAAAAATGCATTTACTTTCTTTTAAAAAATCCGCATTTATTTTTTGGGCAACCCAATAGTTTTCACAGATAACACAAAAAACAGGGAAGTTGTGAAATAAACAAGGGGTATAGAACTGGTACTCAATACATTTTATTCAACATTTACATTAATGTTTAAATGTGGGGTTTTCGACTCGGATTCAGACAGCGAAAGAGTCATCGCAGCCGAGAGATCGAGGGATGAGCGGAGCGGGTCGACGGCAGAAGTGAGCGATGGCTTTCCTAAGTTCACAAGCAGTGTTACCACTCAAGCACTGCTTGTGAACTTAGCCAAGCCATCGTTCACTTCTGCCGTCGACCCGCTGCCCTCATCTGTCGATTCGGATGTGATTATTTCCTACCAAGATTGAAGAAAAATCCTACCAAATCTACGATCTAAAAATGCGGTATATGTTTTACTGCGCCACCGAAGAGTTGGCCATTTTGCCATTCCATTTGAAATACATCAAATTATACATTCTCAACCGTACAAAGTACACAAACTAGCCTAAAGCACAAAGATGGCCCTTATATTGATATATCCTTTATACCGATCTCCCTATAAGAAAACTTGAGTTCATAAAAGTCGTACTATTACCTGGATTTCCACGAACAAACGTGCCGAGTGTGAATACAGCGATCTTAGGAGCTCAGGAATGCACTTTTACTACCCATTTTCGCCGCTGTAGTGAGTTGCATGGACCCTTCAACCTCTGAGTATGGATCACATAGCCCTATTGTCCAACTGAAGGCATTGAACGCCCAAAAGCCTCAATACTTATTAAAAATTTACGAAATTTGGAAGAGATTCCTTAACATTCGTACCAGTTACAGTCACAATCAGAAATAACACCCTTTTTTCTTAAATTTGCTGCAATGACAGCCGTTGTAACAGCATTTGGTCCCTCGACATTCATGGTTTTATTCTGCACTCTTAACGAATACACAACGAGTAAAAAGGCGTAAAGTTCGGCCGGGCCGAACCGATCTGAAGCTTATAAGACACGGATGTCGAAAAGCCTAACATAAGTCACTGTATCAAATTTCAGTGAAATTGGATTAAAAATGCACCTTTAACGGGGCCAAGACTTCAAATCGAGTGATCGGTCTATATGGCTGCTATATCCAAATCTCAACCGATTTGGGCCAAGTTACAGAAAAATGTCGAAGATCCTAACATAACTCACTGTCCCAAATTTCGGCGAAATTGGACAATAAATGAGTCTATTATGGGTCCAAGACATTAAATCGAGAGATCGCTCTATATGGCAGCTTTATCCAAATCTAAACTGATCTGTGTCATATTCCAGAAAGATGTCGATGGGTCTAACTTGCCTTACAGTTCCAAATTTCTGCGACATCGGATAATAAATGCGCCTTTTATGGGCCCAAAACCTTAAATCGAGAGATCGGTCTATATGGCTGCTATATGCAAATCTTAATCAATCTAGACCAAATTGCAGAAATATGTCGAGGGGCTTAACTTAACTCACTGTCCCAAATTTCGGCGACATCGGACAATAAATGCTCCTCTTATGGGCCCAAAACCTTCAATCGAGAGATCGGTCTATATGGCAGCTATATCCAAATCTGAAGCGATCTGGACCAAATTGAAAAATAATGTCGAAGGGCCTTACACAATTCACTGTCCCAAATATCGCCGACATCGGATAATAAATGCGCCTTTTATGGGCCCAACACCTTATATCGAGAGATCGGTCTATATGGCAGCTATTTCCAAATCGGAACCGGGGCCAAATTAAAGATGTATGTCGACGGACCTAACTTAACTTACTGTCCCATATTTTGGGCGACATCGGATAATAAATGCGACTTTGATGGGCCCAAAACCTTAAATCGAGAGATCGGTCTATATGGCAGCTATATCCAAATCAGAACCGATCAGGGCCAAATTGTAGTAGGACGTCGAAGAGCCTAACATAACTCACTGTTTCCAATTTCAGCAAAATTGGATAATAAATGAGGCTTTTATGAGCCTAAGACCCTAAATCGGAGGATCGGTCTATACGGCAGCTATATCCAAATCTGGAACGATCTGAGCCAAATTGTAGAAGGATGTCGAGGGCCTAATACAATTCACTGTCTTAAATTTCAGCAAAACGGGATAATAAATGTGGCTTTTAGGGGCTTAAGACCTTAAATCGGCGGATCGGTCTATATGGCAGCTATATCCAAATCCGGACCGATCTAAGCCAAATTGAAGATGAATGTCAAAGGGCCTAACACAACTCACTGTCCCAAATTTCAGCAAAATCGGATAATAAATGTGGCTTTTATGGGCCTAAGACCCTAAATCGGCGGATCGGTCTATATGAGGGCTATATCAAGATGTAGTCCGATATAGCCCATCTTCGAATTTAACCTGCTTATGGACAAAAAAAGAAAAGTTTCAGCTCAATATCTCTATTTTTGAAGACTGTAGCGTGATTTCAACAGACAGACGGACGGACATGGCTAGATCGTCTTAGATTTTTACGCTGATCAAGAATATATATACTTTATAGGATCAGAAATAGATATTTCGATGTCCTGCAAACGGAATGACAAAATTAATATACCCCCATCCTTTCGGTGGTGGGTATAAAAACGACGGGAAGTAGAATGATTTTGAGTAATTATACCCACCACCACATGATGGGGATATACTATTGGGTTGCCCAAAAAGTAATTGCGGATTTTTCATATAGTCGGCGTTGACTAATTTTTTCGCAGCTTGTGACTCTGTAATTGCATTCTTTCTTCTGTCAGTTATCAGCTGTTACTTTTAGCTTGCTTTAGAAAAAAAGTGTAAAAAAAGTATATTTGATTAAAGTTTATTCTAAGTTTTATTAAAAATGCATTTACTTTCTTGTAAAAAATCCGCAATTACTTTTTGGGCAACTCAATAATATATAGTCATTCTGTTTGTAACACCTCGAAATATTGATCTCGGACATCATAGATTATATTTATTCTTGAAATTTGCATAGATACTCTCTATTGAGGTAGGTCGTTGGTGATTGCAAACGAGCCACATCGGTTCAGATTCGGAACCGATCCCAGGATTTGACTTCTTGAGCCTTTAAAAGCCTCAATTTTCATCTGATTTAAAATTTGAAAGAAAGCCTTGAGCTATGACCTTCAACATCCATGCCTAGTATGATCCGAATCGGTTTCTAAATATATATCGCCCCTATATAAATCTATCCCCGGATTTGACTTCTTGAGTCCTTAGAAGACTTAGTTTTCATCCGATTCGTCTGAAATTTGAAACAAAGACTTGTGTTATGACTTTTTATATCCATGCCAAGTATGATCCAAGTCGGTCTTTAAACAGATATAGTCCCTATAAAACCCGATCTTCGGATTTGATTTCTTGAGTCCTTAGAAGCCTCAATTTTCATCCGATTTGGCTGAAATTTGGAACAAAGTCTTGTGTTATGACTTCAAAATTTTATGCCAAGTACGAACCGAATCGGTCTATAAACAGATATATCCCCCATATAAACCGATCCCCATATTTGCTTTCTTGAGCCCTTAGAAGTTTCAATTTTCATCAATTAGGCTGCAATGTGAAACAAAGACTTGAATTGTGTAGATATTATTTCCTTTAATTGGCTATCACAGAACATTTGTTCCACTAGCCGAATGTAGAATAGCGTTCCAAGCACCTCGATCTACTGCGCCCATTCTAGAATCTCTGACACCACGTTTCGAAGTGACTTCCACCACTTGATCTTTCCATCGGGCTTTTGGTCTTCCCCGGTTTGCGTGTATCACCGTGTTTGCCTTCAAAAGACTTCTTTGTTGGAGCTTCTTCATCCATTCTGAATACATGAGTTAACCAACGCAGCCGTTGTATTTTAATGCGTGGAACTATGCTATCGTCGTCATACAGCTCGTTGTTCATACGTCGCCTATACTCTCCATTAACGCAAACTGGTTCATATATTTTACGAAGAATCTTTCTCTCAAATACTCCAAGCCTTATCTGCATTCACAAGTACTCATGCTTCAGAACCATATAACAACACGGGAAGTATCAGTGTCTTCGTCTGCCGAGAGGTGGCCTTGTTTCTAAACTGCTTACTAAGTCCAAAGTAGCATCTGTTTGCCAGTATTATTCTTCGCTTAATCTCAAAACTGGTGTCATTCGCTTCGGCTACGGCGGTGCCGAGGTAGATAAAGTTACTGACTATCTCAAAGTTGTGGTTCCCAACTTTCTCCATTTTCTTTATCTGCTCGGTTGTGCAAGGCTTTTTGGGAGCTGAAACCATCCATTCTGACTTATCTCCATTTACTGTCAGATCTATTTTGACTGACTCTTTTTCGATTCTTTGAAAGGTTGCAGTTACTACTTCCGGTGACCGACCTACGATGTCGATGTCACCGGCATAGGCGAGTAGCATGTGTCCTCCTGTGATTAGTGTGCCATATCTATTCACATCTGAATCTTGTATAATCTTCTCCAGCAGGATATTAAAGAGATCACACAATAGGCTGTCTCCTTGTCTGAAACCTCGTTTGGTATTAAATGGTTTGGAGAGATTCTTTCCTATTCTTACTGAAGAACGCGTATTAGCAAGTGTCATCCTGCAGAGTCTTATTGATTTTGCAGGGATGCCAAACTCAGACATTGTTTGAAATACCTTTGAACGTAAAGGAGTATCGAAGGCGGCTTTGTATTCAACAAAGAGATGGTAGGTGTTGATTGGTCCTTCTCGGGTCTTTTCCAGGATTTGGAGCAGTGTGAATATCTGGTCTAGGGTGCATTTACCAGATCTAAAGCCGCATTGATAGGGCCCAATAATCTCATTGACTTTAGGTTTCAATCTTTCACACAGTACCCTCGAGATTATCTTGTATGCGACGGGGAGGAGACTTATTCCTCTTCAGTTGGGACATTCCGTCTTGTCTCCTTTCTTGTGTACGGGACATAGTATGTTGAGGTTCCAATTATCGGGTATGAGTTCTTCTAGCGAGATTGCGCAGATAAGCAGATACATACGCCTTATCAGCGTGTCGCCTCCGGTCTTAAATAGTTCAGCGCGAAACCCGTCGGCTCCTGATGCCATGTTGTTCTTTAGTCTGCTCACTGCTACTGGGACCTCATTCTGACTAAAAGGTAAACATTTTATACCATCATCATTGATTTGTTCTGCGGTATCCTCTTCGCCGCCAACGTCGGACACTAGCAGTTGGGTAAAATATTCTTTCTATATCCTCAGCATGCTATCTGTGTCAGTTACCAGATTTCCTTCTTTGTCTCTGCAGGAGGATGTGCCTACACCAAAGCCATCGATTTGATGTTTAATTCTTTGGTAGAATTTTCGGACTTCATTTTGACTCCTGTACATCTCAATTCACCCACACTCATGTCTTTCTATTTCCTTTTTCTTTCTGCAGAATAGACGTTTCTCCGCTCTCCTTTTCTCCCGATACCACTCCTTTATCTGGCGCGTAGCTATTAATTGCAGGGTTGCTCTATATGCCGCATTCTTGGCTTCAGCAGTATCTCGACACCCTTGGTCGTACCATGGGTTTCTTGGAGGAGGCTACCGGTACCCAAGTAAGGATTTCGCGACATTTTCCATGGAGTGGGCAATAGTTTGCCACTGCGCCATTATATCATCGGAACAAGGAGTGCTTTCATCAAGCAGTTGGGTCGGTTCGAGTGGATTATCCCGCTGCCATCTGTTGTGTTTGCAGCTTTTCAATGTCCAGCTTCCGTGCAGTGTCATATCGTACTTTCCTCTCCCTGTTCAAACGGGTGCAAACCTTTGCTGCAACAAGGTAATGATACGAATCTATATTCGCTCCACGGATCGAACGTTCATCTTACACGCTGAATGAATGATCACGTGACAGCCATGTGGCTTTGTGAATATTTTTATGTTGAAATCTGGACCTACTACTAATTACCATGTTTTTTGCCGCGGCGAAATCTATCAGCCTTAACCCATTACTGGTCGTTATCTCGTGGAGGCTAAACTTTCCGACTGTTGGACCAAAAACGTCTTCCTTCCCTATTTTCGCATTAAAATCTCCCAGAACGATTTTTATATCATGGGCGCGGCAGCGGTCATATTCTCTCTCTAGGCGCTCATAGCAAATATCCTTGGTCTGCGCTTTGTCTTTGTCTTCCGTCGGGGCATGGGCACAAATAAGGCTGATGTTGAAGAACTTGGCGTTTGTGAGGATTGTGGCTAGCCTCTCATCCACCGGGGTAAAGCTGGAGACCAGGTGTTTCAGTCTCCGACTAACCACAAATCCACAGCCAAATTCATGCCTCGTGGTATGGCATTTATAGTATAGTTCGTCACCGTTTGGTGTTGTAGTGACGCCATTCCCAGTCCATCGCACTTCCTGTAAGGCGGTACTATCTGCCTGGTACTACTCTAATACATCCGCCAGTGCGTATACTGCACCTTCTCTATAAAGAGTACGGGCATTCCAGGTGCAGATCCGCAAATTATGGCCCTTTTTTCGTTTGCGTGGGTCGTCAACGTTGGGAGGGGGTTGTGTAGTTGTAGCCACCATATAACCCGAGTACTGGATTGATTTTGATTTTCCTTGATTTTCACCTGATTTGGCTGAAGTTTGGCCCACAAACCCTATCTTATGATTTACAACATCAGTGTCAAGTTTTATCCGAATCGGTCAATGTGGTGATATAGGTCTCCTTCAAATACCAACTCAGTTAATAAGGGTACATTTTTAGCGGTGTCCATGGTTCGGCCCGGCCGAACTTAACATGCTTTTACTGTTTTTTCTTTATTATTTGGTGAATTCGCTGAAAATGGAAAATGTTTTGTTTGGAAAACTTTTCAATTTCAATGTGGCAAAAAGCTCACTTGGAGAATATATTTTTCAAAAATCGTGCGATTTTTGAAAATATTTGATTTTATTTTTTACGTTCATCGTAAACAAAGTCCAATGTTTTTCACAAAAGAAGTATGCTTGTCGAAAATTCTGCCACAATCACAGATCAAGACAGCCAAATGGGGCCATCGCCGAACAATTCGTCTTTTGTTGTTCATGCCCATCGAATGCACTTTTCCTGTAATGACTTCGATGAACAACGACTTCAATAAATATTTTTAAAATAATTTCTGTAGCGTTTCATTCCACCCCAATGTATCATGCGAAGGAGTATTTTGACAAAAAAAAAGGGGAAACTTGTTAAGACAAAATTTATCTTATCTGCTTGGTGGTAGGCTGCTGGTTGAGTGAATTCTTTTTTGTTTTTTGTTGTTGTCCCACAACTGATTACCTCGCACATAATTATTTCCAAAATATTTACATAAAACACTTTTTCTAAAGAAGCTCAACTTTATATCCTACCAGTGAATTGATCGCTTAAGCAATTGGGAGGGAGACCAGAAGGTGATAGGATTGGGTCTTTCGGTCATTAAGGAAACACTTGCATGGCACCACAGCACCAGCATACAAGATCAGGCGGTGATGAAAGGCAAAATATGGAAAACCGCATAAAACGCTCTTTAAGACCAACACCAACCACTGCTGCCATCGGCATCAACCGTCGAGTGGTGTTGTTTTATGTGGTTGCGGAATATCAGTTTTTGTGTCTTCATTCATCGAGAGGTGTAGTGGAGCGCTATTTTGCATTGTTAATACAAAATTTGAATTTCTCTGCTTCGACCCCTTTCCTCACAAAAGAAAAGACATTTGGCTACAGCACTCGCCCATTTGTGCGCTGATCGAATATGGGGGCCATACGGGATACAAGGAAGTAATTCGTAATTGGTAATTTAATTTTTTGTTTATTAGAAACAAATTTTTTTGCCTACCTTTAATTTGTTACGCTCTTTAATTGCTTGTTAAACACATACGTATTTATTTATGAACATGTTAGGTATTGCCTTGCATTGCTGCCGCAGGTTTCTTTTTATGCAATTAGGAGGATATACTCGTATTTACGTATGGTTCGAAGTGGTCTCATGAAGACAGACAAGGATTTTGGAAGCAGAAAGAAAACATACCTTTCGCCAAATCGGGAAGATTTATGCTCTCTAAAGGCCCAAGAAGTCAAATCGGGAGATCGGTTTATATGGGAGCTACATAAGGTTATGGGCCGATTTGGACGTTGCAATCAAAATAAACAGCCACTTGCAACATTTCAGCCAAATCGGATAATAAATACGCCCTCTAGAGGTTCAAAAAATCCAATCGGGAGATCAGTTTATGTGAAGGCTATATGAGGTCATAAGCCGATATGAACCATACCAAGCACAGTTGTTGGAAGACAGAACAAACCGTCACGTACAAAATTTTTGCCAAATCGCCCTCTATAGGGCGCCCTCTAGAGGCTCAAAAGTCAAATCGGGAGATCTATATATATGGGAGCTATATCAGGTTATTAACCGATTTGAACCGTACTAAGTTGGAAGTCAAAACAAAGTGCCAAATGCAAAATTCTACCTAAATCACCGCCCTCTAGTGGCTCAAGGGTCAAATCCGTATATCGATACATATGGCAACTATAAAAGGTGATGTACCGATTTGGAACATACTAAGTTGTTGCAAGTCAAAACAAACCGAAAGGTGTAAACTTTGAGCCAAATCGGGTAATAAACGCGCCCCCTAGAGGTTAAAGAAGTCAAATCTGGAAATCGGTTTGCATAGGAGCTATATCAATTTGTGGGACAATTTGAACCATACTAAGTACAGCTGTAGGAAATAAAAGCAAGCTGGCTGGTGCAATATTTCAGACATATCGGGTAATAAATTCGCACTCTAGAGATTCAAAAATTAAATCGGGCGATCGGCATATATGGGAGCTACTATATCAGGTTATAGGCCGATTGAAATCATACTAAGCACAGTTGTTGGAAGTCAAAACAGAAATCCGCGTGCAAAATTTCAGCCAAATCGGATAATAAAGGCGCCTTTTAGGGGCTGAAGAAATCATACCGGGATATATATGGCAGTGATATCAAAACATGGACCAATTTGGCCCATTTACAATCCCCTAGCTATACTCTTTCGAAAGTTCGCGAGCATCCGAAAGACAGACAGACGGGCGAACAGGACTGAATCTACTAGGAATGCCAAGAGGATCAAGAATGTAGGTATATACTTTGCTAGGCCTCAGATCAATATCTCGATGTGTTACAAACGGAATGACGATCTTAGTATACCGCATCTTTTGGTGGAGGGTATACAAAAATTGATTGGCTCAATCATTTTTGACATTCTATTCGAAACGCTGCGGACCAAGCCTGCAAGAGCACTGGAGACTATTTTTAGTATCCGGCCCATAGACAAAAACAATTAAGTACGAGGCAGGCACTATGGCTATGAGGCTAAAGACGATGGGAGAATGGGTAGAGGATAGAAGCAATTCCTACCATCGCGGCATAATCGAGGCGACGATAGAAAACCTGCATGGAATGGAAGGTGTTTCGGATCGGATACCTAAGACGACACTTGAAGTCCAGTGCGAGACACTGCTGCCAGAGGCACAATCTTGGATTGACGGAACTCTGGTATTGCCACTAGAGAGATCATGCTATACAGATCGAGCAAAGCTAAAGGACAGAATGAGCGAAGTGGTTCATATTGAGACTACCTGACCACAATACGATTATGCAGGCAAAGATCCGGGCGATCACGGAATGAGTGAGGTGGTGTGGTGTTAACGCGAGGACGCCGTGTGAACACATTGACCGACAGTAAACTGGCCACGATGGTAAGGTCACAAACAGTCTTGGAGTCTAAGAAGCAGATTAACGCCTTCTCTGAGGATGGCATGATCCGCATCGTTTGTGCTGGGCCAAAGCGGAGTAAGGGGAATGAAAAAGCCGACGATTTGGCAGTGAAGTTCAGAGAATGACAAAAAAATGCCGTTAATAAGCTTGGTTAATCCGAAGCCTTTTGGGCAGACGCAATCCGAGTTTAGGGCGTGGGCTATGAACGCATTTAACGCTACGGAACTGCGAAATGGTCGGCAGGATGGCGAAAATTCTATGGTGGGATCCGGATCGTGAGAAGACAAGGCTATGGAAAACTATTAAGGATTTTGTAAGTAGCACGAAATTCCTTATTTCGAATTTCTTTTTCGAGGTTATTTTCATACCCGCCCCCATAGGATGGGGGTATACTAATTTGGCCATTTCGCTTGTTACACATTGAAATGTTGATCTGACACCCAACAAAGTATATAAAGGCGGGTTTAACACAGACCCACAAAAAAATAGTCTAAAGCCATTAAGGCATTAGGGGCCCAATTGACCAGTCCCGAAAGTGAAATAAAATGTCCACCGTTCTCGCCTATCTCTCGCTGTTTGACATGTGGCACAGTCTTGTTTAAACCACATGTCAGGCATATCTTGCATTTTGAGCAAAAAATGTTGGATATTATCTCACGGTAACGCTCACCATTCACAGTTACGTTACGATTAGCATCTTCTTTGAAGAAGTACGGTCCAGTGATGCCACCAGCCCATAAACCGCACCAAACTGTGACTTTTCTGGATGCATTGGTAGCTCGTGCAATGTTAATGTCTGATTGGATGTTGGATATTATCTCACGGTAGCGCTCACCATTCACAGTTACGTTACGATTTGCATTATCTTTGAAGAAGTATGGTCCAATGATGCCACCAGCCCGTAAACCGCACCAAACTCAGACTTTTTCTGGATGCATTGGTTGCTCTTGAAATGCTATTCCAAAATCAACTATTCTGCTTATTTAGGTACCCATTGAGCCAAAAAGGAGCTTCATCGCTGAAATGTAACAAAAATCGCGCGATGAACTTTCTTAACAGAGCACCCATTTTGATCATAAAATTCAATAATTTGCAAGCGTTGTTCGTTTGTAAGACGATTCATCGTTAAATTATAGACCAAATTGAAGATGTTTGACAGTGAAACAAAACACGAAAGGTGCGTAAGGCGTTTAAACCAGTGTAGCCAAAAAGATAATACCTAAAAAATTACCCTTTATATTATTGATCGTTTTGACATACTTAAACGATTTAGCCATGTCCGTCCGTCTGTCCGCTAACAACGCCAACTTTCAAAGGAGTTAAGCTAAATGCTTGAAATTTTGCTCAAATACTTCTCAAAAGAGCAGGTGGGCTGGGATTGTTAATGAGTCAAATCGGTCCATGCTTTGGTATAGCTGCCATATAAACCGATATCAGATTTTAACTTTTTGAAACTCTAGAAGGCGCAATTTTTATCCGATTTGATAGAAATTTTGCATAAAGTGTTTTGGTTTGGCGGTCAATAACTGTTGTCTAAATCGTTCTATTACCTAATATAGCTCTCATATAAACCGATTTCGGACCTTGATTTCTTGAGCCGATAGAGGGCGCAATTCTTATCCGATTTGGATGAAATTTTGCACGAAGAGGTTCGGTTTGACCATCAAAAATTGCGCCAAATATGGCTAAGATCGGATCATAACCTGATATAGCTCCCATATAAACCGATTTCGGGCCTTGACTTCTTAAGTCGATAGGGGGCGCAATTATTTTCCGAATTGGATGAAATTTGACGTGAAGTGGTTTGGTTTGACTGTCAATAACTGTGCCAAGTATTGTTTAAATCGGTCTATAGCCTGATATAGCTTCAATGTAAACCGATCTCCCGATTATACTTCTTGAACCTCTAGAGGGAACAATTCTTATCAAATTTGGCTGAAATTTTGCACGTGGTGTTTTGGTATCACTTCCAACAACTGTGCTAAGCATGGTTCAAATTGGTTCATAACCTGGTATAGCAGCTGTATAAACCGATTTGGGGTCTTGACTTGACAAATACAAATATGAGCCCAGAGAATTTCCAAATTTTCCACAAAAAATAAAGTCTGAGAAAAAACTGCAAGTCAAAGTCTAGAAGATCGATTTTCACTGTAGACATATGGTATAGTGAAATTTTTTGCTCAGTACAATCCCAAGAATCAGAAACGCGCTTCGCCCTTTAAAATGTTCCAATCACCCCATCCTAATATCCATAGAGGCGTGGGGATTAACGTTGTGCCAAGAATCCTTAGATGCCATCGTTTACACTGGCGGTATGCATTGACATTGAGGGGGCTTTTAACAATGTGCGGACCGACACACTGATCCAATCCTTAGACTAGTACCAGGTGAACTCGGTCCTTAGAGACTGGGTAAAGGAACAGGTGGACAAATTGTGTGTCCCATGGCATACATATAAAGGAGAAAGTAGCACAGGGCACGCCACAGGGGGGCATTTTATCGCCACTCCTATGGGTGACCACCATAAATGACCTATTACGGATGGTGAATGAGGAGGGGTTTGAAACCGTCTGCTACGCAAAGGATGTGACAACACTTCTAAGGGGTAAGGATCCAAACTAGCTATACAGATGGGCCGAAAGGGTCTTGCATATATTGGGTTGCCCAAAAAGTAATTGCGGATTTTTTAAAAGAAAGTAAATGCATTTTTAATAAAACTTAGAATGAACTTTAATCAAATATACTTTTTTTACACTTTTTTTCTAAAGCAAGTAAAAGTAACAGCTGATAACTGACAGAAGAAAGAATGCAATTACAGAGTCACAAGATGTGAAAAAATTTATCAACGCCGACTATATGAAAAATCCGCAATTACTTTTTGGGCAATCCAATAGCATATGACTGGGCTAGACCCAGAGGTCTCAATGTTAACCCAGAGAAGACTGAAATATGCCTGTTCACGAGGAAGTCGAAGGTGGGCCAATTTAACGCACCTCGTTTCCTCAATAAGACGATTTCGATATCTAACAAGGGCAAATCCTTAGGTGTGATCTTGGACAGGAAACTGAATTGGAAGTGTCACATTCAGGAGCGTCTTCCACCCTCTTTTAAACCGCACCCTCTTTTCAACCGCACCCTCTTTTCAACCGAACCTACACCACCAACTTAATGGCGACGAGACAGAGAGCGTTGCCCAAGACTTCCCTAGTTTTAATAGGACGGAGGCAGTTTCAGCATTAGCCCAGAAGCCATTTCCTGTAGATTTTACTTCACATTACTCAGGTTCCAGAATACAACAACTGTCCGGTCAGTATGGTATGGGTATAATTACATGTTACAGAGAACTACTGACGCACTCATGCAGAATGTCTGCTCCAGGTTACAGCGTGTGTAGGGCCTATGAGAAAAACGATGAGACGTCAATGCCCGGCTTTCACGGCCAACAGATTCCGGAACATGGTTTGGAAGCGATAGCTGGCATGAACCAGCTTGGTGGTACGATTAGGAAGTTTGTGAGCAGCACGGAATTCCTGACATAGCCATAGATAGCTGTGAGCACAACACAGGCTGGAACATTGAGGTCCGATCTATGAGCTGTTCACTGCTGTCACGAGAAGCTGAGCTGCAAGCTACATGATGCGTTCACAGGTTGCGGCTGACGGAATCTACATACGCAGCAGCTGCAACGGCAGTCGCGGACAATATACAAGACACTGATACTTCCCGTGTTGTTATATGGTTCTAAGGCATAGGTACTTGGGAAAACCAAAAGCCCGATGGAAAGCTCAAGTGGTGGGAGATACCTCGAAACTTGGTGTCAGAGATTTTAGAATGAGCGCAGAAGATCGAGGCGCTTGGAACGCTATTCTACGTGCGACTAGTGGAACAAATGTTCTGTCATAGCCAATTAAAGCAAGTCACGGACAATCAGCGGTATCAAGCGGAAAGTCTTAGTGAGAGGTCGGGCGGCACCGACTCTTGCACAAATACTAAGTGCCTTCGATGCTCGATAAGACAAGGCGAATTAATGGCGCCTTTAAATAACCAGTGGCCACCCTGTACTCGCGGCAATCAGAGCTTTGAACCGGAGCGAGCTTGCTCAACTACAGGAGCTAGATGAACAACAACAACAATCTGACATAGATATCTTCGGGTATCGTTTTGGATTTAAAGCGCACAAAAAGCCGATCACTGGCCTATGAGGCGTATTGGAATCCGCAAACTCTTTTCAAACTATTGGGTTGCCCAAAAAGTAATTGCGGATTTTTAATATAGTCGGCGTTGACAAATTTTTTCACAGCTTGTGACTCTGTAATTGCATTCTTTCTTCTGTCAGTTATCAGCTGTTACTTTTTGCTTGCTTTAGAAAAAAAGTGTAAAAAAAGTATATTTGATTAAAGTTCATTCTAAGTTTTATTAAAAATGCATTTACTTTCTTTTACAAAATCCGCAATTACTTTTTGGGCAACCCTAGATATCTTCGGGTATCGTTTTGGACTTAAAGCGCACAAAAAGCCGATCACTGGCCTATGAGGCGTATTGGAATCCGCAAACTCTTTTCAAACTTTTGTAACTTTACCTAACGTTATGTGCAAAAGGATCAACACTCAAAATATGTTTTCAGGCAACAAACTTTGCTAGACTCCCTAGAGTTTTGTCAATACATGAACCAACATAGCGATTTGTGTTTTTAGCTGAATAGACAAGCATTAACACTTATTTAGATGGGCTTGATTGCAACGAATAACTAATCAATTTCACCGAGATACCACGCCCGTATTGGCAAAGCCTCCATAAATACGCACTCACTAACAATACACGCCACCTGATTAGAATCTCAACGGAAATGGACGGCTAAAGCGTTTACAAATTCATGCTCAATATTATGATAAAGTAACTGCTGCTGCTGCTGCTGTGACTATCTCAAATCCTTGGAGAATATCTTCAAATCGAAATAAAAGTTAATTAAAATCCAAAACATCAAACTCGCTTTTCTTTGACCATACAAAACTGTGTCTTTTTTGTATGGATCTCAAAATGAAAAAAAAAATCAAGTTTTTTTAAGTTTATCAAATCAACAGCGAGTGCGCACAGTGTGACACAGTGTTGCTTATGTGACTCCATCATACAAACGTACGTACATATGGAGGTTTGAAAACAATTTTATAAACTTATTAATGCAATTTATCATGACAAGTTTGTCATCACCTTGATTGGCTAATAAGTCACTTTATTTTAGTTGTCTTGGCCCGGTTAGGTTTGGCTTCAAGAGATTTGGCCACTCGATGGTCTCGATGGCACAACCTGCCTGAACTGCACCATTAAAACATCAACCCAAAAGGAGATCATCATCGTCGTTATTGCCATTATCATCACCATTGGGATCGTGCAGAGCCAGCATTGGTAATAGAATACAAACAAAAATAAAACCAAAATCGCTGCGACGCACACATAGCGAAATCTACTGCAAACGTTAACAACAGTCTAATAAATATCAAACTTCGTTTGAGCAAATAATGTCATTCGTTTGAAGAGTGTTGCAAGCCACAAAGGTGCAACTTAAATGAATGCAACAATTAAAGTTGTTGGCGATAAATACTTATACTCCCATAAAATCAAGCGATCAAGATCTTCATGTCGTTTTGTTTTCGATTTAGCTGAAGATGGAGTACCCTACCATGGGTCACAGTAACACATGATGGTGATGATGAGAAAAGACTTAAGACACAAACCTATTTAGTGTAGTGGGCGGCCGAAAGTGGACTAGGCAAAAATCTAGCGAAATTTTGGGTACCTAACACACTGGCTAAGGTGTACGTCCATAGTGGCATGGGGCGGATTAATATCTGCACCCCATTTTCAACCTAACCTAACACACTTGGTTTCAAATAACCATACATTCATTTGGCTAAATTTTCACATTTCCCAGCGGATAAGGTCTACATTTATTGAAATTAGATGTTGCACAGTGAGCCAAACGGCGATCAAAAGACCGAAAGTTATAGCCTCTTGAAGGGCCATCACTTCCCATTAAGGAACAGGGGCAAACTTTTCACATATCAGGGCCTAAGGGGGGCCTCCTTTTTATAGCCACCACCATAGGAAGGGGGTATACTAAACTAGTCATTCCGTTTGTAAAACCTCGAAACATTCAAGACTAAGGCCCCATAAAGTATATATTGGGTTGCCCAAAAAGTAATTGCGGATTTTTAAAAGAAAGTAAATGCATTTTTAATAAAACTTAAAATGAACTTTAATCAAATATACTTTTTTTACACTTTTTTTCTAAAGCAAGCTAAAAGTAACAGCTGATAACTGACAGAAGAAAGAATGCAATTACAAAGTCACAAGCCGTTGAAAAAATTTGTCAACGCCGACTATATGAAAAATCCGCAATTACTTTTTGGGCAACCCAATATATCGTCTTGGTCGTCTCGACATCCTGAGTTGATCTAGCCATATCCGTCCGTCCATCCGTCTGTCGAAATCACGATAGAGGTCGAACGCGTAAACCTAGCCGCTTGAAATTTTACACAGATACTTATTATCGATGTCGATCGTTGGGAATTGAAAAAGCGCCATATCGGTTCAGATTTAGCTCCCATATAAACCGATATCCCGATTTGATTTCTTGAGCCCCTGAAAGCTGCAATTTTTGTCCGATAGAACAACCACCCGTGGGGTCCACCATGGCGGTCGTTGTTTGCCCCCAGGCTTGGCACTAGAACATGCTGACACAAGCGAGTCATACAAGGCCTTCATGATCCGTTTGACCATTATGTCTATATCCTCCGCAGTTGCCACTTCATTTTCTGGTCTAGAAGGAATAGACGTGCAGAATTTGTGCCGAAATTTATCCCAATCCGCCTTTCTTCTGTTAAGCCCAAGGCTGAAACTTATATAACGATGATCAGAGAAGCTATGGCCATCCAACTCATCCCAGTCGCATATTCTTCCACATATATCTTCCGATACAAAGGTAATATCTATAGTACCTCCAGTTTGTATTTGGTAATAAAGGTCGATTTATCCCCTTTAGTACAAATCACCAGATTGCAACTTGGAATAAATTCAATAAGCAGCTCACCCCTTTCGTTGACATCCGAATTTTCCCATATCTGGTGATGTGCATTAGCATCACTTCCTACCACCAGGCTTTTCTTCCCTGCAGAAGCGCCTTCAACCAGCAACTGAAGGCGGCATCTCTGAATCGTGTGCCATATTACTGGGAAGCCAGCCAGTAATGAGGCTTTTTTATTTCAAGGCTGGCTACTACTAAATCTTCAGTGCTTAGCGATGGAAGAAGAAAAACATTTAGATTACTCTTCTGAGTTCCGTGCTTCCTCGCTGGCGCACACTTTGAGCACAGGGCTTGTCGTGTCCCGTTTCGATACCATCCCCCTCCTGTCTCGATTGTGGAAGGGGGATTTTCAGTCTCCTGCAATCTGCCAGACTTTAGCGATGTGGTCGATAGTTCCTCAGGCAAGGGTTTTAGCAACAACTGCTGAGTCGTCTCCAGATTCCCCAACCCCACCTCTTTTATACACCTTCAGTTTGAACTTGTTGAATTCTTAGGATACAACCCCTTCAGACTTGTTGAGGTCTGCGAGACAGCAGGAGTTTAGTACGAATACTTCATGTCTCCGGTCACCACCAGCCTCATCCAATCTACCAATCTTCCAGTCGGTGGTTGAAGGATTGGGATAACATTCCCTTAGTCTTCCAAGTATGGATTCAAGTTCTGAGTCGATAGCTTGGTATCCAAGCATACGCCATTGGTCGAGAAGGAATATCTTCCTTTTTGACTAAATCTAGTGCTGCACCTGGCCAGATCTCAACAATCTTTTTTAAGCACGCAACGATACATATCAAATGAGTGTTGATCCCCGAAGGCAATTAGTCTGTATCGGCCTGCATCGTCACAAACAGGAGGAGACCCAGGTAATTCCGCAGGGACATCGGAGTATACTGATGACAGGTATGCAGCCAGATATGCAGCCCTGTTCTTCTCCCTTGTCGACAACTGCCATCACCAAACTGTCAATAGCGACAATAGCATAGTTACCCGCATCAAAATACAACGGCTGCGTTGGCTAGGTCATGTTGTCAGAATGGATGAAGAAACTCCAGCGAAAAAGTCTTTTGAATTCTAACATGGTGGTACACGCAAACCGGGAAGACCAAAAGCCCGATAGAAAACCAAAAGTCCGATGGGAGACACCTCGAAACTTGGTGTCAGAGATTTAAGAATAAGTACAGAAGTTCGAGGCACTTAGAATGCTATTTTACGTCCAGCTAGTGGAACAAATGTTCTGTCATGGCCAATTAAAGTAAGGGGCTCACAGAGTAAAATAGGCAGATCAGTTTATATGGGAGCTGTATCAGGCTATAGACTAATTCAGACCATATTTGACGTGTATATTAAAGGTCATGGGAGAAGCCGTTGTACAAAATTACAGCCAAATCGGATAATATTTACGCCCTCTAGAGGCTCAAAAAGTCAAGATCCCTGATCGGTTTATATGACTGCTATATCCGGTTATGGACCGATTTGAACCATACTTAGTACAAATGTTGGAAACGAAACACGTCATATCAAATTTTAGTCAAAGCGAATAGGAATTTCGCCCTCTAGATACTCAAGAAGTCAAGACCCAAGATCGGTTTATATGGCAGCTATATCAGGTTCTAGACCGATTTTAACTATACTTAGCAAAAATTTTGGAAATTGTAACAAAACACGTCATCCAAAATTTCAGCCAAATCGAATAAGAATAGCGCCCTCTAGAGGCCTAAGAAGTCAAGACCCCATATCGGTTTATATGACAGCCATATCAGGTTATAGACCGATTTCCACCAAACTTATCACAGTTGTTGGAAATCTTAAGAAAACACCTCATGCAAAATTTCAGCCAAAAAGGATGAGAAGCGCCCTCTAGTGGCTCAAGAAGTCAAGATCCGAGATAGGCAGCTATTTCAATACATTGATCGATATGGCCCATTAACAATCCCAACCGACCTACACTTATAAGAAATATTTGGGCAAAATTTCAATCGGTTAGCTTTACTGCTTCGAAAGATAGCGTGCTTTCAACAGACAGACGGAAGGACGGACGGACATGACTAGATCGACTTAAAATGTCATATCGATCAAGTTATACCTCTATACTTTATGGGGTCTTAGATGAATATTAGCGTGACGAAATAAGGATACCATCATCCTATGGTGGAGTATATAAAAGTGCAAAATTTTAATTTTTTTTTTTTGGAAATTTGAGATTCTGAAGCGAATGACTTTTAATAGGAACAGACAATTTGCACAATTTTTTTTCAAATCTCGTAGAATTTTGTATTCTTTCTAAGGATTTACAAAAAAAAAAATTCAATTGGTTCACAAGTAGCCCCACAATTTCAAAAATACCGACGATACCTTGGCGAAAATTTTCAAAAAAAAAAAAATTATTTGTAAGTCCTATCACTCATAAACCGTTGTTTTTGTAGCATTTTACGAGCTCTATCTTATAAAAAATTAATCAAGCCGATTAGCCTAGAAAAGAGTGTCTGGCAAGCAATTCGAAATTTAACATGCTCGAGGTGACCAACTTTCAAGACCCAAGGATCAGCTTCTGGACCTTTTAGGGTTCCCAAATTTTGCATACTAATTGGAGGCCATGACGCTGAACGCCTAGGTTCGAATCCTGGCGAGACCATCAGAAAAAAATTTTCAGCGGTGGTTTTCCTCTCCTAATGCTGGCAACATTTATGAGGTACTATGCCATGTAAAATTTCTCTCCAAAGAGGTGTCGTACAGCGGCACGCCGTTCGGACTCGGCTATAAAAAGGAGGCCCCTTATCATTGAGCTTAAAACTTGAATCGGACTGCACTCATTGATATGTGAGAAGTTTGCCCCTGTTCCTTAGTGGTATGTTCAGGGGCAAAAATTTGCATTTGCATTGGAAAAACATTGACTATGTTAAGTGCAGGTACCTCTATCCGTTCAAAAGTTCCACAATTATTTCCAAGATTTTTCGATATGGCAATACTGTGCGCTGATGTCATGGGACTGTTGCCGCAGAAGACGGTTATCATGGTACAGTCTGCCAATGTTCGGCCTTAAGTCATAGTAGGAATAAGATATATCGGGATGTTTTTCCTTTCAGGCATTGCAGCAATAAGAAGCACTGAATGCAGGCAGATTGTCCCTCATAACGGGTCACTCTAGTGCGCTTAAAAGTAAGGTTCTCTGCATAGGCTGCATATGGAGCTCGAGAAACCGGACACCAAAGATCATCTGCTGCATGTGTCCCGTACTGGCAAGCAGAAGGATTTCCAATTTAGGTTTTTATTTCTCTGAGAACTTGCCTGAATTGGCGGAGGTGAACTTGAGCAAGTTGTTGGTTTGTTTTTAATGCGATGAGGCTGGTTAAAAAATAAGCATTTCTTTCTCTTTTAACACAATGAACTAAACTATTTAAACTAATAATATGATTCAGGTCAATTCAACTTTGACCGATTGTAGGTGATAATCATCCCCTCTCTTAGTTTTTTCTTTGTCTTATCACATGCCAAATAATTTATCCCATTTTTTTAATCAACAAAAAAAAACCGCAAAAACACAATCGATTCACAGACATCTGATATCGTTTCGATATCATATCTAAATGTTCATCTCCTGGACAAGATGTTTAGTGTTTGAGCCATTTTATTTGAGTTTATCTCCTCGCCGAGGAGGGACAATCCAATCGTCGTTTGGCGCAAAAGACATCAGCCACAGATTCGAACCAGCTGGACGAGGTGTAATCACCGCCAGAGATTTTATACGTATTGCCGATATTGGTTAACTCTGCCAGCCTGTGTTGACTCTGACTTTGGCAGATTGAATCTTGAATTTGTTTGATTCGCTATGAATGGAGGCTGGCTGCATTTGGACAGGTGGAAAATGACAGTGACGATCATGACTTTGGTTTTTGTTCAAGAAGCGGCCCAAGCTGACTGAGGCTGCCTCCACCAGCCAGCAATGGTGTGGATGAATGAAAGTGATGCTGTAACGTTGTCATTTACTTTGATCTTGGGAGGTGATAGCAAATCAAGAGCAGCCAACTGAGCAAAAAGAAACGAAAGCTGGCTGTGTTGTTTGTGCAATTGCATTGGGAATAATTAAAAGAGCCGCAAAAGCCACAAATTTAGTGGGAAATATTGGCAAACATATAAAACGTTTATTGTTGTGGCTTTAATTAACTAAATTGCTTAATTAAAAGAAATCGCCAGGAAAGGATAAAAAATGCTTTCGAATTGGGTGGTTAATAGTTTGGCAAGGATGAGGAAGAAAATCCTGTATAATTTTGAAATTTCCTTTCCTAAATATCATGGAGATTAATGAATAGTTTAGATTAGGTAAGGTTGAAAAGAGGGTGCAGATTTTAATCCGCCCCATGTCATTGTGGAAATACACCTAAGCCAGTAATCGGCTTGATGTGCTCAAAGTTGAGCACAGAGGGTGCAGATATTTATCCGCCCCATGCCACTATGAACATACACCTAAGCCAGTAATCGGCTTGTTGTGCGCTTTAAATACAACAAAAAAAGTAATCTCGAAAAAGAAAATCTATGTTAGGAATTCGGTGCTACTTACAAAATCTAAAATTGTTTTCCATGCCACTCCCCTAAGTTGGTTCATGACGTAAGTGCCGGTATCTGTTAGACGCAAAAGCCGAGCAATGACAAAGGAAATGCTCCAACGTCTCATCATCCTCCCCCCACGCCCTACACATGCTATCACTTGCCGCACCGTAGTCCTATGTGTCCCGTTATGATACCAATGGCTATACTGATCTCTTTCTCTCTTCCCTTCAGTAATAGCCTCATCTTCTCATGATCTGGATGCCCTTTAGGATTTTCGCCGTATTTACCGGCCGAAGAGGATACCGCAGAACCAATCAATGACGATGGTATGGAATGTTTACCTCATAGTCAGAATGAGGTCCAAGTAGCAGTGACCCGACTAAAGAACAACGGGTTACATGCAAAACTGGCAGCAGAAGCCAACGGGTTACATGCAAAACTATTTAAGACCGTAGGCGACACACTGATAAGGCGTTTGCACCAGCTTATCTGTGCAATCTGGATAGAAGAACGCATACCCGATGATTGGAACCTCAGCATACTATGTTCCGTACACAAGAAAGGAGACAAGACGGAATGTGCCAACTACAGAGGAATAAGTCTCCTCCCCATTGCTTACAAAATATTCTCGAGCGTACTGTGGGAAAGATTAAAACCTAAAGTCAATGAGATAATTGGGCCCTATCAATGCGGCTTAAGACCTGGTAAATCCACCCTGGACCAGATGTTCACACTGCGCCAAATCCTGGAAGAGGATCAACACCTACCATCTCTTTGTTGACTACAAAGCCGCTTTCTATACCCCTTTAAGTTAAAAGGTATTTCAAGCCATGTCTGAGTTTGGTATCCCAGCAAAATCAATAAGACTCTGCAGGATGACACTTACTGATACGCGTTCTTCAGTAAGAATAGGAAAGAATCTCTCCGAGCCATTTAATACGAAACGAGGTTTCAGACAAGGAGACAGCCTATTGTGTGATTTCTTTAATATCCTGCTGGAGAAGATTATACGAGATGCAGATGTGAATAGATATGGCACACTAATCACAAGAGAACACAAGCTACTCGGCTATGCCGACGATGTCGATATCATAGGTCGGTCGCCGGAGGTAGTAACTGCTCCCTTTAAAGGAATCGAAAGGGAGTCAGTGAAAATGGGTCTGGCAGTAAAGGGAGATAAGACGAAATGTATGGTTTCAACTCCCAAAACGCCTTGTACAACCGAGCAGATAAAGAAAATGGAGGAAGTTGGGAACCACAACTTTGATATAGTCAGCAACTTTAACTACCTCGGCACCGCCGTAACCGAAACGAATGACACCAGTTTTGAGATAAAGCGAAGAATAATACTGGCAAACAGATGATACTTTGGACTAAGTAAGCAGTTTAGAAACAAGGCCACCTCTCGATAGACGAAGAATACACTTTACAAGACACTGATACTACCCGTACTGTTATATGGTTCTGAAAAATGGGTACTTGTGAAAAGAGATGAGGCAGTGCTTGGAGTATTTGAGAGAATGATTCTTCGTAAAATATGTGGACCAGTTTGCGTTAATGGAAAATATAGTAGACGTATGAACAACGAGCTGTATGACGATGATAGCATAGTTACACGCATCAAAATACAACGGCTGCGTTGGCTAGGCCATGTCCTCAAAATGGATGAAGAAGTTCCAGCAAAGAAGTCTTTTGAAGGCAAACATTTTGGTGCACGCAAACCGGGAAGATCAAAAGCCCGATGGAAGGATCAAGTGGTGGGAGAAACTTCGAAACTTGGTGTCAGAGATTTTAGAATGAGCGCAGAAGATCGAGGCGCTTGGAACTCTATTCTACGTTCGGCTAGTCGAACAAACCACATCCCGGATTTAGTGATTGGCCGAATCTCCGCCTGCAGAACCGTTTTATGGTCAAGCAGTCTAAAACAGATCTCAGTCCCTGGGTTCTCAATGTAAACCCCCAGGCCCGCTCTGTCCTCTAGCTTTGATCCATCCGTGTAATATGATCTTCCAGATGGCAATACTAGAGTTCCATCAATCCAAGACTGTGCCGATGGCAGCAGTGCCTCGATCTCGACTTCAAGGTTCATCTCAGGTATCCGATCGGAAACCTCTTCCCTTCCTTCCAGGTTTTCTATCGTCGCCTCGATTATACCGCGATGGTATGAACTGCTCCCATCCTCAATCCATTCTCCCATCGCCTTAAGTCTCATTGCCGCAATGGCAGCCTCACACTTAATCTGTGCGTCTATGAGTTCGATATTTAGAATAGTCTCCAGTAAGCTAGTGGGCGTAGTCCTCATCGTTCCGCCTATGCCAAGACAACTTGTTCTCTGAACCTGTTGTATGGTCTTTTTGTTTCAATTTTTATCCATAGCAGTCCACCAGACTTCTGAGGCGTAAGTAGGTATTGGTCGTATCACGCTTCAGTAGAGCCAGTGGACTATCCTCTTATTCAGGCCCCATTTCGAGACTGCTCGACTACATATTGCTCAACATCTATGAACCTTCTCAGTACGCTCCTGGATGCGACACTTAAAGTTCCGTTTCCTGTCCAAGATCACTCCAATTAACTTTGTCAGATATCGAAATCGTTCTATTGAGGACATGTGGTGCTTTAAATTGGCCCAGAGAAGAGAAATCTGCCTGTTCATGAGGAAGATGGGACAGTTTTACGCACCACTGTTCATCAACTAAACGGTTTCGATGTCTGACAAGTCAACTTCTTAGGAATGATCTTATACTGAAAAGTTAATTGGAAGCGTCACATTCGGGAGCACACCGAGAAGACTCACCGATGTTGGGCACTATTTAGACGGGCTCAAAATGGTGCCTGAATATGAGGAGAGACCACTGGCTCTACAGGATTAGACCAATACCAATACTTACTTACGCTTCTGTACTTTGGTGGACTGCTATGGAGAAAAAGCTCAACATTAGGACTATGCAACAGGTTCAGAGAAAATGTTGTCTTCGCATATGCGGAGCGATTTGGACCTCGCCCACTAGGGCACTGGACAACCATTAACATACAGATTAAGTGCGAGGCAGCCACTGCGGCTATGAGACTTAAGGCGAGTTATACAATATTTCGACTGGTTTCGGGGAACTTCGGCTTTTAATTTTTGTTTTTTGAAATTTTGGCCGAGATTGGCTTCTTATTTTGTGATTTACGAAGGATTTGTGGTTCGTTTTTAATTTTCCGAAAGTAATATATGTATGTCGCTTGACTAACAGTGTATTACTGTTATATATATTTATAGGATTCTTATATGATCTTTGTTGGTCTTTGAGATCGTTCAGAGGATGTTGGGACAAATAAATTTGGATGAAGATGTGCTCCATTCTTACAAGTCTTTATTGGAGACCGATATTCCCATGGAGAGTGGGGAGGGTTGAAATAAAATTCATTCTCTACTCCCAAATACCTTTTATTTGGTTTTGATGGTGGATTGGGGTAGCCAGCCTTGCCATGGTTGGTATATATCCCAAACTCTTGGCTCTAAAACAGATATCAGATACTTGCTCTACTTTCAAATACCTTTCATTCGGCAAATATGTCTAGTTTTGGGGGGTGTTAAGGGGGCCCCATCCCAACATATTTACCGACTATGGGAATAAGGGGCTCAAATGAAAGGTATTTGAAAGTAGAGCAAGTATTTGATATCACCCAAACAGTAAGCCCTAAAAAAAATTAACACCGTTCTCTTCCCACAAATATCATTTATTTGAGGCCCATCTGGTCATTGGCTTGGAGCTTATCAGATGAGATGCCAACCAAACACTTGGCTCCAAATTGGATATCCAAGCTTTCTAATTTCATTTACTTACTTTCATTTGAGACCTTTATTGCCGTAGTAGGCTAATATGTCAGGTATATGAGCGTTTAGGTGTTGGGCCCTGAAAAATATCACCATCGTGCTCCATACTCATATATCTTTAATTTAAGTCCCATATTGCCTAAGTCAGCATGTACGTCCTATTTGGGGGGAGTTATGGGAAACCGGCGTCTCATATTGCCAAGGTCGGTAAATATGTCCGTTTTGGTGTTGGAGCTTGCCACCAAACACTTGGTCCCACATTAAGACTTCAGATTTGTTTTCTACCTTTCAAATATCTTTCACTTAAGCCCCATATTGCCATAGTCGGTAAATAGACCATACTTGGGAGATATTTTAAGGTCTGGAGCCCCAGCGTTTGGACGCTTTGTCCCACATTCCGACATCAGATTAGTTTTCTATTCACAAATACCTTTTACTTCAGTCCCATATTGTCGCAGTGGGTAAATACGCCTTATTTGGGGAGTATTTTTGGGGGGTGGGGTAGCCTCCCAAACGCTTGGTCCCACATTTGAATACCAGATTCGTTTTCTACCTCCAAATACCTTTAATTTGAGTTCCATATTGTCATGATAGATCTATATATCCATGTGGCGGGCTTTTGGAGTGGGCGGCCCCCTTAGCCTTCCCTTCCCATATTTGATTATCAAATTTTTTTGCCCTTCACCATAGGATGCGGGTATACTTATCTAGTCATTCCGTTTGTAACACCTCGAAATATTGATCTAGGACCCCATAAAGTATAAATATTCTTGAACGTCTCGACATACTGAGTCGATCTAGCCATGTACGTCCATTAGTCTGTCTTCCCGTCTGTACATCCTTCTGTCAGTCTGTCAATCTGTATATCGAAAGCAGGCTAACTTTCGAAGGAGTAAAGCTAGACGCTTGAAATTTAGCACAAATACTTCTTATTAGTGTAGGTTGGTTCAGTTTGTAAATGGTTAAACCGATCTTGGGTCTCGACTTCTTGAGCTTCTAGAGGGCGCAATTCTTATCCGATTTGGCTGAAATTGTGCACTTGGTTTTTGGTATCAGTTTCAACAATTGTGCTAAGAATGGTTCAAATCTGACCATAACCTGATATAGCTGCCATATAAACTGGTATCCAGATGAGACTTCTTGTGGTGGTGCTTTTCTTTGACTTCTAACAGCCATGACAAGTACGGTCCATATTGGTTAATAATTTGATATAGCTCATATATATTTGAAAAATCATTCAAAGAATTCGACAAATGAGGTCCAAGGTGGAGGTTATATAAGATTCGGCCAGGCCAAACTTAGCTCCCATTTACTTGTTGTTTTTAGGATGCTATAAGAGTGCAGCCACAATTTCGCTTCAATCGCCCCACCCATTCTGAAAATGAGGAAAAGGGGGAGGGTCGGCCTCCCTTAATCAAAATATATCAAATGGCAAGAACGGCAACTCTTGCCCTATACACCTGCAAGAGAGCCATTGGCAAAAGTTGGGGGCTTAGACCGCGTGTCATACATTGGGTATATAGTGCAGTTGTCAGACCTATATTGCTATATGGTGTTGTGGTCTTGTGGACGGTGCTTTAAAAGTCCATCTACTGCTCAATACTTAACCGGATCCAAAGGATGGCTTGTGTGTACATCACAACCGCACTGAGGACGACACCATCTGATGCACTGAATTTAATACTAAATCTTATGCCTCTGGACATTGTGGATAGACAAATTGCAGCTACCACTGCCATGAGGTTAAGGAGGCTTTCTCATTGATCATGTGGCGGCTACGCACACTGTTTTATCCTTGATACAATATCCGATGTTCTAGGCAGTGTGGATTACAACCTACCGGAGCTGCTTTTTGATAAAAAGTACTGTACCACTATTCCTGATAGAACCGATTGAAACTTCGATATCCCTGGTAACAGAAGTTACATAGACTTCTATACGTATGGTTCCAAACTAACCGACCAGGTGGGCTTGGGGTGTACTCTGAAAAACTAGAACTGCAGTGTGTATCAAGCAGAGATCCTTGCACTTTAGGAAGTTGAGGAATGGCTAAGATATAATGATTGGCATATATATCTTCTCAGACAGCCAGGCAGCCTTCAAATCCCTGGAGAAAGTATTACTGAACACAAAAACCGGCCTCGACTGTCGCAGATCTCTCAACGGGATGTCTGAACACTTCACAATTCATCTGTTCTGAGTGCCGGGCCACAAAAATATCCCAGGGAATTGCAAAGCGGACGAGCTTGCGAGACTAGGAACTACCTTACACACTTCAGGGACACTGGAATCTGTGGGTATGTCTCTAGCGACATGTAAGCTAAGTTTTGAGGACAAGGCCCGAAGGACAACGAATGATAGATGGTCACAAAGAGGGGGCTGTGAGCATTCCAAAACTATGTGGCCTTATCTAGACTTGAAGAGGTCTACTGTCATTGGCTAGAACAAACGTCTCAGTCATTGCGTCCGTCATGACAGGTCACTGTCTAATCGGAAAACATGCTGACAGACTGAAGGTTGCCAGCAACGACTTTTGTAGAATTTGTGAGGACATCGAAGAAGAAGAGACTATAGAAGACCTCCTGTGTCTGTGTCCCTCACTCGCATTCAGAAGGATTTCCTTTTTAGGTTCTCATTTCTTTGAAGACCTGTCTGATTTAGCGGATATGTCCGTCCTTCTATCGAAAGCACGCTAATTTTTGAAGGAATAAAGCTAGGAGCTTGAAATTGTGCACAAATACTTCTTATTAGTGTAGGTCGGTCGGGATTGCAAATGGGCCATATCGGTTTTTATTTTGATAGAGCTGCCATTGGATCTTGGGTCTTGACATCTTGAGCCTTTGGACGGCACGATTAGCCTGAAATTTTGTATAAAGTGTTTTGCTACAGCTTCCAACAACTGAGCTAAGTATGGTTCAAATCGGTTCATAACCTGAGATATCTGCCATATAAACCGATCTTGCATCTTAACTTCTTAAGCCCCTAAAGAGAGCAATTCTTATCCGATTTGGCTGAAATTTTGTACAAAGACTTCCTCCATAACCTTCAACATACGTGCTTAAAATGGTCTGAATCGATTTATAACCTAATATAGCTTCCATATAAAGACCCAAGATCAAGAACTTTAAGGCGGAATTCTTATTCGATTTTGCTAAAATTTATCGCAAAGACTTCTGCTATGGTCTTAAATATCCAAACCAAGTATCTCACAACGAAATGCTTCATATCTCACGAATAAATGCTTTAATGTTGTCTTCCTTTGTGTCAATTGAAGAGGGGTTTATCGGTATATACAAGAGCTTTAACATATCCCCACTGTAAAGGCGTGTAATCGGACGATCTGGGCCACCAATTGACGGGTCCCGAACGTGAATAAAATGTTCACCGAACTCGCCTCTCAATAAGTCTATGGCATCGTCTTCTTGAAATCACATGAAATGCAAGTCAAGCTCTTGCATTTTGCACAAAAAATTTGGATATCATCGCATGATGGCGCTCACCATTCACAGTTACATTACGATTCGCATCATCTTTGAAGAAGTACGGTCCAATGATGCCACCAGCCCATAAACCCAACCAAACTGTGATTTATTCTGGATTCATTGGTAGCTCTTACAATGCTTCTGGCTGATTTTCACGCCAAAAACCGACAATTCTGCTCATTAACGTACCCATTGAGCCAAAAATGAGCTTCGGCCATAAAATGAAAGAAGCGTTCGATGAACTTGCTTAATAGAACACGCACTTTGATAATAAAATTCAATAATTTGCTAGCGTTGTTCGTTTGTAAGACGATTCATGGTTAAATTATGGACCAAACTGAAGATATTTGACAGTGAAACAGAACACGAAACTCAGGTCGCCTATATGTATACCGGACGTATAAGGGATGATCAAATTTGGTGTTTGTTGCCATTAACACTAACAACAGCAAAACTGAAGGAGGAGAAGCTATATCAAGTTATAGTCCGATTCGGGGCTCAAGAAGCAAAATCGGGAGATCGGTTTATATGGAAGCTGTGTCAAGCTATAGATCGATTCAGACCATATTGCACACGTATGTTGAAGCCCATGGGAGAAGCCGTTGTACAAAATTTCAGCCAAATCGGATTATAATTGCTCTTTCTAGAGGCTCAAGAACTCAAGATCCCAGATCGGTTTATATGGCAGCTATATCAGGGTATGGACCGATATGGACCATACTACGCATAAATGTTGGAAGTGACACCAAAACACCACGTGCAAAATTACAGCCAAATCGGATAGGAATTGCGCCTTCTAAAAGCTCAAGAAGTCAAGACCCAAGATCAGTTTATATAGCAGCTATATCTGGTTATGGACCGATTTGAACAGTACTTAGCACAATTGTTGGGTGTGGCACCAAAACACCACGTGCAAAATAACAGCCAAATTGGATGAGAATTGCGCCCTCTAGAGGCTCAAGAAGTCAAGACCCAAGATAGGTTTATATGGCAGCTATATCAGGTTACGGACCGATTTGGACCATAATTCGCTCAGTTGTTGGAAGTGATATCAAAACACCATGTGCAAAATTTCAGTCGAATCGGATGAGAATTGCGCTCTCTAGAGGCTCAATAATTCAAAACAAAAGATCGGTTTATATGACAGCTATATCAGGTTCTGGACCGATTTGGACCATACTTCGCATAAATGTTGGAAGTGATACCAAAACACCACGTGCAAAATTACAGCCAAATCGGATAGGAATTGCGCCTTCTAAAAGCTCAAGAAGTCAAGACCCAAGATCGGTGAATATGGCAGCTATATCAGGTTATGGATCGATTTGAACCGTACTTTGCACAGTTGTTGGATGTGACGTCAAAACACTATGTTCAAAATTTCAGTCAAATTGGATGAGAACTGAGCCCTCTAGAGGCTTAAGATGTCAAGACCCAAGATCGGTTTATATGGCAGCTTTATCTGGTTATGGACCTATATGAACCGTACTTCGCACAGTTGTTGGATGTGATATCAAAAAACTATGTGCAAAATTTCAGTCAAATTGGATGAGAATTACGCCCTCTAGAGGCTCAAGATGTCAAGACCCAAGATCGGTTTATATGGCAGCTATATCAAAACATGGACCGATTTGGCCCATTTACAATCCCAACCCACCTACACTAGTACAAAGTATTTGTGCAAAATTTCAAGCGGCTAGCTTTACTCCTTCGAAAGTTAGCGTGCTTTCGACAGACAGACGGACGGACGGACGGACGGACAGTCAGACGGACGGACGGACAGACAGACGGCTAGATCGACATAAAATGTCACGACGATCAAGAATATATATACTTTATGGGATCTTGGACGCATATTTCGAGGTTTTACAAACAGAATAACGAAATTAGTATACCCCCATCCCATGGTGGAGGGTATAAAACAAAAGAATGCACATTTCTTGTGGGAATACCAACTTGTTACACAAAATGTGCCAGTTTTATCTTAAACCTCGTTTAAACATCCACGTATTTTATTTTATTACGAAATACTCTGCAAAAGAAATTTTAAAACTTATGGTTCACGTTCACATTCTTTAGTGAAAATGAAAGTTGTCAGAACAGCCGGCGAATGACAAAAGAAATTCATATCACATCAGGTTTTTGTCTGCTCTTTTTTTTCTTTTTTTTTTGCATACTTGCAACGGTCCATGTTATCGTTTGTGATATGTACTTAAGTTGACTTATGTACTGCCATCACCACACCGCACAGTTACCAAGCAGCAGCGACCCATCTTGGCAGGCCATTGGGAATATCCATGAAAAGAGGCAACAAGTTGGTGCCGCCGACCCGGCATCTTCTTGCAGAGAATTGTGTGTGCACTTGTTTAAGTCATTCATGCTACAAGCCAATAAATAACAAAGGCCAATGGCATTGTTAAGATGCCACCGCCATTGTCGACGTGGCGAAGTGCAATCAGAAGTAGGAAGCCCGACTGAAGGCAAAGAAAAAATGTATGTCTATACATGAAAAAGATGGCAAAATCAGAGCATGTATGGTACGTGTGTGTGTGTGTGTGTGTACTCCATTCGATGCAGTGCATGTGCCTCAGACAGAGGAAATTGTTGGTGGGGCAAGACCATAAGCGCCATGCAGCATTTTACCAATTTTTTTTTTGGGAAGGCTTTAACAACGATGCAGAGCAACGATGAGGTTCAAGTGATGATGCCTATGCAGATGCCAACACCCCCTCTACCAAAGTGCCACACGCAAACTGAGGGGGAGAAACCGCAATCAAAGCCAACCATAATTGTGTTGTGCACTGTGGTGGATAACTTCTCATATATGGACAAATGCTTTCCGATTAAAGTTTAAGCTCAATGAAATGGGCATGTCCAAGTGGCATCCCGGCCGATACTGGATAACTATAAGCAACCCAACAGATTGGAGCTTTGAGTTTCGACTAGTGTGATGTGGAGTTCCCGTTGTCATGGGAAGCTTAGCTAAACGCTACCGGGCGCGTCCACAGCTTGCGGATGGTGGTAAGCTCCGTTTTTATGCGGAGTAGCTGCAAATGCGGCCGCGGGCAGTCAGCAATCTTCGAGAGGAGAGTCTCAGGTAGCACTGGCTCTTAATTTAATACTAAGTGCCAATTATACTCGAGATGACAAGGCGAGTTATTGGCGCCCTCAAATAACCAATGTCCGCATTAAAGCCAAATTCTTCAACATCAGCCTTATTTGTGCACATGCCCCGACGGAAGACAAGGACGAGCAGACCAAGGATATTTTCTACGAGCGCCTAGAAAGAGAATACGATAGCTGCCTCGCCCATGATTTTGAAATCCTTCTGGGAGATTTTAATGCGAAGATAGGGAAGGAAGACATCTTTGGTTCAACAGTCGGTAAGTTTAGACTCCACGAGATAACGTCCAGTAATAGGGTGAGGGTGATAGATTTCGGCGTAGCAAAAACATGATAGTTAGTAGCACCACCAGTAGCAGACACCTGAACTTAGGTAGGGATACGATACCAGATAAAAACTAACTTAGGGAAGTGGTATGTAAAACCGAACTTAAAATTTTCTATTTCGAGGTTACTTTTTAATTTTTGGAGCGCACAACTGGATTAGGTGTATGTCTATAGAGGCAACACAACTTTACCTAACCTAGTAGCACCAGTTTTCCACATAAAAATATTCACAAAGCCACATGGCTGTCGACCGATCAAAACACGAGGAATCAAATTGAGCACGTTGTGATAGATGGACGGCATTCATCCCGCGTGTTAGATGTACGATCGATCCATGTAACAAACAAAGATTCGGATCATTACCTTGTTCCAGTAAAGATTCGCACCCACTTGAACATGACGAGAAAACTAAGATCTGACACTGCATGGAAGCTGGACATTGAAAAGCTGCAAAAACACAACAGGTGGCAATGGCATACTCCACCCGATTGACCCAACTGATTGATGCTTGGCTCCTTGTTCCGATGATATAATGGCGCAGTGGCAAACTATTGCCCACTCCATGGAAAATGCCGCGAAATCCGTTCTTGGCTACCGGAAGCCTCCTCCAAGAAACCTATGGTACGACCAAAAGTGTCGAGCAGCTATTGAAGCCAAGAATGAGGCATATAGAGCAACCCTGCAATCAGTAGCAACGCGCCAGATGAAGGAGAGGTATCGTGAGAAAAGAAGAGAGAGAGGAGAAACGTCTATTCCGCAGAAAGAAAAAGGAAATGGAAACATGTGAGTGAGAGCGAATTGAGATGGAGTCAAAATGAAGTCCGAAAATGCTACCAAAGAACTAAACATAAAACCGGTGGCTTTGGTGCAGGCACATCCTCCTGCAGAGACAAAGAAAGAAATCTGGTAACTGACACAGATAGCATGCTGAGGATATGGAAAAAACAGTGAAAGATTAGAATTTTAAGTCAATGGGATATTTGGGCCATATCAATGCGGCTTTAGACCTGGTAAATCCACCCTAGACCAGATATTCACACCGCGCCAAATCCTGGAAAAGACCCGAGAAGGACAAATCAACACCTACCATCTCTTCGTTGACTACAAAGCCGCCTTCGTTACTCCTTTACGTTCAAAGCTATTTCAAGAGATGTCTGAGTTTGGTATTCCTGCACAATTAATAAGACTCTGCAGGAAGACACCTGCTGATACGTGTTCCTCAGTAAGAAAAGGAAAGAATCTCTCGGAACGATTTAATATCAAACGAGGTTTTAGGCAAGGAGTCAGTCTATTGTGTTATCTCTTTAATATCCTGCTGGAGAAGATTATACGAGATGCAGATGTGAATAGATATGGCACACTACTCACAAGAGAACACATGCTACTCACCTAGACCGACGACATCGGCATCATAGGTCAGTCACCGGAAGTAGTAACTACAGCCTTTGAAAGACTCGGAGGAGAGTCAGTGAAAATGGGTCTGGCAGTAAATGGAGATAAGACGAAATGGATGGTCTCAGCTCCCAAAACGCCTTTCTACACCGACTAGATATAGAAAATGGAGCAAATTGGGATAAAACACACTTTGAGATAGTCAGCAACTTTATTTACCTCGGCGCCGCCGTAACCGAAACGCATGACACCAGTTTTGAAATAAAGCGAAGCATAATACTGTCAAACAGTTGCTACTTTGGATTAAGTAAGCGGTTTAGAAATAAGGTTACCTCTCGACAGACGAAGATTACACAATATAAGATACTGTACAAGATACTACCCGTGTTGTTGTATGGTTCTGAGGCATGGATACTTGTGAAAGCAGACGAGGCAGTGCTTGGAGTATTTGAGAGAATGATTCTTCGTAAAATATATGGACCAGTTTGCGTTAATGGAGAATATAGGCGACGTATGAACAACGAGCTGTATGACGACGATAGCATAGTTACACACATCAAAATACAACGCCTGCGTTGGCTAACTCATGTAGTCAGAATGGATGAAGAAGCTCCAGCAAAGAAGTCTTTTATAGGCAAACACGGTGGTACACGCAAACCGGGAAGACCAAAAGCCCGATCACGTGGTGGGAGAAACCTCGAAACTTTGTGTCAGAGATTATAAAATAAGCGCAGAAGATCGAGGCACTGGGAACGCTATTCAACGTTCGGCTGGTGGAACAGATATTCTGTCATAGTCAATTAAAGTAAAGTAAAGTAAGTCAATACCTCACAAAAGTCGCCTGCATAAGGAGAAGATAGCCATCGCTGGAATTTTTTTTTTTCGTTCTCTCGAGGATTTGAACCCTGGCTAAAAACATTATAAGCAACCATGGTAACCTCTGCATCCAATTTGAGTTTGCACTGTGGTGATCAATTTTTATACCCACGACCGAATTGCAACACATCGAAATATTAATTTTCAATCCTAGAAACCATATATATTTTGATCGTCGTACAAATCTAAGACGATCTAGCCTTGTCCGTCTGTCTGTTGAAATAGCGCTACAGGCTTTCAAAATTCAGATAATTAGCTGAAACTTTGCACATATCCTCTCCCGCGCGGGGTAACAATATTGTCGCGATACATGGGCTTAAGGGCTGAATCTAGGGTCGGTACATTCACCTGGGAAATCATAATGCCCTGGGGCGCCAACGTTTCCCAGGTGAATGCAGTGACATCGGATTCAACCTGAAGTAAAATGTATCCCAAAAATACAAACATGAGTGACAATATTACAAAGAGTAACTCTTCAGTTGGTCAGCGGTCCAGTACCGCGAATCCACCCGAACTAGCACGTTTGGCAGGGAGACACAATATCTGCAGGTCCCAACCTCATGTTATACACAACAAACAAGCAAACAACATCCACTATACCTAAACTCTGTATACAATATACTGACCCGACAATACTACATTGACTTGCCCCCCTGCGAGCATTCCTGCGATGGACTCTCGGGAGTTGGAGCGATCCAGCTTAATTAGACGGATGAAGAGGACGTCTAGATGGTCTGCTATGACCCAACAGCAGCTGGAACCTCAACTCCTGGTGGAGCGGCGGGTACCTCGCAGGGGTTAAAACGGAAAGTACAGAAGAGGGGCGAGCAGAAACGGTAAGAAGGCTACAAGCGGTCCTTACGGTATTTGAGGAAGATGGAGGGTCTAGAGCCATCACTCTGACGATTCGTGACAAGCGTTTAATGCGCAAGCATTGGTTTCACGTCAAGAGTCTGTGATGAACACTACTTTCGTGGAACGTATGCGGCCCTCTGCTAGATCGGACGGTAGCGGAACTGATTCTGACGCAAACACTACAGCTGGAAATGTCACATACGCTACAAACAAGACCGAGACCGCCTGTGGAAGCACTGCGTGCAAAATACCAGGCCAAGAAATGGGCAAAACTGTTAAGCCAATGCCTTTCATTGATCCTGCCGTTAGAGCCAGCAAGGGTGGTCAGTAGAGTGTCCTCCCGGCAAGGGTACGTCACTCAAATGACAAGTCCCATCCAGGGAACAAGCGGCAGCGATCTGGCGATGCGCAGTCACCTGATGGACCAAAAGGTCCAAGAAATGGATCAGTTTGTCATCAGCGCCTGAACTACAGGTGGCTATCCTGGACCGGAGCAATCTTGAAGGCCGGCTGTCTACTGAGAGATGGTTGTTATTCGAAGAGAAGGTATTCCGAGCTCTATCAGAAGTTAGAGGTGGCCCCGATTGATCAGATCCCCGCTAGACGACCCCACGAGTGTGGATTCCCCCTCTTGTATTGGAGAACAAAGCCATACTCAGGCTGCTTAAAGGGCAGAATAAGCATCTGCTAGCGGAGAGCTGGACAATTGTAAGGGGACAAGCGAGGCACAAAGATAATGGCAAGGATCTCTGGATGAGGTTTGACTCAGAATCCTTGTCACTCCTGAGGTCCTCGCTGGGAGAGACCAAGTTCGGCTTAAAGTAGGTGAGAATGGTCCTGCCCGCCAATGATGACAACACCACCCAGGGAGCTAGGGGCCATGGCCTGCCTGAGATTAGTGCAGATTAACCTGCACCCCTCAGAGACTGCCATGGATGAGCTGCGGGGAGCGATGGCACTGATGTGGCCCTCGTTCAGGAGCCGTGGTTGCGAGGTAACAAGGTTCGGGAACTCAGATCACGAAATCTGAATCTAGATATCGCAATACCTACATATGTGGCCTACAAGGATGATCTCAACAGGGACGTCGTTGATGAGGAGAAAAAAGTGGGCAGTCCGCACTTTCCGGCCATTCAAGTCGGGCGGACCTGACGGAATTAGCCCGCGACTGCGGCAGGAGCCGCTTCGAGTCATCCTGACCTGGCTTGCGCGGATTTTCCGAGCGAGCCTGGCATGGTCCTACAAACCAAGGGCATGGAGAGAGGTCAAGATTGTCTTTATCGCCAAAGCGGGATGTATAAATCACAGTACGACGAAGTCTGTCATCGTCTTAGCTGCAAACACTGGAAAGACTGATTGACCTGAAGGGAAGGGGGGTATCACGTTGGAAAACTTCAGTGGGGCACAACACGCATAACTCAAATGCAGGTCGGTGGAGACGGCCCTTCACGAGGCGGTACAGGTGGTCGAGACGTCTCTCCGTGAGAAGGAGTATGCTTTGGCGGCCTTCTTGGATCTTGAGGGGGCCTTAAATAATATGGAAAAAGGGTCGATAATCGCCGCAATGGACCGCACTGAGATTAACCCCATTATCTCCCAGTGGACCAATAATATGAATTATGGTAGGATTATTAATGCGAACCTGGGAGATAGTGTGGTCAGAAGTCAGATGACCAGAGGAACGCCCCAAGAAGGGGTGTTCTCTCCGATTCTATGAGACCTCGTGATTAATGAAATCCTTTTGGAACTCGGTGGGGATGACACGAGGATTATCGCTTATGTGGACGACGTCGTGCTGCTAGTCCGAGGCAGGTTCCTGTCGACGATCAGCGAGATCATGGAAGGGTCACTAAGGGGATTGTTGCGATAGGCTACCAGAAATGGTTTGAATCAACCCAAGGAAGCCAGAGCTGGTGCTTTTCACCCGTAGATATAAGATACCGGAGATCAGACTTCCGACCCACCCTGTCGCTGTTGAAGGAGGCGAAGGACCTTGGCACAGTCCACGATTCGAAACTGTCCTGTCCTCGGAATACTAAGGAAAGAAGCCGTAAGGCACTGTGCGCTTTATACTCCTACAGGAGGATGTTTGGTAGAAAGTGTGTGTGTGGGGGGGGGTAACACCAAGATGATTTATTGAATGTATACGGCCATCGTGAGACCAGTACTGACCTATGGAGCACTTGTATGGAGGAAGGCCGTGGAGAAGAGGACACGTACGAGGGAGTTCGAAAAGGTCCGGAGACGGACCTGCAAGGTTGTAGGCGTGCTTATATCCGCACCGCAGGCAGGCCTGGAAGTAATGCTGGATATGCAGCCCTTTGAGGCTTATATTTGGAACTGCGCCGCCAAGGTAGCGTCTACGCTGACGGAGTTCAGGGTGCTGAAGCAGAACGGTTGCCGCCACAGTTCGATTCTGGGTTATGGATGCGGAGGGTAGAATTAGGAGGATCTCCGACTACCTGGTACCAGTGCCGACTGGGGGGAGGGTAGAATGAGGAGGATCTTCGACTACCTGGTACCAGTGCCGACTGGGGGAGGACATTCATTTTCCTCAGAGAAAGGGATGAATGGAGAGTGAATGCTGTACTTGAGGAGAATGAGACCTCGATCTACACCGATGGCTCCAAGAAGCAGACTGGATCGGGGTCTACTTTGACGCACTCAATATCGGCATGTCTCTGGAATGCCGGACAAGTTAACTGTCTTTCAGGCAGAGGACTGTGCCATTACAGTAGCCGCAAGAAAAAATTCTGGTAAGGGGCTTACCGCCCTCGAAACTCAGAATTTATGTGGACAGTATGGCGGCGCTCAAGTCTTTGGGGTCGAGGATGATGAGGTCGAGATGCGTGGCGGATTGTTTGGAATCTCTGGATTGGTTCCGGGTCCACGATGTGACATGGGTTCCTTGAATTGAGGGGATTCCAAGAAATGAAAATGGGAAGGAGTGCGCCAGGAAGGGTTCGTCTGCGTCGAGTGGTCCAGCCTTCGGTCTTGCCTAGGTGCCTATTGTCGAGCTACTGAACACAGTGGAAGGGATGGCAAGAGCGGCGTCTGTGGCAAGATGGGACTCTGTGGATGGTTGCCGGACTGCAGAGGCGCTCTGGCCTGCCATCGACCGGAAGAGGACGAGGTGGTTGCTGGCGTTCGATAAGAGGTCGATGAAGGTACTCATCAACCTTTGCAGGGGTCATAAACGGGTACTAGGCTGCATGGTGGTGCTCATAGGAATACCGCACAATGATTTCTGCAGGAGTTGCCTCGATGAGGATGAGGAGTAGACTATCGAGCACTTGCTATGTTCATGTCCGGGTCATAGGGACGTTGGCTCTCCATTCTGGGGAGCCGTTTCTTCAGCGATTTGGTTAGTTAGACCAGAACAAACATCTCAAAGTCCTCTGAGACATAGAAATTGAATCGTTCAGCGCTAATTGAAGTCTGAGAAATCTCCCCTCTAGTATGTTCGTGCCCATTTAATATTTATTCACCAGAAACTTTCAAATCACTGTGCCTTACATATTCTGCATACGAATTAAATCGATCGGAATAGATGTCTGAGCAGTAAAGCGCATGCTCGCTCTGCTCTGCACTATGAAAATGAAGTGAAAACATTTATGTGTACGCCTGTCTACCTTTCTGGCTGTTCAAATCGATTTACCGGCAACTTAATTATATCGCTGCCAGCCGGGACTACAATATCAATGGTATAGTTCCAAGAGCGGCTTGCATCTACGTCCTGACAATGGCATTGGCAACAAGTGCGTGTAGATGCAATTTAATGTACGAAACATGTTGGCAGTATGTTTGGCCGGCCAACAAAATCGAACGATGAATGAACGATGGAACTTCTTGCTCGTTGCCGTGATTTCTTTAATTGACTCTACGCTTTGGTTGTTTTTTTTTACGTTAACTTTGTCTTTTTGGCAATGTAAAAATGTGAAAAGCCCACCCATAAACCGAACGGACGATCGGACCAACAATGGCCAACCACCATTACAAGCAACATACAAACACATTGAATTGAAATTTGTTTAAAATTATCTGAATTGAAACCAATGATGTAAAAAAAAAGTCAAAAATGAAAAGACAAAAGCAACGATATGGGGGAATTGTTAAAGACCCATGAAATTCCTTCTGAATCGATGTATAATTCATTCATTTGATGGCCTTTCGTTACAATGTTGGGCATGCCAGTAAAGATGTGAGCAAAAAAGCATTAACCCAGCTTCATAATGGCGGTTCATTGTGAAAGTTTCTTTTTTTTTTAAATTTAAGGTCCTTTCTTGGTCTACTTATTCATTATAACTAGTGGTCACCAAAAGCATGAATTTAAGACAATGTGTGCCACGAAAGATATTAGAAAATATGTGGATCCAAGGAGCTTTTATTTCGTTCCCCAAAAATATCTCCAATCCTCGATGTAGGCGCTAGAAATTTTTACAACCGTTCAGGGATTACCATAATATTACCATTTTCCTCCATGAGGTTGATGGTACGTTTCCAATGGAGCGGCTGATCTAAATCCCAAAAAAGGGGGTATGTTGCTGTGGACCTAGGACCAGGATATAGGGAAAATATTCACAATAAGGTGGAGAAACCGATTGCTGGCTTCACACCCTCTTCTCAACCTAACCTAATCTAAGGAGGAGAATTCAAGTATAGCTAAGGATAAGGAGAAGGAAGTATACGAGGAAAAGCACGATGTCCTGGGGAGAAACAAGTCAATCTCAAGATCCAATTCCCACCCTGTACGTCGAATAGAGATGTTAGTCTCAGTCAGACTCTTTAAGCTGAAGCACGTAGGACCCCCGAGTCTTCATGGAGGACTGTGACTTCCAAAAGGACGACACAGCCATCACGGATGAGGAAGATGGCCGCTGAAAATAGTCAGGAGCCGAGTAATGTTGGACTATGAGTCGGACTCAGTCAGACGCTTTAAGCTGAAGCGCTCAGGGCCCCTGAGTCTTCATGAAGGACTGTGACTGCCAAAAGGACAACACACCCATCACGGAAGGATGGGCGCTGAAAAAGGAAAGGAGCCTCTTACACCAGAGTGGCAAAGAAGTAGAGCGGCTGATCTAAATCGCAAAAAAGGGGATATGTTGAGGAGGACTTACGTTCACCTGCACTCTTAGGACCAGGACCCGATAACTGGCTTAAGTTATGTCAATTGTGGCATGCAGCGGATTAATATCCGTACCCTCTTTCCATCCTAACCTTAACTAAGGAGGAGAATTCGAATATATCTAAGGATAAGGAACAATATGAGGAAAAGCACGATGTCCTGTAGAGAAACAAGTCAATCTGAAGATCCAATCCCCACCGATAACTGGCTTAGGTTATGTCAATTGTGGCATAGGGAGGATTAAAATCAGTAGCCTCTTTCCATCCTAACCATAACTAAGGAAGAGAATTCGAATATATCTAAGGATAAGTAACAATATGAGGAAAAACACGATGTCCTGCGGAAACCTGGGGAGAAACAAATCACTCTGAAGATCCAATCCCCACCATGTACGTTGAATAGACATGTTTGACTATAAGTCGGACTCAGTCAGAAGGGTGTTCAAATAGGCATGATGGTGGATTTGATTCTGTCGAATGAGGATTTGGAGTTCACCATGATCCCAGCTTACATGCACGCGCGGTCCGTGAGCCTTCATGGAGGACTGTGGCTTCCCAAAGAACAACACAGCCATCACGGAAGGGGAAGATAGCCGCTGATAACGACAAAAAGCTGCCCTCTTACACCAGAGTGGCTAATCCAATGGCAGCCGGTTGTACGTACCGGATTGACCCGATGGATTCCTTCATCGGCAAGGGCTGCCGGCTCAGTGTACAAAACACTGCTACAACAACAACCAGAGTGGCAAAGAAACGTAACAGAGATGAGCTAACTTAGGCAGTCATCAATATGGGTAGTGCATCCGGTAAGGTTTCACTAGATCGTCGGTCCTAGGTGAGGCATTTGGTAAACGATTGGGTTACCGAACATGTATTGAATTCTGAAGGGGGTCCACCCATACGAATTATCAGCGGCGAGTATAGAGATGACATCTTAACGCTGCGCTTTGCTTCAGCGGAATGTATTGTTAAAAAGCTCATTGGAAGTATCCATACTTTCTGGGGCGCAAAGCTCGACTTTGTGAAAAAGATGGACATTCCACAGCTCACAAAGGTGACGATCTTTATCAAGGATGTGGGCGGTGAAATCGCGATGAAACACATGATGGAAGTCTTGAACAAGCAAAACCAAGATTTTGTCTTAGAGAAATGGGAGGCCTTCCACAGGGAGAAGAAAGAGGAAGAAACTCTCCTTGTGGTTGGCATTGGTCAAGTCTCCGTGTCGAGTTTAGCTAAAACTTAAGGCATGGTGTACTACGGGAGCAAGACCGTCTTTTTCAAGATTGGGAAGACTAGGATAGGCAGAAATTCTCATATTGAGGCCGTGCGGTGGTAAAAATTGCAAATTTTGCCCATGAACATTCCACTAAGGAACAGGGGCAAACTTCTCACATATCTATGAGTGCAGTCCTATTCAAGTTTAAGCTCAATGATAAGGGGCCTCGTTTTTATAGCCGAGTCCGAACGGCGTGCCGCAGTGCCACACCTCTTTGGAGAGAAGTTTTATATGGCATAGTACCTCACAAATGTTGCCAGCATTCGGAGAAGAAAACCACCGCTGAAAATTTTTTCTGGTGTTCTCGGCAGGATTCGAACCCAGGCGTTCAGCGTTATAGGCGGACATGCTAACCTCTGCGCTACGGTGGCCTCTGTGCAGTGGCAGGTGACTCAATACCGCCCAACGAACAGGGGGCTGGCGACCCGACAATCACCGCCTCTCTCAATATTGGAAAGACTGGGATAAGCAAAGTTCATAATTCTAAAATATCAGGCCGTTCAGTGGCGAGGGACCCAACACAGCCTAACAAAATGGGAACCGACAATGGACCCATCACCGACTTCAAATTTTTAATATTGAAACATTAGGCAGCGCAACGATAGAAGTCTCAATGCTGCCTAATGAACAGGGAGCCGACGATGAGATCACCACCTACTCCCAAGAAGCCCATTTACTCAAGATTTGGAGGACTAGGATAGGCAAAGACCCTAATATTGGAAGATCAGACAATGCAGGGACGTGAAACTCAGTACAGCCTAAGAAAAAGGGACCCAACGATGCAACCAGCACCGACTCTTTCAAGATTCGAGAGACTATGATATGCAAAGATCCTAATATTGAAACATCCGGCAGCGCAGTGACAGGACTCTCAATGCAGCCTTACAAACAGGGACCCGATGACGGACCCATCACCGATTTCAAGATTCGGAAGGCTATGATAGGTAAATATCCAATATTGAAACATTAGGCAACGCAGCGACAGAAGTCTCAATGCAGCCTTACGAACATGGAACCGACGAGGAGACCATCACCTACTCCCAAGAAGCCTATTTACTCAAGATTTGGAAGACTAGGATAGGCAAAGATCGTAAAGATCAAAACAGCCTAACGAAAAGGGACGCCACGACGGAACCAACACCGACTCTTAATATTTGGAAGTCAAGGATAAGCAAAGACTCTAACATGGAAACATCAGGCAGTGCAGTGACAGGGCTTTCAATGCAGCCTAACGAACAGGGAGCCGACGATGAGACCATCACGCACTCCCAAGAAGCCCATTTCCTACAGCACCAATGATTAATGTCATTCAGATAAACCTCCACCGGAGTGAGACAGCTACTCACGCTCTGATGAAGAAATAACAAAAGCAAGATTTACATTGCCCTAATTCGGGAGCCTGGGATGACTTGGAACAAAGTTTCTGGACTGAACCATATCAACTACCAATTATTCTATGCTAACACTGGTACTCGGCCGAGGACCTGCATTATTTGTCGTAAAAATTTAAATGATGTATTTTCCCCAGAATTGTTAACGTTGGATGCAACAATGTGGCATCACTTTATCTGACTTTCGAATCTCCGACACCGCCACCCACTTCGAAGCTGCAACGGCTGATGAGGAAGGTAAACCAACAGGAATTGAGGTACTTATAGGGAGCGATTCGAATTCTCACCACATTTCGTGGGATAATATCAACATTAAATAGCGGGACCGAACTTTTACAGAATTCTTGACTACTAACGACCTAGGTTAGGTTAGGTAAGAGTGGCAGTCCTTTACAGAATCACTTAGACAATTTTTAATTCCATTGTGATACCACAGTAACGACAGACCAAGGCTTCTGGCAGGAATCGAACCCACGACCCCTGCACTGGTAATCCAAGCACGCTACCAACTCGACTACCGGGGCGCCCTACTAACGACCTGACTTAACACTTAATATTGGTAACACCGCTACCTTTGTTTATAGGATTAAGAAGGAGGGTCTAGGTGAGACAATATGTTCGGAAATGGGGGATTAGGGGTCTACCTGGATCATTCCTTCTCTAAACATCGATACAATAGGTTTAGAATAGCATGGCCAGCGCAGAATCCGATAAGCTTCCGTAATAAGTTGAAAACCAACTAGACACAATTTTAAAGACTACTCAGTTGCCTAAGCATAAAAGACATTGACGATAATGTCAATAGGATTACGACTGCACTGGTGGCTTCTTTTGAAGAAAGTTGTCCTCCTCGAGAAAGAAAATCAGCCCAAGAAAGCCCTGAATGACCGTGGAGATGCGCAACATTGGGAAAGAGATCTGGGAAAGAGAAAGAGAGCATGTCGTAAAAAAGTAGAAGTTTTTTGGCATGTGTATTACATACGGCTTAAGGAATACAATAAGATTATCAGAGCGGCAAAACGTGACTCCTGGAAAGCTTCTGCGAACAGGATATAGAGTTAATGTCGAAGCCTGAAACGCTAGTAGACGACATGGGGAGTGAGAGCACAGACAACGGAGGACATGTTGAGGATTTTGATGAAAACGCACTATCCCCAGGGGACTCACGGAGACACCGGAATCTTGGAATAATGATGTTGATCGAAGGTTTATCATAACAAAATTTATGGTCAAGGACGATTGGAGGACCTTGAAACCATTTAAGTCACCCGGACCTGATGAAACATTTCCAGCGTTACTACAAAAGGGGACAGACTGTCTTGCGCCTTATCTGGCCAATATATTTACACCGTCCCTAGGGCTTGCATATGTTCCGAAAGCCTGGCAGGAAGCAAGGGTGGTCTTAATACCCAAGCCCGGCAAGGCAAGTTATGCGACACCAAAGGCCTGCAGACCCTTAAGCCTTACGTCCTTTCTACTCAAAACCATGGGACGTATTGTGGACACCATGATAATGAGTAGGACATTCAGCGAACTACTCGAATACAAACAGCAAACCTGTGTCAAGGGAAGGTCGGTGGAGCCTTCCTTGCACAAGGTTGTGCATAAAATAGAAGAATTCGTTAATGGTATCATGTACACATTGGCAGTATGCATTGACATCGAAGGGGCGTGTAAAAATGTAAAGACCGACACAATGATACAATCCTTAGACCAGTACCGGTTGGGACGGGTCCCTAGGATATATTTATGCCGCCACCTATTACGGATGCTGACCGCCACCTATTACGGATGCTGACTGAGGAGGGCTTTGAACCCATCTGCTACGTAGACGATGTTATAATACTTCTAAGAGGTAAAGATCAAATTCCGATATGCAGAAGGGTCGAAAGGGTCTGGCATATCACTGAGCTAAATCAAGGGGTCTCAATGTTAATCCAGAGAAGATTGAAATCTGCCTGTTAACGAGGAAGACGAAGGTGGACCAAGTTCTCGCACTATGCTTCCTCAATAGAACAATTTTGATAGCTGACGAGGTCAAATACTTAGATTAGGTTAGGTTAGGTTGAAAAGAAGGTGCAGATATTTAACCGCCCCATACATATATCTAAGCCAGTAATCGGCTTGTTGTGCGCTCTAAATGCAAAACAAAGTAACCTCAAAAAAGAAAATCTAAATTAGGAATTCCGTGCTTCTTACAAAATTCTTAATTGCTTTCCATGCCACTCCCTTAAGCTGGTTCTTGTCTGGTATAGTGTCCCCACCTAAGTGACAAAGGAAATGCTCCAACGTCTCATCATCATACCCGCATGTCCTACACATGCTATCACTTGCCGCATCGATTTTACATAAGTGAGCTCGTAGTCCTATACTGACCCCCTTCTTTATCCTTCGATTCAGTAATAGCCTCGTCTTCTCAGGATCTGGATCCCCCCATAGCATTTTCGCCGTTCTACCGACCGTTTCGCAGTTCCACAGTGTTGCATGCGTATTCGTCGCCCACGTCCTTAACTCGGACTACGTCGACCCGAAAGGCTTCGGGTTAAACAAGTTTAATGACGCCAGTCCTCTGGCCTTCACCGCCAAATCATCTGCCCTTTCATTTCTCAAATACTTAGGTGTGGCCTTGGGCAGGAAACGGAAATGGAAGTGTCACATTCAGGAGCATACTGAGAAAGCTCACAAATGTTGGGCACTATGTAGACGGGCCGTTGGCTCGAAATGGAGTCTGAATCCGAGGATAGTCCACTGGCTCTACAGAAGCGTTATTAGACCGATCCTTACTTACGCCTCAGTAGTTTGGGTTATAGAAAGAGTGCGCCGTAAGAATAATACAACAGGTTCAGAGAACATGTTTTCTTGGCATAGTCGAAGCGATGAGGACCACGCCCTCTAGGGCACTCGAGACTATTCTAGATATCCGAACCATAGACATACAGATTAAGTGTGAGGCAGCTACTGCGGCTATGAGACTTAAAGCGATGGAAGAATGGATAGAGGTTAGAAGCAGCTCATACCATTGCGGTATAGTCGAGGCGACGATAAGAAACCTGGAAGGAATGGAAGAGGTTTCCGATCGGATACCTGCGACGAAATTTGAGGTAGAGTGCGACGTACTGCTGCCAGCGGCAATGACATGCATTGACGGCTACACAGCTAGAGGAGAGAATGGGCCTGGGGTCTACATTGAGAACCCAGGAACTGAGCACTGTCTTAGGCTGCCTGACCATAATACGGTCCTACAAAGGGAGATCCGGGCGATCACAGAATGCGTGAAGTTGAGTGGCGCTAACGCGAGGACTTAGAGTGTGAACATATTTACGGCCAGAGAACTGCCGTCTATAACGTCGACCTGAAGCCTTTCGGGTCGACGCAGTCCGAGTTAAGAGCGTGCACTACGAACACTGTGGAATAGCGAAACAGTCGGCAGTACGACGATCTTATGGATATCGGATACATAGGACTGCCAGCCCACTTATGCAAAATCAGTGCGGCTAGTGATAGCTTGTGAAGGGCTTGTTGGGAAGATGATTAAACGTTGGAGCATTTCCTATTTCATTGCCCGGCTTTTGGGGCTAACAGAGATCGGCACATAGGTGGGGACACAATACCAGACATGAAGCAACTTAGCCGCGTGCTTTGGAAAACAATTTGGAGTTTTGTAAATAGCATGGAATTCCTTACAGGGATTTTCCTATTCGAAGTTACTTTTTATATATGCCCCCATCCATAGGATGGGGGCATATGTTTTTCGTCATTCCGTCGAAATATGCGTCTAAGACCCGATAAAGTAAATATATTCTTGATCGGCATGCCATTTTAAATCGATCTAGCTGTGTCCGTCCGTCTGTCGAAAGCACGCTAACTCTCGAAGGAGTAAAGCTAGGCTCTTGAAATCTTGCACAAATACTTCTCATTAGTGTAAATCGGTTGTGATATTCCAAATCGTTCCATGTTTTAATATAGCTGCCATATAAACCGATCTTATGTATTGACTTCTTGCGCCTCTAGAGGGCGCAATTCTTATCTGATTTGGCTGAAGTTTTACATGTGGTGTTTTGGTTTCACTTTCAATAATTGTGCTAAGTACGGTCAAATCGGCTCATAACCTAATTATCTGCCATAAAAACCGATCTTCCTATAAGACTTCTTGAGCTTCTAGAGGCCGCACTTCTGATGCAATTTGGCTGACATTTTGCACATATCCTTGAGGAATAAACGCCAAGTATGGTCAAAATCAATCAATAATTTGATATAGTCGCCATATAAACCGATGGTCAAAATAGGTTGATAACCCGATTTAGCTGCAATATAAACCGATCTTCCAAGTTGACACTCAGAGCCATTGGAGGGCGCAATTTTTACTCGATTTGCCGGAAATTTTGGAGGTGGTATTTTTCCATCACATCTAACAACCAAGACAAGTACGGTCTAATACAAAACAAGTAAAAGCGTTCGGCCGGGCCGAATCCTGGAAACCCACCCCCATGGATTCTGGTAAAATATGGGAGCTATATCCGGTTTAATACCGATTTAGACCGTACTTGGCACATTTCCTGAGAGTCATAACAGAACACTACGCGCAAAATCGGACAAAAATTGGGCCTTCCAGGGGCTCAAGAAGTCAAATCGGGAGATCAATTTATATGGGAGCTATATCAGGTTCTTGACCGATTTAAACCGTATTACGCACAGTTGTTGGATACCATAACAGAACACTGCAGCCAAATCGGATGAAAGTTGAGGCTTCCAAGGGCTCAAGAAGTCAAATCGGGAGTTCGGTGTATATGGGAGCTATATCAGGTTATAGACCGATTTGGACCGGACTTGGCACAGTTGTTGAGAGTCATAACAGAACACTGCAAACAAAATTGCAGCCAAAACGGATGAAAATTGTGGCTTCCAGGGGCTTCAGAAATCAAATCGCGATATCGATTTATATGGGAGTCATATCCAAATCTGAAACAATATGGCCCGTGTGTAATCACCAACGACCTACATCAATATTAGCTATTTGTGTAAAATTTCAAGCGGCTAGCTCTACTCGTTCGACCGCTATCGTAATTTCGATAGACGGACGGACGGACGGACGGACTGATGAATATGACTAGTTCGACCCAGAATGTCAGACGATCAAAAATATACAACTTTATGGGGTCCTAGATCAATATTTCGAGGTTTTACAAACGGAATGACTAGACTGGTATACCCCAAATCTGAAACGATATGGCCCGTGTGCAATCACCAACGACCTACATCAATATTAGGTATCTGTGCAAAATTTCAAGCGGCTAGCTCTACTCGTTCGACCGCTATCGTAATTTCGATAGACGGACGTACGGACGGATGGACCCGCGCTAATTCGACTCAGAATCTCGAGACGATCAAGAATATATAACTTAATGGGGTCCTAGATCAATATTTCGAGGTTTTACAAACGGAATGACTAGACTGGTATACCCCAATCCTATGGCGGTGGGTATAAAAAGTTAAAAAAAACTTGACAAATGCGATCCATGGTAGAGGGTATGTAAGATTCGGGCCGCCAGAACTTAGCATGCTTTTACATGTTAGTATTTATAGCGCACAACTAGCCGATTACTGGCTTAGGTGTATATCCATGGCAGCAAAGTAGCAGTTTTAACCTAACCTAACCTTATACCGTAGGAAATGAAAAGAAAAACAGCTGATGAAACAAGAAAATATATCCGAGTACTTAAATGTTTGAATGGCCACCTTAGTGCAGAGGTTAGCATGTCCGCCTATGACGCTGAACGCCTGGGTTCGAATCCTGGCGAAACCATCAGAAAGAATTTTCAGCGGTGGTTTTCCCCTCCTAATGCTGGCGATATTTGTGAGGTACTATGCCATGTAAAACTTCTCTCCAAAGAGGGAAGTCGCACTGCGGCACGCCGTTCGGACTCGGCTATAAAAAGGAGGCCCCTTATCATTGAGCTAAAAACTTGAATCGGACTGCACTCATTGATATGTTGTGGGAAGTTTGCCCCTGTTCCTTAGTTCCTTAGTGTTCCTTCCACCATCACCATCCTGTGGTGATGGTGGAAGGTATAGAAACAAGCACACATTTGCCAGGGTCTACCAGCATATTAAATTCCAACGCATACTTGTTTGTCGGAAATGTATCACACAAAATATGTCTGCCATTCATTGATTTGTCATACTGCAGCAAACCACAGGAACTCATGCATTGTCAAGTTTGTGTCTTAAGTCTTTTGTTTTTTGCATGTACAACACTCATCGATTATGAATTTGTCAAACCCCAGGACTTTTCGTTTGCACTCTCCACGCATACAAAGAGAAGAAATAAACAAAATTTAAATCATCTTTTTGTTGTGTGGCTATGGCTTATTTTTTATTATATATCTCAAAATTTCAAATACTTTGTAATGGCATTAGCGCCTTAATGGTGCCTTTAAATTGATGGCCATTCAAACATTATGCGAATCCTTGGGATTTTGTCTATTTATCTTTCAGTTAACGTTTTTTTTTTAAGCGGCAATACCAACAGCAACAGCAACATCAACACATGCAAGGTTTGGCAACGGCGTCTCAATGATGTGCGTCACTAACTGCGACTGGCATAAATCATTTCATAGCCTAGTGCAAATAAAAGCTAACAAAGAGCAAACGTGCAGCTTGTTAAGTGTCATGCCGTGCATGTTAAAGGAAATTACATTTCTGGTCGCACTACGATTGGGATTTTTTAGCAAATGCACAGTATTCGATTATCGTAATAGCGATTTGAATAACACCTTAGCATATTTACTGTGAATTTGACAATAAAAATGAGGTCCCTCATCATTGAGCTTACACTTGTATCGGTCAGCACTCATTGATAGGAGAAATGTATCTCTGGTGTTCTCTAAGGAAATGTTGCTGGGTAAATTTTAACATTAGCTGGGAAAGGGAAGAAATACGCCGAAAATCAGAGTTGTTTTGTTACTAGCTTGAGCTAGCAGAGAGGAATGCCAATGCGGTAATTTTAGAAATAGCCAACTCAAGCATATGCTTAAAAAGCGATAAATTTTGAGAAAGGAGAAATAGAAAACCTGACCCCTCTAATGATGAGAAACCCCACAAACCAAGTGAGTGTAGCTATTGGTATCATATCGGGACTCATAGGACCACGAGCTCACTTATGCAAAATCGGTGCGACAAGTGATAGCATGTGTAGGGCATGTGGACAAGATGATGAGACATTGGATCATTTCCAATGCCATTGTCCGGCTAACCGATATTTTTCAGGGTAAATAGCACGGCACTTAGATTTTCTTTTTCGAGCATATTTTGTAGTATTTAGAGCGCACAACAAGCCGGTTACTAGCTAAGGTGTATGTTCAGAGTAGCACGGGGCGGATTAATATCCGCACCATCCACCACCACCATTTATGTCAAACAAGGAAAACACTTAATCTAGGAGTAATCTTGTTAACCTAAAGAACCATAAAAAGATGGGTTGAGTCGTCGGGTAAGTAGCCCATCACCCGGAAAACCTGAAGAAATTACTTTGAAAAAACGAGGAAGAATAAAAAGGGATCCCCCTGTGTTGACGACCTCCGCAAACGGAAAAAGGACTATGTTTTGCGGATCTGCACCTGGGATATCCTTACTCTTTGTAGAGAGGGTGCAGCGTACACACTGGCGGATATTTTTGAGAAGTACAGGGCAGACATTACTGCCATAGTGTTATTGCGATGGCTCGGGAAGGGCTCCACAACAACAGCAAGGGGTGACGCCCTATATTATAGCTGCCATCAGACGAGACATGAATTTGGCTGTGGAGATGTGTGGTTAGTGAGAGACTGAAACACCTTGTCTCCAAGTTTACTCCAGAAAATGAGAGGCTAGCCACAATCCGCATAAAAGCCAAATTCTTCAACATCAGCCTTATTTGTGCCCATGTCCCGACGGAAGACAAAGACGAGCAGACCAAGGATATTTTCTACGAGCGCCTAGAGAGATAATAAGACCGCGAGGAAAGTACGATCTGACACTGCATGGAAGATGGACATTGAAAAGCTGCAAACACAACAAATGGCGGCAGCATACTCCACTCGAATGACCCAATTGCTTGATGAAAGCACTCCTTGTTCCAATAATATAATTACGCAGTGGCAAACTATTGCCCACTCCATGGAAAATGCCGCGTACTTGGGTACCGGAAGCCTCCTTCATGGTACGACCAAGAGTGTCGAGATACTGCTGAAGCCAAGAATGCGGCATATAGAGCAACCCTGCAATTAGTAGCTACGCGCCAGATAAAGGAGTGGTATCGGGAGAAAAAGAGAGAGGAGAAACGTCTATTACGCAGAAAGAAAAAGGAAATGGAAAGACTTGAGTTTGAGCGAATTGAGATGTACAGGAGTCAGAATGAAGTCCGCAAATTCTACCAAAGAATGAAACATCAAACCGATGACTTTGGTGCAGGCACATCCACCTGCAGAGAAGGAAATCTCGTAACTGACACAGATAACATGCTGAGAATGTGGAAAGAACATTTTACCCAACTGCTAGTGGCCGATGTTGGCGGCGAAGAGGATAGCGCAGAACCAATCCCTGATGATGGTATAGAATGTTTACCTCCTAGTCAGAATGAGGTCCAAGTAGCAGAGACCCGACTAAAGAACAACAAGGCAGCAGGAGCCGACGGATTACCCTCTGAACTACAATATTTAAGACACGCTGATAAGGCGTATGCATCAGCTTATCTGCGCAATCTGGCTAGAAGAACGCATATCCGATGATTGGAACCTCAGCATACACAAGAAAGGAGACAAGACGGAGTGTGCCAACTACAGAGGAATAAGTCGCTTACAAGATATTCTCGAGCGTACTGTGCGAAAGATTAAAACCTAAAGTCAATGAGATAATTCGGCCCTATCAAAGCGGCTTTAGACCTGATAAATCCACCCAAGACAAGATATTCACACTGCGCCAAATCCTGGAAAAGATCCGAGAAGGACACCTACCATCACTTTGTTGACTACAAAGCCGCTTTCGATACTCCTTTACGTTCTAAGGTATTTCAAGCCATGCCTGAGTTTGGTATCCCCGCAAAATTAATAAGACTCTGCAGGATGGCACTTGCTGATACGCGTTCCTCAGTAAGAATAGGAAAGAATCTCTCCGAATCATTTAATACCAAACGAGGTTTCAGACAAGGAGACAGCCTATCGAGTGATCTCTTTAATATCCTGCTGGAGAAGATTATACGAGATGCAGATGTGAATAGATATGGCACACTAATCACAAGAGAACATATGCTACTCGCCTATGCCGACGACATCGATATCATAGGTCGGTTACCGGAAGAAGAATCGAAAGAGAGTCAGAGAAAATGGGTCTGGCAGTAAATGGATATAAGACGAAATGGATGGTCTCAGCTCCCAAAACGCTTTTTAACACCGATTAGATAAAGAAAATGGAGAAAAATGGGTGGAGAATGGGTGGGCACCGCCGTAACCAAAACGCATGATACCAGTTTTAAAATAAAGCGAAGAATAATACTGGCAAGGAGATGCTTCTTTGGATTAAATAGGCAGTTTTAGAAGAAACAAGCCCACCTCACGACAGACGAAGATCACACTATACAAGACACTGATACTACCCGTGTTGTTATAGGGTTCTGATGCATGGGTACTTGTGAAAGCAGACGAGGCAGTACTTGGAGTGTTTGAGAGAAAGAAAATCGGCAGATCGGTTTATATGGGACCTCTATCAGGTTGAAGGACGATTAGGACCGTTCTTCGCACAGTTGTTGGAAGCCATAACAGAACACCACATACAAAATTTCTAAAAATGCGGCTTCTGAGGACTCAAGAAATCAAATCGGGAAATCGGTTTATATGGTAGCTATATCATGTTATAGACCGACTAAGATCGTACTTCGAACAGTTTTTGAAAGCCATAACAGAACACTATGTGCAAAATTTCAGCCAAATAGGACCAAAATTGTAGCTTGTAAGGGCTCTAGAAGTCAAATCCGGAAATCGGCTTATATGGGAACTATATCAGGTTTTAGACCGATTTGGTCCGAACTTCACACAGTTGTTGGAAGTCATAAGTTAACACTATGTGCAAAATTTTAGCCTAATGGGACCAACATTTTAGCTTCTAAGGGCTCAAAAAGTCAAATCGGGAGATCGGTTTATATGGGAGCTATATCAGGTTATGGACCGATTTGGACCGTACTTGACACAATTGTTGGAAGTCACAAATCGGACAAAAGTTGTTGCTGTCAGGGTTTCAAGAAGTCAAATATGGAGATCGGTTTATACGGAAGCTATCTCAATTTATAACCGATTTGGACCGTACTTTGTTGTTTGCAGTCACAATAGAATAGTATGTGAAAATGGAAACTATATCAGGTTATAGACCGATTTGGATCGTACTTGACACAATTGTAGGAAGTCACAACAGAACATTATGTGCAAAATTTCAGCCAAATGGGACGAAAGTTGTGATTTCCAGGGTTTCAGGAAGTCAAATCGGGAGATCGGTTTATATGGGAGCTATATCAGGTTATTGGCCGATTCGGAGCGTACTTTGCATCTTGTAATGGCTCAAGAAGTCAAATCGCTAGATCGGTTTATACGGAAGCTATATCAAGTTAAAGACCGATTTGGACCGTACTTGGCACAGTGGTAGGAAGTGGTAGTTAACAGAACACTGCATGCAAAATTTCAGCAAAATCGAACAAAAATTGAGGCTTCCAGGGGCTCAAGAAGTCAAATCGGGAGATTGGTTTATACGATATGAACCCATTTGGCCCATTTGCAATGCTCAATGTCCTAGTAAGTATTTGTTCAAAATTTCAAGCAGCTAGCTCGACTGCTAACGTGATGTCGACAAACGGACGGACGGACGGACATGGCTAGGTCGTCTCAGAATATCCAATCAATATTTTGCGGTGTTTCAAAGGAAATTACTAGACTGGTATACCTGAGGCGGCAGCCCTTATCGATGAGGGACTCACGCCAACGGGCCAATCCGGTATGTACAACCGGCTGCCTTGGGCTTGACATCTGGGGGTATTCGAAACACTGTGCCTTGATATCGAACTAACCATGGGAGACTATAGGAGCAGTGCGAGTATTACACATTTGATTTTTATGCAATCGAACAGTGCTACCTACAAATTTTAATTTCACACATTTTAATGCAATCACCAGTTTCTTCTGATTGTTAACATATTTGGGGTGTTTAAAAGACGATAAAACTTGGCAGTTTTTTTGTTTTTTTATTGCTTTGCAAGTTCCCCAAGTTGCTGCCGCTCTGTTAACATGTAACATGCGTTTTGGGTCGGCAGAGTTTTTGCATTACGATGGGAATTATTTGTGCTGTCGATTTAGGTATGCTCTTGGTCTTGCAAAGGTCGTGGTTTTTTGATGAACTTGTGTGTGTGAAATACATCCTGTGTTTTTGCCTCCTGGGCTACAAACGGAAATAAACATCGTTTTTAACAAGCTGCTGAGCTAAGGCAGGGAAGTTGTTACCCGGCAAAGCAGGCTGGGACTCTAAGCTGTTTCGCCAAGGTTAATAACATTTTGGGAGTGAACATTTTGGCGGGTTTTCAGAAAAAAAAAATTCAATTTAGCCAGTTTGGTTGAGTGCAGTTTTCATTTTCGATAATCGCAGCCAATATTGAAATTGAAAATTTTTGAGATAATATTACAGGTATGACATTATGGGTTTGCTAAAAAATTAATCTTTGCGTAGCCTTCTCTAACAAATTGTCGACACTTTGCACATTTAATTAAAACGATAGCAATTTGTTGCACATTCGCATGTTTTTGGGCAAATTTCGATTGGTTTGTTCACATGCACAGAGAAACTTTGTAGTTTTGTTGTTGGTAATATTGTCGAATGGTTTGTGCATTCAGAGATTGGTCAGTTGAATGGACCAACAACAAAGCACATATGTTTTAGGTTAGGTCTACCGAAAATGGTTTAGGCATCTATGCATCTAAGAAGTAAGTTGTCCTTTTTGCCACGAGATACAAGGTTTCCATGGTAGCACTTCTGCTCCATGACTTAAAGCTTAAAATACCTGGTAGCTGGACAAAAAATTTAACTTCAAATCCAACAGCAAGATAGGCAACTCCAACCCAATACACCAGGTAGAGAGCCATTGAAAGCTACGATAAATTCTAAGAAAATTTGCCCAAAACACTGAGGCTCAACTCAAAATCGACCTTCTGGTTTTAAAGATAAAATCCGTCTATCGAGTGGTATCTTTATATGGGAGCTATATCCAAATCTGAATAGTTTTGGCCAAATTTATCAGCGACCCTCAGATGGGTTGTAGTACATTCGGTACCAAATTTGATGCAAATTATTTGCAAATCATTCTCACCACGTCTCACAGTGAGATGGGAAAAAACTGAGTGGAAATAAGTCTGCAATTTTTGAACGGATAAAAATATCATGAAGCATTAACCAGCTGTTTAACAAAATTTCAGGACCCTAGAAGCCCCGGGGGCCAATTGGTGGGCCTTCAAAGTTGGTCACCTCGGCCCTACAAAATTTTGACGGGGCTGCCGAAAACGCATTTCTGGTTCGATTTCCAAAATGAAAAAAATCTGCCATCAATGATCTCGTTTCAAAGGAGAAACAAAATAAAATTTGTAAAATTTTAACAAGTAAGGAGAAGGCTAAAGTCGGGTGAAGCCGATCATTTGATACTCTACACCACATTGGATATGCAGGCTAAGTCGTCGAATTCAAATTAATGGTTTAGCAAAGGCCTTCAAAGTGAAAATCGGGAGCTACATCTAAAGCTGAATAAATTTCCATGAAATTCATCAATCATCAGAAGAGTTATAAGCGAAACGTTCGTGACAAATTTTGTAAAGATCTGTTCACAAATTACTAAATTCTTGAGTATTATTGAAAATCGGACGAAAATATATATGGGAGCTATATCAAAATCTGAACCGATTTCTATTAAAATCAATAGCAATACCGGCAGTCATAAGGGAATCCTGTGTGCCAATGTTCATGTGAATCGGTTAACAAATGACCAAATTATTGCAATACTAGTCCAAATCGGACGACATATATATGGGAGCTATATCTAAATCTGGGCCGATTTCTATCTAATTCACCTATAATGTCGAGACTTATAACAAAACCTTTTGTGCAAAATTTCGTGCGAATCGGTTTACAAATGACGATATAATTGCTATTTTAGTCCAAATCGGACGAACATATATAAGGGAGAAATATCCAAATCTGAACCGAGTTTTTCCAATTTCAATAGGCTTCGTCTTTAGGCCCAAGAAAAAGCTTGTGAAAAATTTGAATTTGGTACACAAATAGATAGACGGACGGACGGACAGACAGACAGATGGATGGATAGACAGACAATCGAATCAGAAAGTTATTCCGAATGGATCCAAATACCGGTATATCAACGGGTTCATCTCTCCTTCTTTTGGGTGTTACAAACAAATTAAATACGTTATGATACCCTGTACCATAACAGCTAGAAACAAGTAAAAAAGCCGGACCGAACTTTGGATACCAACCACCTCGGGTATATATGTAAACCACCTGTCGTCATACTCCGTTGAAAAATGTATAATATAGCCCCCATAGCAGCTATACCGAAAAATGGACCGATTTTGACCAAATTGGAAACGGACATTGAGTGGTCTAATAAGTACAAGTCATTGTTCAATTTTGTAGAACAAAATATTGGTCTTTTTGGTAGCCATATCCAAATATGGACCGATCTGAACCATATACGATACGAATGTGTCAAATTTCACCGAAATTGGATTATAAATATGCTTTTTATGGGGTCAAAACTTTAAATCGCGAAATCGGTCTATATGGCAGCTATATCCAAATCTAGACCGATCTGGGCCAACTTGCAGAAAGATGTCGAAGAGCCCAACGCAACTCACTGTCCCAAATTTCGGCGAAATCGGACTATAAATGTGCCTTTTATGGGTACCTCAAATCAAGAGATCGGTGTATATGGCAGCTATATCCAAATCTGAACCGATCTGAGCCATATTAGTGAAGAATGTTAAAGGACCTAACGCAAATCACTGTTCCAAATTTCGGCGAAATTAGACAATAAATGCGCCTTTTATAGGCCCAAAACCTAAAACAGAGTGATCGGTCTATATGGCAGCTATATCCAAATCTGGATCGATCTGTGCCAAATTAAAGACGAATGTTGAAGGTCCTGAAACAACTCACTGTCCCAAATTTCGGCGAAGTCGGACAATAAATGCGGCCCAAAACCTTAAATCGAGGGATCGGTCTATATAGCAGCTATATTGAAATCTGGACCGATCTGGGTCAAATTGCAGAAAGTTGTCGAAGAGCCTAACGCAACTCACTGTCCCAAATTTCGGTGAAATCGGACAATAACAGCGCCTTTTATGTGTACAATACCTTAAATCGAGAGATCGGTGTATATGGCAGCTGTATCCAAATCTGGACCGGTCTGTGCCAAATTAAAGACGAATGTTGAAATGCCTAAAACAACTCACTATTCCAAATTTCGGCGAAATCGGACAATAAACGCGCCTTTTATAGGCCCAAAATCTTAAATTGAGTGATCGGTCTATATGGCAGTTTTATCCAAATCTGGGTCAAATTGAACAAGGGTATCGAAGGGCCTAACAGAACTCACTGTCCCAAATTTCGGCAAAATCGGACAATAAATGCGTCTTTTATGGGCCCAAGACCTTAAATCGAGAAATCGGTCTATATGGCAGCTATATCCAAATCTGGACTGATCTGGGCCAAATTAAAGAAGAAAATTGACTGGGCTAACACAACTCAATGTCCCAAATTTCAGCAAAATCGAATAATAAATGTGGCTTTTATAGGCCTAAGACCTTAAATTGGCGGATCGGTCTATATGGGGGCTATATCAAGATATAGTCCAATATAGCCTATCTTCGAACTGAAACTGTTTATGGACAAAAAAAAAAACAATCTGTGCAAAGTTTCAGCTCAATATCTCTATTTTTAAAGACTGTAGCTTGATTGCAACAGATAGACGGACGGCCATGGCTAGATCGTCTTTGATTTTTACGCTGATCAAGAATATATATGCTTTATAGGGTCGGAAATGGATATTTCGATGTGATGCAAACGGAATGACAAAATGAATATACCCCCATCCTTCGGTGGTGGGTACAAAAACTTAAAAATAAAAATTCGGCAGAGCCATTGGCAAAAGTTGGAGGTTTAGACCGTGTGTCATGCAATAGGCATATACTGTAGTTGTCAGACCTACAATGCTATATGGTGTTGTGGTCTGGTGGACGGCGCTTCAAATGTTCACCTACTGCTTAATACTTAACCGGATCCAAAGGATGGCTTGTTTGTGCATCACAGCCGCACTGAGGACAACACCATCTGATGCACTGAATTAAATGCTGCATCGTATGCCTCTGGACATTGTGGCTAACCGAATTACAGCGACAACTGCCGTGAGGATAAGCGAGCTTTCTCATTGTTTATGGGGCGGCTACGGACACTATGTTATCCTTGATACAATATCCGATGTTCCAGACACTGTGGATTACACCCTACCTGAGCCGCTTTTTGATAACTATTTCCCTATTCCTGATAAAACCGATTGGAGCTACGATATCCCTGTTAACAGAAGTTTCATAGACTTCTACACGAATGGTTCCAAGCTAAACGACCAGGTGGGCTTGGAGTGTACCCTAAAGATCTAGAACTGGTCATATCGAAAAGGTTATCCGACCACTGCAGTGTGAATCAAGCGGAGATCATAGCAATAAAGGAAGTGGTGGAATGGCTTAGGTATAATGTCATTACGACAATTGGAATAAATAAACAAAAACTGCCCTCGACTGTCGTAGATCCCCCAACCAGATGGCTGAACAGTTCAAAATTCACCTGTGCTGGGTGCCGGGCCACAGAGATATCCCAGGGAATTCCAAAGCGTACGAGCTTGCTAGACTGGGAACTACCTTACACAGGTATACTGGAATCCGTGGGTATGTCTCTAGCGACATGTAAGCTAAGTTTTCAGGACCAGTCCCGAAGGACAACGAATGATATATGGTCACAGAGAAGGGGCTGTGAGCATGCCAAAACTACGTGTCCAAATCTAGACTTGAAGAGGTCTACCGCTTTGCTGTCACCGCCACTTTCAATTTGGCTAATTGTACCTGTAAAAACGACTTAATGTAGATGTGTTTTAAATGCAATTTTTATACCCACTACTAAAGGATGGGAGTATGCTAATCTAGTCATACCGTTTGTAACACCTCGAGATATTCGTCTAAGACCCCGTCCTTTATATAAAATTCAATTTGTGTTTGTTTGTTTGAAGGTTTGTTGTTTGTTCCGCACAGACTCAAAAACAGCTGAACCGATTACCTTGAAATGTTCACAGTTTATGTAGGTCGGTCTGAAAGGGAACATAGACTATGTAATTTTTTGATATCGGGAGGGAGGCGTACCCTCCCCTTTACCCCAAACGTACTACCCAAAAATACAAGTGGACCGATCGGAACTATATGGGATTCAAGTACGGCCCGAATCGGTCTATAATCTGATATAGCTCCCATATAAACGGATCTCCCAATTTGACTACTTCAGTTCTTACAGGCCGCAATTTTTGTCCGATTTGGCTGAAATTGAGCATGTAGTGTTCCATTATGACTTCCGACAACTGTGCCAAGTACGGCCGAAATCAGTCTATAACCTGGTATAGCTTCCATGTAAACCGGTCCCTCGTTCAACCTTGTTCGGTTCCTAGAAGCTTTAAGTTTTGCTGGTTGGACAGAAGTTTGGTATGTAGAATAAAAAATTCTGTATACATTTTAATCAGCATCCATGGTGGTGGGTTCCCAAGATTGGGCCTGGCCGAACTTAACACGCTTTTATTTGTTCGAGGTTACTTTGTAGTATGTCCATGGGGCGGATTGATATCCTTTTTTCACGCTGGGATTTAAACCCAGCCGTGTCCGTCCGTCTGTCTGTCGAAAGCACGCCAACTTCCGAAGGAGTGAAGCTAGGCGCTTGAAATTTTGCACAAATACTTTTTATTAGTGTATGTCGGTTGGGATTGTAAATGGACCAAATCGGTCCATGTCTTGATATAGCTGCCATGTAAACCGATTTTGGGCCTTGACTTCTTGAGCCTCTGGAGGGCGAAATTCTTGTCCGATTTGATTTGAAATTTTGCACGTGGTGTTTTAGCATTACTTCCAACAACTGTGGTAAGTATGGTTCAAATCGGTTCATAGCCTGATATAGCTGCCATATAAACCGATCTTGGGTCTTGACTTGTGGAGTCTCTAGAGGGCGCAATTCGTATCCAATTTGGCTGTAATTTTGCACGTGGTGTTTTTGTGTCACTTCCAACCATTGTGCCAAATACGGTTTAAATCGGATTATAACCTTGTATAGCTGCCATATACACCGATCTAGGATCTTGACTTCTTGAGCCTCTAGAGGGCGCAATTCTTATCCGATTTGGCTGTAATTTTGCATGAGATGTTTTGCTACGACTTTCAACAACTGCGCTAAGTATGGCGCAAATCAATACATAATCGGATATGGCTGCCACATAAACCCATCTGGGATCTTGACTTCTTGAGCCTCTATAGGGCGCAGTTATTATCCAATTTGGCTGAGATTTTGAACATCGGCTTCTCCCATGACCTTCAACATACATGTTAAATATGGTCTGAATCGATCTATAGCTTGACACAGCTCCCATATAAACCGATCTACGGATTTTGCTTCTTCAGACCCTACAAGGTGCTGTTCTTATCCGAATGGACTGAAATATTACACAATGACTTCTGCAATGTTCAGCATTCATTTATGGTCCGAATCGGACTATAACTTGATATAGCTTCAGTAGCATAACAGTCCTTGTTCAGTATTCTTTGTTTGCCTATAAAGAGATACCGCGCAAAGAACTCGACAAATGGTATCCATGGTGGAGGGTGTTTAAGATTCGGCCCGGCCGAACTTAGCGCGCTTTTACTTGTTTTTACTTTTGGATGGTAAATTTGTTACAAAGTTAAAAAACACCTATTTTTATCCGAATTTAAAAATTTTACATTTCTTATTTTCAACATGACTAGCACAATATTTCAAATTGTTGTTCTCATTGCCTATAAATCATCCTGAATACTGTCATTGCCAATAATTAAATGTTTAATGTCGGAGCTTTAAAAATATCATGGCGCAATATGCGTTTTGACATTTCGATGCATTTTAGACACGCATCTCACGCGCTATCACAACGACAAAAGAAACCGCAGTACATGTCGCCTCCTTTCCCTTCCTTCAGAGGATATTCATATTTGGGGTACAAGCGTATGGCGCTGAGTGAAAGATAATAATTCATTAATTCATTTAACGGTCACATCAAGGCAAAATATTAATAAACGACATGCAAGTCAGACATTTATTAAAACTTATTTTTTCCTTTTTGCCTTTTGCTTTTGCTTTTGGGAAATGCAAAAATCTTTTCTCACGCAACATGCATCAGTTATGCAGTGCAGCAACAATCACGTGTAGAAAAAGTGAAAAAAAAAGTTATTTCTACCTACGCTTACGAGGTACGACCGAAAGCATAATCATCTGTTGAGCATGGGGAAGTTTAAATTATTTTCATGATGCCATCGATCCATGTTGGGGACCAAAATAAATGGAATGAAGAATGGATTCGCTAAATTTATCTAAAATAAAATTTAAAGCAAGTAAAAACGTGCTAAATTCGGCCGGATCGAATCTTGGAAACCCATCACCATGGATTCTATTAGAATTGTACAAAAATTAATTTAGTTGAAGGGCACAAGTGTACGGTACGTAAAAAATTTTTGCCAAATCAGACAAAATATTGTAGTCCTTGGGGCCGTAGAAGATTTCAAGAATTTGATTTATATGGAAGCTATAGTCGAGCAGGGCCCGCTCCGCTGCGCCTTCTTTAACTCTCTAATATCTTTTTAGGGTGGGGACACTTCGCCCTGAATGTGGATATCGCATTCGTGCCACTGTAGCCTATGTCCGCCCATCATGTTCAACGCCTGGGTTCAAATCCCGGCGAAAACATTGGACAAAATTTAACAAGTAAAAGCGTGCTAAGTTCGGCCGGGCCGAATCTTATATACCCTCCACCATGGATCGCATTTGTCGAGAACTTTCCCGGCATCTCTTCTTAGACAAAAAAAAAGGATTTAAGAAAAGATTTGCTCCGCTATTAGAGCGATATCAAGATATGGTCCGGTTTGAACCACAATTAAATTATGTTCTGGAGACCTGTGTAAAATGTCAGCCAATTCGAATAAGAATTGCGCCCTTTGGGGGCTAAAGAACTAAAATAGAGAGATCGATTTATATGGGAGCTGTATCGGGCTATAGACCAATTCAGACCATAATAAACACGTATGTTAATGGTCATGAGAGAATCCGTCGTACAAAATTTCAGGCAAATCGGATAATAATTGCGATCTCTAGAGGCTCAAGAAGTCAAGATCCGAGATCGGTTTATATGGCAGCTATATCAGGTTACGAACCGATTTGAACCTTATTTGATACAGTTGTTGAAAGTAAGAATAAAATACGTCTTGCAAAATTTCAGCCAAATCGGATAGGAATTGCGCCCTCTATAAGCTCAAGAAGTCAAGTCACCCGATCTGTTTATATGACAGCTATATCAGGTTATGGACCGATTTGAACCATACTTGGCACAGTTGTTGGATATCATAACAAAACACGTCGTGCAAAATTTCATCTCAATCGGATAAGAATTGCGCACTTTAGAGGCTCAAGAAGTCAAGACCCAAGATCGATTTATATGACAGCTATATCAGGTTATGAATCGATTTGAACCATACTTCACACAGTTATTGGATATCAACACAAAACACCTCATGCAAAATTTTAGCCAAATCGGATAAGAATTGCGCAATCTAGAGACTCCAGAAGTCAAACCCAAAATCGGTTTATATGGCAGCTATATCAAAACATGGACCGATATGGCCCATTTACAATACCAACAGACCTACACTAATAAGATGTATTTGTGCAAAATTTCAAGCGGCTAGCTTTACTCCTTCGGAAGTTACCGTGCTTTCGACAGACAGACGGACGGACGGACATGGCTACATCGGCATAAAATCTCGCGACGATCAAGAATATATATACTTTGTGGGGTCTCAGACGAATATTTCGAGTAGTTACAAACAGAATGACGAAATTAGTATACCCCCCATCCTATGGTGGAGAGTATAAAAAGGTGGTTATCCCATCTTAATGCTGGCGACATTTTGCATACATGGTCATGTAAAAAATTGTCCCCAATGAGGTGTCGCATTGCTGCATGCCATTTGGACCCGGCTTTAAAAAAAGTCCGTTATCATTGAGTATAAACTTGAATCGGAAAGCTTTCATTGATGTGTGAGAAGTTTGCCCCTTCTCTGTTCCTGAACCCTCCCCCTTATCCTAATTTTCAGAAATGCCAGATCTCGGAAATGGGTGGTGCGATTTAAGCGAAATTTTGTGTGCTCTCATATCCAAATTGCAAATTTTGCCCATGAACATTCCACTAAGGATCAGGGGCATACTTCTCACATATCAATGAGTGCAGTCCGATTCAAGTTTTTAAGCTCAATGATAAGGGGCCTCCTTTTCATAGCCGAGTCCGAACGGCGTGCTGCAGTGTGACACCTCTTTCGAGAGAAGTTTTACATGGCATAGTACCTCACAAGTGTTGCCAGCATTAGGAGGGGAAAACCACCGTTGAAAATTTTTTCTGATGGTCTCGCCAGGATTCGAACCCAGGCGTTCAGCGTCATAGGCGGACATGCTAACCTCTGCGCTACGGTGGCTTCCATATAGTACCCTAAAAATACTAATTTGGTATCCAAATTTCCGATGGGGTACCTAGGGGGGCTGCCCCAGCCTAAAACCAACCAAACATATATTTAGACTAATCACGACAATATGGGACTCAAATGAAAGATATTTAGGATAAGAAAACGTATCTGATATCCAATTGTCGGACCAAGCGCTAGGGGGACCACCCCAAGCCCCAAAACACCCCTAAATCGGACATATTTACCTACCATTGCAATATGGGACTCAAATGAAAGGTATTTGCGAGTAGAATACGAATCTGATATCCAAATGTGGGACCACGTTTTTGGGGGTCCACCCCTTCCTCAAAACACCCCCCAAGCAGGACTTATGTAGTGACCATGGGAATATGGGGCTTAAATAAGAGGTATTTGAAGGCAGAATACGAATCTGATATCCAAATTTGGGACCAAGTGTTTGGGGGGCCGTCTCTCACCAAAAACATCCCCCAAAGGGGACAAATCGGGCATATTTACCGACCATGTCAATGTGGAGTTTAAATGAAAGGTATTGGGGGGTAGAGCAAGAATTGATACCCATTTTCGGGACCAATTTTCCTGGGTGCTACCTCTTTTCCCAAAATACCCCACAAACAGCAATTTTTTAGTGACCATCGCAATATGGGGCTCAAATAAAGGTATTTGGGAGTAGAATACGAATTTGATATCCAAATGTAGGACCATGTATTTAGGGCATCATCTCTTCCCCAAAACACCCCCCAAAGGGTAAAAATTGTTCGACTATGCCAATATGTGACTCAAATGAAAGGTATTTGAGATTAAAAAACGAATTTGATAACCTATTTTGATAACCTATAAATGGTATTTGAGAGAAGAGCACGATGCTGATATTTTTTCAGGGCCAAGTATGTGGGGGACCACCTCTCCCCCGAAAACAACACTAAATCAGACATCATGAAAATATCGGGCTGAAATGAAGTATTTTAAGAATGGTGTACACCTTACATCCAAACTTAAATTCGTAGACCAATAGAGATCATATGGGATTCAGATAAAGGCAAGTTAGCATGGTATTTCACTAAAAGATCTTTAATTGTCGAAAATAAATATTCCAGGGAAACTTTTGTTCCATATAAAGTAAAAGAAGGCACAGAGGAGCGGGCCCGGGTCAGCTAGTATCTAAATATAATCCAATCTGAACCATATTAAGGTCGGACATCAAGAGTCTCAAAACAACTCACTGTTTCAAATTTCAGCGAAATCGGATAAAAAATAAAGCTTGTATGGGCTTCAGACCCTCTATCAGGAGATCGGTCTATATGGCAGTAATTTCTAATATAGTCCGGTCTGAACTATATTTGGGTCAGATGGCGGGTGGCTTAGAACAACTCACTGTTTAAAATTTCAGCGAAATCGGATAAAAAATAAAGCTTGTATGGGCTTCTGACCCCTTATCGGACAGATCGGTCTATATAGCAGCTATATCTAAATATAGTTCGATCTGAACCATATTCGGGTCAACTGGCGGGTGGATTATAAAAACTCACTGGTTCAAATTTCAGCGAAATCGGATAAAAAATAAAGCTTGTATGGGCTTCAGACCCTTTATCGGCAGATCGGTCTCTATGGCAGCTATATCCAAATTAAGTCCGATCTTAACCATATTTAGGTTGGATGTTGAAAGGCCTAAAACTGCTCACTGTTTCAAATTTCAGCGAAGTCGGATAAAAAATAAAGCTTTTATGGGCATCAGACCCTTATCGGGCAGATCGGTCTATATGGCATCTATATCTAAATATAGTCCGATCGGATGTTGGGAGGACTAAAACTAGTCACTGTTTCAAATTTCAGCGAAATCGGATAAAAATAAAGCTTGTATGGGCTTTAGATCCTTTATCCCCAAATCGGTCTATATAGCTGCTACCATCCAAATATGGTTCGATTTGGCCCGTTCAAAAACTTAAGGTCAAAAAGACATATCTGTGCCAAATTTCAGCTCAATATCTCTATTTTTGAAGGCTGTTTCACGGTTTCAGCCCACTATTTCCCAGTTACAACAGACGGACGGACAGACAGAAGACAGACACACGAACATCGTTAAATCATCATAGATTTTAACAACGATCCGAAATATATATACTATGTAGGGTCGGAAATTGATATTTCGAAGTGTTGTAAACGGAATGCCTTAATGATTATACCCCCTATCCTATGGTGGTGGGTATAAAAAATAGTTATTTAGGGAAATAGCACAGAGAGTGACAGAGAAAAAACCCAGTGCACATGTGAGTTGCAAACTTCTCACATATCAATGAGTGCAGTCCGATTCAAGTTTTAAGCTCAATGTTGAGGGGCCTCCTTTTTATAGGCAATTCCGAACGGCGTGCCGCAGTGCGACAACTCTTTGGAGAGAAGTTTTACTTGACATAGTACATCACAAATGTTGCCAGCATTAGGAGGGGAAAACCACCGCTGAAAATTTTTTCTGATGATCTCGCCGGGATTCGAACCCAGGCGTTCAGCGTCATAGGCGGACATGCTAACCTCTGCGCTACGGTGGCCTACTATGACTAAATAGTGTGTATGTGAAAATATATTTTAATATAAAAATTCATACTTAGGGCTCCAAGTTTTATAGATTAGGAAAGAACATGGTCCATGTTATATTTCATGGGTGTCATGGAAAAATTTCCAACTTTTGCTATAAAAGACCAATATCTTGGTTTCTTTAATACTTAGGGCTTCAAATTGAATAGATTTGGAAAGAGCGTTGTCCGTGTTATATTTCTTGTAAACGGTTTCAGCCCACTATTTCCCAGTTGGTCACAGTGGCCCATTTACTGTGAAAAATGGGGCATCATATGGAAAAATTACCAAATTTTACAAAACAAAATGGCCAATATCTTGTTTTTTTTTTAATGCTTAGGGCTTTATATTGAATAGATTCTAAAAGAGCGTGGTCCGTGTTATATTTCTTGTAAACGGTTTCAGCCCACTATTTCCCAGTTGGCCACAGTAGCCCATTTACTCTAAAAATGGGGCATCATATGGAAAGATTAAAAAATTTTACCCAAAATGGCAAATATCTTGGTTTCTTTAATACTTAGGGCTCCAAAGTGAATAGATTCGAAAAGAGCGTGGTCCATATTATATTTTTTGTAAACGGTTTCTGCTCACTATTTCGCAGTTGGCCACAGTGGCCCATTTAGTCTAAAAATGGGGAATCATATGAAAAAATAACCAAATTTTGCGAAAAAAATGGCCAATATCTTGATTTCTTTAAAGCTTGGGGCTTTAAATTGAATAGATTCGGAAGGAGCGTAGTCCCTTTCATATTTCCTGTAAAGGGTTTTATCCCACTATTTCCCAGTTGGCCACAGTGGGCCATTATCTCTGAAAAATGGGGCATCATATGGAAAAATTACCAAATTTTGCCATAAATGTCCAATAACTTGGTTTCTTTAATATTTAGGGCTCCAAATTAAACTGATTCGGAAAGAGCGTTGTTCATATTATATTTTTTTAAAACGGTTTCAGCCGACTATTTCCCAGTTGGCCACAGCGGGCCATTTACTGTGAAAAATGTGACATCATATGGAAAAATTACCAAATTTTGCCAATATCTTAAGTTATTTACTACTAAGGGCTCCAAATTGAATAGATTCAGAAAGGGCGTAGTCCCTATTATATATCCTGTAAACAGTTGCATCCCACTTTTTCTCAGTTGACCGCAGTGTGACTATTTATTCTATTGAATGATGAATTAAATTCGACATCCATATGTCTTTTACGACTTGGTTTTTATTTTGATTTTTATAATAATTTAATTTTTCGTCATATTTGTGTTTGAATTTCTTTTTTTATATCAGAATTTTTCCATATTTGTATTTGGTTTTTATTATTTTTGTATTTGGATTTTCTCTATTAGATTTTCTGTATTTTAATTATAAATTTCACATACAGGTGGCGCTCTATCGTGAATTTTAATATTACTATACATTTGCACTTATATCTATATTGTACCCCATCCTATGGTGGTGGGTATAAAAATCAACAAAATTTTCTAAATCAAAATCGGATGAGAATTGCGCCCCCTAATTGCACAAAAAGTCAATATCCAAGATCGGTTTATATGGCAACAATATCAGGTTTTGAACCGATTTAAACCTTCCTAAACACAGTTGATGGAAGTCGTAACGAAACACGTCGTGCATAATTTGAGCCAAATCGGAAAGGAATTGCGGCATCTAGAGGCTGAAGAAGTCAAGACCCCAGATCAGTTTATATGGCAATAATATCAGGTTACAGAACGATTTCGACTATATTCATCACAGTTGTTGGAAGTCGTTACGAAACACGTCATGCAAAATTTCAGCCAAATCCGATAAAAATTGCGCCCTCTAGTGGCTCAAGAGGTCAAGATCCAAGATCGGTTTACATGGCAGCTTAATCAAAACATGGACCGATATGGCCCATTTACAATACCAATCGACCTACACCAATAAGAAGTATTCGTGCAAAATTTCAAGGTGCTAGCTTGACTCCTTCGAAAGTTTGCATGCTTTCGACAGTGGGAAGGACGAATGAACGGATGGACAGACAGACGGACTCATAGACGGACGGATGGACAGATGGACATGGCTAGATCGACTTAAAATGTCATGACGATCAAGAATATTTAATCTTTATGGGGTCTGAGACTAATATTTCGAGGAGTTACAACCAGAATGACAAAATTTGTATATGGTAGACGGTATAAAAACTTTAAAGGAATTTTCAGTAAAAATGATTTGTGCATCCAATGTTCCTTAGAAAATTTATATCTAAAAAAAATTATAAAAACCATACTTCAATACAGTCTATGAAGGCTAAATAAAACAAACATTCTAATAAAATCTTAATTTTAAAAACACAAATCATTAATAAACCCCATTGAAATTTAAGAAGTAGGTTTTTTTCCATGCCTAGTAAAATGTAAGTTTTTTTTTTTTTGAAGTGTTTAATAAACCATTAAAATTTATTTTAAATGTGGGAAAAATAAATCACGTATGTATGTATGTATAACGAAGAAAAGTTTGCTTGCCATTACCTTTATTTATGGTCATTTCTTCATCCAAATCAACACACCAACCATATCACTCATATTCCAAAAGTGGGTACAGCTATTCTAACAAGTTGTCTCATATCGTTTATCGGCAAGTTGTAGTCTGTCCAGCTTCCAAACACAAAAGCATGAGGCACTTTGTAATAATGATGCAAAAAACAACTCTTATTTGCAACGATTTTACACTCAACTTCTCAAAGTCAGGCAATAGGCTTTGGCTTTCACTAATGCTCACATGCATTCATACATATAAAAGCTTATACTTCTTTGCCCTTTCCGCATTCCTTCAAAACATTCCTTGTAAGCACATCGTTCGACACCCCTTTTGTAATTCAAGCTATCCATCCAAAAACACACTAAACAAACGAAAATACTGCCCATTGTACACAATGTTCTATGACAGTAAAACACACGCACACAACGAACGATCACTGAGCAGTCCACATTCGACGCAACTGCTCTGCCGACAGAACAACGAAATGTCCGCGTACAACTATTTAACACTCATTGACTTTGTTTACATTTCATACTGTTTGTTATGAAGTTCACTTATTATGGATGGCAAAGAGTGAGGATTTTAAATTAAACTTTTCACTCAGTACTATGAGAATGGGAGCGCCATATACCGAGCAAACAGCAAGAACCAACGACGACGACGTAAATCCCGTTATGTTCGGATGGCAATTTTAGTTTTCCACAGTGGTTTAGGTTTACAAATGCCTTGGCACTGGCATGTAAAAGAATTTAAAATTGACTGGACGGTCGGACCCAGTACTTACTTGCCTGCTAATGTTTTGTCATTTAATTACACTTTAGAAAATCAACCACAAGTTATGGCAAACAATTTTTAACGTCATATATGGTTTGCTAATTAAGTTAATATTTGTACTACACTATGAATAACGCCCGAAAAGTAATAATTAAGAATTTTCGAATTTTGTTACGATTAAAAAGCATTTAGATGTTCACGCGCGGATCACTCCCGAAAAACTAATGAAAGTAGTCTGAGGCAATTCTGTTGGTACCATTTAACAAAAAAGAAGTCTCTGAGTTGCGGCAGAGCCATGGCAATTAAATGAGAATTGTGACGTAACAGTTGACACCTTACGCAAGTTTGTACAAAGGTATGCAATAATGTGTGACGTCATTAGAAGTTTGAAAGGATTGAAATGAGAATAAGTGAATGAAGAAATGAGTAAAAAAGTAAGACTCTCTTTTTTTCAAGTTGGTTTGAGAGCACAATTTCTTCAAATTCTGTTATTCAAATAATCTATGTACAAAGGGTCGGCTACCGACTGCCAAAACTTCTCACATGACATGAATTGATGGTTGCAAGTCAAAGGAATTTTTGTTCAAAGCAAATTACCTATGTAAAGGGTAAACTAGTCGGACTTGGGAGTACTCAAAGAATGTTAATAAAGACATTTGGTTTGTTTTGCTGGCAAAATCGTTCGCAGATTTATCGTGATCTACCGTTGTGTGTGCTCTTAGATAACATTGTACACTTCTGGCAGCGCTTTAATACTTTTGTTCTGTTTCCCGGCCAAAAGGGTGAATGATGAGGTAAAAGCTTTAATCAAATAGGAAACGGAAAGAGAAAATGAGTACAAGCCTTCATGAGTGTTTAGTTATTTGAATAGGAATATAATTGAATCGAATGCTTTGACTGAAAAATTCTCGATTGAAGACCTCTGTGGGCATGTGTGAAATGTGCACGACCAAGATTTTGTTTTTCAAAAAATTGATATTTATCGTCACTTTCTACAAATTCCATTAAACGAAACACCGTGGTGGAAATAGAAAAAATGAAAATTCGGTCTCATCTTTTGATCTATAAACCCGAACAGTACAAAATATTTTAAACATTTCTGGGGAGTACACAAACCTTCGAGAGGAGAGTCTCAGTGAGAGATCAGATGGCACTGACTCTTACTTAAATACGGAGTGCCAATGATACTCGAATTGACAAGCCGAGTTATTGGCACCTTAAAATAACCAATGAGCAATATCAGCGTCTGTTCCTAGGTTAGGGGCGGCTGGAGGCGAAAGTCGGTTGGGGCGCTGGGCCAGTAACCCGCCCCGAAAAATTATAAGGATTACTCTTAGAAACAAAATAATAGAAGAAATTCCCTCTTCCAACGTTGACGTCCTACGCACACGAAAAAGAGATCATGATCTGCGGATCTGCACCTGGAATGTCCGCACTATTTATAGACAAGGTGCAGTATTCACACTGATGAGTATATTAGAGAAGAAAAGATATTACCGTATTATAGGAAGTGCAATGGACCGAGAATGGCTTCATAATCAGGGCTGCGAAGTCGAGCAATTTTGCCCGGAGTCGAGTCGAAAAAATTTTCACGACTCTGGACAAAATTTTTTACAACAAAAAAAAAAAATAAAATGCCATTTTTATAGTAAACTGTTGCGTTCAATGTTGCCGTTTTGAAGTCAAGCTCTGGGTCTTTTTGTTTTTTATTTAAATTATTTAGCATTATTTCATATATGGAAATAGTGTTTTTTTTCTCTTTTAAATACATCATATCACGAAAACACCTTACATTGAAATAATGATAAATAAATTAAATAAAACAAGTTAAAGCCTGCTAAGGCCGGGCCGAAGCTTATATACCCTCAACCATGGATCGCATTTGTCGAGATCTTTCCCCGGCATACCTTTTTAGGTCAACAAAGGATACAAGAAAAATAGCTACATATGCTATCGGAGCTATATCAATTTATGGCCCGATTCAGACCATAATCGAATTGAATGTAGGAGACCAAAGTTGAAAAACAAATTTCAATTTCGAAGAAGAATGGCACCTTTTAGGGGCCCAAGAATTGAAATTGGGAGATCAGTTTATATGGGAACTGTGTCAGGCTAAAAGCGATTCAGACTATATTTGACACATATGTTGAAGGTCATAGGAGAAGCGGTTGCACAACACTTCAGCTAAATCAGATAAAAATTACCCCCCCTAGAGACTTAAAATGTCAGTTATATCAGGTTCTATACCGATTTACGCCATACTTAGCACAGTTATTGATAGTCAGAACAAAACACCTCATGCAAAATTTCGGCCAAATCGGATGCTGAAGGTCATACCAAAACACTACGTGCAAAATTTCAGTTAAATCGGACCAGAATTGCGCCCTCTAGAGGCTTAAGATGTCAAGAAGTCCACATTTGAAGCTAAAAACAAGTTTAAAGATTTTTTTTTTAATTTTGTAAAAATTTTGAAACTTTTTATGAATGTTTAATTTTGGAAACATTTTTGTACAAAAAAATTAAAGAAAGAGTCTTTTTACATTTGATGAAGTCTATATTAAAAACTATAAAAGCTTACCACATTTGACAGCAAGTGCAATTTAAGGTTAAACTGAATAAAATCTACTTTTTTCGCTTAATGTCATAAAATATTAGGGAAATATTTTTTTGTTTTAAACCATAGAGGCACAGGAAATAAAGAGAATTATTTTTTTTTAATTACTATGTCAATATAAATGCCCTAAATAATGAATGTACGAAATTTCATTAAAAACGGACATGGGAATCGAGGGTCAGGAGTTAATGGGATAATATTCTCCGAAAATTAAATATCAACCACATTAAAATTAAAAACAAGCCTAAAGGATTTTTTTTATAATTTGTAAAATTACAAAAACTTTAATGGAAATTAAAATATTGGAATCATTTTGTACATAACCTGTTGACCACATTTTCTGAAAAAATTATATTTTGATCAAATTTTCTTAAAAAAATTCAGTTAAAATATCAATTTTGCTTGCACAAACAAAAACAAATTAGGGCTGGTACTATATTCGCATTTCGCGATATTTTTCGCAGATTGCTTTCTTAGATAATAGATTTTAAAGCAAAAAAATTTGCTGATTTCTTTCATTACTTATGGTAAAATTTTAATAAAACGGTGAAAATCGAGCTATAAAATCGAAATTTAAAATCCAGAATTTTTACTGTATTTAATGTTTTTTTTTTTTTTTTTTTGTTTGAAGTAAGTGTTTACCATTAAAAAAAATGGAAAAAATAATAGCCGGTATGTCTGTAATAATGAAGAAAAATTTGTTTGCTCTAACCTTTATTTATGGGTTTTTCTTCATCCAAATCAATACACCAACCATATCATTCATATTCCAAAAGTGGGTACAGTTATTCTAACGAGTTGTCTCTTATCGTTTAATAGCAAGTTGTAGTCTTTCCAGCTTCCAAACACAAAAAAACCGTCAGGCACTTTGCAATAATGATGCAAAAAAAACACATTTATTTGCAGCGCTTTTGCACACAAGTTCTCAAAGTCAGACAATAGGCTTTGGCTCTCACTAATGCGCACATGCATTCATACATATAAAAGCTTATACTTCTTTGCCCTTTTCGCATCCTCTTCCTTGGTTGTTTGCACATCGTTCGACAACCCTTTTGTATTCAAGCTATTCATTCTAAAACAAACGAAAACACTTCCCATCGTGTTCAATGTTCTATGGCAGTAAAACACACGCACACAACGAACGATCACTTTAGTCCACATTTAACGCGACTGTTCTGCCGGCAGAACAACGAAATGTGCGCGTACAACTTATTAACACTCATTGACTTGGTTTGTGTTTCTTACCATCTGCTATACAGTTCATTTCTCATGGATGGCAAAGATAGAGGATTTTACTTTAATCGTTTCACTCTGTATAGTGAGAATGAGAGCGCTATATACAAAGAGCAAGCAGCAAGAACCAACGACGACGACGTAAATCCCGTTATGTTCGGATGGCAATTTTAGTTTTTTGTTTACTACTGCGCTTTAGGTTTACAATTGCCTTAACACTGGCATATAAAAGAATTTAACATTGATTTGAAGGTCGCACCAATACTTGGCTTGCCTGCTATTGTTTTGTAATTGTCACTAAATTTCACTTTCGAAAAACAACAACAAGTTATGGCAAACATTTTGAAACGTTATATGTAGTTTGCCAATTAAGTAAATATTTGTACTGCACTATGAATAACGCCCGAAAAGCAATAATTACGAATTTTCCAACTTTGTTACGATTGAAAAGCATTGAGTTGTTCACGCGCGGATCACTCCCGAAAAACTGAAGAAAGTAGTCTGAGGCAATTCTGTTGGTACCATTTAACAAAAAAGAAGTCACTAAGTTGCGGCAGACCCATGTTAAATTAAATGAGAATTGTGACGTAACAGTTGACACCTAACACACAAGTTTGTACAAAGGTGTGCAGGAATGTCTGAAGTCATTGGAAGTTAAGAAGGAATCAAATGAGAATTAGTCAATGAAGAAATGAGGATAAGAGTAAACAGCTCTCTCTTAGAACGAGCACACAAATTGAAGCAAATTGATTTGTCTCAAACTTTGGGAGCACAATTTCTTCAAATTGAACAGAAATTCGTTTATTCACATACGTATGTAAAGAGAATCGCTTAATTTGTGCAAAGGGCTGGCTGACGACTTCCAAAACCTCTGACACAACATAAATTCATGGTTGCAAGTCAAAGGAATGTTTGTTCAAGGCAAATTATATAAAGTGTAAACTAGCCATAGCCTCAGAGTACTCAAAGAGTGTTTATAAAACAAACATAGGATTTTTGTTTCTTTTGCTGCTGCACTCATTGATATGTGCGAAGTTTGCCCCTGTTCATTAGTGGAATGTTCATGGGCAAAATTTGCATTGCCTTTGGATTTGCATTGTAAACTGGCCATACTCAAGAGTACTCAAGAGTGTTAATAAAATACTCAAAGAGTGTTAACAAACACAGGATTTTTGTTTGTTTTGCTGGCAAAGTCTTTCGTAGATCTGCACTACCGGCAGTGCTTTTTGCTTTTGTTCTGTTCTCTAAACAAAAGGGTGAAAGATGAGGTAAAAGCTGTGTTCGTATAGGAAATGGAATAGAAAATGAGTACTATCTCTTATGATTGTTTATTACTTTTTGCATAGGAATATAATGGAAAGGAATAATTTTATTAAAACCTTTCGCTTGTGGTGTTTGAATGTTTGTTAGAAGCAAACGAAATAAAGTGAAAACTAAACACCAACTGGAGCATAATATGGAGAGAGCTATGATCCAAAGAATTCGGAAAGAGAAACTGCTTATGAATGTAATGAAATGGAATGCTTTTATGAAAACTCTCGCTTGCAGAACTTTTTGGGCATATGTGAAGTGTGAACGACCACGTCTTTGCTGCAGTTTATTGCCTTGCGTAACTGTATTTGGGACTATGGCATGAGTGTTTATTAGATGAGGTGTCAACAAAATACGAAATGAACTATGTTTAGTTGTGTTCATTTGCAAAACAATTTCGATTGGCAATGGAACTTGAGTAGCTAATTAGATTTTTGTTTATTCGAATATATTTCGAAAAATTGATATTTATGGTCAGTTTCTACAAATTCCACTAAACAATACACAGTGGTTCAAATTGGAAAAATTACAATTGGGTTTTGATATATAAACCTGAAAAGTACAAAATGTTTTAGATATTTGAGGGGGAGTACACAGACCTTCGATAGGAGATTCTCAGTGAGGCGTCAGGTGGCACTGAGTTTTACTTAAATACAGAGTGCCAATGACAAGGCGAGTTATTGGTGCCTTCAAATAACCTATGGGCGACATCAGCGTCTGTTCGCAGGTTAGGGGCGGCTGGAAGGGAGCGTGGGATCTTGGAGCCAGCGATTCGCATAACCCATGCGTTTGGGGCGCAGGGCCACTAACCCTAAGCCGGAAAATTATAAGGATTACTTTGAGAAACAAAATAATAAAAAAAGTCCTCCCCCAACGTTGACGACCCACGCAAACTAAGAAGGACCACGATCTGCGGATCTGCACCTGGAATGTCCGCATTATTTATAGAGATGGTGCAGTATACGCATAAACGGATGTGTTGGAGAAGTATAAGGCAGATATTACCGCCTTATAGGAAGTGTGATCGGTAGGGAATGGCATCATAAGCAGGGCTGGGCAGTAGTGGTCGAGCAATTTTTAACGGAGTCGTAGAAATTATCTCGACTCCGGACAAAGTAGTAAAAAATGTTTCAACATAAAACAATTAAATAAAAAAATACTAAATGTTATTTTATAGTAAACTTTCGAGTTCAATTTTGCTGTTTTTAAATTCTTGCACGAGGTTTTTTGTTTTTTATATAAATTATTTATCGATATTTTCTATATGGAAATCTTGCTTTACTTCTCATTTTTATACATCATATCATTAAAATGAAATAATTATAAATAAACTAAAAAAAAACAGAAACATTCCGAGCTTGAATTGAAAAACAGCAAAATTAAAATTAAACCCGTCAAATGATTACGAAAAATTTTCTTAGAGAAACTTTTATCGTAATATTGATTTTAGAGAAAATGTTATTGATGTGTTGTCTTTAAAGGAACTTTCAATAATTTTTTAACAAAAATGTCAATAAATTAAAAAAAAAAAAAATTTAAAAGGTTTTGTTAAAATTTTGTCTTAAGAAAAAATTGCATTGAAATTTTGCTTCAAAAAAAATGTTATTAAAATTTTGTCTTCAACATATGTTATTAAATGTTTGTCTTTAGGAAAACATTTCATTGAAATTTTGTGTTTAGAAAAAATTGCATTGAAATGTTGTCCTAGACAAATTATCAACAAAAAGTTGTCTTTTAAAATTTTGATTACAAACAAAATTTCTTTAAAATTTTGTCGTGAAAAATTGCAATAAAATTTTGTTTTTGACAAAATTTTATTAAAATTTTGTATATGGAAAAATTTTATTCAAATATTGTCTCTATGTAGAATTTCGACCAACAACTGTACATATTTTAAGAGTCATGGAGGAAATAGTTGTACAAAAAATTTGGGAAGATCGGTTGATAAATGCCTTTTAAAAAGGCTCTAGAAGTGAAAATCGAGCGACTCACATACATGGGAGCTATATCAAAATCTGAACCGATTTCTATGAAATTCACTAGTGATCAGAAGTGCCTTAAGAGAAACCTTCATGCATATGTTCGCGAGGATCGGTTGACAAATGTTTGTTCAAATCGTACGAACATATATATGTGAGCTATAAGCAAATTTGAAACGATTTCTTCCAATTTCAATAAGCTTCGTCTCTAGACCGAAAAAACAGAAAAATGTACACAAATTAACATGGACAGAAAGACAGACAGACGGACGGATAGGTAGATGGACATAGCTAAATCAAATTATGCAGTGATTCTGAGTCGATGGGCATGATTGTTAATGAGTCTATCTCTCTTCCTCTCCACACAGTAGTGGTGTACAGCTTAAAAATATTAGAAACTTGCGACCATTTTTTGAATAAGTTCAATTTTCGGCAGTTTGAAACTCCATACTTAGAAACGTAGTACGAAATTATTTTTAAATATTTTAATTTTTTTAAGTATTATTATCTTAATCAAGTCTGGAGCAAATGACCCATTTGCAACAGCCAACGATCTACATGTATAAGAAATTTCTATGAAAAATGTCATGCAGATAGCCTCATTCCTGTTGAACGGACGGACGAATATAGGTAGACAAACTGAAACCATTAACGACGAATGGGTAAAAATATACCCAAGAATAGAACTGTCTTAGAAAATTTCTAACTCGCGTTACAAAAGAGGTATTCTTATAAAATTTGGATTGGCATAAAGTGAACGAATGAAACTGGTTAAAGAAAATTTTGCCCGTCATATAAGGTCTTGTCGAAAATCGGCAATTTTTCATAACTCAAAAAATCAAAAATTATTTTTCTCAAAATTTTTGGGAGTGAGATTTCTGGAACCTGTTTTAGAGTCTTGTTGCATTTAATGTTTTCTACATAAAAAAAATAAATTAATGGCCATAAGACCACTACTTTTGAGAGCAGGTGCAGATATATGTCAAAATCATTAATATGCTCTGATCTTCCCTAAATGGTCACATAATACTAAAATTTTTATACCCACCACCGAAGGATGAGGGTATATTCATTTTTGTCATTCCGTTTGCAACACATCGAAATATCCATATCCGACCCTTTAAAGTATATATATTCTTGTTCAGCGTAAAAATCTAAGACGATCTAGCCATGTCCGTCCGTCCGTCTGTCTGTTGAAACCACGCTACTTTAATTAAAAATGGAGATATTGAGCTGAAACTTTGCACAGATTCTTCTTTTGTCCATAAGCAGGTTAAGTTCGAAGATGAGCTTTATCGGACTATATCTTGATATAGCCCCCATACAAACCGATCCGCCGATTTAAGGTCTTAGACCTATAAAAGCCACAAAAGCCAAAGGGTGGTTTACATATATATCCGAGGTGGTGGGTATCCAAAGTTCGGCCCGGCCGAACTTAACGCGTTTTTACTTATTTTTATTTAATAAAAGCATAGCGGCTTAGGAAATAAAAAGAAGTATTTTTTTAAAACTTTTTTTAAATTTTTAAAAATTAAAAACAGCGTAAGTTCTAGGAGTCGACTAAGGAGTCGGAGTCGATCAATCTTCCTGGAGTCGGAGTCCAAGTTAAATCGAAATTGCTTGCCTCCACAGTTCCGATGTTTACCAAACAATAAGAAAAAATTAAGGTAATTAAACACGTTTTTTTAATAGCGAAAGAAAATCCAATGAAAATGCTTTTTTAACCGAAAAATTCATAAATATTTTTTTAATCCCAGACTTTATAACCCTTAACTGAATAATCGGATTGGGCAAAGGTGTTGTATATTTCGTTAATTATACAAATCACCAAAAAAAAAAATAAAAAAGTGGAAAATCGCCGAGTTCCGAAGAGATATTATAGACCTCAAGCGGACTTTTATGCAGGAATTTGGGCACTATGGAGCAAAAAGATTGCAAATCCAAACACAAATGAACAATTGGCAGCCCGAACAATTTTTCGAAATGCCTGCCAAGAGGCGGTCGGACTACCAGGGGCCTTGAAATATTTTTGCACGTGTTTTCGTTAACTGGTTTAGAGCTGATCACTGGCTTTGATGTATGCCCACAGTGACACGCAAATGCAAATTTGGAAAGAAGTTTTACATGGCATAGTTCCTCACAAATATTGCCAGCATTAGTAGGGGAAAACCATCGCTCAAATTTTTTTCTAATGGTTTCGCCAGGATTCGAACCCAGGCGTTCAGCGTCTTAGGCGGACATGCTAACCTCTGCGCTACGGCGGCCTCCATACAAATAGGAAGTATTTGTGCAAAATTTTAATCGCCTAGCTTTACTCCTTCAAAAGTTATCGTGCTACCGACTGACAGACATACGGACGGACATGGCTAAATCGACTTGGAATGTCAAGAGAATCAAGAATATATAACCTTGTTGCTGCGTCGTAGATCAATTTTTCTATATGTTACAAACCGAATGACAAAATTTGTATACCCCCATCCTATGGTGGAAGGTATACAAATTATAGCCTTCTGAATAAGAGAGTTGAAAATTGGTCAAATTGTATGCCTTGAACTTATGACATAAGCCAACTTCATCATGTTTCTGATAGTCTGTGTACATCCCTAAGAATATCTAAAGAATTTTGCACTGTTTAGGTTTATAGATCAGAAGATGAGACCCAATTATAATTTTTTCCATTTGCACCACGGTGTATCGTTTAATGGAATTTGCAGAAAATGACGATAAATATACGAAATATATTCAAATAAACCAAAATCTAATTACCTATTCAAGTTCCATTGTCAAATGAACAAGTTCTGGAAATATGTTTAGTTCATTTAGTATTTCGTTGATACCTGATCTAATAAACACTCATGCCATTTCCCCAAATAACTGTACAGTTACGCAAGGCAAGAAATTGCAGCAAAGTCTTGGTCGTTCACACTTCACATATGCCCACAAATGTCTTCAAGAGAGAAGTTTTTATAAAAGCATTCGATTCCATTGCCTCTTTTTCTCTCCGCATTCTCTTCGAACACAGCTCTCTCCATATCCTTCTTCAGTTGGTGTTTAGTTTACACTTTATGTCATTTACTTTGAACAAACAACACAAACGATAAAAGATTTCCATTCCATTATATTACTACGCAAATAAGTAAACGCTCATAAATCCGGTACTCATTTGCTCTTCCTGTTCATATTCAACCACAGTTTTAACCTCATCTTTCACCCTTTTGGCCATAGAACAGAACAAAAGCAAAAAACACTGCCATAAGTGTACAATATTTTCTAAGAACACACACAACGATAGATCTGCGAACGACTTTGCTTGCAAAACAAACAAAAATTCTGTGTTCGTTTTATTAACACTCTTGAGAGTTCGACTAGTTTGCACTTCATATAATTTGCCTTGAACAAACATTCATTTGACTTGCAACCATGAATTTATGTTGTGTTAGGAGTTTTGGCAGTCGAATGCCGACCCTTTGTACAAATTGAGAGATTCTCTTTACATACGTATGTGAATAACAGAACTTCAGTTCAGTTTGAAGAAATTGAGCTCTCAAGCCAACTCGCAAAAATTCCTAAAATTATTCCTAATAGAGAGCTTACTCGTATCCTCTTTTCTTCATTGAACAATTCTCATTTGGTTCCTTCTTAACTTCCAATGACGTCACACATTCCTATATATGTACCTTTGTACAAACTTTCGTTAGGTGTCAACTGTTACGTCACAATTCTCATTTAATTGCTTTGGCTCTGCCGCAGCTCAGAGACTTCTTTTTTTGTCAAATGGTACCAACAGAATTGCTTCAGACTACTTTGATTAGTTTTTCGGGAGTGATCCGCGCGTGAACATCTAAATGCTTTTCAATCGTAACAAAATTGGATAATTTGTAATTATTGCTTTTCGGGCGTTATTCTAGTGCAGTACAAATATTTACTAAATCGACAAACTACAATACATTTGACATTATAAAATGTTTGCCATAACTTGTGGTTGTTCTTGTAAAGTGAAATTAAGTGACAATTACAAAACAATAGCAGGCAAGACATGTATTGGTGCGACCGTCAAATCAAAGTTACATTCTTTTATATGCCAGTGTTAAGGCAATTGCAAACCTAAAACGCAGTAGTAAACAAAAAACTAAAATTGCCATCCGAACATAACGGGATTTACGTCGTCGTCGTTGGTTCTTGCTGCTTGCTCTTTATATTTATATGGCGCTCTCATTCTCAAAATACTGAGTGAAACGATTAAAGTAAAATTCTCTCTCTTTACTATTCATGAGAAGTGAACTGCATAGCAGACGGTATGAAACATAACCAAGTCAATGAGTGTTAAATTGTTTTACGCGGACATTTCGTTGTTCTGCCGGCAGAACAGTCGCGTTAAATGTGGACTATAGTGATCGTTCGTTGTGTGGGTGTGTTTTACTGCCATAGAACATTGGACACGGTGGGCAGTATTTTCGTTTGTTTTTGGATGAATAGCTTGAATACAAAAGGTTTGCCGAACGATGTGCAAACAGCCAGTGTTTTGTAGAGGAAGCGGAAAGGGCAAAAATGTACAAGCTTTTATATGTATGAATTCATATGAGCATTAGTGAGAGCCAGAGCCTATTGCCTGACTTTGAGAACTTGTGTGCCAAATTGCTGCATATAACTGTTTTTTTTTTGCATCATTATTGCAAAGTGCCTGATGTTTTTGGTGTTAGACTTGAAAGACAAAAACTTGATATTAAATGATATGAGACAACTCCTTGGAATAACTATACCCACTTTTGGAATATGAATGATACGGTTGGTATGTTGTTTTGGATGAAGAAATAACCATAAATAAAGGTAAGTGCAAACAAATTTTTCTTCAGTATTACATACATACCGTCCATTATTTTTTTCCCACTTTTAAAAGAAATTTTAATGGTTTATTAAACACTTACTTCAAAAAATTGTAAAAATTCTGGTTTTTAATTTCGATTTAATGGCTGGTACTATGTTTGTTTTTCACCGTTGAAAACACATACATACCTTCGCGATTACTTTTTGGAAACACTACACAAATAACAACGATAAAAAAACCGTTTTTTAAAATTTTGCCATAAGTAATGAAAGAAATCAGCAAGTTTTTTTTGCTTTAAAATCTATTATCTGAAAAGGCAATCGGCGAAAAATATCGCGAAAAGCGAATAGAGTACCAGCCCCAATTTGTTTTTGTTTGTGGAAACAAAATTGATATTTTATCAGAATTTTTTTTTAAGAAAATTTGATCAAAAAATTGTTTTGATTTTTTTAAGAAAATTTGATCAAAAAATTGTTTTGTGGAAAATGTGGTCAACATGTTTTGTACAAAAATGTTACCAAAATTTTAATTTCCATTAACGTTTTTATAATTTTAAAAATTATAAAAAAATCCTTTAGACTTTTTTTTTATTAATTTATATTATTATTAATTAATATTAATTATTATTAGTTAATATTATTATTGTAATTAATGTTTAGTTCCAAACACAACATTTCAATGACTTTTTTTAACAAAATTTCAATGAATTTTTTTTAACTAAATTTGAATGCAACTTTTTTTGTGAAGAATTTCAATGAATTTTTTTAACTAAATTTGTTTTTCTAAAGACAAAAATTTAATAACATTTGTTGAAGACGAAATTTTAATAATATTTTTTCTTGACGCAAAATTATGATGAAAGTTTTTCTTAAGACAAAATTTTAATAAAACTTTTTTAAATTTTTTTTTGTGAAAAAATTATTGAAATTTTCTTTAAAGACAACACATCAATAACACTTCCTCTAAAACCAATATTACGATAAAAGTTTCTCTAAAAAAATTTTCTCTGATCATTTGACGGTTTTATTTTTAATGTTGCTGTTT